>NC_133398.1:27864458-28489458 GCF_047511655.1 Castor canadensis | reverse complement strand
ACCTTGATACTATTGACATTTGGGACCAGATAAGTCTTTGTTATGGGGGTGGGAAGTAAGCTGTCCTCTGCACTGTAGGATATTAAGCAGCATCCCTGACTTTTATACACTAGATGTCAGCAACAACTCCCTGGTTGTGACACCAAAATATGTCTCAAGAGATTGACAAATGTCCCCTAGGGGGCAAAATATCCCTCATTGAGAACACTGTTGCAGGTTCTCCCTCAATGTCAAATTTCAAGCTACCAGCCTGACAACACTGAACATGGATATATGTGGAAAAGGTAGGCACACACTCTCACAGACCCAGGAGAACCACTCCCAGCACACCACTGTGTGGGAATATACTTGCACAAGTAATAATGGCCTAGTTTAAAAATTAAGGTGCCTAGCCAGGTTCCATATAGAGATGAACCTACTAACAAAGCTATTTTTGTCTTCAGGGAGTAGCCTGGATCCCTCCACACAAAAGTATGTGTCTCAAGGCATGGTTGATAATATTCTGAACAAAAAAATACCCAAAGCAGAAGTTAACAGTGACTTCCATGTTATTAAAAACACTCAATAATACACCAGTGAATCAAATCCAATGGATTTGACAGGATGAATCGGTCTCCCAAAAAACTGAATGACTGTATTTATTAGGTGGATTTGAGTTCTGTTTTATTGTGACTGTTATTTTTGTTTTGATATTTATTGGAATCAGTTGAATTAGGTGAGGGTATCTACCAATGATCATGACATTGGCTTTGAAGTACTTTATATTGAAAGCATTGATGATGGTTAATTACTCAGAACCAATTACTGAGGCCTTTCTTAAGCTATGACATTAAAACCATTTCATTAGCACCCAGGAGGACACTTACCCTCCTGTTCCAGGAGGCCAGCCATCTATTTTTATCCACAGTTTCAGATCATTAGGATACAAGACCATTTTTATCAATCCTGAATTTTTGAGAGGTATTAAAATGCAAGTTTTGTAGGAACATCAATAACCTAGTGTCTATATTAAGCTCTTGTTACTTAGAGTCACAGACCAATAGAAGGTCAATACAGGGTATAGTCATATTATTCTTGCCAGATTTCTGCACAAGTTCATTCTGCACAATGATCAATAGTGTTACCACTTCTGGGATTTCCTTTCCCCTTACTAGCTGTGACATCCTTGGGTTCCCTGAATAATAAGACAAAAGACAATCTGGTTCACAGAATCTTAAGAATTTCATCAATAGTGAAAAGTACAATAGCATAAGCTTCTAGTCCCAGCTATTAAGGAAGCTGAGGCAAGAGAATCACTTAGTGATGTCAGGAGTATGAGACAAAGCTGGGCAACATAGCGATACTCCATCAAAAAAATATCGTATCACTGTTGTAAAAGCCCTTGGTATCATGTGATTAGCATGTGATTGAAAGTAACCTCTCAAATTCAACTCTAAATTCAATACACACAGAGAGAGAATTATCTGCAAAGCTTCACTTCCAGGCCAGAACCACTAATTTTCAAGGATCTCATGTGATTATTTCACTTTCTTGTGGGATCTTGTTTTGTGATATCTTTTAACACCTGCTCCCAAGCATTGCAAATGTGCCCAGGTAGGCAGAACTGCTCCCAACATCTGGCATCAAAATATTCTTAAATAAGCAGAGGCTGAATATTTACTGGAATACATGGTACAACATGTATTTAGCATACATGAGGCCCTGGGTTCAGTCCCAGTACAAAAAAAAAAGCAGGTCCTCTCCCATAATGAGCATTAATAAATAATTAATAAATGCAAAAATCTGCATGTTAAATTTGGGGAAATTGGAGAATCTCAGCTTAAATTACTTAGATAGTACAATTAACAGAAGTATAAAAATTCTATTATCATAAGGTAACCTTATACAGTGATTTTACATACACTCATACAAGATATAAAAGTTATAAATACACTAAGGCTTAGGATATGATTGCAAAATCTCCATCCCTTAAGCTTGGTGAACATAATTTACCCCAAAACCATTGGAAATCTTATTTGTATAGCTTACCTGCAACTACTTTAGGTAGTAAATATACCTAAAGTCTATTTTCTCTATAAGTAAAAGTCTGGCCTAAAAATCCAGACAAGCAGGCTCTTAAGAATGAGACTGGCACAAAATTGAAAAAATATAATAAACCTCAGTAAATGAAAATGTAGTTTTGAGGGCTGAAAGTTTTCTCTTTATAAAAGATTTGTGGCCATGTTTTGAGTGTATCCAAATTGAATTGTACTTGAGGAGTTAATAATGAAAAAGTTTGATAAGGATCGGAGGTCATCAACAATACAGACTTTGAGAAATAAAGCAAGATAGGATCTTATACATTTAGGTGGTTTAAGATGGATTTGGAAGGAGTAATTATCAGACCCTTCCAATAAAGTAATGTGGGGTCTACAAAATCAAAGGTAGGTTGGCAGAATGATTCTTTTACACATCAATTGAAATCTTTCCTTCCATACTCCCCATAAGTATGTTCATTATAGATTCTCAAGTACAAAATCAAAACCTTCCAGAATTTATAATATTCACTTTTTAAGTAGCTGTGTCAATCAGGATAAGATAAGCTTTGTGGTGATATTAGGCAACCCTCAAATTTCAGTGACTTAACAAATGTTTATTTCTCACTCACATGACCAAAGTGCATTGCCAGAGGATCTCAGCCCACTGTAATCATTCAAGAGATAGTGACTTCACCTCAACCTGCACTTCCACCATTTCTAGAATATAAATTGCACACTAGCTCTCAAAGATTCTGTCCAGCAGAGCAGTACATACCACTTCCACTTGCAGTTCACTTGTCAAAGCAGATCACATGGCTATTGTCCAGAATCAAAAAGAAAGATGTCTGAAAGGAAAACTGGAATAATGGCAAGCAGCTTTAATGACTTCTGCGGTGACCATTAAGTGATGATGATGTCTTGAGTCACCTCCCACTCCTTCCCCTTTAGCTGTGGAGCATTCTCTGCTTGTAGAAGAAAGATACTAGAGACATTGGATCCCATAAAACTACATAACCTCACCAGTACAGCAATTCACGTGTTCTGCCAACATAGATAAAATTTGAGCATCAGCTACATGTCCTAAGAAATCCAACATCAAAGGGGAGGTAATTAGTCAGGATTCTTGGGATTCTGAGTGAAAGAAGTCCAATTCAAACTAGCATAAACAGGAATGTTGTGACCAAATACAGAATGAGCTACATCAGAACAGGCTTCAACGTGAGATTGGATGAAGGAACTTAAATACAGTTAGCCCTCTTTTCAGTCATCTTTCTTCTCACTCTCTTTGTTGTTTCTCTCTACTGCTCTCTTCCAGAAGGGGAATTTTGACCTCAAGGAGTCATTGCCTTACAACCAGAGAGGAATCCAGGGCTCTCCCTCACCAGTTCTACTTAGGAAGATTCTAGGAAGCCACTGAAATAATGACACAACAAAGTTTGTTCTTTTGTTTATTGTTTTCTTCTGGTGCTAGGGATCAAACCCAGGGCCTCACATATGTTAAGCACACACTCAGCCACTAAACTACACCCCTAGACTACAGGTTTGTGCTTTTAAAAAATTCTTCTGGCTGCATTTTGGAGAATAGATGGGCCAGAGGCAAAAGTGGAATCCTCACTTGTCCCTGTAGGCAGGTTCCTTAATGAGATCCTCCCTCCGTGGTCTTCTGTGACACAGAAACTTTATATGTAGTTGTAAAGGCTAAGAAGCCCTTTCAGTTCATTTCTGTTGTCACCACAGGACATTTCTTGGCTACCTTGCAAGCTACAAACACTGGGAAAGTAATCCAGGTAGTACTATTGTGATCTCCAGGCTGGAACTCTAGTGGAAATTTTGCTTAGACTGACCCTGAGCAATTTTTTCCATATATAAATTTAGACCATATAGCTCCAACCTACTTTTCTTCTGAGCCTGCTATTCTTACTCAACTCAAAAATATCTGTGGCTCCTCAGGTTCATTGATTTAAATACAAACTCTCAGGTTCCCCACAATTCTGCTTTGACTGACTTTTCCAAGCAGTTTTCCCATTGTCATTACCCACACATGCACAAACAGCTTTCTGTGGAAGACTCAGAGTTACCCAGCGCAAACATGGAAACTACCCTTTAGCATTCTCCATTCACTCCTCCACAAGTGACCACATTCAACACTTCCTCAGGTGTTTTTCCAATATACTTCTACAATATGTGTGGATGAAAGCACAGAAGTCCCTTTTTATAAATGCAAAGAGATCATGTAATAGGCATTAATCACTGAGTTGTCAAACACAATATGCCTTAATTTTCCATCTCAGTATTTCTAGATTTACCTCACAATATTTTGAAAGACAAACTAATATTTGTAAAGTGACTTCATTATAGTAAAGGTGGATTCTTTATATGTAATTCTAAAAGCCAAAACTGAATGTTTGGGGGAAGTTTGCTGCTTATTTATTTTGTGGTAAAACCTGAACTGAAATGTATGAAAAAATCAAATAAAGCCCCTTTTGTACAATTCATATACACTAATAAAAAATAAAATAAAAACTTACAAAAATAGTGGAGACCTTGTGTATCTCAACCCAATCAAATTCTCCTTCCTTCCTAGAGGTAGTCACTATCTAGAATTCAGCATTTGTCATTTTATGTATGTTTTTTAATTTTTATATAACATGTGGTATCATTTTTCATATTTTAGACTTGACATATAGCAGGAAGGGGACACAACTGAAAAAAGGCTCACAGACTTCAAGTTACTAGTTACTAATGTCTTGTTTGTTAAACTGAATGGTGTATATATAAGTGGTCATTTTATACTATTTATTAAACTGCACATGAACTTTCATTTGGTATTTTAGATATATAACAATTTAAAAATTTTAAAGAACTTTAATGTTAATATAAGTAGTATTATAAGCTATTTTTTTAATTCTATTGAGAAATTTTTAAATCTCTCTTTTTCTGGCTTAGATATGTACCTACTCCCCCTCACACACCCTTGGATCAATCTCTAAACCCAGAGAGGTGGAGAAATCACTAGATTAATCAACAGGATCATCAGTCCATCTTGTAACCAAGGAATGGGATTTATTATTAAAAGAATGGTAACTTGAACAATGTCGTACAAAACAACAAATAAATCCAAAATGATGGCCATGGTGGGAGCAGAGTGTTACAACAGTGTCAGAGAACAAAAATACTATCCAGGCTCCCTCATCCAGAATGTACACTACCTTCCCAACTGCTGCCTAGATGGACCATCTTCTACCTGTCACTTATATGCTATTTTAAATTAAAAGTAAGACTCTAAAAATTAAGAGAATAAAATAATCCAAACAAGGCCATTCTGGAAGAATGAAGAAGCAAACTTCCTTTCACACCTCTCCACTCCTTCTACTTCAGCCAAGACATAGCAGGGAAAGAGGATGGAGCCTATCTAAGCACTTAATCAACTCACACAGGCAAATTTGAGGTCTTGACCTGGTCTTTGGATAATCCTAGCAATAGCCATAAGGCAGTATATGGTTCTCTAATGAACCCAATTTATGGTTTCAGGTAAGCTTAAGGAGAGGCAAAATTTGAAATCAGGAGAAGACTAAATGAAAGACACTAAAATTCCCCTGTATGAGAAAAACTGGTTCCACTGTGAGCAGTATGGACTGGAAATTGTGAGGTAGTTGATAAAATGTGACAATATGTTCTTTTTCATGAGGTTAGACTGCACCTTCTCTGAACATTCTCTGTGTGAGAAGAATGTGTGTGTGTGTGTGTGTGTGTGTGTGTTCCAAAAGATGCCATATCACCCTCATGAAGAAATTTAAGATCTGAAATGGAGTTTTAACTTCCTAGCATGGCAAAGAAATTATTTAAAATTGAGTATTATTTTTCTAATAGTTCCTTATTTTCTAATAGTTCCTTTCTATTAAATCTGGGAATTATATTGATACCTTGAAATTATCTGTATAATGAAGTTATATTACCTCTGAGTTTTATTTCAGGATAATAAAGGAAGCATTGCAAATGCATTACTAAAAAAGAGAGAGCATTGTATGGAAGAGTTGGGAACTCTGAGCTAGTCCTTCAGAAGGGTAAAGAAGCACTTGAGAAATATGCCTGGTAGTGGCAAAAATTAAGAAGGCCAGTAACTACTCTTCATAGAAAACAAATATAAGCTGAACAAAATCATTAAAATTGACAATTTTATGACACTGAAAATAATAAGAATTAAGCAGGTAGACAATGACTCAAGAAGTAGTTGTTCATTTGAAAAGAATGAGAAGGAGGAAGAAAACCTTGCTTAGCATCAAGTAAGAAGGATGAATTTGTGACCTTCTTCCCTGGGGTGTTCCCTTTACATCCAGTTTTACTGGCCTCTCCAAGAGATGTCTTTAATAGCCAGAAGGGGTGCTGCTAAAGAAAGTGGCAGAGTAGTAGAAATTTAAGGGGGTTTAAAAGTGATATAATAAACAAACTCTCCATATGTCCCTGGCTGTCTGTGAAATTGCATATACACACAGGAGATTCCAGAGAACCTGATAAAAATTGAAAACCTAGTTTTTTTAGGTGTCTTACCTAAGACACCTAAAAAACTAGCTAGCATTTGTTGCCCTTAATGCAGAGAAACTAAAGCAGATACCTTAAAGCAACTGAGGCCAATAGGAAAAGGGGAACAGGTACTAGAGAAAAGGTTAGATCAAAAAGAATTAACCTAGAAGGTAACACCCATGCACAGGAAATCAATGTGAGTCAATGCCCTGTATAGCTATCCTTATCTCAACCAGCAAAACCCCTTGTTCCTTCCTATTATTGCTTATACTCTCTCTACAACAAAATTAGAGATAAGGGCAAAATAGTTTCTGCTGCGTATTGGGGGGGGGGAGCGGGAGGGGGTGGAGTGGGTGGTAAGGGAGGGGGTGGGGGCGGGGGGAGAAATGAACCAAGCCTTGTATGCACATATGAATAATAAAAGAAAAATGAAAAAAAAATTGAAAACCTAGGGAAACATGAATTTTCTGTGCCTCTGAGTGATTCCTCTACCCACACACAGCACTAGCACCAGAGGGTGAAAGCTTTACTGGCTTAAAATGTCTAAGAATTAACTTTGTCTAGTCATTGATTGAAACTGCTAAAATTACACAGGCAGTAGAGAGATCATCACTAGGGATTCAGTTTTAAAGAATGAAAAGACAGCAGTGGATACAAACTGCATGGGAGACATTTCACAATTTGAGTCTAAGTGACTTAATTGCCTACCAAACAAAAACAAAAAAACACTCAGAAAAACAAAACAGAATCCAGAGTTTACAATGGGTTATCTACAATGCACTGTCTACAATGTCCAGTCCTTAAACAACAATGACTAGATCTGCAAAGAAAGGAGAAAATGTGAACCATAGGCAGGGAGAAAAGTGAATAGAAATTGACTTCTGTGAACCCAACTTAAAGAAACAAAGCACTCAAAGCAGCTATTACAAACATGTTCAAAGTATTAAAGGAAAATATGTTTGATTATACTAATCATGAATAAACAAAGAGAAAGCCTCAACAGAAAAAAGGAAACTATAAAAAAGGCAAATTGTAAAGTCTAAAGCTGATTATTATAATAGTTATAAACTTTCTGTAGATGGAATCAGTAGCATATTTGAGATGGCAGAATTAAGAACTTAAAAGACAATATAACTTGTCATGGTTTGAATGTTTATGTCACTGCAAAATTCCCATGATAAAAACTTCACTCCTAAATGGTGGTATTAGGAGGTGGGGCCCTTGGGAGGAGATTAGGTCTTGAGAACAGAGCCCTTATAAATGGGATTAGTGCCTTTATTAAAAAGGCACAAGAGATACCTGTTCCCACTCTGCCATGTGAAGTTAGAGCAAGAATATAGCGGTCTAATTTCATCTTACCCCAGTTAGAATGGGCATAATCAAGGGTAATAACAACGAGTGCTGGCGAGGATGTGGCGAAATGGGAATGCTTATACACTGCTGGTGGGAATGCAAATTAGTACAATCACAATGGAAAGCAGCATGGAGATTTCCTCAAAAAAGTAGAAATAGACTGCCATAAGACCCAGTGATACCACTCTTGGGCATCTACCCAAAAGAAAGTAAGACAGGATACAGTAGAGGCACTATACACCAATGTTCATTCCAGCACTATTCACAATAGCCAAGCTCTGGAAACAACCCAGATGCCCTATAACTGATGAATGTATCAAGACACTATGGTCTATATACACAATGGAGTATTACTCAGCCACAAGGAATAATGACGTGTGGTTTGAAGGTAAATGGATGCAATTGGAGGACATCATGTTAAGTGAAGTTAACCAGGATCAGAAACACAAAAGCCACATCTTGTCTCTCATACATGGAAGATAGATCCAAAGAAAAACATACACAAAAACAAGCATGATCATATACAAACTCAAGTGTAGATCATGTTTATAACAGTGGAACTACTCTGTGGAACTTGGGGATAGAAGGAAGGGAAAAGAGAATGATAGAGCATCAGTAATATTGCATAACATAAGATGTGAAGATAGAGGATATAAGGATGTGTATTGAAAGCTGTTGAAAAACGGGGTGGGAGGTGAAGGGGTGAGGGAGAATTATGGGGGGATTGAACAGATGAAAGTGGAACATGCCTACAGTGGATAAACACTGGGACACCCCTTTGAACATCAACTTAAATATTGATGGCAAAAACCAGGACTGTGGGATAGGCACAGTGTGTGGGGGAAGTGAGGTGGGAGGGAGAGTGTGGAGATTGAAGTAATAGTGTATGGTTGATGGACTTCGTGTACCTATGTGGAGTGGAACTGGGAAACCTCTTCAGTTGCTTTAAGTGATAGGGAGCTGAGGGGGAAAGACAACGGGAGCAATGTAAATAATGTACACTATAAGTCTGATCAGAATTGCCACTACAAATCACCCCCTGTATAATGAATATATCCTAACAAAAAAATTATAATAAAAAAAAGAATATGGCAGTCTATGGTGAAGTAGACCCACATCAGACACAAAATCTGTTGTTGTCTTTATCTTGGACTACCAGCCTCCAGAACTGTGAAAAATAAATTTCTGTTTTTTATAAGGCACCCAGTTTATGGTATTTTATTATAAAACTCTGAAATACCTAAAACACAAATTATCCAATCCAAATAACAAAGAAAAAATGAAGAAAAATTGAATTTATCAGAGCCTCTAAAATTTATCAAATGTTCCAATATCCATGGAAATGAAGTCCCAGAAAATGAAGAGAAAAAGAAGGGATATGTGATAATCAGGTTTATGCATCCACTCAGCAAGGGTATAGTACCTAGTTGTTCAGTCTAGGTGTTGCTATGAGGGTATTTTATAGATATAATTAGTGTCTATACTCAGTAGGCTTTAGGTAAAGGATATTATTTTGGATAATCTGAAAGGGGCTTATCCAATTAGTAGAAAAGTCTTCAGAACGGAGCGAAGATTTACCTGGGGATCATCAGCTCCTCTTCAAGAGTTCCCAGCCTGCCCTTCCTGACAGCCTGCCCTATGGATTTCAGACTTGCCTCACTAGCCCACAATCATATAAGCCAAATCCTTGCACTGAATCTTTTTACACATGCATGCACACACACATCACACTATATGTTCTACTGGTTTTGTTTTTCTTCCCCGCATATAGGGAAGAGAAAATATTTGAGGATAATAGCTCAAAACTTTCCAAACTTGGTGAAAAACATTAGTTTATACATCAAGATTCTCAGTAAAGTGTGAGTAGGATAAGCACAAAGAATACCACACCCAACAGTGTTCTAAGCCAAAAATAAAGAAATACCTCAGCATTCATGTTGACAGAGACAGATAGAAAAGAATCCCTTTTGGAGTGCATTCTAAACTGTTCTATAGGATTTCAAGTGGCAAGTGCACCTAGAGAGCCTTGCAAAATACATAAGGCATTGGTCTAAATTCAATAACCTGGACTTGGATCCAGGGATAAGTACATCTTGTAAGGCAAGATGTACTTTACCACCTTGTAGTAAAGTGGTAAGTGTTCCTAAAATAATGTAAAGAGATTTAGATGGTAAAGATTTAGGAAGGAAATATATTTAGGATGGGATCAAGAGTAGGAACTTACATTGCCAATACATTTCCCAATGCTTTTCCACAGGATCTACCCACCCAGAAAGATAGCTAGAAAACCACTGCTGTTCCCATATCCCATCCCATCCACAGGCCTAATTTGTGACAGAGCAGAGAAAACATGAATTCCCCATGATCCACAGGTCAGAAGAGAGAGCCAAAGATGCTGAGCCTCCTTGCTCTGCCTCATTTTCCAAGCTCAGCAATCATGTTACTCCTCCTCTTTTGGAATGAATAAGAAAAGAAACAGAAAAAAATGTTCTACCTTGGTTATGGGCTAGAAATTTCTCCTTCACCATAGAAACATGAAAAGTAAGGAAAAAAATTGGTCTCATCTCCCAAGTATATTGTAAATTTCTTAGTCAGGAACCTGTGACTTTATTTTACATCTATCACAGTAACAAGCAAGAAGCTGGGCATATAATAATGAGCCAATATGTATCAATTCAACCATTTGTATTAATAAGGGCTGTCCAGAGAAATGGAACCATTAGGAGATAGATAAATAAATTAGACAGACAATTATTTTTTTAATTTTATTATTCATATGTGCATACAAGGCTTGGGTCATTTCTTCCCCCTGCCTCTCCCTTACCACCCACTCTGCCCCCTCCTTCTCCCCCCTCACCCCCTCAATACCCAGCAGAAACTATTTTGCCCTTATCTCTAATTTTGTTGTAGAGAGAGTATAAGCAATAATAGGAAGGAACAAGGGTTTTTGCTGGTTGAGATAAGGATAGCTATACAGGGCATTGACTCACATTAATTTCCTGTGCATGTGTGCTACCTTCTAGGTTAATTCTTTTTGACCTAACCTTTTCTCTAGTTCCTGGTCCCCTTCTCCTGTTGGCCTCAGTTGCTTTTAAGGTATCTGCTTTAGTTTCTCTGCGTTAAGGGCAACAAACGCTAGCTAATTTTTTAGGTGTCTTACCTATCCTCACCCCTCCCTTGTGTGCTCTCGCTTTTATCAGGTGCTCAAAGTCCAATCCCATTGTTGTGTTTGCCCTCGATCTAATGTCCACATATGAGGGAGAACATACGATTTTTGGTCTTTTGGG
This sequence comes from Castor canadensis, assembly GCF_047511655.1. Lineage (NCBI taxonomy): Eukaryota > Metazoa > Chordata > Mammalia > Rodentia > Castoridae > Castor > Castor canadensis. Next base: position 28,478,279 of record NC_133398.1, on the reverse strand, counting down.
CCAGGCTAACCTCACTCAGAATGATGTTCTCCAATTCCATCCATTTACCAGCGAATGATAACATTTCATTCTTCTTCATGGCTGCATAAAATTCCATTGTGTATAGATACCACATTTTCTTAATCCATTCTTCAGTGGTGGGGCATCTTGGCTGTTTCCATAACTTGGCTATTGTGAATAGTGCCGCAATAAACATGGATGTGCAGGTGCCTCTGGAGTAACCTGTGTCACAGTCTTTTGGGTATATCCCCAAGAGTGGTATTGCTGGATCAAATGGTAGATCGATGTCTAGCTTTTTAAGTAGCCTCCAAATTTTTTTCCAGAGTGGTTGTACTAGTTTACATTCCCACCAACAGTGTAAGAGGGTTCCTTTTTCCCCCGCATCCTCACCAACACCTGTTGTTGGTGGTGTTGCTGATGATGGCTATTCTAACAGGGGTGAGGTGGAATCTTAGCGTGGTTTTAATTTGCATTTCCTTTATTGCTAGAGATGGTGAGCATTTTTTCATGTGTTTTTTGGCCATTTGAATTTCTTCTTTTGAGAAAGTTCTGTTTAGTTCACTTGCCCATTTCTTTATTGGTTCATTAGTTTTGGGAGAATTTAGTTTTTTAAGTTCCCTATATATTCTGGTTATCAGTCCTTTGTCTGATGTATAGTTGGCAAATATTTTCTCCCACTGTGTGGGTGTTCTCTTCAGTTTAGAGACCATTTCTTTTGATGAACAGAAGCTTTTTAGCTTTATGAGGTCCCATTTATCTATGCTATCTCTTAGTTGCTGTGCTGCTGGGGTTTCGTTGAGAAAGTTCTTACCTATACCTACTAATTCCAGAGTATTTCCTATTCTTACCTGTATCAACTTTAGAGTTTGTGGTCTGATATTAAGATCCTTGATCCATTTTGAGTTAATATTGGTATAGGGTGATATACATGGATCTAGTTTCAGTTTTTTGCAGACTGCTAACCAGTTTTCCCAGCAGTTTTTGTTGAAGAGGCTGCTATTTCTCCATTGTATATTTTTAGCTCCTTTTAGACAGACAATTATTATAAGGAGTAGGATCACACAGTTATGAAGGCTGAAAAGCCCTAAGAGATGAAGTTGGCAAGCTGGAGACCCAAGAGTGCCAATGATGGAGTTTTAGACTAAGGTTGAAGGCTTGAGACTCAGGAGAACCAATGGTATAAGTTCTAGTCCAAAATTCAGAAGAGAAAACACCCAAGAAGAGCTCATTGTAGTCTAAGTGTGAAGGCAGGGAAAGACCTATGTCCTAGCTCAAACAGCTAGACAGGGGAACTACCTCTTATTCAGTTTTTTGTTGTTGTTGTTCTATTCAGGTCTTTGATTAGTTGAATGAGGTCCACCTACCTAAGGAAAGACAATCTGTCTTATCCAATATAGAAATTTAGTATTAATCTAATCCAGGAACACTCACAGACACATCCAAAATAATGTTTGGCCAAATATATAGGCACCCATAACTTAACACATAAAATTAACCATCATGCCATTTTATACTGTGTGTATGTGTGTGTATATGGTTAGCATATGTATGCCACATGCTTATTGTTATGATACTGTGGCACTTTTCTTTTAAGAGAGGAACGATTTATTTTGGCTCACAGTTTCAGAGTTTCAGTCCATGGTCACTTGATCCAATCATTTTGGTCCTGAGGTAAAGCCAATCATGATGGCGGAGAACATGTGGTAAAGCAAAACTGCTAACCACATGGCTGCCAGGTTGCAGAGAGATGGACAAGAAGAGGCCAGGGACAAGGTATACCTGTCAAAGTCATACTCCCAGTAACCTAATTCCTTGAACCAGGTCCCACCTCCAAGTTTCCACAACTCCCCAATAATGCCACTAACTTATGAATCCATCCATGGATTAACTCATTGATTAGTGAGAGTCCTCATAATACAATCACTTCTCAATGATTGGATCCACCAGCTGGGCACCAAACCTTCAACATATGAGTTTCTGGGGGATACTTCATATCAAAACCATAACAATGACTAAATGTAATTTTAAATATTCTAATTACACCTAATATTTGAACAGTACACTACAGTGTATAAAACATTCCATGCACATTATCTCATTCAGTCTTCATAACAAAAAATATTATGAGTGATGAATATGAGGATCAGAGGAGAGACATACTTGCTCAAAGTCACACAGCCAATAAAAAGCAAAACTGAATCCCAAATCCATGTGACCTAAATCAGATATAGATGCTCTGTCTCTATCAGATCTCTATCAGATCATGGATGCTTCACTATTGCTACTTGTTTGCTAAGGATTTTGACCTCCTTAAAAAAATAAAAGGCTGTAACACATGAAGTTTGGGGCAGCAGCTGTGTCCCCAGCTGTTGGAAATGCCTCTACCAGGTTTGGCAACAGCTGTCTCAGTTTGACATCTCACTGGGTTCCTGTCAGAGCTCCACCTTGGGGAATGACAAGATTAATGAAGAAAAATCCAACTTTCTACAGAAGGTAGAATGCAAATGCAACAGACATCTGACAGGTTTGGAGGCCCTCACTGCGGGGAATGGGGTGACCCCAGCCTCTCAGCTCATAGATTATGTGTTTAGCAATTTTTACTGCAATTGGCTGGCAACACATGTGCCCTCTCCAGATCTTACTCTTCCAGTGCTAATTTAGATGCAATTCAAACAAAAACTAACTACTTCCTCTGTGCCAGGCACTGGGGATATATGAAAAAATGAGTAAAGCACCATTCCTGTCTTGGGGGCACTCAAAGTCCTAGAGAAGAGTTAGAAACTTCACACTGTCAGTATTTCTATGGAGACAATACCCACTGCCATTGCTAAGGGGCCCATTTTGAACATAGAAACCTAATGAGATTGCTCAAAGCATTGACTACTATGTTGACTATTTCCTTTGACAAAGAATGACAAATTCAAATGCCAATAAGAATCTCAGAATGGCAAGGGAGAGCTGTGAAAGGGGAATGTTAAAATTTGTGTTTGAGAACCAGAATCATGTTTTTTATTTGAAAAACACAAGATGAGTGTGTCAAAGGCCACAGTAGAACACGTGTATTAGGGGATCAACAAGCAGGGCCATCTGTTTAGAGGACAAGGCACAGAGAGGGAACTACCTGGAGGTGAAATTAGAAAGGAAGGAAAAGTGGTAGATAGGCTTCAATATCACACCAAAATGTTTAGAATATATTCTGAATGAAGCCATGGAAGATTTCTAAATTGGGCTTTGCTTACTATGATCAGAGGTGTGATTTAGAAAAGTTATGTCAATAATAAGCACAAAAAACACCACTAAGAGACTAATCAGAGGAAGTACTAGAATATATCAAGTGAAAGATGATAAGGGCCTGAACCAGGAGGTAGAAATGGAAACAGGGATAGGACTAGAAGATCAAGAAGAAGCAAGACATCTCTAATTATCTCACTGGACAGGAGGGAAAGGTATGAACTGAGATAGAGAACCCAGGGCAGGGAGAAAGGAGGAGAAGGAGAAGTTTGGTTTGGGCTTTACAAGCTCAATGTGAAGTATATATGAAGACATCCAAACACAGACAGTGAACAGACACGAAGAATAGTCCTGGAATGTGGAGAAGCTCACCAATGAAGCCCTGGGAGTGGTTGAGACTCCCCAGAAGACAGCATAGAGACAAGGAAAACAGGGAAGGAAAAGACCCTCAGGAACAGTGGCTTTTAAAAGCCAAATCCGGAATTAAAAACAGGAAACAGAAGTCATAAGAGGTAAAAAGAGAGTCAGAAAATAGCAATGGCAGAGAAGAAAAGGGAGCAATAGAAACAAATGCTGCTGGGAGATCACAGAATATTAGAACTACAATGGAACCTCTGGACTCCTCTGGAAATTTAAGGGTCATTATATTTAAATAAAAAACAATAGGATGGGGGAATAGAATAAGATTGGTAAAATGTCAATTATCACTGAATCTGGATCATGGATGCATGGGGGGTCATTATAATGTCATCTCTACCTATGGATGTTTGAATTCAAAAGGATAAAATAAGATCTTAAAATCAGCTCCTAGGATCAGGGTTTCAGTTGACCATTGAGTAGTAAGTGGGAAACAAAAAAGAGGAGGCAACTGGTATCACATTTTGAACTTTGTTGGCAATGAGATATAGTGATGGGGAGGTAGTGGCCCAGGACTTGTATCATTCATTCAGTGTCACTACAAGAAACAGATGGCATTCAAATTAGTGTGACTTCTCAAAGGTTCAATAAAGGAAGTATTTATGGTGTGACAGTAGAGTGTAGAGACAAGGAATACAGCAGTATCACTGGTGCTAGCAACAGTGTGATGTTACCAACATTTATCACATGCTCTTAGCAGAAAGCAGCCCTAAGTGTCTATTTCTCATAGATGAATGGGTTGACCAGATATCAGCTTGTGCCAGCTGTGCTAGTTGGTCAAAGCCGTGCTAGTTGTGCTTTGCTTCAAGGTGGTGTCCAACTGGGCTTGGCTCCTCTTTGCAGATGGAGCTGTGGTCTGTTACACATGTGTTCCTTTTGGAGCCCCATCTGAAGAGACACCAGTTGCCCAGGGAAAGCTCTTCTCATAGAAAAGGCAGAAGCACACAGAAACATGCACTGCTTCTTAATGCTTGGGCTTAAAACAGGCACAGACAGTTGGGTACACTCACATTCCATTGGCCAAAGCAAGTCACAGAGCCAAGTCCAAAAGCAAAGAGCAATACACTCCTCCTTTTATAGCAGTATCTGCACATATGTCAGAGAGAGCACATGGATATTAGGAAGAGCAATGAATTAGGGCCAACAACTCAATTAACAGCACTCTCTAGAAGCAAGGGATGAAAGCCCAAGCAAAATTCAGAGGCATAAGCAGAGGGTCCCTTGAGAGAAGCTCTGACCTTTCATCAAACCTGATGGAATCCTACAGGCAGAAGGCCGGGGGCATAAATGTCCTCACCTCCCTCAGGTCTCCTATCCCAGTGCTCACACCTAACCCAGCCACAAGCCAGAGCATAAAGGAGCCCTCTCATGGGATTCATAAAGCTTAGCCTCTCAGGGAAAGTAGCATCATGGAGAAGAGTGAGATTGAATATTAGAGGGACAGAGGGCAGAGGATGTGAGCACAGCACTGACCAACTACTAGAGGAGAACAAAATGAAGTCAGGTGACTAGGCTAGTAAGAGAGGCTCAGCATGTAAATAAAACCCTCATCTTTCTCCAAGCACAGCCCAGGTATATGGGGATTCCATGGGCTCTGAAGTTACAGAATATCTTATAAGTGGCCTGCATTGCCATCCCGGGTATCTGATATAGTTGAGCAATGCACCAAACCCTGAGAGGTTTTCTGTCCCACAAGAAAAAGATACAGCTGGAGGTGGACACAGTCAATTAGGACCGATTATCTGATTCAGCAATAAAATTAAGCTGCAACAACTGACAATAGTTAAAAGGAGGCAAGTTGCTAGTGGGAGAAGAGCAGGCATTGAGTGCTGAATTGGACACTTGAGAGGACCAGGGAGTAGGTTCTGTGTTCAAGGTCTATCTAAAGAGCCACCTCCCAAAAGGAAACCATTTACTAATTACACCAACACTCAATACTCCCATGGGAGGCTATAGGAAGCCTTTAGTGTTTGTGTTAGTTGTGTTTCTGGAGACAAATGAAGCCAATATAATAATAACAATCAGTAGTCATTTTTTAAATCAATCATTATTTTATAAGCAAAGAATCCTTCCTTCATTGGGATGGGGGGATAGGCCCCTTAAACTAACTTTTAAATTTTGTTATGTCCAGAGCCTAAAATCAAGGCTTATTTGCTTTATTAAACTACAAAAAATTGAAGTTATCTCCCAAGCAGGCATTAGCAAGGCAGACATTATACCATAATCATCAAGAGCATGAATTCCAAGCTGGATTCAAATCCAGGTCAACTTCATGCTACCAACCGTGTGAGTTCAGGCAAGTTCCTTAACTCAGTGTTCTTGGTTTTACTATCTGAAAAATTCAAGTGGTAACACTGTCTAGAGTTGTGAATGTGATGAGCTAATGGACGTAAGCACTCACTGGAGTGTTGCGCACCTGGTAATACTTGAAGATAGCTCTTATTATCATGGGCCCCACTCAGTGGACTCAGGGGCATCCCTACCCCACTTCCAGATAGATGGATTCCATCCCACTCACCACCTGATCCTAGCTTTCACCTTGATCTCTGCTCAGTGCTGAGCACCTCTGACAGGATTGCTCTCACCAAGGCTGAAACCCGGGGAAATTTCCTCCCGGGTATGGCAGGAAGGCAGGGAGGGGGAAGAGAGATTAGTGAGTGCACAGTAAAACAAAGGAAAACCAGAGTTAGGGAATATTACCTGGAGACCAGAGCAGGGTCACCTCACCCCAGAGTTTAAAACAGCCAATGAAATAACATGTGATTATGTATGGGACAAGCTACCCCCACACACACCATTTCTGTAACCTGTTTTAAATGGTATATAAGGAAAGCCCGGTTTGTTCTTGGTGCTCAGCCTTTGGACATGAGTCTACTGAGTCACTGCTGGCTTGCTTAATAAGCTTGCTTCCTGAAATCTTGGGTGCCCTTTTAGTCTCTGTCTGAGCCCTCCTGCAACAAGGGTTGTGACCATTCCACCCCACTGACTCAAGGCTGATGACCCAATCACAGGACTGAAAAAGGTACTAGCTGCAGAAGGAAATCAGCATTTTCACAAAAGACACAGTAAACCTACTAAAAGGACCCTAGCCCCAGGTGAGGGAGGGTCTGACAATGTGTAGCAACCCAGCAGTGCACTTCAAGAGCTGCTGAGTCCCTCAGTCTCCCAGAAGCATTCTGTCCCTTCTTTTTCACAGGCTCTCTCTCTTCCCTGTCTCCCTTGCTCTCACTCCTTTTTTTCTCCTTATTCATTTTCCCTCTATCCATTCTCAGCTCCATCTCTGTGTCTTTGTACAGCAGCTTTATGTCAGTTTTTACAGATATTTGATCCTTGATTATCTGTGGATCCACAAATCTCAGCACACACAAATATTTTTTGCCTTTCAATTAAGACACCTGGGATCTATTTCACTAGCTCCTTCCCTAACACACTGGATGATGGTCAGTAATAATACTAGTAAACACCTAGTACAATTACTGTGCGCCACCATTCTAAGTGCTTTACGTATACTGGTGACTCAGTTGTCAGCACAACCCATGAGCTATCATTGTAATCACCTGTGGTAAACTAGATTCTTATTCACCAAATACTTTGGGTTCCCTCTTTCAGCACTCCTGCTTATTGGGGGTTTAAACATTCCTCACCCTGTTGAACTAAGAAGTAACCATATGACTTTTTCTGGCCAATAAAAGTCAGAAAGTGTCATGGAGCAATTCCAGGATTTAAAAATCCATGTGTGCCTTGCCATTGTTATGGTTTGGATTTTAAGTTTCCCCCAAAGGCTCATGTGTTAAAGGCCTGGGCCCCAACTGAGGGTATTATTGGGAAGTTGTGGAACCTTTAAGAAGTGGGGCCTGGAGGAAGGGAGTTAGATCCTTAGGTATGCCCTTGAAAGAATATTGGGACCCTGGCCCTCTTCCTCTCTTTGCTTCCTATTTGCCATAAGGTAAGCAGCTTTGCTCCACCACACACTCCCTGTCATGATTGTTCTGCCTCTTCACAGGCCCAAAGCAATTAAGCAAAGTGACTATGGACAGAAACCTGTGAAACCATGAGCCAAAACAACTCTCCTCTCTGTAAGTTTATTTTATTAGGTATTTTGTCCTAGCGATGGAGGGCTGACTAACATAGCCATGTTCTCTTCCCACTGTGCTGTGATGACCGGCAATGTTCCAGACCGTGGCTGTCCTGTGTACCTGGATATGAAGATGACAAAGGCATGGAGAGGAGCCATAGGTGACTTGTGAAGGACAAGAAACATGAACAAGAAGTAAACATTTGTTGTTGAATATCATTAAGAGCTTTGTAATGGTTTGTTGCTGCAGACCTGAAAGAGTGGCTCAGGTGATAAAAGTGCCTGCCTAACAAGTGTGAGGCCCTGAGTTCAAACCCCAGTATTGCCAAAAAAGAAAAAAAAGAGAGAGAGATTGTTAGGGTACGAGGCCGGCCACCTTCTGAGAGGACAAAGGACACTCGAGACAAAGGAAGTCACAAGGCGAGGTTTATTTTCTAGCTAGCTAGGGTCCGAGCATCCGCCTGATGCAGCAGGTTTCAACAAGGACCCTGAATACAAAGTTTAAGCAGGTCTTATACTCTTTAAAGCATCAATTATTGTCACATAGGAATTCCTCATGCCCCTGGGGTCACGTTTTCCTAACATTGCCCACATCCTGGTGCTGGGGTAAGATTATTTATTGGGAACTGGAGAAACACCAGAGGTTTACTTATCAGGTTACAAGGAATGTGTTCTCCCATAAATTAGGGGCTACTAGTGGAATAGAAACCTAAGGTTTAGATAAGAACAGCAGGGGAGTCCTGTTTTGGAAAGTTTATTTACAAGTGGAGACAAAGAAAGGCAGGAATGGGTGCTTATCTCTGCATGGTGCCTTTCATCTTGGTCCCGAACTTTTGCATGGCTCTAATGGGCAATTCCTCACAGCTCTGTCTGAGGTTACAGCTTTAAATTGACAGTTTACCATGTTTTACAACCCTGTTTCAAGGCTATCTTCCTCTTCACGAGGTTACCCAGGGTCATGCCAGTTATAGCTGATTTTTAGGCTAGGTGGACTGCAAGTTAAAGTACCCCAACAAGATCATGTTACTGCAGCATAACTTAGCTTATTCTGACTGATAAATCCCTACTTTCAGGTAAGGAAACTGAAGCACATCTATAATGTATCTGACTCTGGAGTCCATCCATGTTTCCATCTCTGGATGCTCTGATGGAAAGAATTCCCAAACCTCCATTTCTCCCCACTAGGCCTCTTGCCTTTGATTTCCTAAGAAAGATGATAATAATTTAAATATTTTATTAAATATCTGCTATGCTCCAATAAATATACAAATATTATTCCTAATTCTTAAGGACTTACTACAGAGCAAATATTTTCCTGTTTTTCTTGATAAGGAAGCAGAGACCCAACAACACTAAGACCTAAGGTATACACCTCAGATGTCTGGGCTTCCGAAGCCATGTCAGAGCCATCTGATGCTAAAGCCTGTGTTCTCTCCACCAGGCTTTATGCTTATTGTAGAATACATTTCTCCAGTTGGTCTTCTGGTACATTCTCTTTTATCATTTGTGACCTTAGAGGTATCTGAGCCTTTCATTATATTCTATGCCAAACAATACTTAAAATGCTCCAACGGACACAATGGAGAGGCTTCTGAAGAAGGAAGCAGAGGAGCAGTGAGCTGAATCTAGGCAAATTCCTTAAAAAGCCTAACATAACAGAAAAACAGAGAGGCTTAAAAAAGAAGTGAGACAAACTAAGTAGTGTGAGGCTTTGTATTTAAAAAATAAGGCCAGGCACAGCACTGAGGGGTCTGACTCAAGGCTTTCCAACTCTCAAGCAAGCATTAACGAAGCAAACCTCCATGGCAGCATCCCAATTAACCCTATTTTCCAGATGATCAAATCAGGACCCCAAAATCCAATTCCCATCCCTGGTCCTCAGCTTCGAATAAGATGATCCCTGTTGAGAAGCTATGTACCAAATACCACTTGTACAAATGACTGCCTGATTTTTACAACAGGCTTGTCTTAGGACTTCTTGGCTACTACTGTAGGATAATGAGCCCATTGATCATGGCTGTGTTTCAATAAATATTTTTTTCCTGATAATGAGCCAATTTATAATCTAAAGCCAGACATTTTCAGGCCTCAGCTCATTTTTTTAATGTATCATCATAATTGTTATTATTTGGTATTGCCATCTGGTCACATTTTAAAAATAAAAGGCCTTTTTTGTGCTTTTGGAAGCTACTTCTCCAGGGCCACTGTGTCCTCAAGACACCCCTCTCCCCAAAGCAGGGCCTTGCAAATAGTAAGTCATTTGTATACCTTCTCAAAGCACTTTCTCCTGTATTATCTCAGTTCTAATACAACCCCAAACTCATAATACCCCCTTATAATCACACAGCTGTCAGTTACAAAGATCCTACAATATGCCAGGCCTGAGGCCTGATGCAGTGGAGAATGCAAAGTTGCAAGACACAGCCTGACACTCAACCTTCAGTCTAAGGGTTGTTAAATAAAAATTAATACTATTCCTTGAGGTTAAAATTTGGAAGGTATGTAGGGTATTTCTCTCTCTTAAGGGAAATCAAGGTTCTATTCACTCTGCCAAGCTTCATTCTACTCCACCCTCAAGGAAAAGGGTGTTGATATGAACGGATCAAGTTTAATTGCTTGGACAACTGTAATAAGAAGTGCGTTTTTTTGTATGTGAGAGGAAAAGAAGTCAAAATTCTTGGACTGGAGTTCTTTCTGACCTCTTTCTGATACCTCCTTTGCTAATGTTGCTTCACAATCTTCTCTTTCTCCCTGATTAGTGGAGAAAAAGATTCCTGGGGCTACCTATCCCTCAAAATCACTGTCTTTTTCTTTGGGTAGGGACAGAATAGAGCCTGGGGGAGGCCATTAGGCCCACCTAGGCTGGCAAAACGCTTTCTTGTGGCTCAGCAGAGATGGCATTGGGTGTAAGATGGCAAGAAAAGTTTTCCAAAACATAGTAAGTTCAAGAAACTGCAACCTTTCCTTTCTATGTTATGCTGAACCACTGTTTACAAGGCCTACCCCAAAATTATTTCATTTCTAATGAGAAGGTACCCTCTGTGACTCTGCCATTTACTATTAACTAAAGCTCAAAACTAATGATGTAGTATGTTAATTAGTAGGTTTGTGACTACTAGAGAAGCAAATGATTTCTGACAAGTAGATAAGCTCAAAGGTTATTGTTTTACTACCACATAAGACATTGATAAGTTTCATGTGTTACTCTGATGTTCCTTTTTTAAATTGCCTACAAATACTCTGTCCCTCAAATATTCTGAGTTAGTTTTATCATCTGTGATTTTTAATTTTATGTGTCAAATTATTGAACTATGGTGCATGGTTAATCTTGACTATCAACTTGATTGGATTGAGAAGTATCTAGAAGATTAAAAAAACACACCTCTGGATGGTCTGTAAGGACATTTCCAGAGACAATTAGATCATAAGGGTTCTGACCTAATAGATGATTTAATCCATTGATGGATTCAAAACTTGAATAGACTATTGGGAAGTGGGGAAATGTGGAGGGTGAAGCTTAATTGGAGGAAGTGGGTCCATGTGGGCATGACTTTGGGGGCTCTATCTTGCCATGGCCCCTTCCTGTCACTACTGTGCTGGGCTTCCTGTGATATGAACACCTCCACCACCACACATTCACACTGCCTCAATATTCTGTCTCACCATGGGCCCAGAAACATAGCATGAAGTGACCATGGACTAAACTTTCTGAAACCATAAGCCAAAATGAATCTTTCCTCCTTTTGAATTGTTTATGTCAGGCATTCTGTCATAGTAACAAAAAAAGCCAACTAACATAGTGTTCAAATGTGCACGTGTTTATTTTAAACAAGCTGGGTTTGTTTGGACTGGCCTCTAACCACCATCCTCCCAATCTCTATTCTCAAATAACTGAGATTATAGGTGTGAGCCACCATATCCAGTTAATTCTCTTTTAGAAATTTCTAATTCAACAGAGATTAGAGATTGACCCAGAGATAAAGAGGATTCCTTTGCCTGGCCTTATCCTGGCTTTCATTTCCCTTGGGACCCTCCAAGGGACATGACTATGGCAGAAAAGGATTCCAGTGTCTAACATTTCAGGTCCTGGCCAAATATTACCTCCATTTCATCTCACGGAGACCTCAAGCAACATACTGCAAAACACAGAAATTTAAAATAAAATTATACACCACAAAATTAAAAAGTAGTGCTAGACTTTAGCCCAAAATATAGAGTAAATACACATGTGTTCATACGGATAGACATAAATAATTCTATAAATAAATAAATGGAGATGAGAGAAATCTCCTGTGCAGAAGAATTCAAAAAATTTCAGTGTAATCTCTGTCCTTAAGAAGGTGAAGCAGACCTCCTCACTCTTTCTTTGTGGCCTGCACATTTTGGCAGTCTTCAAAGAGGACAGCATGGAAAAAAGAGGAAATGCACAACTGTAAAGGGAGAGGTCTGACAAACACCAGCTGATCCACACCAACAACAAGCCTGTGCACGCTGAGTTTGATGTCATGAAAATGCCATTTTCATCTGGTTTTCCTGCCCCAAACACATAACCCCAAATTAATTATAAGAAAAATATTAGACATATACCAAATGAGAGAGAAATGCTACAAAATGTCTGACAAGTACTCCTCAAAACTTTCAGTCATCAAAAACAAGTAAAGTATTAAAAAGGTCAAAACTTTCAAGATCATGAAAAACAAGGGAAGTCCTCTCCAGAGGAGCCTAAGGAGACATGTCAAGTAGATGCAATATGGCAGCATAGATGAGATGCTAGAATAGAAGGAAGAACCTTGGCGAGGAGTGAAGAAATCTGAGTAAAGAATGGGATTTCTCCAACAACAATGAATCACTATGGGTTTATTAATTTAAATGCACTAAACTTAATGATAGATGTTAATAATAGGAGGAACTGGATGTGGGAATTATGAATTCTGTATACTATTTTCATATTTTTCTGTAAATCTAAAAATGTCCTAAAAATAAAAAGAATTATTTAAAAATAAATAACACCATCTACAAATTTTAAAAATCAATTAACCTGATTCAAATTCATATTCCATAGTTTATTAACTGTGATTTTGAACAAATCATTTAATCTTTTTTAACCTCACCCCAGTATGATGATACTATATGATCTACCTCAGAAAGTTGTCATGAAAATGACATAGAAAAGTGCGTGGTTCCCTTCACCTTAACTTAAAAGGCCATTAAAAGCAATCAGATGAACCTGGAAGATGTATTCACCTGTGTGCCTAGAATTATATCTCCTTTGCACCTTCTTGAAATACTTTTGAGCAGTGCCAGGAGCACAGCCCACCTGCTACAAAGTTGAACAAATGTGATCTCAACAATTCCCAAAATACAGCCCTTCTCACCCTCCCAGTTTGTGAGGTTCTGGGCCTATGAAGAAGGAAGGCTGGTGCACAGAGATGTGGCTGAATTTGCCTGGTCTCACACCAACAAGCAAAGCCTGAGTGGGTCTATCCTCACTTGGGATAAGCCTGCAGGGGACTGAGGGTGATCTGCTGAGGCGTCTAAGACAAGTTTCTTCCCCAGGACCTCTTGTTGGTTGGGGAGCAAAGCAAAGGGCACACACTGGGCCTAGGGTAACTGGGAGCAGGCTGCTGGCAGGGATGCCGGGCTCCTCACGATGCCTGTCTGCACCATGGACTGGGCAGTGGGAAGGTGTTGGTCTTTGATAAGCTGTCCCTCCTAAGCAATCCCCATTTCTTTTCCTGTATTGCTCATGCTGTGCGACTGCGTACAGTCGATTTCTCCTTGCACATTTAAGGGACTTCATATGTGGCAGAACTGTTTAGTTGGATCTGCTTGACTCTAAAGAGACTCCTAAACTAGGTTGGCATCAGTATGTCCAACCATATCCTGTCTCAGAAAAAGCATTGCACTCAAAATGCCTGTTTTATTAGAGATCCACACCAGAGGGCAGTATGGCACTCCATCCTGGGTAGTGTGTCTTCTGCCATCTTCCTGAGAAATTAAAGGGCAAGGCAGGTGTATTCATTTTCTGTCGCTGTGTAACAAATTACTACAAACTTCACCAACTACCTGGCTCAAAGCAACCCACATCCATTAGCTCGCAGCTGTGTAGGTCAGAAGGTCAGAGCTTTCACAATAATAAACAGAGGACAACCATGGGTGTGGCTGCCTGGAGAATGAGCAATCCAGGAAACTGGGCCCTTCTACCCTGGAACTATAAACTTGGCTAGCAAATTCTCCAGTGCTATAGCCACTTCAGTGGGGAAAAGGACAAGATTCAGAGTGCTTTGGAAGAACATACAAGAGCAGCTGGAATAGGATTTTGCTGTGTTTACAAACTCTCCTGATTGTTTCCAAAATCTAACTTCTGAGGAAAATTTCATTTCCAGGGGAGACCAGGAGTGCAACTCAGTGGTAGAACACTTGCTTAATCAAGTGTGAGGCTCTGTGTTCAATTTTCAGCATGAAAAGGGGGCGAGGGAGAAGGGAAAGAGGGAAGGAAAAGAAGGAAGAAAGGAAGAGAAGGAGGGAAGAAAGGAAGGAAGAAAATTTCATTTCCTGTGGCAAGATAGTTGAGACTGTGTTAGAGTCATCAGCATACTGAATTTTTTTCTGTCTCAAAAATAACTCTTGATTCTAGAACTTTTCTTCTGTGTCCTAGACCCCTTGGGGCTAGTCTTTATACTCTTTTTTTTTTTTTTTGGAGGAGGGGGGTTAACTGGGGTTTGAGCACAGAGCCTCATGATTGCTAAGCAGAGGCTCTACCACTTAAGCCATTCCACCAGCCCTTTTCCTAGGTACTGTTGAAGAAATTAAACAGCTCAAAGCTTCAGAATGTAAAAGCAGCCAAAATCCTCTCTCCATTTTCCACTACTATCACAATAGACATACAACTTTACTAGGCTTAAAAGCAGTTTTCCTAAGGAGAATTGAACTGTGTTGTCCTACTCCAGCACACAAGCCAGAGAACTTGAAGCCTGCTTTCCCCTTCTTACATTCTCTAACATTCTGCATTCTCACTTTTAAAGAATAGAGGCAGCTCAAGGCAGACCTGTGTTCTCTCTTGGTTTGAGCCATTTTTGACAACCAACTTGATTAACCAGTTAGGAAACTTTCTTTCTTACTTGGTATTTAACATTTACATGGTTGTGATTCGGGGGCTCAAATTTGATGATGAAACGTGTGCCTTTAAACTATGCGCTTGGTTCCAGAATATCACAAGAGACCAGACGCTACTACTACCTCTCCCAAAATACCAAGCAGTCATCAGAAGAACAGCTTGTAAACAGACTCTGGAAAGAGAAGTAGCAAGTGCTTCTCTTTCTGCCTCTCTCCATAATAGTCCCACTTAATGGATACAGTTGTTAATCTTCCACAGGAAGGGATGCTAAATCTGGTGGAGAGGGAAGACATTACAGTGAGGAAAAAGGAATAAAAACTTTGTGGGGAAAAGCTTATTACCTTGAATTGACTTTGAAATGTTCCACTGCCCACTTCTGTGTTGCCAGCTGGCTTCACATGAACAATAAAGTTTCCAAATACTTACTGTAAAATTGGTGTTCATTGATTTACCCTGGTGACCCAGGGTGAGACATTACTCCATAAGGAGAGGTAGAGTCCCAGGACAGCCACCTCACCACTTACTGAACTGTGTCAAATTGTCACAAATGGCTGGTCACCCACTGCTGGTTATACAGTGGTTATGGATGCCCCCTACTGCCCTACCAGATATGACTCTGTCTTTCTCACTTTCGTCAGCGTATTTCCACTTGGCAATCAAGATATCCAGGAGCAATGGTACTGTCTAGGCCATATGCCCAGAACATAGCAAGTACTTAAAATTCACTAACTGGATCCAATACTTCCTCTTTAACTCCAAATTCACATTTTCTCTCAGTTGGATGGGATTTATCCCTTCCTTAATCTAGATTAATCTAAATGCTATTTTCTCTAGATGCTTTTTTTTGGCAGTACTAGAGACTGAACTCAGAGTTTCATCCTTGCTAAGGCAAGTGCTCCACTACTTAAGCCACAACCCCAGCCTTTTTGCTTTTAGTTTGTTTTTCAGATAGGGTCTCATGCTAACTTTCTCCAGGCTTGCCTAGGACTATGATCCTCCTACTGAGTAGCTGGGATTATAGGTATGTACCACACCTGGCCCTAGATGCTATTTTTTTCTATACAGGACTAGCCATATGAACAAAGAAGACAAACTATCCTTCTTTCAAAGACATTGCTCTTTCTAGGTGTCACACACCTGTAGAGGTCTTAGGCATTCATTTTTTAAAGGCCACATTGAGAAAAATTGTACATTAAGTAGTTGCTCCTTGGTTACAAAGACAAATTTAGGCCTTTTCTGACAAGTAGCTTGTCAAGGCATATGGCTGTTTTCTGTATTGACAACACAGCTTTTCTCTTTTGGGTTGACACCAGAGAAAACACTTTAAACTTTCAAGTGTCTAGTCTTTATCCAAGTCCTAGTGGCAGAAACTAATATTTATGAATTGCCTAATGGATGTGCAGTTCACCTGTTCCTCTGAGCCACCAAAATGTTATCTCTGATTCAAATCAAAACATCAGAAAATGGGAGTGATCTAATCAATGTGCAATGTAAGTCTATTTGGAATTGTCACAATGAATCCCCCCTATACAATGAATATATCCTAATAAAAATAGAAAAAGAATGCTGTAACAAATTTTTTAAATAAGAAAAAAATTTGATTTGTTTTGTGCTACTCGTGTTTGATGTTTTGACATTAACCTACAAAGAGGGAGATCATTTTTAAGAGGTTAGAAAAATTTTGCTTGGGAGCCTTATAGACATGTTATCAAAGGCTATCACAAGGTATTTTCTTGAGGATTACACAAGAGGAAGTTTTCCCTCCAGCCTCAATTCTAGGAATTTGATGAGGCCTCTTTTGCACTCATTGCTAGGAAGCTCAATGTTAAATTCTTGGCTTACCTTTAGCAAATGTTCAGGACCTCAGGATTTTGTGTACTGACCTTATTGCTGGCTTCACTGTAATTTTGCTACCCTTATCTTTTTTCTATTTTCTCAGATACCCCCACTTAATTTTTTACTGTATTATTATACTTAATGTATTTCTATAAGCTACCAAAATATTTTGGAGAGGAAGGCAAACGTAAATATATGACAATTTTTATAAATCCAAGGATCCCTGTACACCAGCTTCAAATTGATATTATATTCAAGTAATATTGTGCAGTCACCAAAGGTGATTAAAAGGGAATTCCATCATTTACCCTCCACTTTTGAGAACTTAGAAGTAAATCCATATGTAGGATATGGCACCACTTACTAAGTTTCCTTGCTTATCCACTTTTCTCAGGCTTTTCTACTTTCTTTCTCTCCCGTACCCCATAAGAATCTCCCAACATCCATTCCCTATGGCTCTTTTCTCCCTCTTCCCACTCTCTCTAATGTGAAATTCTTACATCAAGCATGGTGCCTTCCCTTTTTGAAGAAAACATGAAAATAATGTGACTAGTTACCAGAGGATATTTTTTGACTGGGAAAAGAAAGTAAGGCAAATAGTACTCTATCTTAATAATTTGACTCACTATATATAAATTATTAATTTTTAATCCATCAATCACTAAAGCCTTATTAGGTTTTACATCCTAAAATCACATCCCCAAAAGTAAGTACCTCTGGATATATGAGAGCCCTGAGTTCCTAAGAAGAGAAAGAGAAAAGAAAAAAGAAAAGGCCAAGAGGAAGATACAGTGGCAAAAATGAGAGTAGAATGAGAAAAAATCTCAAAGCAGAAAAATATGTGCAAGAAAACATTCTTCACATTCTTGCTTAAATATATAATACCAGAAAAAAAATAGGTGAATTGTAATCTATGTGTGGCATTGTGTAGCCATTAAGTGTTTACTTTGAAGAATGTGTCACAGCAAAGAAAAAAAGATTATGTAATTCTAGCTGAAAAGAAAAAACATCAAATCATATTGTGCTGTGATCTATAGATCACATTGATCTATAGATCAATGGCAGGGGAGGGGAGAAGCAGGAGGATGTGCCCCACCAATAGACAGAGGGAACACTATGGTCAAGGAATAACCCTGAAGAACACTGACATTTATGGAACTTCCAGCAAGGAGTGCCTTCAAAAGGAACAAGGGAAGATGGAGCAAAGAAGCCATGAAGAGGACTGAACAGCGAGCTGAGAGAAGTTGGCACATCCAAGGTGTATGGCACTTGATATTCTTTACCATATTTACTTCTCCCAAAAGTTCTGGTGGAAGAACCTGTTATATCCATTTGCTATAAGAAAACTAGATTTCAAAAGATTGAGCAAATTGGTAAATATCCCAGAATAAGGGAGAAATGGGATTTGAGCCTAGGTCTGCCTTTAGGCACTATCCAAACTTTTGGCTTTACTTCTAGATGTATAGAAGGTCATGGTTTATGTAGGATCCATCAGTTGTATTTCCAATTCAGTGAGTGCACTTCTGATGCAAGGGCAGAGGTGAGAAAGAGGGCTGAGAGAATGGATCCCATTAGTATGGGGATTGCATACAGGGTCGTGAAGGAAAAAAGAGGACATAGTGTGACAAATTGGAGCATGCGCACACTGCCTAAAAGGTGCAGGAATGTAGGATGTGACTCGCTGCTATCAGATGTTCCAATTTGTTTACAAAATTTAACAATCTGGATTTTATCTTTCTTTGTGAAATTTTTTATTTTTGATGTTGGGAACTAACAAAAAAAAATTTTAAAACACTGTGTAGACTAAATAAATCTGTGAAGTAGATAGGTCACCATTGTAAACTCCTAGCTTAACACCTCTGCTGGTAGAAATCTTCAGGGACCCAGGCTTCACCCTGGGTGAAGGTGGAAAGGAAGAGACCTTGGATGGGGCACTTCTTTTCCCATCTCCCTCCCCCACTGGCCTTATTGGGACTATCACTCAGTTTCCCCTGATGAATGCTTTGTTGGATTCTGTTCCATGGAGTTAAAGGAGCATGGCGTGTCTCTCATCACAGCCCCTTTTTTGGGAAAATAAATGGCCAGCTTCCTGGAGTTGGAGATTTTTTTATGCAATGACTTTCCTCTAGGAGATTTATTGCAACAGCTTTGTGAGAGATTTGTAGTAAGCAGTGTTCAGGCTGTAGGTCTTAAATCCTCAATGCCATAGTCATAACTCTCCAGGAAGGAAATGATAGAAGATCACAGTAGCTAATATTGCATTATGATGATACTGTCTCCGCAGAAATGATGGTGTTCTCACTGCTGCTGTCTTACTTAGGAAACTCAAGCTCTTCAAATGTGCTTGAGATATCTGTCCTGGTGGTGCTTTGTGAGATCCCAGATGACCTACAGACTAGGAGAAGAGAGCTAACATTTATTGAGCACTTATAGCCACCTTTTCATGTATTAGGAGACTGAGCTTCAAGGAAATTAAGTAGCTGGGTGCCCGTAGCTCATCCTATAATCTGGGGAGGATCACAGTTTGAGACTAGGCAGGAAAATGAGGGTAGAGTTTGGGAGACCCCCATCTTAACCAATAGCTGGATGCAGTGGTGCACACCTGTCACCATAGGAAGAGTAAAATAGGAGCATCGTGGTTGAGGTCAGCCTAGGCAAAAAGCGAGACCCTATCTCAAAAATAACCAGAACAAAGAGGCTGGGACTGTGGCTCAAGCATTAGAGTGTCTGCCTAGCAAACGTGAAGCCCTGACTGCAAAGCCCACTACTACCAAGAAAAAGAAAGAAAGAAGTTAAGTAATTTTTCCAATCTACAAATCCATATTTCAAAGCAAGCCTTATCTAACATGTTGTCTGGAATATACTTTAATTTTAGGTGTATAAAAGACTGACTAATGAATCATTGTTGAAAAAGTGAATGGTGAAATATTTTTATCATTTTAGAAACCTGAAACTATTTCACTTTTAGACACAGTCTACAGTGTACAATAAACAGCTTGAATGATACTATGAGGAAACAATCAGACACAGCCATGCTGTGGGAAATCATCTTGGTCTCTTCAAAAAGTCAAAGTCAACATCATTCAGAAAAGGTGTTAGGGTACTGTTTTAGATTAAAAGAGACTGAAGAGACAAAATAATCAAATGAAACATAGAAACTAAAATTGGATCCTAGTTACCAAAGGACCTACGATGAAAGATATTTGGGGAGCAATCAAGTTAATGTGAATACGGACTAGACGTTAGATTATGTTAGGGAAGTATTACTAATTTTCTTAGTTTTGATAATGTTATTGTGTTTATGCAGGGAAACAAACTTATTCTTTTTTTTGCTGGGACTGGGATTTTGTTCATGGTTGCAAGCTTTGCACGCACTTGCAAAGCAGGCGCTCTATTGCTTGAACCACATCTCCAATCCATTTTGGTCTGGTTATTTTGAATATGGGGGTCTCAAGAACTATTTGCCCAAGCTGGTCTTGAACTATGATCCTTCCAATCTCATGTTCTCAAGTGGCTAAGATAATATCCAAGAGCCACTGTCACCAGGCTAAACAACCTTACTCTCATGAAATACATGCTGAATTATTTAGGAATGAGTATTATGATGTCTGCCCTTATATTTCAAATAGATGAGAGAAAAATTATGCATGTGTATCTGCAAAACATGGCAAAATTTTACGCATTGCTGAATCTATGTGATAAAGTGTTTATTATACCATTCTTTCAACTCTTCTGTACATTTAAATTTTTTCATATGAGCTGGGCGCTGGTGGCTCACATTTGTAATCCTCGCTACTTGGGACGCTAAGATTGAGAGGCTCACAGTTCAGACCAGTCCAGACAAATAGTTCATGAGACCTTTCCAAAATAACTAGAGCAAAATGGACTGGAGGTTTGGCTTGAGCAGTAGAGTACCTGCTTGGCAAGCACAAAGCCTTGGGTTCAAACCCCAGTCCCAGCAAGAAAAAAAATTTTTTCATAGTAAAAAGTGAAATAGACTAATAAAATATGATTGGACCTAAGTACCATAGAATGATAGGGAAAGGCTGCACTGAATAGGGTAAAATGGAAGATCAAAGCTATGGAATAGCTATGTTCATTATAGTAAATGTAAAAAAAATTAAAAGGTAGGTACATATGATTATACCTATGTAAGAACTTCTTGCAAGTAGATAAGCACTAGAAATGTATCTCTTAGGTTAGTGAAAATAGAGACAGTCTTTGTTTTTTTCAAAATTAGTCTTGCCATCTCATCTTTTCTGTTAATATAATTGTCAAAAAGTATACTCATGGACCAAGACAGACAAAAATCATAACTCTTGCTATGTTGTAAAATTATAGATAGATATTTTTCTTTTAAAAGTCATTCTAGAAGCCCATTGCAAAGAAGTATTCTCTATTTTTATGATCATTAAATACATTGAATTTATTGCATTACTGCAATATTCTCTCTAACTTAACTCTTAACCCTTTTAAAAAACATATAGCTCTAAATTCTCTAAGTAATCCACCTATCCACACAAACCCAGGAAAAGAAGTGACCACTGACCCTGGAATTGGTCTACAATGCCATCCCACTGAATCTTCCTACTTTTCTGTGTCTCTAAGGTCTATCTATCTCTAGATACACATGATGCTCACTGTAGCCTATAATGTTTTTACAACAGGTTTGGAGCACATCTTGGGATTCACCATTTCCTATGATTTTGTTATTCTCCATGCAGAAAATTACCCTAAAGTCTCAGGAAGGAGACATTTCTCATTTCTGCTCCTATACTCAGTATCTCAGGACCTAGGCAAGTTAGGCTGGCCTTGCCTACCCTGGCCTGACTGGCAAGGGGAAATGAATGGTTACATCTGAAGCTTATCTGAATGGATCTCCACTCTGCATCCAGGTTCACTAGCTTGGAATTCATACAATTTCCTTCTCAGGAGAAATAAAAAAATAACTGATTATTTTCATGAATGTGCTTTGGTTCTTTAAGATGCTAGCACTAGAGGAAGCAGGGTAAAGTGTACAAAAGAACTCTTTTAAATGTAAAACGATTCAAAGACAAATAGATTTTTTTAAATGTGGTCTATACACATATGCACACACATAATGGAACATTCTTCACACACAAAAAAGAATGAAATTCTGTCATTTGCAGGGATATGTTTGTACTTAGAGGAGATTATGTTAAGTGAAATAAAACAAGCACACAGAAAGACAAATGACACATGTTCTCAATTACATGTGCAAGCAAGAAAACAATCTCAATGAAGTATAGAATAGATAGTGGTTACCAGAGCCTGGAAAAGATATGAAGTACAGAAAGATGGAGAAAGGATAGCTAATGTGTACAGGTGTGCATCTGGACCAGAGGAAAACTTCTAATGTTCTGTATACCAGAACATAGGTAACTATGGGTGACAACAAGTAATCAACTATTTCAAAATAGTTAGTAGAGAAGATTAGAATATCCCCAACACTTAGAAATGGTATGTGTGAGGTGATCTGATCATTACACATTATATATAGGTTCTGAAATGTCATACTGTACCTTATATATTAATATGTTCAATCACAGTATGTCAATAAAAAATGAAAAATATATTAATAAAAAATGACTGCCCAGATTAGCAGGAAAGTCCATCTTTCCCTCTCCTTTAGGTCTAAAACTTCTGGTGGATATTTAACATCTGTCCCAAGACATCAACCTGATTGTAATTTCCTCACCAGTAGAGTTGGAGTCAGTCTGATGTTTCACAACAACAGCCCAGGTAGACAACTCTCTTGCCAAACTGGCATTCCTATTTGCTAAACCTGTAGTGTGATCACTTTCAAATGCATGGTCTAGAATATTTACAAGAAGTTAAGAATAAAGAAGTGCAAACTGAAGGGTTAATTTCAGGCAGAACTGCACTTTTAAATGGTTGGGAAGGGGAAATGGGTCCCGTGCCTGGCTTTGATTCTCCAGATCTAGGGAGGCCTAAGTGGAGGGCCAGAAGAAGAGGAAGAGAAAGCTACCTGCTTAGGGAATTGCCCCTTAGGTATTGAAATCCTCCATAGGACTGTATTTTACAGATGGCTATTTGGGGTCTGAATATTCTTCCCACTCCATCCCTCCCCACAAGTCAAGTAAGACTTCTTTGAAGAGCAGTGCATCTGTCCTGCCCTGCTAGGCTGTAAACAAAGTGCTTGGCTCGTGGGGGAGTGTGGTCTGTCCTTGCTCTCAACTCACTAAGCAACCTGTTGATGAGCTTGTAATTACCAGAACTGTGTGCTACACAATGAATGTTCTTGGGGATTTTAATGGTTGGAGTGAATGAACAAGCTTCAACATTTGGAAATGTGCTTGAGAAGAATAATTACTTTAAAGTGTTTCATAAATTGTTGCTAGGAGACCACACCAAGATGGGCCTTTTTACTTGTAACTTGAAGCTCAACTGGCAGAAAATTCTCCCATTCAAAACATAGATAAGCAAAGGGAACAATGAAAAAAAGAAAAATAAGATAAAAGATAGAAACCTACTGGCTGCTAGGGAAAATCTTCTACTATAAAATAAGGAAGAACAAGAGGCAAGACAATAGTGATGGCCAAGACAATAGTGATGGCAGTTTTGGGTTTGCATTTCAGTTCTTGTTAGTTATGTGATCTCGGGCAATTCTGTACGTGTCTTTTATTCTCAGTTTTCTGATCTGAAAAATGGAGCAATCAGTAACTCTTACAAGACTGGAGGTAACAAAGATGTGAATATACCCAACAAATAATGTTCAATATTTTAGTTATTTATTTATATACATTTGTTACAAAATATGCCTTACAAAATTATTTCCTGTCTTAGTTTCAATCTTTCCTCCAAAATCAGTCCCTGACACAAAAAACTGGAAATAGGTGGCTTATTTGGGAGGTGATCCCTGGAAGCTCAAGTGAGATATAAAGAAAATGAAACTGAAAGGAGAAGCCAATAAAAGTTGCATCAATGAGCAAGAAAGACCACCGAGGGTCAATCTAGTTGGGAACCCTCTGAAATACCAAGTAGAACACACCCTAGAATTGTTCCATGAAGGCATGGGAAAACTGACTTTTATCAAATGACTTTTATTTCTCAGTGGTTGAGAGTTGCCATTGGGCACCTGAAGTCTCCAACACCTCCATGGTGTCTGAACAGTAATTTCTGATGGAATAGAAGGAAGCCCACAGGCAGAGAGGCTAGGAACCATGACACATGAGGTGAAACTAGGACTGTTCCACTATAACTGCTCGTGAACTTGAAGGTGGACTGGAGGGATATGGGATAAGACAGCAATAGAATTCAACACACTTGGGATTCAACAAAATAAAATTAGTCCATGAAGACATTAAAGTAAAAAAGGAACACATACTCTGTATATGTCACTGAATCTTAAAAGAAGGAAGAAAGAAATGAAGAATGAAAGGGAGGAAGGAAGGAGGGAAGGAAAGAAGGAAGGAAGGAAGGAGGGAAGGAAAGAAGGAAGGAAGGAATTTTGTAGATAGGCTGGCTGTGATGACTAATAACTTTTTTCCTATTTTTCTAGATGTTCAATCAGTAAAATAGCCCAGAATGCAGTCAAGGATTCCATATTTGTGTGGGCAATACATGGCGGAGCAAATCTTTTACATATGGAAGTCCCTTGTTAACCAAGATTTAGGGGATCACCAACATTTTTTAGGCTTCAACTAAAAATGAATGAATGTATTTGGAAATTACATTCCTATTCTACCTGGGTAAGAAAGGAAATACTTCAGCTGCTTTCCTACCTAGTAATCCCTCCCTGGACCAACAGCTGTTTACCATCTGGATCATTGGCAAACCAGGCAGGGGTCAGACTTTGCACTCCCTGGTATGGAAGAGCAAAAGCAGTTAAATGTTACCCATCAAAGTTTTCTTATCTCCTCCCCACCCAACCCTAGGAACGGCTTTACCATGATGTCCCTATAGAAACAGAAAGCCATGTTGCTGACACTAATAGAAAGCAAGAGTATAAGGTAGGGCAATGCCCCAGGACAGAGCAGAAAGACTGGCAATTCCTCTCTTAGACCCCAGAATCTCAGCTCCCCTTCCAAGAATCCTAAAGAAGAGAAATGGAAGTCTGAGAACAGATGAATGAACAACAAGCAAAAGAGAGACCCCCAGACATTATATGCCCCAGATGGAAGAATGCAATACTACTTATGAAGCAGTCTAGCTAAAAATTGAAACTAAGTCTAATCAACAGTCTAGTTTTAACTACCAATATACAAAAATGCCACAACAGGGATGAGTCAGAAATCCAGATCAGAGAACTCTATAGAACAAACCAAATGTCTTTAACAAATAAAGAAAGATTTATAGATTAAAAGAGACCTACAAATATATAACTAGTTGCAATGTGTGAATCTTATTTAAATAATGAGGATTGTTTCAATCTTCATTCAAACAAATTATTTTTAAAAATTATGAGTTTATGAGAAAGGAGATTTGAAGACTGACTAAATGTTATGACATTGTGAATAGAAATGTACTATGATATTGTTAATTATTTGAGTCATGTGTGAATGTAATTACTTTAAAATATAAACAGTCCGTATCTTTTAACAATACGGAAGTATTTAATAGTAGAATTATATAATATCTGGAGTGTTTGGAAAGAGCATGCTAGGTGAGGGTGTTTGGGCAGACTTGGTCATAGGTTAGTGATAAACACTCAAGGTTTTCAGATTATTCTGTTTACTTTTGTTTATTTGAGGTTTTCTTTGAAGTTTTCCATAATTAAAAAGATAGCAAAACAAAACAACAAAGGCAACAGAGAAGTGGGCTATCTTTGGGGCATAGCAAGCAGGCACATGGAGTCTATCTCAGAAGGAATTATGTTTGGATCAGAGGATGCGATCTGCTTTGAGGAAGCTTTGATTCCTCAGCTCTTAACAGGACCAGTGTGAGGTCCAGAGTGGTAGAAAGAAGCAAAGGATTTCTTCTCAGACTGACACTCGTCCTCATAGATCAGCCCCCTGCCCTGAAGACCTCACTCCACCCTAAGGGACCTGTCTATGGTTTTTTATTAAGATAAGTTTTCTTCCTCAGGTGTATGAGATGTGGGAGAGAGAGTTGTGAGTTACTCTTGCAGGTGTGGCTGCATTTATGATTGTGATTGGGGAGGAATGGATTTCATAAAGGAATTTGGATCCATTTAAGTTTCATTACACTAAATCTACATCATGAAGCTAAAAAAATGTACCAATAAAATAATGCTAAGAGTGGCAGCTAACATTTATTTAGACCTGACTTTCAGTCAGGCACTAAGCTAAACACTACACATCTATATGTGTTTATAGATAAAGTAAGACAGAGAGGTTATGTAACTGAGACAAGGTGGGAAAAGCTGAGATGTGACCGAGCTAGAATTCATACTTACTATATTAGTTTTCTAGGGCTATCAAAATGAAGTACAACAGAGTGGCTGACTTGGACAGCAGATATTTTTTTCTCCCACAGTTCTGGATGTTACATGTCTGAGATCATGGTAGCAGTAGGGTTGGTTTCTTGTATGAGCTGAGGGAAGGATCCATCCCAGACCTCTCCCCATGCCTTGTGGATGGCCATTATCTTCCATACCCTTCACATGGTCTCCCTGTCTATGTGTCTGTACCCACATTTCTCCTTCTGGTCATAATGGGTTAGGGTCCACCTTAATGACCTCATTTTAATTTAATTACCTCTTTAAAAACATCATCTCCAAATATGGTTACATTCTGAGGTACTGAGGGTTAGGACTTCAACACATGAATTTTGAGAGGATATAATTCAGTTTATAATACCTTCCTAGCTTGACTCCAAAACACACATTTCTTACTGTCTTCTCCAAACTGCCTGCCACCAAAGGGACACTGGCCTGGGTAAATGTCAGGCGCATTCAACTCACACTTGCATTACAGGAACATGTCAAGTGTGACCTCTCAATGCACTCCTGCTAATAGGTAGAATTCAAGGGCCTACAACTGAGAGAGTCTTTGGCATCCTGTGATCAGAATGAAAAGAAAGAAATCTTTGATTTGGCTGATAGATGGACAAGGTGGTTCTTCGGCACATACTTCAGTCCCAGTGGATTCCTCAGGGACCTGGCCCTGTCTGTTACCTCCTTCCTTTCCTATATCTTCAAATTCTCTCTCAGTTTTCCCTTTCCTCTAAAACCTATAAAAATACTTCTTAAACACAAAAGCAACTTTAGCCCATGTTCCCATGTCCCCCTTCACTCTCTCTTAGTGACTGCTTTCTTGCCATCCTTTATTTCTTAGCCAAACTTTCTGAAAGCTCCATCTGCATTCACTCTTCCATCCTTCCTGCTGTGCAGCCCTGACTTCTCACAGAAAATATCCACATCAACCATATTTTTCATCTAATTTCTAGATCTACTAGTCACTTCCTGATCACTTTTTCTTTACTTCTTTGTCATATTTGACCTGCCCTTTCTTGAAACCCTCCTCCATTGATGCAGCAGTCAGAATAGGCTGTGTTACATGGCAATATAAATTAAATCCTGCACACATGCAAGCCCAGCACTTGTGAATCTGATGCAGGAGGATCACAAGTTTGAGGCCAGTCCAGGCAACATAGCAAGACTCCATCTCAAAAAAAAAAAAAAAAAAAAAAAAAGGGTCAAATTAACACCCCCCAGATCTCAGTGGCTTAACACAACAAAAGCTTATTTCATACTCATGCAAAATAGGATAGGATGCTCTTGAGTCTTCCATGATCATGAAGCCTCTATTTTCCAGGCTGTTTCCATCTTGTGTTTCTGTCATTCAATAACATACCTCCATGTTTGCTAAGATAGTAGAAGACAGAGCTAGAGAGTCACACTCCACCTCTTCTGCCCAGAAGAGACACTGGTCATTTCCATTCACTGGTGATTGGCCAGAAATAGTCACATGACTTCAAGGGCACCAAGAATGTGGAAAAACTCATTGATATAAAGTAATGAGTGATGAGTAAATGTTTCCATTACCATGGCATCTATAACAATGTTTTCTCCCAACTCTTCCTTCAAGAGCAATTTTGTCCATGTCTTTCATAAATGTTAGCATTTCTTACAGTTCTATCCTCTATCTCTTGTCTTCTGCCTCTACATGCTCTCCTTATGAGATCACATCCATACTCACATCTTCAAAGATCATCAGTAGTCTAACTACTGGCAATCCATAGTGTCCATGTCACAGATCTAGATATATAATGATCACATTCTATCCAGAAGTAGCCTGCTAAGTATCCCTTCTAGATATTCTATAGACTATTGAAACTCATGGAACCAATGATCTCCCTCCTACCTCTCAAAAGAAAAAACAAAAACAAAAACAAATAAACAACTATTTTCTGGATCCAAGCAATAACCAAAGGAGTTTTCCTTGATAGTTTCCTTACCAACAATTCTTTCAACTAACCAATCAATCTCCAAGTTAGTAGCTTCTACTTCATGAATTTCTCTAGACAGGGCCTCTTCACTCAATCCATATAGACATTTAATTCTCCTTCAGACTTTCACTATTTCACTATCTTGATTTCTGTGTTAACCTCCTCACTCATTTCTGTCTTATTATCACCTTCCAAATGTTCATTCCTTAATATGTCTTAAAATTCCATCAAAATAGGTACTATGCTTCCTAGGCAGTATATATAATATGTGCTAATCACACATAAATGAAAGAGATAGCTCTACACACAAGGTACTCACAATGTAGCCAGAACAGAAGGAAGTAATTGTAACACAGACAACTGAATACTTTGAGAGTTTAAAAGAGGAGCACATAAAACAGGGAGATCTTTACAAAAGGAAAGTCAATCATATTTTTCACCACCTTTAAATTTTTCTGTGGCTCCTCAGTACCTTCGCATAAAGTTCACACTTGTCAAATGGTAAGCCTCTTCTCCTGCCTCAGTTTCCCTGCACTCCCATGCCTCTGCTCCCTCACATGAGCTAATCCCTCTGCCCAGAAGCCCTTCCGAGCTCCTCTTTATTTTCTAAGCTCATAGAAAGCACCTATCCTCTGGAAGTCTTCCCTCAACTGCCAGCTCTGAGCTTCCTCTTGACATAGGCTATTACCATATTCTAATGGTCTCTACCCTAGAGAGAGGGACAGTATCTTTTTGTTTGTTTTGTGGTTTTTGAGATAAAGTTTTCCTATATAGCCCAGGCTGGCCTCAAGCACACTATGTAGCAGACTGGGTTCAAACTCACAATCCTCCTGCCTCCACCTCCCAAGTGCTGGAATTATAGTTGTGAATCACATGCCCAGCTGAAGGGCAGCATTTTAATTCCTTTGGAGTCTCCAGTACTGACTGGGTTGGGCACATCATAAAGTTGAAGAAATGTTTAACCATTTAATATTCTGCCTCATTCACATCCCACAGCACAGGCAAACACTCTGAATGGTGACTGTTTGCCTGGACTTTGAATAATCCCTGGGACTTTTCTTCTAGCCTTTTTATAAGTTGTTGATTTCCACTGTCTAATTATCCTCTGACTCATGGCAAGCCCTGGGCACCACACCCCATTTCTTCAAGCCTGCTAGTACCCTCAGCCTGCTTGTCATTTCACAGTGTGATAAGATAATTCTTTTACCTGCCTCTACCCAGTGCTCCTTCTCTATCACAATGTAGGGTTGTTGAATGTGGGGAGGAGGGAGTGGAAGGGGAGCAAATGAGACTGAAGTACTGAGCCTTAGTCCAGATACCAAACTCAACTTGTTTGCCAATATCCATAAAATAACCATGAATTATGAACATTTTGTTAATTTACTACATGGTACCACAGATGTGTGCATTGCCTTAAAGGACTGCATGGAGCCACAGTTATTTTTCTGCTGTGGCAGGGGGTTGCTTTTCCTTCCCTCCATCTCCCTGGCCTCCCCTCTCCCTCTCCTGTCTGATATAAAGCGGTTTAGCTACATGTTGAGTTGATGAAGAAGGCCCCTTGGGACATCACTGTCTGCCCCAGATGACATTTAAAAGTATTTCACCTAATCAAATAGAGAACTCTCTCCCTCAGAGGATTCTGATGACCAACATTCTCTACACCTCATTACTTGCAAGTCCTCACAGTTCTGCCATTTGGCTATAGATAAAGCTTGTACCTCCAGCCCCAAACAAAAAGTGTTGACAATTAGTAGAGCACAGCGATTACTCACTGGAAATCATTCCTTGGGTGAGGAGTCCATCCTATTCATTCTACTGAGTCACCACAGTGCCCCAAACAGTGTCCAACACACATAATGGATATTTGATGCTGCTGGTGGAATAGAGTAGTTTGAGGGATTAGTCAGCATCTCTGTGAGACAGGAAAAAAGATGATACACACTTGGAGATAGATAGAAGCTCCAGGTGAGTCAGAGACCAGTCAAGATATGACAGTCTTTAAGAGAGAATTGCCCTTTGGATAGAGTTTGCAATTCCTAGAATACGCATCTATTTCTCTACAATAAGTACCTGTGGTGACTACATATTTTCTCTATATTTTAGCACTATGGTTTAACTGTTTGAGGTTCCCCACACACATAAATTAATAAATTGAAACTTAATCCCATTTGCAGGATTAAGTCACAGCCTTCACTAAATGAGGGCAACACAGACTTCAAGTATCAAAAATAGAACCAGTAAACTTAATGGATCAATATACTGCATTCATGCAAGAGCAGTGGAGCTTCAATGTTTCTCCCCAACTATGTCTTGTCATGTCTCATCTTACCTATTCAAAAATCTCTCTGACATTCTTTATACCAATGAAAAACCCCCATGTGAGATTTTGATGAAGATATTTGAAGTGTTATGTAGCCATCTTTGGGGTATTAATTCCTGATGAGACAACATCTAAGGCTATCTGCCTCATTATATATTAGTTCACTTGAACACATTTAAATGCCACACCATGTTCTAAAAGTATTTGCAAATACAGACAATGTAATACACACAAAAATTATATTGGTTTCATGATGGGACAAGAGTTGTAGAGGTAAAAGTAAAGGCCCCCTCTAGGAGTAGCAGTACAGGAGTCCAAATGGGAGAAAGCCAGAGGAAAGGGGATACCACATAGGTGGTGCTGGGCTTGGGCAAGTCAACTGATAACTCAGAATTTTGCTTAAAAAATGGTATGTGTTTGTTTTCATGTTAGAGACTGTTCCATCATCCCTGGACTCACAAGAACTAATTTCAGCCCTCATTTTATAACTCCCCATTTTAGAAGGAGCCGTTTATTCTCCTGCTGTCAGCACAAATGTAAAAATTAAGAACACATCTGGTTGCACCTGTAGTTACCATCTTGCAGCCACAATTAGCCATAAGCACCCTCTGAAAATGGCAAAAGCTGTTAGGCCTGCCTGCAATTAAGTAATTGTGGGCATCATTAGTTACATCGTTAATCGTATGAGTAACTTTTATGGTCGCCATGGCTACCTTCTGATACAAAATTACCCACCCAACAAGGGAGCACTAGAGCTGAACAACCCCCCACACTTTTCTTCTCCAATTTTGTGAAAATTGTGTGGTTTTTTTTCAATTATTTCACACAAGTGAATGGGGTATGTTTGCAAATACAAACTATGTCAAATGAAAATAAATTGTCACCCTGGGTCCTGTGTGTTATCTGTTTATCTTTTTTTTTTTTCTTTGTCATTTAACAGAGCAATGCAAGAATTTTTTTCTGGGAGAATAATTCACTTGTGGGTATGTAGGTGACCATATAATCTTTCATTTGTGTATTCTGTTCAACAAAGAAGGTTTATTTCACACCATAGTTATCATATTCCAATTTGAATATATGCTACAAATTTTCATCTGGAGAGCTTTACTCCCAGACAGATTTGAAATGTTTAGATCTTTTTCTCAGAGGGTTTTAATCTGGAAAGGAAATGGGTCCAGAGACCTAGGAAAATAGTTTCTGCTTGAAGAATGATGATCTGTGGAAATGTCATTGAGAAATGTATTCTTAATGAATCACCAGCATTAAAATGAAACATCATGTTCCTCTAAATTCCAAGAAATATATATTCACATAATAGAACAGAGTAGAGAGATGTATACTTTATATTTATTTATATAATATGGTCAAGGGGCTTCATATAACAACCAGTTAATCATCCCTCATTAAAAGATATGTTTCAGATTTACCCATCCCAGAGATGAGTTGCTAGGTTACCAATTCCACTTAAGGATTTAGAAAAGTATTGAATCTCTCTCTCTCTCTCTCCAGCTGCCATGAGTTGAGCAGACCTCCTCTGTCATGCACTCTTGCCATGATGTTCTGCCTTACCACAGGCCCAAAGCAACAAGACCAAGTGACCATAAACTGAAAACATGAACCAAAATAAATTATTCTTCCTTTCAAATTATTTATCTCAGATATTTTATCACCATGATGCAAAGCTGACTAACACAGGTGACTAAATTGTTCATAGTCTGTTGTCTATTGGCCTTATTTGACATTTGTAGAGAGGAAAGATTATATCAGGCTTTCTGACCCTAACCTTGGACAAAAGAAATCTGTCTCTAGATCAATGCTGTCCAGTTGAACTCTCAATGATGATGGAAATAGTCTTCATCTACAATGTCCAATGCAGTAGTTGCTAGTTACATGTGGCTAGTGCATGGTTGGAATGAAACTAGTATTCTGAGGAGCTGAATTTTTTATTTTATTTAATTTTAACTAATTTACTACTATGTTGTATGATGCAGCTCTAAAACATAGGGCTGCAGTCAGAAAAAGAGGGCAGCAGTGGTTCCAAATATGTTCAAAAGTGAGATAAACACATGGAAAGCTCAGAAGGCAAAGGCAGGAGGATTTTGAGCTTAAGCTCAGCCTCGGGAAACTTAGTGAGACACATCTCAAACACAATAGATAAACAAAGGGCAAGGAGCCTATCTCAAGAGGTAGACTGCTTGCCTAGCAAGTGGTAGCAATATGGCAGCAGACCAAGTCCCTACACACTCTCAAGTCTTCCTTCAGGATAAGGAACCAGAGTCTCTCTCACACATGTCTTATAAAGATCCCTCATTGTCTGGAACAACTAGCCCTGCTGAATCCTAAGGTCCTCCCTGGAGCCTGAGTTAGCTTAGATGCCCTGGAGACACAGGGACTAAGAATGAGGAGGGGGAACTGGGGCATTGTTCAAATGGTAGAGCTCTAAGTTCAAACCTCACTACCACCAAAAAAAAAAGAAGAGGGTGTCCCCCAGAGGGAATACTGAGTACTTATAAGAGAAGAGTAAATTAATGGACTGCAGTAAAACATAACAGATGTCCTCCAGCATCCTGCTTCCCACTTTAAAAAACAAGATCTTGGCCCTTTGCATAATCACAGCAGAAATGATTAGGCTTCAATCAATTTAACTCATTTCAACAAACATACCCTAAGATCACCTAGGAGTGTTCTATTTCTAACCAGATGTTTGTAGTAGCTGTGACAAGGTATCGAATTTTGAAATTGTTTCTGACCTTCCACCTTCGTGCATGATATTACTTATATAGTGGACCAGATGTAGTTTTTTTTCTTTTGGTGGGACTGGGGTTTGAACTCAGGGCTTCACATTTGCAAAAGCAGATGCTGTACTGTTTGAGCCATACCTCCAGTCCATTTTATTCTGGTTATTCTGGAGATAGGGCAGTCTCTCAAACTCTGCCCAGACTGACCTCGAACCGGAATCCTCCCTATCTCAGCCTCATTCAGGCATGAGTTACCAGTGCCAGGCACTGATTAAATGACTTGAGTGGTGGGGGTTCCAAAGATCATTTATTTATGCTGATAATACTGATTGGAAACCCCAAACACTTTCTGCTGCTTTACTTTCTTTAATCCTGCTATTTATTCTATAAGGAAAGGAAGAATTAAGCAAGATAGTAGCTGCTCCTTGTGTATTCATTCAACAATTATAACACAACTATGTGTTACTACTGGTGTTTGGTGTGGGAAGAATCTGTTAAGAAAGCCAGATACTACACAGAAGTGCTATGGGTAGAAAAATCTGTCAGACCTGAATTTAAGTTCTGACTTTGCCAGAACTTAAATTTAACTGTGATTTGGAGACAAAGGCTTCATTTTTGAAGATTTCTAAAAATCCCTTTACTGGAAAAATCTGATTCCATGAAAGGTTAGATCCCATTAGCATGACTAAGGGATCCTGCTACCTAACCTTTGAGAACTATCTAGCATGCAGAAAAATACACCTTAACTCTCAGAATTCAGCACACAGACCTCCTCTGGGATTTAGGCTGGGAGGATCAAAATAAAGTAAGAGACACAAAAGGAACTTTTCATTAACTCCTAGAAACAGTTTTTCTTTTGGGGACCAGTCCAGTACAAAGAATCCCCAGGAGCCAGGACCCACCCCTATGCAGGGCAGGGTTCAGAGAAAGAAGGGACTTGTAGAATAATTCTCTAGCTGGAGGGACTTGAGGAGGACATAACAGGCCTTTGGTAGGTTTGGGGCAGATCAGAACTGCAGCTGGGAGGCTGATAGCAGTACACCTGTGGTACACCTGTGTGCAAAGGGGTCCCAAAGGTAACCACACTTGCCTTTGCAGATCTGCAGACTCAGCAGCTCTGAGTTCCAGAATCCTGCATCCAATTGCTTACCTAATATCTCTATTGGACAATTCATATGTGCTAATTAAAAAAAAAAAAACTCTATTGGAGGTACCACTGGCACCTCAAATTCAACTGTCCCAAACTGAATTCCAGATCTATCCCCATCCTTATCCTCAATAGCCTGATTTCTTGAGTGTCCTCTCTCTTAATACATGGAACCACAGAATTGAGTTGTGCAAGTCAGAAACCTAGTATTCCATCCCATGATAACTGTTCTTTCTTCTCTGATTTTACCTCTCAAATTCTACTTTGCATTTCCTCCTCTGCTCTGGACTGAATAAGTTGATACCTTCTTCTGGAATACTGCAACCACTTCTTTACTGGTCTTCTTGCATCCACCATACAGTGTGTGTAGGGTTTTCTAAATGTACTACTCTGACAATGCCATTCCTCCAACAAAAACTTTCAATGCCTTTCTTAACTGAAAGCAAAAAAAAAAAAAAAAAAAATCCACACTTTATACCCTTGTAGAATTTTCAGTATAGCAGCTTTTTTTTTTGAGGGGGAGGCCTCAAACTTGCAATCCTCCAACCTCTGCCTCCTTGAGTCAGATATGCACCATAACCACACCTGGCACTACAACATAGTAGCTTTAATCAAATACAGCGATCCATCTAAAATTTCAAGAAGTTTAAAGAGAAATACATGGCAATACAAAGAAACTTACTTAGGCAGGGAGATCAAAGAAGGCTTCCCAGAGGAAATAAAGTTTGAGCTGAGATTTAAAGGTAAGATTTGGTAAGGTTTAAATAGACAAAGAAGTGAGAGAACAAGAGAAAATGTTCCAGGTAGATGAAGATGTTTAAAGGGCCTTATGGCAGGAAGGAATAGACTAAAAGAATGTCAGTGTGATCAAGTTTGTGAGGGAATCATAGTTCAAGAAGACAGAGATAGACAGGCTATGTAGACAATCAAAAAAATTTTTTTCTTTTTTTGATGGCACTGGGGTTTAAACTCAAGACTTCATACTTCCAAAGCAGTCACTCTACCACTTGTACCACACCTTCAGTCCATTTTTGCTTTGGTTATTTTGGAGATGGTATCTCACAAATTATTTGCCTGGACTGGCCTTGAACTGTGATCCTCTCTATCTCAGCCTCCCAAGTAGCTAGGATTATAGGCATGAGCCACTGGCACCTAAAACAATTTTGACTGTATCCTAAAGTAGTTGGAAGATGCTGAAGAGTTTTCTGGATATGATATTCTTGATTGGCAGTTTTTATTCTTTCAGCGCTTTGAATATTTTGTCCCATTGCCTTCTGAACTCCGTTGTTTTTGATTTTAAAAAATCAGCTTTCAGTCTAATTATGGTTCCCTTGTATGTGCTGAGTCATTTTTCTCTTGCTGCTTTCAAATTTTTGTCTTTGAAATTTTCCTTCAGAATTCTTACCATGATGAGTCTGACTATGGATCTCTTTGCCTTTGTCCTATTCAGAACTTGTTAAATTTCTTGAATTGTAGATTTTTCTGAGTCTCTGTTTATTTTTCTTCATTTTTCCCCTTTGTTCTTTAGTCATATAACCTCTATCAGTCCATCTTCAAGTTTGCTAATTCTCTCTTCTTCCAATTCAAATTTCCCCGCAAGTAGGCTATTAAATCCTTCTAGCAAAATTCTCATTTTAGTTACTATATTTTCCAAATCCAGATCTTTTATGTGTGTGTGTGTGTGTTTGTGTATAATTTCTGTCTCATTGTTGATACTCTCTATTTGATGACACATTATTATCACACCTTTCTCTACTTCATTAAACATGATTTCCTTTAGTACTTTGAACAAATTGATAATATCTGACTTGAACACTTTGTCTATCAAATGTGACATCTGGCTTAGCTTTCTCAAAGCACTTTCTGTTGCCTGCTTTGTTTCTTTGTATAGGATCACAATCACACATTCTTGTCTGTATGATCTTTTGTATGGACATTTGAGGCAACATAGTGTAAAATTTAGGATATTCTCCTCTCCGCCTCTGGGCACATTCCCACCCCCCCACCCCACCCCCAACCTTGTCTTGCCATTGTTTGCTTGTTTGATGGTTTTGTGGCACACCTGGATTATTTTAGCCAAGTCTATTTCACTAACAGTGTGGAGCCCCTGATGTCGCTCCTCAGAGGACAAAGTTGCCTTGGCCATGTGTGGTCACC
The DNA here is from genome assembly GCF_047511655.1 of Castor canadensis. Taxonomy (NCBI): domain Eukaryota; kingdom Metazoa; phylum Chordata; class Mammalia; order Rodentia; family Castoridae; genus Castor; species Castor canadensis. The sequence goes on along the minus strand of NC_133398.1, from coordinate 28,441,847 downwards.
ATGGATGACAGTATTTTTAGCAGGATTTTTTCTCTTTCCCTGATCTCTCTGTTAAGCTGCTTGCCTTTGTTAGGCTCCACTAATTGCCAGTTGATTGCTTTATTGTTTTTGACAATGCCCTGTAACATAAATTACTCCATAATCTGATTCAATTAAACTCCATCCCCAGGGGTTGTTTCTGAGCCCAGTGTTTAAAGTTTGTTCTGACCCCAAGAGAGGTCTTCTGAGCTGTCTCTTTCCCTGGTTCTCTCTGGTAAAGTAGTTGGCCTGTGGTTCAGTTTCCTCTGCTATGAAATTACTAACTTGCTCCCAACTGCTTACTACCAAAATTTCCATTGTTTTTTGAGAATTGTTAGACTTGAATTTCCCACACCATGCTTAAAGTAAGTCACTTTCTTTGAGGAGAGCTTCAGAGCTCTCTGTTCTTAGGGATCCTATTCCCCAGGGCAAAATCTCTGAGCCACTGCTGTGAAGGTGGGTTCAGAATTATTATCACTCTTGTGGTAAGAGCACCTGCCTAGAACTGTATCTGCTTCTCTTGGACTGACATCCCATACAGTGTGCAAGATATAAGTAGGAGCCACTGGTCCTATTTCACCTCTCCTGGCATGAAACCTCCACCCAACAAGTGAGCGGGACCAAGGACTAATAGGACTCCAGTATTCTTGGCCTGCTATACTTACCTATAAGTGAGAGGTGAATGGAGGAAGAGAGCCTTGGGCAGCTCAGCTGTACGCTTAAGAAATTTAGTCTTAAGGCTGGGCATTGTGGCCCATGCCTATACTTAAGAGGCAGACAGAGATCAGGAAGGATCATCATGGGTTGAGGCCAGCTGAGGCAAAAAGTTAGTGAGACTCCATCTCAACAAACAAGCTGAGCAGCTGCTCAGGAGGCAGAAGTAGGAGGATCACAGTCTGAGTTCTGCCTGTGAAAAAAGTACAAAATTATGAAACCTTATCTGAAAAATAACAAAAGCAAAAAAGGGCTGGGGGCATGGTTCAAGTGATCAAGAACCTGCCTAGTAAGTGTGAAGCATTGAGTTCAATCCTCTCCCCCACTCCAAAAAAAAAAAACCAAACAAACGTAGCCTCTGCAATTCAGAGGTGAGGGATAACAAATGCTAGTGGCCCACCATTTCTAGGGTGGTGCTGGGAGCAAAGGGAAGAGAAGCTTCATTTTCTTGGTGACATTTGACCAGACTGGAGCTCTGTCATCTAAATCAAATGGGAAGAGAGGAGGGAGACAGTGGGCTGTGTCAAAGACTTGCTCTTCTCATCAAGATCTAGTAGATTTTCTTTAATTAATGTTTCTTCATTTGTTATATGTTCTTAGGACAATTGGCTGTTATGTTTCAATATACTATTCACTAGTTACAACTGTTTCTCTAAGGAATGGTTCCTTCCATAAAGTTCCCCACATCACTGTTCCAGAAGTGGAAATCCTGAGAGTTTTAAGGAGGGGTTTTCAGCATGGTCAAAAGATCCTCTGGCTACTGGGTGAATATGCCAATGGAAGAACAGACTGTAAGCAGAAAGGCCAGTTAAAAGATACAAGGAGTGTGCAAAAGAAAGATAATATTAGTCGAAGTGGTGGTGTGAAGACAGTGAAATGGATAAGAACCACATCTTTTGTTCATTTTGTAATCCCAGAACTTAACATGTGGTAAGTACTCAATAAATCTTGTTGAATCAAAGAATGAATGATTGCTGCCACCTTTGGAGTTAAACCTACACATTATCTAGTTTCTCATTATTGACTTCTTTTGCTCTGATCCTGGTTTATGGCAAGGCTTATTTTTTAGAAAAAGTTGAAAAATTATAGTAGGAATTCTAATATGTCAGAGTGCCTTTGTGTATCTTCAGACAGAACATCTCATCTGAACAGAAAACCTTCACAGAAGAGAAAACATTTGATACTTGAAGAGTAATACTGGCAAAGCTATTCAGGAAAAGAGAGGAAATTCCGAACTCCGATGACTACTATCTTGTAAAGACAAAAGCAACATTTTAATTAACAGAAAGTCTGAAATATCTGCTATACTTATAATCCTAATAAGTTTATCATTTTCCTTTCCTCAGTATCTTGAAATATAAATTAAGGAGGTAGAGTGAGCTGATCTGTACAGATCTGGACAGCTCTAATGTTCTAAGAGTCTGTGCACCTGTAAGTGAAATCTGTAAGAAAGGAACAAAATGCTCTTCCTAACAGATGCTAAATTTGAACCAGGACCAATGCATTTAATTTGGATTATGTGGGGTTTTTTTTTCCTTCTTACCCTTGAATTTCACACACATGAAACTATAATTTAGCAGAGAACAAAGACAAAAAAAGATTTGATTAAGCAAATAATCATTAGTTTGGTCATTGGCAAGAGTTTCAGAGTTCAGAAACATCTAAATGAATAAACATTAGCCCAATCTTCTGCCATCTTCATGTACTTATTTGATTTCTAATAATAACTTCCATTTTCAATTACTTTGTAAAACACATTGGCCATCAATGGGTCCTTTGAAAATCATATGAAATATATGGCCACCTTCTTCCACACACATAGAAAGATATACTTATCCACAATAACCTAGCAACTTGAGGAGGTTTCCCCAAACTTAAGAGCCTGGGGTTCCAGAGGAAGTTTATATTGTGATTTTAAATTTTCAATGGGCATTTTCATATCTTGTTTATCACATATAACATTATAAGTAAAGTAATATTAGATTCATCTTACATATGAAGAAATTCCATCTCAGAGGGTTTACTGTTGTTTTCTTACCCAGGAAAGAAAGAGAAATCACTGAGGCTCCCTTTTCTCCAGAGCTCTGGAGAAAAAGAGGAAGGGAACTTAAAGCCCATGCTCTGCAAAGACTGATTCCCTAAGGAGGGACCGACTTACCCCAATGAGAAGGGCATGCCAAAGCATTATGCCTCTTCTCAATTCCAGAGGCTACAAAGACATTGCCTTCTTGCTGAGCCTAAAAAGGGAGAAAGAATGAAAAAAAAATTGACAAGTTAATCCTTTCTCAAATTCCTGTCACTAAATTTGATTGGTCTAAAAAAATTGCAACTTCTGAATTTATTTTAAAATGGTTCTGAATTGTCAATGCCTTTAAACACCTGGCATAATCAAATGTGCATCTTTTCTAGAGGAAAATGCCTTCATTCCAGATTGCAATGCTTCCCCATGTGTAATTTTTCAAATAAATGAGTAGCACTCAGTCAAAAATAATCAAGCACACAAGCACGGCTCCATAAGGGAGAACCAATAGAAACTACAGAACAAATAAACAATACTTCCAGACTGTAGCAGATTTCTGATGTTGGAATTATGAGACCCAAGCTATACAACAACTATGCATCATTTTTTTAATAGCTGGGAAAGGGAACATTTTTAAGAAATTTCTGGAGGAATCTCACTTTTAATTGAAGAAAAAGAATAAGGAACAGGAAAGAATAAAAAATATCTAGCAGCTTTCTCATTCTTGTTCTCACTCTAGAGAAAACCTGCTTTTAGTCTATTGATAGTATATTCTTTTCCTAATAAACTATCACTCTTACTATAAAAACAAATCTAACATATTTTTCAGAGAACCAAAATGTTTTTTTTTTTTTCTTGGTGGTACTAGGGTTTGAACTCAGGGCCTCACACTTGCTAGACAGACACTTGACCACTTGAGCCATTCCACCAGTCCTTCAAACAACCAAAATGAATCTCTATAAATAAAAATTATAATAACCCAAATTAAATACTCATAATATATTAATATAACTGAAGACAGAATAGTTGAGCTAAAAATATGTTAGATGAAATTACCCAGAATGTCACATGAGAGACAAAAATACAGAAAATAGAAGCATTAGAAGGTGTGAAGACAGAACGAGAAGGTGTGATGTGTACTCTGACTCCATTGAAGCGCCCTAAGAAGGACACAGAATGTCTGCCACTCCTCTCATCTCTCTTTATTTCTATTGTAAAATTATTTAAGCATACATGAAAGAAAAAAAGTAGGTAATAGTGCCATGAAACACATATGTCCATTCCCCAGATGCCACAGTTGTAAAGACTGCCACATTTTTCCTTCCTTCCTTCCTTCTTCTCTCCTTCTTTTTTCTTTTTCTTTCTTTCTTTCCTTCTTCTTTCCTCCTTCCCTCCTTCCCTCCCTCCCTGCCTCCCTCTTTCTTTCTTTCTTTCTTTCCTTCCTTCCTTTCTTTCTTTCTTTCTGTTGTTATATTTTAAAGCCATTCCCAGAAGTCATATCATTTTGCCCTTAGAGGCAATATTTATATATCAAACTGATAGAACTTTTAAAAATCAATAAAAGATACCATCCACATAAATTTTAAAAATCCCCACCATTTCCAATCAGAATAAGCAAAAAATATCCACATCTGGACATTTTGTACAGAAACTTCAGATTACTAAGAAGAGAAGCTCTGAAAAGTAGCCAGGGGGTTACTAACAAGCAAACAGCTAAAAAAGCCTCCTTTCAGGTACATTTAGGTCTAAATTCAGCATCTTTCTTCACACAACTCTAAACCTCTACACTATAATCCTCTCACTCAGATAAAATTCAGAGAATTTATATCTTTACATCTTCCTTCAAAATTGGGGCCAGAAAGAACCAACTTTCAGTACTTTACTGGTCTGTTTTTAACTTAAAGATTAAGACTAAGCAGAGACTTTACAGCTCAGTGACTTTAAATCTTTATTTTTACAGATGACAAAACTAGGTCCTAAATAAACAGATTTGCTGAGGTTAACAGGTAACATATACATTGCCTGGATATCCAGAAAGCCTATGCTTCTGGTGGAAACTGGTAGCCATGTCTAAAATTTCTGCAGAAAGCTAGTTACAAGGAAGAAAATTTTAAGAAATGGGAAAAATATTACATATGATTGGGAAAAGGATTTGTAAATTTCCTAATGAGAGAAAGAAATTAGATATTCTTAAAATAAGCAGACAGAAAAGTAAATAAGTGTCTTCTCTCTCTGCATATTTATGAGCAATCATAGAACTGGTAGAGTAAAAGCCACTAACAACCAATTAAAGAGCTATGAGAAGACAACAGTGTGACATTTAATTCCAGCCTAAGTCAGATATTATTGGGAAGTATGAGCATAATCCAGCTTTGTATGAAAGATAAGAACTCAACCACTGATAAGCTAAGAATTCACCAAAATGTTAGCAACAATTTTTCAAATTTTCAGAAGTTACACATGCTTACTATAAGAATTTCAGAAAATACTAAAAATTATCTGCAATAAAAACCACCAACTCAGCAGATAGAAGCTAACCATTGTTAATATATTATTGTTTCCTTCTTGTCTTCCATACACATAAAGTAAGATTTTACAACTACTATAGTAAGCATTCTCATTCATAAATCTTTTAACACAATTCTGTTAATTTCCTTTAAAATTTTTCTAGAAATGAGGTTATAAAGGTAAGACTTTATAAGGTTCATGCTATATTAACAAATTGACATTCAAAAGGTTGTAATAATCTATATTTCCAAGAATTTTATTTAACATTAAAAAAATCACAAAATTCAGTGTTACAGTATTTGTTCACTCAGCTATATATAGCACATATGATGGACTATTATGCAGTCATTGAAAATCATGATTTGGAAGCCTATATAATGGTGCAGAAAATACTTAAAATGAATCTCTATAAGTAAAAATTATAATAACCAAAATTAAATACTCATAACATATTAATATAACTGAAGACAGAATAGTTGAGCTAAAAATAGGCTAGAAGAAATTACCCAGAATGTCACATGAGAGACAAAAATACAGAAAATAGAAGCATTAGAAGGTGTGAAGACAGAACGAGAAGGTGTGATGTGTACTCTGACTCCATTGAAGCGCCCTAAGAAGGACACAGAATGTCTGCCACTCCTCTCATCTCTCTTTATTTCTATTGTAAAATTATTTAAGCACACATGAAAGAAAAAAAGTAGGTAATAGTGCCATGAAACACATATGTCCATTCCCCAGATGCCACAGTTGTAAAGACTGCCACATTTTTCCTTCCTTCCTCTCTTCTTTCCTTCCTTCCTTCTGTTCTTTTTCTTTCTCTTCCTTCCTTCCTTTCTTCTTCTCTTTCTTTCTTTTCTTCTTTCTTGTTATATTTTAAAGCCATTCCCAGAAGTCATATTATGTTGCTTTCCTTCTAAAATGGGGAGTTATAAAATGAGGGCTGAAATTAGTTCTTGTGAGTCCAGGGATGATGGAACAGTCTCTAACATGAAAACAAGCACATACCATTTTTTAAGCAGAGCAAAGTTCTGAGTTATCAGTTGACTTGCCCAAGCCCAGCACCACCTATGCGGTTGCCCCTTTCCTCTAGCTTTCTCCCACTTGAACTTCTGTACTGCCACTCCTAGAGGGGGCTTTTACTTTTACGTCTACAACTCTTGTTTCATCATGAAACCAAGATAATTTTTATGTGTATTACATTGTCTGTATTTGCAATGAAACAACCTCATAGGTTCATAGTAAGAATTAAAATAATTAAATATATAGGTTTTAGGATATAGTAAGTGATCAATAAATTACTATTTGTCTTGCATACATTTAAAAATATTTTGTATGCTTCTAAATTTAAAAGCATCTATTGCTATTATCACAGAAAAGATACTTTTCAAAAAACCATTTCTACCTTTGTATCCATATTTTCACATTATTATGGTGTGGATATGAAGCATCCCTCCAAAAGGCTCATGTATTGTATGTTTGGTCCCCAATGCAATGTTCAGAGGTGGAGCTTTGGGGGAAGAGATTGGACCATGAAGTTTCTGATCTAATCAATGGTTTAATCCATTGATGGACTCATAATTGAATGGACTATAAGGAGGGGATGAAAACTGTGGAAGGTGAGGCCTGACTGGAGGAAATGAGTCACTGGAGACATGCCTTTAAAGGGTGTACTTTGTCCTTGACTCTTCCTCTCCCTGTCTCTCTCTCTGCCTCCTGTCTACCATAAGGAGACACTTTGCTCCACCTCATGCTCCCTGCTGTGATGCTCTGCCTCACCACACTCAGGCCCAGAATAGATGGAGCCAAGTGACATGGATGGAAACTTCTAAAATCATGAGCCAAAGTAAATCTTCCTTCCTTAAGTCATTTTCTCAGGTATTTTGCCAAAGCAACAAAAAACTGACTGATACATGTCTTTGTATCTCTCTCTGCAAAAACAAAAATATACCTTGGAATCTCTCTGGTTTTAAAGACTTGTAGCAAACAACAAATAGTTCACATGCATTGAGTCCTTATTATCTGGAAAGAGCTATACAGTGGCATGCCAGGGCAGGGCAGCAGCACTGGCTAGCTTGGTGCAACAATAGGCATTGCATTATCTGCAGAGTAATAACAAAAAACAAAACCTCATCTGTCTGCTTTTTATTATCATCATGTGCCCACAATTTTAAACAAAATCAGTGACAAAATACTCTTCTCTGAAAAAGTCTTTGCTTGATTTATCTTTAAAGTTGTCTAGTTTTGATTTTATGGGTATGTATTTATAAAACATAAGTTATTACATAACTTGTATATATAATATCTATTATATATTTATAGAGAAATGCTTCAAATTAGCAAACAAAGTACTTATCTCTTAACATTGTACTTTATATGGAGGTTAACCCAGGTAGCACCTAGTTACACAACCAACCTTGGCACATGGGCATCACTGCACAGGTTTGCTCCAGGAATAAGTTCACAAAAGTGAGGCATAATTGAAGCCCACTGAGGGCACTGTTTATGTCTCCAATTCCTGTAGCAGAGAATGTCCCTACATTTAAACAGCAGATATAAATAAATGATATCACAGTGGTTCTAAAGATGCAGAAGCAAAACTGGATTAACTTAATTCAATTACTCTTTGTGACAATTTGAACTTTTAATTTGAGTTTAAAATTTAAAACAGTGAAAATGTATGAACTGGGAAGGTGCAATACCTTGTTTAGTAAGCATTAATTTTACTTCATATACAACATATCTAATTTTTAAAAATTGAAGTATATTCTTTTATTTATTTATTTACATTTATTTTTAATCCTGGGGATAGAATCCAGGGCCTTGCATAGAAGTGCACTACCACAGAGCTACATTCTCAGCCTGAAATGTATACTTTTCTGTTTTGTTTTTTGGTGGGACTCAGGGGTTATGAGCTTGCAAAGCAGGTGCCACCACTTGAGGCACACCTCCAGTCCATTTTGCTATATTTTTTTAAATTTATTTTTATTGTTGTGCTGGGGTTACATTGTAGCATTTACAGAAGTTCTTACAATATATCAAATTTATCATACTTGAATTCACCCACTCTAGTTATTTTTGGAGATGGGGTTTCTCCAACTATTTGCCTGGACTGGACTCAAATGCCAACCCTCATCATCTCAGTCTCCAAAGGAGCTAGGATTACAGGTATGAGTCACTGGCATCCAGCTGAAATGCATAACTTTTAAGTTGTTAATTTCTTTAAAACAAGAAAATGATTATTACTGATAAGAATTTTAACATCTACAGCAGTAAATTAAACGTGGTTTGTTTCAGGTGTCAAACAAGCAAGGCACATTGTTGCAGCCTTGTGAAATGCTCTCCCTCCAGAACTTATGCAACTTGTACAAGGTCCCACAGTCTATAATTTGCAAAGCTGGCTTCACATTTGTCTGACTCCAGAGCCCAAAATTGCAACCATGGTGTCAGGATGTTTGGCCTGCTAACACGAAAGGCAAAGGGAGGAATGAAGGTTGTTGAGCATAAGGTTCCTTTTATAAAAGGAGCCGTGTTCAGGGAAGTTCATTACTCTTACCACAAACCTTGATTCCTAGATTGTAAATTATCTACATCAATACTCTGCTGAGCAATTACCTAGGGTCCTGAAAAGGTTTATGTACCTTCTCTAGGAAGCAATTTACTTTCCTTTCTCAGGAGGGAAAAAAAATCCATTGGGCTTATAAATAAGACATTTTTCTCCTTTTAGTCACTTAAATAGACATTAATTTTTTTTCTAAATAATATTAAAATAATATAGAGGACCTACCTTCAGTAGAGTCTAGAAAAGGACGTGATGAAGCAACAAAATGGGCTTGTTCAATAGGTTGATACCTGAAGGCTTTGGTGCTCATTCTGTATTACATGTGCCTTGACATTTACTTGCTAGAGAAGCTCTAACATTTACAGTGTTTTTAAATGTGAGACGGCTCTCAAGCCACAACTTTTAATTCCACTGTGACATTATCCCTTCCTTTTCCCTGAAGTCATGAATGAGTTGTATTTGGCATCACATGATGAAAATTGCTGATATCAGAAAAAGGACTGCTAATAGAATCAGACTTGAATGCGTGCAGTGTTGGCATCAGGTTACTGAAGTCTTCTGGCAAAACTTCAAGCAGAACTTTCAGCTAAAACTCTCATTATGGAAGGCCTTATATTTCTAGGAATACACTTATGGGGGAGAAAGAGGAACAGGAAGAAGAAATGAAAAGGATTAAGATTTAACATTCTTGAGGATATGTTATAGGTCATGAAGTTTCCCTACTTTCATCTTCACATCCATGTAATGAAGACTTCTCTTCATCTTTACTTTACAGAAGGTGAAGGCTTTTAGCAGAGGCTAAGGAACTTGTCCAAGGTCTCAGAATGAGTAAGTAGTAAGATGGGTTTGTAAGCTCACCTGTGTCAAGTCCAGAGCTCTTTCCTCCATATGACAGCTGCCTTTCTACACCATGGTCACTTCTGCCCCGACAACAGCAGTATAAAGTTATGAAAAGAAGCTGCAGTGGTTAAGGGCACAGATTCTGAAGTTGGACAGCTTGGGTATAGATGCCAATCTTAGTACCTGAGAGCTATTGGACAATGAGTAAATTATTACCTCTTGGAATAGTAGCAGGGAAAATAGGCTTACCAACTAATTCATTTTTCCTGCATTTCCTCCCCTCCCCCTTGGTCTATGTAAGAACATGTGACAAATACTAAGTAATAAAATGCAACCAAAAGTGAAGTATGTCTGGGACTGAAGCACTTAAAAAAAAATCCATAGGCAATTATCCAAATCCTTTCTTCCCCCTAAGAGGTTGGAAGAACTCAAGATATTCAAGGTGCAAATAAAATATCTTAGAGCCTTCATTAGAGCCTCCATAAGCCTGGGAACCTGAATGACTACACAGAGCAGACACTCCCAAATCCACCTCTCCTTTAGTGAGTCAACTGCTGTGTTACTCACACTGTGAGAGAGAAATAAACCCTCATTTTATTAAACCACCTAGATTTGAGGGTGACTTCATTACAGCAGCATAATCCAGTCTATCTAGACTATTTTTTACACCTTATTTTACTATTCTCTAAAATAGTGATAATAATTTTTACTTAATGGAATTACCATGAAGATGAAATGAGACTTTTATGTGCCATACCTCAATAGATTATCAAACTAGCCAGAGGCAAGAAGAAAGAATTGAATATATGGCAATCTTGGAGAATTGTTATGTTTTCTCTTTTCCCAAAAGAAGAGGAAAATGGACTATATGATGTTCAAAGACTTCTTGCCGCCAGCTGCAGTCTTCTGTTACTTTTCACCTCTAAATTTCTCTCTGACCTGAGGATTTGGTCATTCCATTGTTCAACTCAGATTTACTGGTGACTATTATATGTCAAATGCTTTACTGAGAATTGATCTCAAAGACAGGCCATAGTAGGGTAATCTGGACTTTTTTCTCTGAATTGAAATGAAAGACAGCTATACATTTTCTGACAATGAAAAGTAGATGGGCTGGAGAACCTTGACATAGTCTCTTTTTTTCCCATTTGAAGAAACCATAAATGAAACTTTCCAGAAGGCAGCCTAGAGAGGCTGGTGACAGTCATGAGCAGGCCCTTTGGGAAGGAAACAGCATGTCATTTTTGCTTTAGTACTCTTTTAAATGTCTTTCTACATTCCTGCAACTAGCTGAGGGGGAGTAAGAGAGCAAAGCTGTCAGACCAGCAGCATCTTAATTATGGAGATTAGAAATATTTTATGCAATTGAAACAACCTCTTCAAATTACATGGTATTAGGGAAAATGACTCTGTCTAGCACCAATGAGAAAGGAAGAAAGGAACTCAGAGAGAAAAAATAGGTGGATTTTGACAGTTTGTCCAATAAAATAATAATCGGAAAAGAAACTTTAAAACCAGGCTCATGCTGCAATTTTCATTGCCTGACACATATCTCTTAACGGGACTTGAGGGAAGCTGGGAATGACTGTAGCTAAGCTTCAAACTGCTACTACAGCCAGACCTCATGGCCTCCCCCTCCCTTTTCATCCATTTTGTTCTTGCCACACTAGGTGGCAAGCTATATTGGAGCACTTGGGAAGTAAGTAAGTTGGTGGTCAAGTCAGGCTTGCTTCTCAGGGCACCCATGTCCTTTGCTCAGTGGGAGAAATATCAGTTAGCATCCCTGAAGTGGTACCTTGGTATGTATTCTTAGATAGTTCAATTACTTCCCATGGCCTAGTAATTTCCTGCCAGGCATAGGAGCCATTTGGTTTTACAAGAATTGAAGCCCTTGGAGAGCATTCTGAAGACTGAATGCTTTGGAAAAGAATATGGAGGAATCCATCAATCATACTTAAGCATCATTTTGCTGTATTGAGCAGGGGAGTTGATGAGTAAAGGTATAGCTTTAGCATCTACTGCTTTATTATTTAATCTTGCCTCCCTTAAGTCCTCCCTGAAAGATATCATCATAGCAATCTTTTTAAAGCAAAAGTTTTGCTCAACATCTTTTGGGTCATCTTGTTGATAGGAAGTGCAAACTCCAAGGCCTATGGATGCCAAGGGGTAATGTAGATAAATGAAACTTGCCCCTGTCAGAAGAGACTTTGGAGAGTGTTAGTCACTATGGCAAATAGGAGAGCCCATGCCATTATCTCCCATTCCATAGGCTTTTCTTACACTGTGACACTGATATTTCTTCCATCAAGGGTAGGACTTGGGGAGCATCTATGGTCCCTTCCCTTGAAACTGAATGGGCCTGTGACTATAGCAAAAGTGATGACATGTGCTTTCTGAGGTCAGGTTATAAAAGGTAATGCAGTCTCCACCCAGTTTTCCTGGGATGCTTACTCTTAGAACCCAGGCACCATGCTGCAAGGAAGCCTAGGTCACATGGCAATACCACAAGTAGGAATTCTGGCTGAAAACCAACAGCCAAATCAACCACCAGGCATATGAATGAGGAAACTTCAAGATAAGTCCTGCCTCCTGAAATTTGGAGGCTACTTAAAAAGCTAAACATTGATCTACCATTTGATCCAGCAATACCACTCTTGGGGATATACCCAAAAGACTGTGACACAGGTTACTCCAGAGGCACCTGCACACCCATATTTATTGCAGCACTATTCACAATAGCCAAGTTATGGAAACAGCCAAGATGCCCCACTACTGGTGAATGGATCAAGAAAATGTGGTATCTATACACAATGGAATTTTATGCAGCCATGAAGAAGAACGAAATGTTATCATTCATTGATAAATGGATGGAATTGGAGAACATCACTCTGAGTGAGGTTAGCCTGGCCCAAAAGTCCAAAAATCATATGTTCTCCCTCATATGTGGACATTAGATTAAGGGCAAACACAACAAGGGGATTGGACTTTGAGCACATGATAAAAGTGAGAACACACAAGGAAGGGGTGAGGATAGGTAAGACACCTAAAAAATTAGCTAGCATTTGTTGCCCTTAATGCAGAGAAACTAAAGCAGATACCTTAAAAGCAACTGAGGCCAATAGGAGAAGGGGACCAGGAACTAGAAAAAAGGTTAGATCAAAAAGAATTAACCTAGAAGGTAACACACACGAACAGGAAATTAATGTGAGTCAACTCCCTGTATAGCTATCCTTATCTCAACCAGCCAAAACCCTTGTTCCTTCCTATTATTGCTTATACTCTCTCTTCAACAAAATTAGAGATAAGGGCAAAATAGTTTCTGCCGGGTATTGAGGGGGTGAGGGGGAGAGGGAGGGGGTGGAGTGGGTGGTAAGGGAGGGGGTAGGGGCAGGGGGGAGAAATGACCCAAGCCTTGTATGCACATATGAATAATAAAACAATAAAAAAAGGAAAATACTTTTAGTATGTCAATTTCCTAATTGAAAAAATAAAACCTGCTAAATAATATATATATTAAAAAAAAAAAAAAAGTCCTGCCTCCTCCACTATCTGACTATAGCTATGGGAGAACTGCCTGAGTAAGAGCTGCCTAGCTGAACCTACTCAGCCCTGATGAATAGGAATTTTGAACCCAAGGTCCAAACTCCTGGACTTCCACATGCCAGGTCTGGCCACTCACCCCTGTATGCCAAATAAAGAGGCATGAAGAAGGACAGAGAAAGGAGATTGTTTACACAGCCCAGGAGATGCTGTGAGAGAGGCAGAATAGGCACTCTGCCCATCTTCAGGCATCTCTGGGGTAAAGACAGGAGCGATAGTTGTAAATAGACAAAAGAACTGAGGACAGCCACTAGTGATGAATGGATTAAGAAAATGTGGTATTTATACACAATATAATTTTACTCAGCCACAAAGGATGAAACTTTGTCATTCCCAGGTAAATTGATGGAACTGGAGAACATCATCCTAAGTGAAATTAGTCAGGCTCAGAAGGCCAAAAGTCACATGTTCTCCCTCATATGCAGATAATAGACTTAAAACAAATGCAGCAATATTATGGGTCACACCAAGGGGAGGCCATGCACGGAAGGGATAGGACAAGGGAAGGAAGTCAAAAACTTGAATGTGGTTGATGTGGTTGATAAGAATCTTAAACTGGCTGGGGCCACCATGGGAAGTGGACTAGGGAGAAGTGAAGAGGACTGGTAGAGATGAAACAATTGGGGTTGTAATACATATATACATGGAAACTCCCTGTGTAGATATCTTTATCTCAAACTAGCCAAACACCATGTTTCTCTTTTTATCTTTTATGTTTTTTCTTCTATAAAATTGGAGATCAGGAGGGCAGCACAGTTTCTGCCTGGAGGGGAGGGGAAGAGTTGGCACCGGTGGAAGGGGGAAGGTGGCAGGGAAAGGGGTAGGAGGATGATACAGTGCAAATAATGTGTACACACATATGTAAATGCAAAAATGATACCTGTTGAAACTTCCAGGAATCAGGGGAGGTAGGGGAGGATGCCAGAGAGCAGTGGAGGGGGTGAATTCAAGTATGATATATCTGATACATTATAAGAACCTTTGTAAACACTACAATGTACCCCCACCTAGCACAATAATATAAATAAACAAACAAACAAACAAATAGATAGATAGATAAATAAATAAAAAGAACTGGGGACAGGAGACAAAAGATATGCATACTTAAATAGTCCCAGTTACAGGTGTGTTCTGGTTGACCATTATCTCAGTCCAAAGGTTCCAGAGAAGGGTTCGAGAGAAGTTGTTACTGCTGTCATCATTTGAGGGACTTGCTCTGGTTCCCGTGAGATGATTACTTCTGCTCCAGGGTGCAACCTTATCATAATAGGTAATTGTCCTCATTTGGGGGATGGTCTATCTGTCCTTCAAGGCTCTGCCATTTCTTAGGGTAGTTTCGGTTCCTGTCATAAAGGCATTATTGATCATTCCTGTCCTTCCTTGATTTCAAGGTGACTGCAAGAGAGAATGACTCAGAACAAAGATCAACAGGTACAAAATGGAGACAGAGATGTCAAGGTTTTCTCCTGTTCTTTGTTAATTCTTGGGCCCAAGTAAGGAGTCAGTGCTTTTCAGCAAAAACAGTTTAAGTACCTCTAACACCTGGAACTGTGAAAGATGATAATAAGTGATTGTTGTTTAGTCATAAAGGTTTAGTTTGGTTTATGATACAACAATACATAACCGGAACATCCAATAGATTTTATTCACTTCTCAGCCTGCACCTTTGCTTAAGCCATTTTCCCCTCTAGAATTCTTTTTTGCTGCCCCAGCACCCACCCACTTATCCAAAGGTACCTGTTTTTCAAGGGCCAGCTGAGATGACTCTTCTTCCACAAAGCCTTTCCTAATCATGGAATTTGTGATCTTTCTCTGTGCTGTGGACACTTGCATTTCTTTCATGAATAATGGGTCATTTGGGAGGACCCTTTCTCTTCATAGTCATTTAACCAAAATATTTCAATATAAATAAAAATATTGCACTGTTGTTTTAAGAAATAGTACATGCTTTTGTCAAAACAATAAGCACTACAGAAGTCTATAATTTAGAAAGCATCTCTCTTACCTCTGTCTTGCTCTACCTTGCCCTGATTAGCCCGACAGGATCTGAAATGTGTCCCCTCAAATTCCTGTGCTAGAAACTTAGTTCCCAATGCAGCAGTTTTAAGAAGCAGTGTCTTGGGGGGGGGGGGCTTAAATCATGAGAGCTCTGCCCTAATGTCCTCATGAATGGATTTAATGTCATTATAAAAAGGGCTTTGTAGGAATGGGTTTGTTTTCTTTTGCTTTTCTGCCACCTGAGGACATAGTGTTCGTCCCTGTTTGCCCTTTCACTTTCCTCCATGTAAGGGCACAGCAAGGAGACCAGCTGCTAGTTCCTTGATCTTGGACTTCTTAGCTTCCAGAACTGTGAAAAATAAAATTAGTTTCTTTATAAATTACCCAGTCTCAGGCATTTTGTTATAGCAGCACAAAATGGACTGATAGAAATCTTATTTCCTCTGCCACAAACAGATTGGTATTCATCCCTCACAACCTCTTCAATATGTGTATGTGCACACGTGCAATTTACATTAGCAGGATTCCATCATAATACTGTTTTATAAACTGCTTTTTTTTTTTGGTTGATGGCATATTGTGAAAATGTGGTAGGTACACTTTGTCATGTCACTCTCTCTCTCTCTCTCTCTCTCTCTCTCTCTCTCTCTCTCTAAACCATATTTCCTATTATTTAACCAATTACTTTACCTATCTTCTATATAAAGGAATTTAGGTTTTCCTCAATTTTTCCTTTTTGAAAATAATACTGTATTGCTATTAGACATTACCAGGAGAAGAATTGCTTGGTTTAAAAAATGTACCTTTTAAATTTTGATAGAGATTCTTAAATTCCTCTCCAGAAAGACAGTAACTATTTATATACCCCATAAATTGTGTAGAGAGTTCTGTGGTCTTCCCTGACACTGGTTATTATTAAGCTTTTAAATCTTTGCCAAATTGTTAGGTATGGAATGATATCTTCTAATTTTTTAACTTACAGTTTTATTATTATTGAGGCTGAGCAGCATTTCACATTTTATTAGTCCTGTATTTCTTTCACTGTGGAGTGTTTTTATTTTAAAAATAGGAACCTCATGTCTATTATGAAAACCTTTCCTATAGGCTTTGCAAGTATTATTTTTGTTTGTCATTTGTATTATTTGTGGTATCTTTTGTATCAGGAGTTTTAAAATGTTTATACAGTTAATCCTTAATCTGTTTTTGCTAAAGTGTTAGGCTATATTGTCATCCAAAGGAAAGCCCTCTATGTAAAAATAAATGTATTTTATTTCAGAAGTTTTATAGGAAAAAATTACATTTAAAAATACATTTTTGGGTTGGGGGAGGTGATACTGGAGTTTGAACTCAGGGCTTTACACTTGTCAAGCAGGTGCTAATCATTTAAAATGCTAGACAAGCTTTTCTTTGAGACATTCTACGCACTTACAAATCCAGATTCCTAGAGACTCATCGACAAAATGCCTTCTATCCATTGAAAAACATGTATGAAACATTTCTAGATATCAAACTGTTTTCTTGATATTTGGTACACAGTGGGAACTTGTCTAGTAGAGGTAAGGATACAGGGGTAAACAGGAAAAAAATGGTTATGTAGTATTTTTTAATTAACAAAAGAAATCAGTTTCACTGGACCTTTTCTAATCTTATATAGCTGCAGACTCATTCCTCTCATTACCTTTAAACTATACTCTAAGCCTTGGTTTAAGTTTTCCCTCCCTCCACTAGAATGTAAGTGAGTAGAGGGTGAGGGATGTACCTTTACTTGTCTTGGAATTCCTGGCACCTAGCTAGGTATTAGCTCAAGAAATGTATTGTTAAATAAATGAATTTCCTTACTTTGCCAACTGCCTTCTTCCTTTTCAATGTAATATTCACGAATCTGCCTCCATTTCTCCCTCTTCCTTATCCCTACCCCTCAAAATAAAAATCAACACTAGCCTTACCTTAGAAACAGCTCAAATCACGGAAGACCAATGTTTGAGCATGTGCTAATTAAAACCAATCACATTTAGTTCATAGGAAAGTCAATTTTACAAAATTACAGAATGAATTGAATGACTACAAAAATAATGTCATTCAGAAAATAGAGGAAATGTTAAACCTCTCCAAACACAAGTTCACAGCAAGCAGTTTTTAGAAAATTTATAAGTTATCTAATCTTGCAACAAAAATCCAAGTGAAACCATAAATAAAAGTCAGGGTTATTAATTAACACTGGAGTAACATCAGTTTACTAGTGGGCAGAAACAAAGTTGCAGAGCTAAGGATTTATGAATCTCTCCAGAGTCTTGCTAGAAACAATGTTCTCTTTTTCTCTTAATGCCAGAGTTTAGAAAAGATCTTTCCAGGAGGGGTCTCTAACTTCTGAGTTTAACTGGGAGGCAGGGATACATTTCTAAAGTCTCAAATAGAAACCTGCTCTTGCCTCTCAGGTAATGAATGAACAGTTAAAGCCCTTGGTTACAATTAGTTTTTGCTTTTGGAGTATATCCCAGGAGTGATATGTGAATGTTCCGGTTGTGAGGCAGATCTGGAAGCTGGGACTCTCCTGAAGCAAATGTGCTCTTGTGGGATGTAGCTGTGAACACAGTACATGCTAAAATATAAATAACACAGCCAAAGCATCAAATGTCACGGTTTTTAAATTAGAGGATTATTCTGAGCAGTTACAGATATATGCACATACAGATGCATTTACTTTCTATTGCCCTCAAACCTGAAACCATGTGAACAACAAGTCAGGCTTTATTAAAATCAGTGGGAAAACTATTAGTTTTTAGTGGTTTGCCTCCGTGAATGACCAGCACCAAGCCTCCATTTGAAGCTGGAAACCCTGGAATTCACACGGCCAATTATGCAATACTAGACCATTGGGAAGCATTTCTGGCTGGCTCAGCTGGTGATCTGATTTTACCCTGCAGCACCAAGATTGATAGACCTTATAATTTTATCCCAGTTAGTAACAGGCACTGTTCTTACATAAGTTTTTTTTTTTAAACCCTTTTTCATTAAAAAAAAAAACAACAAAAAAAAACAACTAAGAAAAACAAATCTAAGTCCTTCCTAAGGGACTTGCCCTGATGACATCTCAAGGTGGTAAGATCAGTGCCATGATCCCTGGCTAGAAAAAAAAAATCTATTTCCTGATTTCTGAATTTGCCGTAGTTGAATTTCATTGAACACTGTATGTATTTGTTTATGAGAAAAGAATAAAAAGAAACAATAATTTTCCCCCTCTAAATCTTTTATTTATTATTATTATTATTGGTGCTGGGGACTGAACCCAGCACATGCTCTGCCTCAGAGTTACACCTCCAGTATCTAAATCATCCTTTTATGAAGCTTTTTTGCTTTTTATGGGTATGGGAAAGAGACTGGTTCTTAGAAGGTACAGAGTATCAATGCAGGAGCTGTTAGTTTCTCTCATGTGCATGCTAATGGTGAGGTATAATTATAAAACATCACATTCATATGCATATATGTTGCATACATACATAATCAGTATGTTTACAAAGCAACTTGCAAAACCTTAGAACTCCTAGTTCTATTAACTCTTAAAGGGAAAACCAGAGTTAAGATCAAGCACAATGCAATGTGCTACCTTTCAATTCTATTCACTCATCATCCATCCATGTCGAGGAAAGAGATCTTCAAAGAAGTAAAATACATCTTTATGAAGCTCTGTTACAGCCTGTTACATATTTAACTGCTTCTACAGTCTTAATTATAAAATAAGCACTAGCTACTACATGGAAAAAGTGCTATAGCCAAAAAGGTTTTTATAATCTGAGAGAAATGGTCCCATATTGACTCTGCTAAGAGAAACAACTCCTCTTTCCTTGATTATAAATAAGGAAGACAGATGGCTTCTTGTTTAAGGCTGTAATTTTACTTTCAGCCTCCTCCCTGAGTTAAAAACAAGATGTCCTTTTCTGGCTTTGAGGGAAAATCTCAAGGGAAGGTTTTTTATTCCTGGCTGTATTGAATAATTCAACAAACATTCCAGAGAGCTGAGGGAGATACAAAGGCGAAAATACCTTCTTAAGTTCTCAGGGAGTTTATAGTCTAATTGTGGAGATTATAAATCAGAATTGGGACCAGGGTCATTAAAGTGTTATTTCTACACTTCCATTTAATGGCCTACTGGTTACCAGTGACACACTTAGGATTCACCAGCTCTGTGATATGATGGAGCCTCTGATCCAACTGGAACACTGAGAAAACGGAGAAGATTTAGTGGTCTTAAGCAGCACTTGCTGAGTGCTTACTCATCTACCAGCTGCCTTCTTGTGTTATTTATTCTTAACAACCCTTTGCAGTCATCTCTGTTATCAACATTTCACAGAGGAGGAGAAAGAGGTTCAGAGAAGCAATTCATCCATACTTCCAGACCCAGGAAATGATAAGGGAACACACCAATAGGAACTCTCCTCCTTCCCTGGCCTTTTTTTTTTTTTTTTTTTTGTTTCCAGATTCCTATTCCAACTTTTCTGTTATTAGATTTTGTTTCAATGCACATGAAATTAACTTTTGTGCTCCTTTCTTCTCCTTAGACTTTGAGTAATTTTGCGGTGGTCTCACTCTCTTGCATCTTCGCAAATAAACCGTTTTTTGTTTTTTATGACGGATTCTGTCTGAGACACTTGACAGGATGAAATGAGATGTGAAGAGGCTTGTAACAGGCTCGGTACATGGTTCTGTTACAATTAACCACGATCTTTAGTTTTATTCCTGCCACCTTTTAAATGTTTTTTTTTTTTTCACCTGTCACTATTTCTGAAGATTCTTGGGTTGACCATTTTTTGAAGGTAGTGACCATGTCTATTCCAACCTGTTGCTACCCCCGGAGTGTATTAATTTTAGCCTCAGGGACTTGTAAGAGAGCAGGAACTTTGCCACTTTTGTTCACCTCTTTATTTTCAGTGCCTATAAGGTACTAGAACTTAGACTCTTCATAAATATTTTATGAGTGGATACCCATTACTGCTTTTCTTGCGGACTACCTTGTAGAAGTCAGTTCAGTTCAGATCTAACATGGTTTTGACTTGAGCCTCTTCCCCATTTCCGGCTCATTACAAGCTCGACTTGGGTGCATTCCACAACGCTCTCAATTCCCTCCGAGGCTTAGTTTCCACATCAGCAAAATGGGGACAGTAGCAACAGTTGGTTCTTTCTCCTCGTCTTCTATCACCTATTCCTTCTTCAGGGAAGACTGATTTTTGTACGCAGCCGACAAAGCGGCAGTCACCAGGGAACGCTGCAGCTTGCCCCGCGGGGAGAGGGAGAGCCCGCCGGTGGCAGCGCAGTGCCCTCAGGGTCCGGAAGCAGCCCGGTTCCATTTAGACGGCGAGCCAGCCAGCTTCTTGAGCGCCTCGCCCTAGACGCCCTCTCGCCCCGAGGCAGCGCTCAGTCTCGGTGTCACCGCGAAATGGGCCCGGAGTCGCGCAAGCTCCACCGCACGTCCAAAGGCCCGGCCGCGTTCTGGCTGCCGCCGCCCTGCAGTTCGCGCGGCGCTGCACTGGGGGCGGGGAGTCTGATGGGAGACGCGCACCGCGCTGAGGAGGCGGCAGCCGGGGAGAGGGAGCGGGAGAGGGACTGGGCGCGGGTGGTGGGAGGCGGGGGATAGGGGGAGGTGCCGCCGCCGCCGCCCGCCCCTTTCCGCTGGGAAGCAGCTGCAGCAGCAGGAGCAGAGCAGGAGCAGCGCCGCCGCCGCCGCCGCCGGGGGATGTGGCCGGCGCCTGCCCCGAGCCGCGCCGCCTCCTGAGTACTCGCCGCCGCCGTCGTCGTCGCCAAGTCGTGCGGGGCCAGGCCGCGCCCTCCCCGGGCGCCCGCCGGCTCGCATGCCGAGGGGCTCCGGGGCGTAGCTGCGCGCCCGGCGCCGCCTCCGGGCTCCCCCCGGCCCCGCCATGGGCTGCTGCAGCTCCGCCTCCGCCGCGCAGGTGAGGGTGCTCCCGCCTCCGGGCCGTCCGTCCGGATGCCTCCCTTCGCCCTCCGCGCGCTCCGAGATCCCCTCGCGCCTGTCCCTCCCGCGCGTCCCGCAGATGCTCCGGCAGCTGCCGACCGCAGGCGCCTCTTCGCGGCCCCCGGTGCGCGCTCAGCTCGCTCCGGCCCTTTCCCGACTTGGCCTCCTCCTCCCGGTCACACCTGAGCGGCCCGTCCCGCCGCCTGCAGGTTGAGGCTCCACGGGCGCCTCCTCTGCCCCAGGTGGCATCCGCTGTCCTCGCCGTCCGGGCCTTGCTTCTCTCTTCCCTCCGCCGTGGAGTCACCCCGCCACCCTCCGACTGTTTTCTGTGTACCCCCAGCTTGGGCTCTTCACCTCTCCCACCTATTTCCAGTTTCTGCTCTATTCTTTCCCCTTGCCCGCCGTCCCCCGCCCCGGCCGGGCTCAAGTGTTCCAGCGAGTCCGGGAACCCTTCCACGGCCCATTTCTCAGATGCCACCAGCTGGCTTCCCACCCCATCCCCCCTAATGCCTTGACCCCGGGCACCGCGGCCTCTCCGCAACCCCAGGCCCCTGCGGGAGCGCGCGCCGAGGCTGGGCTGGGAAGGAGATTGGGTACCTGGTGGGTGACGGGCGCGTTACGGAAACTCCCTCTTTGTTGCCAGTGTAACAGGAGGAAGAGGGGCCGAATTTAGTTTTTCTGTGGGCACTGGCTGAATGTTGTCGCGGAGGGCTGAGATGCAGAGATTTCTCCCAGCTTCCACCCTGCCCCCATCCAAATTTCGCTAACCTCCTTCTCTCTTTCCGATCCGAGCCCTAAACCTGGGTGGAAATGTTTTAAACAACTGTGTAAGGATCAAATGTAATAGAACTTGACTGCTGGCCACTTAATAACTGAGAGGACCTGTTTGTAAATTACCTAATTTAGTGGATTAGTGAGTGTATTTACAAATACGGTAAAAAGCAATCAAGAATACTGCATCAAACTGTCTGGTGGTGGTGTATGAAAAATAGGCTCTGACAACGCCTGGGATGTAATCTCCACAGTTTCATTAGCGTAGAATTTAACAGTGACTGTGATTTGTTTGTTTTCTTTCTTTTTTTGTGGGGGGGGGGTGGGTTGAGAAACAGGCTCTTGTTTATAGAAATAGGCTGGTTGGTTTTTGGTGAAGAAAAAAATTGTTAGTTTGGGGAAAAATTTCCCCCAGAGATCTAGCATCTGTGATAATGCCAGAATTATTTTGCTGCTGCTAAATGACTATATATAACTCAGTTTTAAATAACCTGCATACTTGTTCTGAAAATCTGAGATCTGCTAGAGAGAAAATGACAAGAATTCCAGATGATTGGAGGACATTTATGTTTTATTAGATATTTGTCCCTATTTGTCCATTTCTTATGCTGATTGGTTTAGTTAAACCTTCCTATTCAGTTAGAATAGCAAACAAGAACTGAGTGTGGTTGGTGTTAGGGAAGGCTGGATCAGGGTTTTCTTGTTAACATATGAAGGTGGTACACATAACATTCAACTGGTTAAGGATTTTGGGGAGGGGACATTTAGTTGGGTACTGCTCATCTAATATTTACCTAAATATAATTTTCACCAAAGAGATATCTTTCAGATTGCCTTCTTTTTCAGAATTGGGTTACTTTGCATTGTCTTTTGGTGGTGAAATGCTGTTTAGACAGGAAAGTATTGATAGTTTATGGGTGGCTTGTTCAGTGCATGAAACATTTAATTTGGTAGGGATGGATTCTGCACCAGAACTTTAAATAGATGGTGGGCCTTGCATTTGTCTAGGTCCACATCATACTTCTCAACATCCTGCACATACATTCTTTTTGACTTTTCCTCCTCTCGCAGCCACTGTTTCCTTCATCCATGTTTTACAGACAAGATGCATGTCATGCACCCAAGGGGTACATTTTTTTCTGTGGATTCCTATAGCCCTATAGCCAATCAGCAGCTGTCACATGCCTTTGAGTTCAGCTTCAGGGACTTGTAGTGTTCAGTGGAGCATTAAGGAGGCAGATTTTTGTGCCAAGGAGCTGGTCATCCTTTTTTTTTTTTTTGAGATGTTTGGCATAATTCTTCATTTATAAAGTGTTAGCAGTCTCCTCCCAGAAGCATCAAGAATTAGAATATCACAATATCTATATGTGTTATGTTCAAACAAAATAGGGATGCAACTTTAAATCTTCTCCATATGTAAACCTTCATCTACTGAGCCTCTCTTAGAGGCCTCAAATGTATTTCAGGCAGAATATGTTTATTTCATCCTTTCTACTGAATTGTGAGTTTCTTGAGTATAGGGACTGCTTTTGTTTTCCTATTTTTGTATTTGCTGCAGTGTCTAACTGTACCGTGTACATAATAGTTGCTAAGCAGTAGTCATTTACCAGAATGTATACACACAAATTTGGACATCTGGCTGGCAAGTAACATTGAGTATGAATCCAACCCTGACCTATGTTTCATTTCCACTGTCTGGTTGATTAATTCCAACATGCCATTCTCTTCTGAACTCAAACCTGAACTATATAAATTAAAATTTGCCTGCCTTTCCCATACTCATTCTTATACGTTCTATCAGTGATACCATTAGCTTTTAAAATAGAGCAGGTTTTTTTCCTGTTCTCCCGTTAACTTGCTCAATGTGTATATTTTAGTTGAGGCAGTAGTTGTAATATCTTAAAGGAGCTTGTCTGCAAAGTCAAAACCACCTGCTTTGAGGTAATCTACAGCCCAGCTTAAGCTTTTCTCAGCGGTGTCATCAGCAACTTTGAAGCCCTGGTAGACTTTATCACTGTAAATAAAATATGTTTCTTTTTGTAATAGGGACTTGCTTTTGAAATATAATTTATTTCCCCTTGTAGTCTCTTGCCATGTTGTAGACGTTCATAAAAGAGTTTAATGGTCTTCCAAACTTTCATTTCTTGTAAGCTGTCCTGGTATTTTCATTTTCTTGGCTGTGTCTGGGGATCGTAATTTCCCATCAAAATACTAATCCTGTCTTCAGATTTAAATTTAAGAAGGGTGAAATGTGTCACATTCTATACTAGTATTTCATTGTTGAAGGAACATATTATTGGCACAGTAATTTGTGCTGTATCAAATATGTACATCTAATAATCTTAAGTGTTGAGTGAGCTAAGGCTCTTACAGAATTCAGGTTTTGAAATTTTTTTATTAGTGACCTCCATTATACATTGTTTAGTAATTGCTCAAAACAAGCCAATACATGATACCTTTTGCCTAAAAGTCCTTTTGAAGGGAACATTAAAGTAAGATAGTTTTGAGTTTCTTTTTACAGCACTAATCCTTCCTAAGACTCTTAAAATTTACTCCCATCTCTCCATAATTCCTTTCTTTTGTTATAACCTGACATAATTTCTATTCTTGTAATGTTAAACTTTAAAGTTCACATGTAAATCTTCAGATTTATTAAATGTTCTTTCCCATCGACAGACCAGTTTAAGTGAAGGAGGCTTTTGAAAGATTACTTAGCAAATTGCTGTAAGTCTTTGTCACTAATGGCTAGATCATTATTCCTCACAGCAGTGCTTTTGGAGGCCAGGAGATTTTGCAAGTGCTCTGAAGTTCTGTGTCCTTCAGGTCTAACCTTAGAAATTGAGAGAGGGATAGAAGAGAATCTTTCCAGTTGAACGAGTTACCCCTTGTCTGCCTGACTTCAGAAGACTTTTGTGTATTGTCTTCTCCCAGCGTCTTCAAATCGAGGGCTAGGTATTTAACTG
The DNA here is from genome assembly GCF_047511655.1 of Castor canadensis. Lineage (NCBI taxonomy): Eukaryota > Metazoa > Chordata > Mammalia > Rodentia > Castoridae > Castor > Castor canadensis. The sequence goes on along the minus strand of NC_133398.1, from coordinate 28,416,891 downwards.
CCTTTTTTTTTAAAAGCACTCTTACCATGTTTTGAGAGTAATGAAAACAATCAGAAGTGGTTCACAGGAACTGGTTACCATTTGAGTATGTTAACTGTGCACTAACAGAACTTTAATAATACTGTAGTCTACACCTGCTTTGTGGAATTGTAAGCAGATGGTAGAAATGAAGTTTGAAGAGTATAGAGGAAATTATCAACAGGAGACTTAGGTTCAATTAAAATAGGACCTGCAAAGTAAGCTTGCTCTAAGGAGCAAAACAGTTATGGCATAAATACTGTGCTGTTCCACTCCTCAAAATATGCAAGTCAAAAGTTGATGTCAAAATTGCCTAGAAAGTAATGGAGAAATGGGAATACTTTTTATATGGTTATTTTTCACAAACATTTTTTATGTTTTCAAGTTGATTTTACTCCCATTTTATAGCTGAAGAAATTGAGACTTGGAGAAGTCACAGAGCAATAGAGCTAAACATTAGCTCAGAACTTCTGAATCTGAATTATGTGCTTTTTCTTTGATGCTCATATGCATAGTTCCTAAATTCTAAATTGCAGGTCACTTTAAAAAAATCTTTAGAAATGGTCTATTTTGGAGGGAGAGGGGTTAAAGGAGAATGATGGAGGGGCTGAATTCAACTATGGTGTATTGTAAGAACTTTTGTAAATGTCACAATGTACCCCCAGTACAACAATTAATTAATCAAAAGAAATGGTCAATTTTGAGTTAAAGAATTTTCAAGTTAATTTTTTTTTTCTGGTACTGGGATCTGAACTAAGAACCTCGAACTTGGCGGGCAGGTGCTTTATCACTTGAGCCATACTCCCAGCCCTCCAAGTTAAATTTCATGTCACCATTTTGAACCTGCTGTAATTACCAACTGGGGAATAACATGTAACATAGCAAAGCCTGTCCACTGAGAATGCTTTCAGACTTAACCAAATACTATCAGATACTATTTGATATGTTGACAACTCTCATTTAAAAATGCTATTGGCTTGGGAAAATAATTATTTATAAGAATACATTCTGCCACTGATAATTGGTTGATTGTTTCTCTAGCTATCTTCCTCCTCAAACTACAAAGGAAGGATGAAATATTTCAGTTTTGTAAGCTTGGATTGGATTTTGGAGACTATAGTAGATATTAGATAAACCAGTATTTCTGTCTCACTTTTCTGTTGCTCCAAACTAGAACTTAAAAATATGAAGTGGCTGAGGTCAGAGAGACATGTCATGAAGTAGCTGGGACTAGAGGTCTACTTAATCTCGTAATCTTTTGCTCTTGTTAGTTCTTAATTTAGTTCGTTTCTTCTCAATCTTGGCTATTCATTAGAATCACTTGGAGAAATTTTAAAAAATACTGATGTCTAGGTTCCAGTCTTAGAGATTCTGCTTTAATTGGTCCTGGAGTGCTGCTTGGACAACAAAAATTTGTAAAGTTCCCCTGGTGATTCTCAATTGCCACAAAGACTCAAAACCATTGTTCCTTACCCCTTCTCTAGGTGATTTCATCTCCTTCACTGGTTTTAGTTACAGTCTGTATGCTGGCAATTCCCAAACCGAATCACTGAATTGAAACAAACTTTGTTATAAACAACTGTTGACACTAGAACCTTGTACAGGCAACTACACTCAGAATGTCTAAAACTGAAATCGAACTTAAAATTTGTTCCCTGTCCTAACCCCTATGTCTGTTTCAGTATGTCTAGTTCACCGAATGATATCAATGTCTTTGTGTGGATACCTGAGTCATGGGGGAAGCCTGCCTTCTATTCTTCCTAGCTAGTCACCACACCTTGTCTCTTACCTTCTCAATTTCACTGTCAGCACACCAGTCCAGTCTTATCATCTCCAGCATTGCCTTGGTTATAGATCTGTCTTCCTGCATCCATGCGTGCTCCCTTCTGATCTCATACTGCAGTCTTAATGATCTTTGAAAACTCCAGAACTGATTGATTGTGTTTCTCATGCTTAAAACTGCTTAGTGGTGCACTGGTGGAGTGGCTCAAGTGGTAGAGCGCCTGCCTAGCAAACATGAGGCCTTGAGTTCAAACCTCAATACTGCCAAAACAAACAAAAACTCAGTGGTTTCCCATTGCTTTTGAGATGAAGACCAGAATCCCTTAGCCTGGCCCATACAACCCTGTTTGGACTGGCCCCTTCTCTGCAGCATCATCTTTCCATGCTTTTCTTTACTCCTGTGCTTTAGCCTCACAGGTTCTTTGGTCAGTCATATAAGCTTTCCTCTTTAAGGCTTTAGAATGTACTTCTCACTTGCTTAGAAGACTCTTTGCTTTTCTCCCTGGCCTTTGGCTGATTACCTTAAGTTGCAGCCTAAAAATTCACTTCCTTGGAAAAGGGTTTTTTGACCCTTCAAACCAGGCCATGTCTACTCATTAAATTCCCAGTAGCCTTATGTTTTCCCTTTGAGCACTTAATAACAATAAGAATCTAATTATACAGTTACTATCAATGTGTACACCATGATTTGGCAAACTATAGCCCATGCACCAAATCTGACCTGCTAAACTTTTTTCTTATGGCTTGCAAGCTAAGAGTGGTATTTGCATTTTCAAATGGTTAAAACAAATCCAAAGAACATTTAATGAAAATTATATGAAATTTAAATATCATTGTCCACAAGTAAAGTTTTGCTGGGACACAGCCATACTTATTCATTTACTTATTGTCTGTAGCTGCTTTCCTATTCCGGTGATGGAATTGAGTATTTGTGACAGAGACCTTATGGTGTGCAAACATAAATATTTTCTCTATGGCCCTTTACTGAGAATGTTTGCTGATCCTTGTTCCAGATCGTGTTGATAGAGAAAGGATCTTGTCTGTTTTGTTTATTGCTGCCATTCTCTGTGTTTAACTGGTACCAGTGCATGGTAGGTACTTAAGAAATATTTAAATGAATTAACAAATACTCTCTTTCCTTTTAGTAGTGGATATGAATAAACTGCCTTAGCAACTCTGGTCCTTTAAAATTCAATATGGAATTTTTTTTTTTAATACCGAATTCTTTCTTAGAAGAGTCTCAACAAAAATTTCAGTACTCTCTTAATCAGCTTGTGCTTAATTCTGTTGTTAAAGTTTTTGATGTAGCAATATTCCCATTTGGTACTTTTTGTTTTCTTATTTGAAATAAAACATAACATGATTTTCCAAATTTTCATTTATGCTTTGTATTAAATTCAGTTATTAAAAAAGATTTGCATTATTCAGTGTGTGGGGGGGTAGTTTTTTCTCCCTTGCTGGCCTCTTCTAATTTCATAATATAGCAATAGTTGTATAATTGAACTTAATAAATACTGGTTTAATAAACTGTTGGGGTTTTATTTTGCAAAAATAACACCATTACTCCTTTTAGGTACTCTCTCTGACATACCATAACCAACTACATTTAGTAGAGAAACTCTTAAAAATGATTTTTTTATTCCAATTTTTAAGGTTTGCTAGGTACACTGAAAATTGTTAATCAGAAGTATTTTATTTCTAGATACATTTGTATAATGTCAAGTAAGGAAGACAGAAAAAGAGAAAATTGAAAAGAGGTAGTTCCTTCAGGATGTTTAAGTTGTAGCTAACTTAAGTAAAGTTAACTTTTGTAAATAGCATTGTGATAATATAGTGGTGATCAGGATGGCATAAGATTCATCATCCTAAGGCTCCTGGGGTGTATCTCAGCTGTAAGAAATAAACAAAACACCCTTAAATCTGCATAAATACTGGAAACATTAAGGAGACATCTCTTGTAAACCTGGGTGGGTGTGGGGCCTTCCAGGTACAGGTGGTTAGTTCAGTGCTTGGTTATGTCAAGGAGGTTTTCTCCTGATTTACATTGTTGTAACGAAAATAACTTTTCCTGACTTAGCACCCCTCCTGATCCTGACATAGTTGTGGCCTTTCTGACAGGCTTTTGCTGAGCTAACAATCTCCACTGGTTTTCCTTTAATAGGAATTGAGAGGTGGGGTATGTGTGGGGGAGCTGCATACTCATCCCTAAACAACATTTAGCAAGGGAAACCAATGTACCCTAGTAATTGGTTTAGACTAACCAGGATATCCCTCTGAGTCAAACGGGGTGAAGCAATACTAGAACAGAAGTAAGTCTTTTCCAGTAAGGCAAAATGCTATTTCTTGGGAAGATGATGGTGTAGGGCACCAGTAGTATCTGCTACATAGTTTTGCCATTTTCTTCTGCCTATGAAATCACACTTCTATAGTGTTTCTTAACACTTTGCTTACAGCTCCACTATAAAGCTTTCACAGTTCCTAGTTGAAAGTCATGAAGTTGTCTTCTTACCCCCAGTAAGAAGACTATTCACTGCAGAAACCCGTCTTTGTCATTTGCCCACTCCCACTGCCTCTTTCCCAGTCTGACCCAAAGACACCTTCAGATAAAGAAGAGCATCTGAGGTTGCAGTAGTGGTTAAGTACTTGGTTAGTATTTCTGCAAGCTGTGGTTACCAAGCGAGCCAAGGGTTATGAGAATCTCTTCCAACTCTAGCTCTCAATTTTCTTTTCTGAGTCTTCTCACTTCTCCTTCTGTCTGTGTTTATCTGATCGGCATTCATTTTTCCCTTTTTAGGGAAAATTTTTCCTAAAATTTTCATTTTCCTTCCTTTTCTTTCCATCACTACCTGATATACTTATGGAGCTATAATACTGAATATAATATATTAGACTAAGGAAGTAAAAGGAGTACCTCTTTTTATTTACCTGTTTAATTTTATTTTTTTCTTATAAGCGATAATAAAACTGGAGAGTCAAATCATTATTTAGAATATCTCTAAAGAGCTTTCTTGGTATGCCAGATGCATCTCTGCAATGGACAACTGAGAGAAAGAGAAATAACTTGTAAATATGTTCATTCTCACTACTAAGACTAAAGAATTGAGGCCCCTTTTACACTTGTAACTTTGGTGGACATTAACAGAACTATTAGTTACCTGTGTGGTTTTGACTTAAATACACTTTATTGATTTTTCTGGATAAATTGGAATGACCCTCTTGGGATACTGCTTAACAATGTACATTAAAAGCCATTTAAAAAGTTGACATCCTTTATTTAGTAACCCAAAATTAAAGTAATACAATTACTATACTTATTTAGCATTAGCATTACTTACAATTGCAAAAGAGTTAAAATTTAAACATTTCTGGCATAAAACTTTCTTCCTTTCCTAAATATAAGATTTATTTGAATTAGTCTATTACAATACTTGATTCCCAACTAATGGGCAAGTGGCCTTTTGCCTTCTTTGGAGGAAGAAGCCCCTTTTCTAAAGGGCTATTGGAATCCAGAGGATTGGACTCCATATGTACTGACAGTAGTATGGGCTCTAGCCAGACCAGATGGATTTGAATCTCAGTTCTGTCACCAGCTGGGTTATTTGGGCCAAAATTTTAAGTCTTTGGTGCCTCAGTTTCACCAGCAGGAAAACACAAGCAATAATAACATCTACCTCATAGGCTTGTAGCAAACTGTACAAGCCATGAAAATATCTAAAAAATTACCATGTTAATATAAACTAAATCTCATGTTATCATAGCCACTTATCCCCCTTTAAAAAAAAAAACTCCTGTGTTTGAGTTTTGGGCTAGAAACCCTGGCTTCCAAAAGAGTTAAAATTGTGTCAGGGAGATGAGTGCCAAGAATGAAACAGCAATAATAATGAGCTGAAGGTGAGTGGTTATGAGCTAAAGGAATAGGGAAATCAAGAAAGGATGGAATAGTCAGGGAGTAGGCCTCCTGAAAATGACATGGTCTGGACTGGAATGATGGGTTTAAAAGAGTAGAAGACCGTAAGCAGTTCACTGCCAGCTCAGGCAAAAGTTTGTGAGACCCCCCTCTCCCCCCACCTTAGCAAATAAGCTAAGTGTCACCACACTACATGTCTGTAGTCCTAGCAACATGGGATGTGTAAGTAGGAGGATCATGATCCAGACTGCCTGGGCCAAAATGTGAGACCTCATCTGAAAAATAAAGCAAAAAGGGCTGGGAGTGTGGCTCAAGTGGCAGAGCACCTTCTTAGGAGGCTCACATCCCTGAGTTCAAACCCCAGAACCACCACCAAAAAAGAAAAAAAAAAGTGAGGATAGACAGAGTTTAGTAGAAAGGGAGAGAAAGACCATTCCAATTGAAAGGACATCTTGAATCAAGGCAAGGAAGCATAAGTTACTGTGTGTTGTATGAGAAGGAGACTCAACTAGAGAAGAGACCTTATGAGTAGGAAAGGCATTCATATTTGGAGGGTAGAGAAATGAGCAGCCATGGAGAGGTTTATGAGATTGGCTTAAAGAAGATTAATAGTGTGCCTGTGCCTGAAGGGGGAGAAATGGAAGGCAGAGACTACCCAGGAAGCTGTTGTGAACCCAAACTAAAGTGTAAATGGGAAACAGAAGAGATGTTATGGATTTGAAATAACTTTCCTAACTTAATCTGGATATGATGGATAAAGAAGAGGGATATTTGATTTTGTTTGGTTTGAGTTGAGTGATGCTGATGTTGATTCCACAGTCAACTGGAGACTCACCTGGATGTCAGAAAATGTTCTTCATAATGAGCATGGAGGAGATGCTTTAAGGATGGGGGCACAGGGGTTAGCAGACAGCTAGGCAGTGAGCACAGGGAGGAATGATGGCCAGTCTCTATGGGTGGGTTGGGGTTGCTTACTGTTTGGAAGGTCCTGGACTAATTGCTTAAATACATTTCCCATTTTATTTTCACAACTTTGAGATGGGTACCTGTGTTGGCCCCATTTTACAGATGAAGAAAATGAGCCCCAGAGAGGTCAGGTAGCTTGTTCAAGTTCACCCAAGTAGTGTAAAGTAGTGCAAAGCCTGAAGCACTTCCTGCAATACTATCTTCCCTCTACTGTACTAAGAACTACATTTAGATATATTGAATACACCTTAGATATGCACTTTTGTCATTTAAGTTCAGAGATTGCTTGTGCTACTTATTTTTGGTTAGTTTTAAATCACATACCTCAAACTAGTGGTCAGAGTATGACAATTTGGAGCAGAGTCTGCTGCATAGGTGGTTTTCATAAAATTTGAGATTCCACGGGCTGCTGTGTCCCTCTTCATTTTCTTCTAAGAACTTAAATCTGAACAAGTTTATCATGGCAGTAAGTACTAAATGTGACTAAAATTGTGTCCTTTCTCCTTAACTTACTAATTCTAGAGAATACAGGTTTTGTTCTTTTTTTTTTCTTTTCTTTCTTTCTTTTTTTTTTTTTAAAGAGGGACTCACTGTGTAGCACTGGCTGGCCTCTAATGCACAATCCTCTTGCCTCAGCCTCCAGAATGCTGGGATTATAGCAGTATACCACCATGGTGAGAATACAGTTTTAAATGTGGAGCATATATTTGCATGTTTACTCAGCCTTTGTAGATCTGTGGCCTCTGAGAGGGTTAATGTAATTGATGCTCATGTTATTTAACACTGCCTTTCAACAAGTCTCCAGAGAGCAGTAAGAAAGGATAGGGTGAAGAAAATGGCCACAATGAAGTTGGCTCTGTAGCACAAATTATTAGCACACACATTAAGATCAAATTTCAAATGCAGAGGTTCTCACCACCAGGGCAGAGTTGCAAGTTTTTTCTTTTGTTTCTTCTTTTATCCTTTTTCCTTTTAAACCAAGCTTTACTTTAAAAGTAGCATATTTAAAAGAGTTTCATCCCTGCTTGCTACCCCCAGATGTTCTTCCAGATATGTTTTGCATATGATTCCATATTTTCAAATTCTGAAAGCATCAAGTATTGAAAAATAATTTCAAAGCATCAAATTTTGAAGTCTAGCATATTAAGTATTCTTTCATCAAGAAAACATTTTGGAATATACACTGGCATTTGAAGCAGATTTTAGTTATAAAGTTTTGGAAATAGTACTTTAATAAGACTTCATTTTAAAAGTGAATGCAATTCAGCTTTTAGTGATACTTTTTTAAAGTTTCTAGTTTAGTTATCTGAGAAAGTAAGCCAAGACTAAGTGGAAACATGTTTCTTTTGCAGTAGTAACCAGCAGAAGGGGCAGGGGGAGCTCTGGCCAGAAAGGAGCTGCTGCTTACTAGCTTTCTGCTTTGGTAGGAATTGTTTCACATTGCCCCATTTAAAGATACAAATGTTAACTTCTGTGAGAATACCTTAATCAGGGCGTACTCAGTTATGTATGGGAAAGCATGGGGGCTACAAGATGTTCCTTCACAAATGGGTTCTGAGGTCAGAAGACTTTGGGAACTAATTGTGCACTCTATACCACCTCCCCAATTCTTCCCCACTTTGAAAAAGTCATACTTGTGTTAGTTAATATATTAAGGGTCATTTCCTCACCACCACTCCAGGAAATCACTTTAACTCTGTTTATCTGGCCTTCATTGAATTTATGCATCCTTACATTTTAGTCCCATTATGTCTTGAACTACTGATTGTCCTGCAGAGCAGACTTTGTGAAACCTGCTTGAGGTGTTGCTTCTCAGTTTCATTCTCCTGAGTGGCCACAAAAGTGAGCATGATTGGATCAGGTACCTCTTACTACTCCACAGATTTGAAAGAGTCAAAGCACGTCACAAACTTCAATGTGTACTTTTAAAATATGGGCTAAATCATGTAAATAAGTTACAAGTCACTCAAGTATCAACTTAAAAACCTTTCATGGGCCTCATTGTTTTTCATATGCGTTTGAGATCTGCAAGGAAATTAGGTTAAGTTGCTTACAAAGGGAAGCTTCAAGCTTGATACTTGAGACTTTGCACTGCTGTGGTGCCACCTAGGCCAAGTGCCACCTGGACTTGGGTTTTTCATCTTTTCTCCAGGTCTGTTGCAGAGAGACTATGGGCAGTTACAGTGATCATGTAACATTCCACATGGCCATCCAGAGATGGGACCTGCTAATCAAATTCTGTTTTTTTGGGGGAATAAGTGGAAGACTGAGTTGGTGTTATATGGGCATAAGCAGATAATAGGTTCTCAATTAATGATGAACAAATGTGAAGTGGATGAGGCTTTCAGAGAGTAAAACTTAAGTTTATGCTGCTAATGATATTTGTTGAGATTACTATTAAATATAACCTCTTAATGGAGAGAAATGGAAGTGAGCCTGAAACTTAAAACAGTTCATTATTCAGAATGTTTAAGTTAGTTCTGGGCTTTTGAACTTGACCTTGTTACCTAAATTATATTGAAGTCTTGGTTAAAACTTAATACTAGCAAGTCAAAGGAAAAAAAAAAAGCCTCATAATAGGGACCTCTGAACCTTATCAACACCTAAGTATGCCAGGTCAGTTGGCACAGATCAATAGATTTATAAGGACAAGTGCTTCCCTTCCCTTCTGTCCCTTCCCTGGCCCTACTCCAAACACTCTGTTATTACTGGCTCACAGTGCACAGGCATGATAAAAGCTCTTCTGGCCCATCCCAGAGCCTGTCTGAGATGGGCCAGAAGAGCGGAGTGGGGACAGCTCTAGATCCTAAATATACTGTTCAAAGGGCCACCAGGAAGGGTGGACATCTGTAGCACTGCAAAAACGACTCTTGTTTCTGATGAGCGCTGGAGTCAAGGAATCCACACAGCCAAGGAGAAGATGCTAGAAATAAAAAGCAAAAGAATCAAGAATGTCAGTAGAATAAAAAGAAAATTCCAAGCTGGCTACATGTGTTGGTTCTATTCAACATTTATTGACTCTTGTGCTGTTGGGGCTGCTTACTGCTGGGTTTAACAAAAGAATGAGTCTTCCTGTTTAAAAGTATGTAGCTGTGTGTCTGTGTAACTTTATTGTTGGTCCTGATTCTGTGCCTATTAGCCAGGTAGAGTGAAAAGCTAAAATTGGCCTGTAATGTGTGCCAGGTTGTGTGATTGTGTGTCTGTGTGTGTATAAAACCATTCCTAAATGTCATTAGGGGAGACACTATAAAGGGCAGTTGGGTCTTTGTCAAGGTGAGAGGACAAACTGAATCTCTGTTTCTTCAACAGTTGAACATTACTCTGGTTACAAGCTATAAGTTGATAATTTCTTGTTAAATTCCAAACAAATTTTTGAAACAGAGCTACAAATACAAAAGTGTCCTAAAGGAACTTAAACATTGTTCTTGAGCTACAATTTGTATCTATGCTGGTGAGGATGGAGCTCAGCAAACTTAGAGTAAATTTATTGTATCTAGTGATACAGAGTGAAAGAAAAACTATTGTCCATGAGTAGAAAATAACAAAGCTGTAGGTGCACATAGACAAGTCCACTGACTCTTGAGGCAGTCCTGTAGAAATGATGGTGCCCGTAGTATGTTCAATATTATAATTTTCATGTTGAAATGACTAACATTTAAGCTAAGATGTGATATTTGCTTTTTGATGGAGAAAGACTTAGAAGCTTTATTTAAAGCAGAACACATCAAAAGTATTTGTTCTTGACTAATCTCTGGTGACTCTTGCTGCTCTTTGACATTTGAGACATAGATCCCTGCCCTTTCACCCTACAAGGAAACCCAAGTGCTCTTGTCATGGCCCTGAAGTTTCATACCTGTTCAGTGATCCATGGCCACTGAAACACAGGGTCCAGAGTGGATTCAGGGATCCCCAGATCTTAAATTTGTTTCTCTCCACTACATTAGACCACCTTGTCTATCTTACATCTTTCTCCCACTCAGATATGCATTTTCTCTTCTACTTTTAAAAGTACTTACACCTCATCTGCTTCAAAGAATATTTTAGGTGAGTTATAATCCAATATAAATATATTTCAAGATTTTTGAAGTAAAAAATTGGAAGTTAAAAAGAAGTGGTGGTGAAGTAAATGTGAGAGGAAGCACAAATGTACTAGGTGCCCCAAGCTTCATCACCTACCAGCATTTCTAGTCCTATTTTGGAAGGGTACTAATTTAAAGGAAGTTATTACATTGGATCCTTCTGTGGAATTGCACAGTTGTCATAGACTGAAGAGGTCTGCAGCATAACCCATCAAGGTAGGCATGACTTTTATGTCCCCTAAATGGATTTTGCTTAGGCTCTACTTAACTCTTCTAGCACGAGAACTGGCTGCTTCCTGAGACAGTTAACTCTACTCTTAGTCATTTGAAATTTCTTACTGAGTGCTGTGTTCATGTTACTTTATTGATCATGATTCTGTTTAGGTTTTTTTTTTTGACAGTACCGGGGTTTGAACTCAAGGCCTCACGTTTGCTAGGGGCACTCTACCATTTGAACCACTCTGCCAGCCCTATTGATCCTGATTCTGTATTTATTAGCCAGACAGAATGAAAAGTTGGAATCAGTCTTTAATACGTGCCAAGTTGTGTGAGTGTACGTGTATGTCTTAAACGTAGTTTATACAACCATTCCTAAATGTTTCTAGATCCTTTGATATTCTAGGCCCCCACTTTTTTCCTTATGCTTTGGTTTTTATTTTTATAAAGCTATTTATACATATATTTTAAAGAGCTAAACATTTTAAGTGTTCTTGTCATTTAAAACAACAAAATGCCTCCCCTCCTCCACTTTACACTGCTCTGTGGCCATCACTTTTAGTCTTATCTTTTTTTTTTTAAGGTGCTGGGGTTTGAACTCAGGGCCTCATGCTTCCTAGGCAGCAAGCAAGTGGTACCACTTGAGCCACTCTACCAACCCTGGCCATCACTTTTAAATCTTTGAGTTAATTCCTTTTGCTCTTCCCTCCCTATCTCTAACATGCTTGCATGGCTACCTCCTCATTCTTTAGTTTTCAACATTAATTTCAGCCTCTATTCTGGAAGGTGAAAATTTAGCATTTAACACCATCCTTTGCCCCCAGTCCATGCACATACCTCCAGGGGGGTCAGCCTTACTCTGCTGCAGGTTTTCCATGAATACATCATGACTAAGTAAATGACCTCAGCTGAATTATATAGTATTTCATAATTTGTTGCCCTTGGAGATGATAGTTGCCTTGTTCTGCTGTTTACCTTGTTTTCTACGCACTTATTGATTGACTTTTAAACTCTCACCTAGGTATGAGTAAGCTCAGATACTTTAGGGGTTCTTTGTGTTTCAGTTTCTTGAAGACATTTCCTACCCCTCTGATTGGGACTGGACACTCTCCAGGCCTGTTCCAAAGCTGTCAACTTGAGATCTCCCTCACATGATACCTGGGATTCCCTTAGTATTTCATGTATTGGAGTGCTAATTATGTGGATCCCATGTACTTTAAAAAAAATATTTCTTAGTTGTATTAGTAATTGTAACATCGGTAATTTTGTTGCTGATATTATGCAGTTATATGAGCTTTGACAGATGCATGGAGTGGTGGAATCTCCACCACCATCAGAGTACAGATGGTTCTGTCACATCTGAAAATTCCCTGAAGCTGCCCCTTTGTAGTCAAATCCCTCCACTTCTACCAGCAACAGCTGGTGTATTTCTAGGCTAGTAGAAAAAACACAACTACAGTTTTGTTGTTTTAGTGGACTCTGTGGATTTATACAGTGTTACAGACTTTTGAGTTTGTCTGCTTTCCTTTGGTACTGGCATTAAGGATGTGTCCATGTTGTTACATGTGTCAGCGATTGTTCTTATTGATGAATAGTACTTCCTTGTATGAATATGCCAGTTTATCTGTTCACCAATTGAAGGATATTTGAGTTGTTCCCAGTTTGAGGGTTTTTTTTTTTTTTTTTTGCCACACTAGGGTTTTAAACTCGGTGTCTTGCCTAGAAAGCACTCACTTGGCCCCCACCCCACCCCTTTTTGCTTTTATTATTTCTGGAATGGGGTCTTGTGTTTTTGGACTGGCCTTGAGCTGCATTTATCTTGGTCTATGCTTCCCAAGTAGTTGGGATTATAGATGTGAGCCTGGCTCACAGATTTTAATGTAAATCTGAAACTTTGAAACTGCTACAGGAAAATATACAGGAAACCCTTGAAGATATATGTGTAGGTAATACCTTTCTGGTTTTTGGTGGTACTGTGGTTTGAACTCAGGGCCTTGTGCTTATTAGAGAAGTGCTGTATCACTTGTACAATGCCTCCATCCCTGGTAATGCCTTTTTGAATAAGACTTAAGTTGCTCAGGAAATAAGAACAAAAATTGACAAATGGAGTTGTATCAAATTAAAAAGCTTCTGCATAGCCAAGGGAACAATTACCAGAGTTAAGAAATAATTTAAAGAATAGGAGAAAATCTTTGCCAGATATTTATATAACAGGGGACTAATATACAAAATATATAAAGAACTCACAAAACTAAACACCAAAACAACAAACAATCCAATCAATAAATGGGAAAATGAATTAAAGAGACAGTTCTCAAAAGAAGAAGTACAAATGTCCAATAAATACGTGAAGAATAAATTCCCTGTTAGGTAAATGTGAATCAAAGCAACACTAATATTCCATGTCACCCCAGTCAGAATGACTATCATCAAGAAAACAAACAACAAATATGCTGAGCATGTGGGAGACAAGGAAAGGAACCCTTACACTGTTGGTGGGATTGTAAATTAGTGCAGCCATAATGGAAATCAGTACAGTTTCCTCAAGAACCTAAAAATAGTGTTCTATGAGATATATATATATATACATATATATATATATATATATATATATATATATATGTATTATACTACTCCTGGATATATATTCAAAGGAATGTAAGTCAGCATACAGTCAATATACCTGCACACCCATGTTTATAACAGCACTATTCACAATGATCTAACTATGGAATTAGCCCAGATGCCCATCCACCAATAAACAGATAAAGAAAATATATGTACACACACACACACACACACACACACACACACACACAATGGAGTATTATTCAGCCATAAAGAAAAACAAAATTATGTTATTTGCAGGAAAATGGATGTAACTGGAGATCATCATGTTAGGTGTATTAGCCAGACTGAGAAAGACAAATGTGGTGTGTTCTCTCTTATATGCAGAATCTAGACTGTAAGGAATGAATGACAGGAATCTAAACCAGGGATTGTTTGGGAACAGCAACCAGCAGAGGTGAGATAGGTGAATATGATGGAAGTACTTCATATGCATCTAGGAAAATAGAAAAATTAAACCTTAAAATTGTTTAAAAAGGGGGGGAAGGTAAGAAAGATTATTAGAAGAGGCAAATTTTATCACAGTAAAAAGGGGTTCCCAATGAAACCCTTTTGTATAATTAATATGTGCTAATAAAAAAAAATAGCCAGGCGTGTGGCTCATGCCTGCGATCGTATATTCTCAGGAGACAGAGGTCAGGAGGATCATAGTTCTTGGACATCCTGGGCAAAAAATGTTAGTAAGACCCCATCTCAGTCAGTAAACCAGGCATAGTAGTACATGTCTGTGGTCTCAGCTATGAGGGAGGATTTCACTCTGACTCCAGCCCTGGGCAAAAAACACAAGACCCTATCTTGAAAATTTCTAAAGCGAAAGTGGTTGGGGGCATGGCTTAAATGGTAGAGTACCTGACTAGCAAGTGTGAAGCCCTGAGTTCAAACTCCAGTGTCGCCAAACAAACAAAATGTTGTTAACGTCTTGAAGTGCTTTCCCCTAGTACTTTCAAATTTTCGGGGCTTGCATTAAGGTCTTTGATCCATTTTGGATTGATTTTTGGACAGAATAAGAGAAAGGGATCTAGTGTCCGTCTTCTACATGTTGACATCTAGCTTTCCCAGCACTTTTCTTCAACATAAGTTTTTGGTTCCTTTGTTGAGAATCAGATGGCTGTAGGGGTGTGAGTTTATTTCTGAATTCCCTGTTCCATTCCATTGGTCTACATATCTATATTTCTGCCGGTACCATACTGTTTTTGTTACTAATAGAAGTACTATTTGAATTCTGATATTGTGATACCTCCAGCACTGCTCTTTTTGCTAAGAATTGTTTTGACTATTCAGGGTCTTTTGCACTTACATATAAATTTTAGGATTTTTTTTCTATTTCTCTGAAGAATGTCATTGAAATTTTGATAGGAATTATATTGACTCTATAGATCACCTGGGTAATATGGTTATTTTCATAGTATCAATTGTACTAATCCATGAACATGAGTGTGTTTCTATTGTCTAGTGTCTTCTTAAATTTCTTCTTCTAGTATTTTATAGTTTTCATTAGGTCTTTTGCCTCTTTGGTTAGGTTCATTGCTAGGTGATTTTGTTTGTCCGTTTGTTTGCTAGGCTATTGTGAATCAGATGATTTTTCTGATTTTCTTCTCATCATTTCATTATTGGTATATATAAGAACTACTGATTTTTTTTGTATGTTGATTTTGTATCCTGCTACTTTGCTGGTATGGTTTATCAGATTTAAGCATTTTCTGGTGGAGTCTTTAGGGTCTTTTAAGTATAGTGTATCATCTGCAAATAGGGATACTCTGACTTTTATTCTATTTGCATACATCTTATTTGTTGCTTTATTGCTTTGACTAAGAATTTAAGAATTGTATTGAGCAACAGTGGAGAGAATGTACATCCTTTTCTCATTCCTGATTTTAGAGGAAATGCTTTCAGTTTTTCCCTATTCAGTGTAATGTTGGCTGCAGGTTTGTCAGATGTAGCGTTTATTATTTTGAGGTATAATCCTTCTGTTCCTAGTTTCTTTAGGGCTTCTTTCATGAAGGGGTGTTGAATTTGTCAAAGACCTTTTCTTTTTCTATTGAAATGATCATGTGATGTTTGTCCTTCACTCTATTTATATGTTGTGTTAAGTTCAAGAATTTGTGTACTTTTGAACCATCCTTGCATTCCTGGTACAGAACTAGTTCAGTCATGGTGTATAATCTTATAAATATGTTGAATTCAGTTTGCAAGCATTTTATTGAGGAATTTTGCATTTGTGGTCAGAAAGGAAACTACAGAAAGGTCTGTAGTTTGTTTTTTGTTTTTTTCTTGTCATGTCTTTATGCAGTTTTGGCATCAAGGTAATTAATACTGGCTTCATGGATTGCAAACATATCTTCCCTTAGTGTATTTTATGGAATAGTTTGAGGAGCATCGGTGTTAGTTCATCTTTAATGATCTGGTAGAATCATCAACGAATCCATCTGGTTCAGTTTTTTGCTTATTATTGATCTGTTTAGGTTGTTTATATCTTCTTGGTTCAAATTTTTTTAGGTCATATTTCTAGGAATTTATCAATTTCTTCTAGATTTTCTAATTTCTTGAAATAAAGATTTTTCAGATATTCACTAATGACCTCTATTTCAGTGGTGTCTGTTGTAATATTTCATCTCTAATTTTATTAATTTCAGTCTTCTTTTGGTTAGTTTGGGTAATGGTTTGTCAATCTTCATCTTTTCAAATTACTAATTCTTTTTTTTTTCTTGGGTTGATCCTTTGTATTGTTCTTTTGGCCTCTACTCTGATCCTTCTTATTTCTTTCCATCTAATAATTCTGGATTTATCTTGTTTTTCTAAGACCATGAGGTGCATTGTTAGGTTATTTTAGGTTGGTCCAATTTCTTTTATGTAAATAACATAGCTTATAGCTATATATACTTGTCCCTTAAAATTGCCTTCACTGTATCTAATGACTCTGGTAAGATGTATTCCTGTTTGATTCTAGAATTTTTTTGTCATTTTGTCAGTAGTGGGTTTGAACTCAGGGTTTTGTATTTACAGGTGCTCTACCACTTGAGCCATACCTCCAGCCTTGATTCTAGGAATTTTAAAATTTCCTCCCTGATTTAATTTTTCTTTTTTTTGGGTGGGACTGAGGTTTGAACTCAGGGCTTCACACATGCAAAGCAGGCGCTGTACTTCTTGAACCATACCTCCAGTCCATTTTGCTCTGGTTATTTTGGAGATGCTGGCTCTCAAACTATTTGCCTGGGGTTGGTCTTGAACCATGACCCTCAGCTTCCCTACAAGTAGCTAGGATTATAGGCATGAGCCAGGAAGTGCCCAGCCTTCCCTGATTTCTTGAATGACTGATAATTTCACTGATCATTCATAAGTGTATTGTTCAATTTCTATGGTTTCTCTTGCTATTGATTTCTAATTTTATTCCATTATGATTTTTTTGCATTTAAGACTTGTTTTTAGCCTAAAATGTGATATTTTTTGGAAACATTCCATGGGCTGCTGAGAATAATGTGTATTCCATGGCTGTTGGATGGAATATTCTATAGGAATCTATTAATTCTACTTGATCTATGGTGCAGATTAACTGTGAACTGTCTTTTTTGATTTGTCTGGATGAGCTGTCTATTATTTATTGAGTGGGATATTTAGGTCACCCACTGTTGTATCTGGACTTGGTGTTCCTTTATGTCCAGTTTTTTTTTTATGGGTACACAAACATTTGGTGCATATAAATTTATAACTGTTGTATCTTCCTGATGAGTTATTCCTTTTCTTAATGTATAATAGCCTTCTTTAACTCTGACTAGTTTTGGCTTGAAGCCTGCTTTGTCAGATGTGAGTGTAGCTACTTTTGCTTGCTTTTGGATTCCATTTACTTTGTATGTTATTTTCTATGTGGATGTATATTTGCCAGTGAGATGAGTGTTTTGTAGTCAGCAAACAGTTGGATCTTGGTGTTTAATCCATTCAACCAATCCAGTTTTTTAAATGACAGTTAAGATCATTGATATTTAGAGTTATTATTGAAAGTATGTACTCATTTCTCCCTTATTCATCTTAGTTTTGTTGGTTTACTGAGTTAATAATGTTTTACTCTTTCCTAATTTTCATTTGCTTATCTGTTGTTCTAGTATGATTTATTCCTATGATGCAAGTTTTATAATATGTTTTGCATATTTTTATTCCTAGCATACATTTATATTATTTGAGTGAATGGAGAATTCTAGGATAGAAATATTTTCACTCCGATTTTTTTCTTTTTTTTCCCATTTTGCAGTGCTGGTGGTCAGATGAGGGCCTCTACTATTGAGCTACATTCCCAGCCCTTCCCTCAGAATTTTAAGTGCATTGTTTATTTGTGTTCTTCTAGGGTGGCTATTGAGGTCTTCAATTCTGATTCTTTGTTCTTCATAGTTAACTTGTTTTTCTCACGAAACTTGTCATATCTTTTGTTTTGTAACCCATATTTTTACATTTTTCAGTGATGTGCCTTATGTGGACTTATTTTCATCCATCATTCTGGATACCATGTGGGCTCTTCATTCTGGAAATTTGTGTTTTGCAGTTAAGAAAATCTGAATTTTTTCTTTGATTTCCTCCCCCATCTGAGCTTTTAGATTCTAATTTATTACCTAGGATATTGCTCAAATTTTTAATTATCTGATAATTTGGTCAGCAAGCCATTTATACCTTCATACTTATTGGGAAAACACTTGATTGTAGCATTCACTGTTATATAGTCTGCCTGGCCTATTTCCTTGAGAGGCTCCCATGGTCTATCTTTTGGCCATTTTATTTCTTAATAAAAATGATAATTTCTCTTCCCTCCCCCCCCCCACATAGTTAGAAAGTGAAAAAATACTTCTTTCTTTTTTTTTTTTTTTTTTTGGCACTTTGGAGTTTGAACTCAGGGCCTCAGGCTTGCTAGGCAGGTGCTCTACTAGTTAAGTCCCTTCACCAGTCTTTTATTTCTTATTAAAAATATTTTTCACTTCTTTCCAGTACCTCTCTTAGTAGTTACTTTCTTTAGTTGGTCAGCTCTTTTCTCAAGATCCTGTAGTTGTTCTGTATACAGTTGGCTCTTACTTTCTCCCACCACTTTCTCACATCTCATTTCCAGAGATATTATTAAAAGTGGGATTAACAAATTTTAATAATATCATGTGTTTTCCAATCTCCACTTTCCTAGCTGTCAACAAAAGAATATAACATTAGCCTGGAATGGTTAACTTAGGAAAACATGCTCATTCTTACTGCTTACCTTTTCCTTTTTTTTTTTTTTTTTGTACTGGGGCTTGAACTCAGGGACTTCACCTTGAACCACTCTGCCAGCCCTTTTAGTGGTGGATATTTTTGAGATAGGGTCTTGCAAACTATTTGCCTGGACTGGCTTCGAACCACAATCCTCCTGATCTCTGCCTCCCAAGTAGCTAGGTTACAGGCGTAAGCCACTAATGTCTGACCACCTTTTCCTTTTTTAAGTGCCCACAAACCCTCCCTTTGGTATTCTTTTCTAGAACTTTACCCAGGGTAAAATTTCACTCAATTTCAAAGTGTATGGCATTCACTTTTTTCCCATTTAAAAAAAAAATAGGGAAGGGATGCTGCCATGTTTCAGTGTTGGGTTTCTCTGGTTTTCTGCTATTGCTGGAAGACTACTGACAGCCACTCAGCAGTGTCCTTTACACAGGCCCTCTGGGTGCTTAGGCATATCTGGACTACCAGGGTGTGACCTCTTCCCTGGGAGACAAGAAGAGGCAGTGCCTTACCTCTCTGGGTTTTCAGGCATAGACCTGGTTTGCAGTAGAAGACCTTCAGTAAATGTTTTAGTAAGTTTGTCTACTTGAAGCAGCTTAGGGTTCTTTCTGCACTCTCTCATCTTGTTACTGGAAAGTCAGCATAACTATCTACCTTGATCCTTGCATCCAGCAAGAGAAGAATTCCAGCAAGATGCAAAAATACAGTGAAAATGATAGCAAAGTTTATTTGCAGAGGAATACACTTTCAATAGACAGAGAGCAGATGTCTCTAGAGAAGACAAACAATATCAGCATTTGAACTTGGAATACATACTGAAGAATTCTCAGCCCCAGGTCCATCTGATCCATAGGATGCGGCCTATGGGCTTGGGTCTTTGTCTCGCTAAATTAAAGAAATTACCCATGTGAAATTTCCATCCCCAGGTACACCTGATGCCTAGGGTGGGTTCCTTTGATTTTAATGAGACCATTAAGAGTTGGAAAGTTGGAGGTGTGCTCAAGCAAGTAGAGCTGCTTCAGTTCAAACCCCAGTACTATTAAAAAAAAAAGTTGGAAAGTTGAATTGCAATATTTTTCTCTCAAGAAAACTTAAAGAAGCCTCCATTTTAGGTTCACTCTGTGTATACCCTTCATGTATGGCCAACTGCTACCGAACAATCTGTTTACCTAATAGAGCTTCAGTGCTTATAGGCCAGTGATAAGTCTCATTCTGAAACTAGAGTTTTGTACCAAAGCCAAAACTCTTGGGACTCCACATGCTAGGTCCAGCCACTGGCCCCTAAATGTCAAATGTCAAATTAAGAGGCACGGTGAAGGACAGAGAAAAAGAGAATTATTACATAGCCTGGGACATGCTGTGGAAAGAGGCAGAGTAAACACTCAGCCCATTTTCACATATCTTTGGGGTACAAATGTGAGCTATAGACTTAAGTAGACAAAGAACTGGGGAAAGGTGACAAAAGGCATGCATAGTTAAAAAGTCCCAGTCATAGACTGGTTCTGGTTGTCCATTATCTCAGTCTGAAAGTTCCAGAGAAAGGTTTCAGAGAAGTTGTTATTGCTGTCATCACTTGAGGGGAGTGATCTGGTTCCCATGAGATGATTGCTCCTGTTCCAGAGGATAGTCTCATCAGTATAGGTAGTTGTCCTCATTTGGGAGATGGTTTGTCCATAGGGGTAGTTTTGGTCTCTTGTCATAAAGATGTTATCGATAGTCCTGTTCTCTTTTATTCCAAGGTGACTGCAGGAGAGAATGACTGAGAGCAAAGGATTGCAGGTACAAAATGGAGACAGAGATGTCAAGCTTTTCTCATGTTTTGAGTTAATTCATGGGCCCAAGTAAGGAGTCAGAGCTTTTTCAGCAAAAGTAGTTTGAGCACCTATTACAAGTCTACTGCGATACCTGTTGTAAGTTGTACTTTCTTACTTGTGTTAACATGCCAAAACACAAGTTATTGAAAACAGTGTTTTCAGAGCCCCTGCTAATATTCCAAGTATTGTGCTCTGTTTGGGCTATACAGAAACAAATTTCTGCTCTCATAGAGTTCACTACCCAGTGTAGAGGAGAGTTCTACAACAGCTTTCTGCCCCTACCATGTTCTTTTCTTTGTCTATATTTGTGTGTGTTTTTCTTTAAGCCAATCATCACCTGAAATTATTTACATATTTTCATTGGCTTTCTCCTTCCACACATTCCATAAGCTCAGGGATTTTTCTATTTTTCTATTGACTGCTTAGAAGGGTGCCTGGTTCTGTGGAGATGGTCATTGTTTGTTGAATGAATGATGCAGGATGATAATTGGTTCACTTCCTTTCTTTCTGCTCCTCTCAGTTCACAGCTCTTTGGATGAGATAGGCCAGTTTCTGGACAAAGGTATTCTTCCAGACTTAATTAGGTTCCCTCTGCTACAGTTCAGTGCTTAACCTTTGCAGTGTCATAAAACTACAAACTAAATTCTACTCTTTGATGCCATCTGTGTAACTGGTAGTTAACTTTTCACATGCTTTTTATTGGAATAATAGATGAAAAGGCCAACGGTAGCTCAAAGTCTTTCAGAGTTATAATTCCTTAGACACATTTCTCAAATTTCTGCTGCTGGGTTTCTTGTTATCTCTATAGTCTTGACAAGCGTTCTTTCTCCTCTTAGATTCCTCCTGTTGGACATTATTAGGCTCTGTTAATTTTCTGTGTAGCATGCGATGGTGGTTTGCTAGAAGGTTCTGACAAATCTCTAGTCGCATATTTATCTTATAACTCCTGGTACAGATTTTTCATTCTTCTTCCTCCATTCTCTTTTTTCCCCCCTTTTGTTTTCCAAGTCAACTTGGAAACAAACAAACAAAATATCTGAGTCCATTGCTACCAAATGTTACATCCTGAGTATGTTGTTTGGTTCTTTACCTGCAGTCACACGGCATTTATAGCTCATAACATTGTAATAGCCTCATGGTTCATTAACCTGTGTGTCTAATTGCTTTTGTTTTTCCCTCAACAGTGTGTGTCTAATTTTTTGTTCTTAGTAATATTAATAATAAAAACTACTTTTCTTAACTCTCTACTTTAGAGATTAAACAGCATTTTTAAGTTGTAAGGAGCCCTCAGAACTCATCTTCTGCTTTTTACCCACACCCACACAGTCAAAGTAATGACTGATAGTTCTCTAAATTGTCATTTCTCTATGCATACAAATATGCTTCATGGTACTAAAAGCCAGGGTGGAGCAGAAAGACTGACATTGATGCTAGAAATAAAAGTAGTGAACAAAGCTAATGAAAACAATAAAAGGTAGGTCCATCAGTAAGATTGGCTTATGCCCATTTTAGCAAACTCTTATTCATTTGTTCATTTATTAGGTAAACCACTGATTCTCATTTTACTGGCTATTTCTCTTGAGCAATATGAAACTTCTCCTTTTCCAGTTCTCTTCTGTTTAGCAATACGTCTTTTATACCAGCATTATGTTAAAAATTCTCTCTGGAAACAGTTTATTCATCTGGCCTTTATTATTGAGCAAGAATTGTCCTAGAGGCATACTGGGCTTTTTGAATAAACATCTGTATTCCTGCCTCACTGCTTTTAATTATGATGTTGTTTAATTTTTCTCCCTCCTATCCAAATGCTGTTCTCATGAGCTAGCTCATATTCCCCCTTTTAGGAAGCTTTCTTTCCTAGTCCACAATGTTCATGGAACAAATTCTCATGCCTAGAATTTAATAACATACCACTTAACTAAAGAACAGCAACACTTCAGTACTTATCAAATATTTATTTTCTTGTATGCAGTGCTATGTATTTGACGTACATTATGGTGAGCCTCACAACTGTTGTAGGTGAGGAAATTAAGGTACGTATTGGCTAAGTGAGTTGTTCTAAGGCCATGTAGTAACTTCTTTATAGTACAGCCAGGATTGGTAAACAGGGTTACCAAGCTTTAGAACCTGTGCTCCTTGTACAGTGACTTCGTATATGCTGAAATTCTTTGTATGTCTAATTCAAACTTAAAAGAAAAACTGGGAAAGTAAGTTAGTCTGATTTTTTTTTTTCTGAATATGATGGCCTTCTTTGACAGACATTAGTTATTATTACAACCCATCAGCCTGGAACCACAATGATAACCCACAAGGCATCATCATAGTCTAGGTTGTACATAACAATTAAGCTGTTCTTGTCCTCAAAGCTCTTGACTGCAGTGGTTAATATGGATGTGCATATTGTCATCTACATACAAGGCAGAATTAAATAAGATCTACAGAAGGAAATTAAATAGTCATATGAGTCTCTGGAGGAGATGCTCGATCCCAGTGGAAGGAATCAGGGATGGTACCAGAAGTTAGAATGTATTCTGAGACGTGAAGAAAGGATTAAACTTGAAAAGGAGATTATATTCAGAGTTTAGACTTTGGAAATCAGGGTTCAAGTTCTCACAACACCACTCAGTAACCAAGTGACCTTGGAAAATTAACTATGTCTCCAGCCTTTCCTCATTTAGTCACATAACCCATTAAGGACTGATGAGAAGACTATAGGAAAAAATTGTATACAAATCCTTTAGCATTGTGCTTAGCACATTAAGCCCTCAGTAAATGTTAGCCAAAGTAAGAATATCTCTTAGTGAGGAAGGAACTTAAAGGCATAGATGGAGGAAGCTTGAGGGTAGAGACTGAGTTTGTAGAAGGGTTTATTTTGGGGGACTAAAATATGGTGGACACAGTAGGCTAACCCTTGAAAAGTAGATCAGAAATTATGGTTTCAATGAAGTTTTTTCACCTCAGAATGTTTTCTCTTTAGACAATGAAGAGAACCATTTGAGTTTTTGTTGTTTAGTTTTATTTTGACAGAGAAGTGATGTGTTATAATTTGAATTTCAATAAAATAACTTATAATAATGGCAAAAATACAGTGAATATGAGTGGAGGGGTTTAAGGGCCTGGCTGATGATGCGGTAGACAGGGGAGAACTGATCAGGGTCCAACCCAGTGCTTAGTGTTGGGACTGAGACTGAGCAAGACTGTGAAAGCCTGCAGAAACAGATGTAGCCTCCCATTATCTTAGCTCTAGGCCATGTACACTAATACCAAAATGCATTTGTTTATTGTTCAGATTATAAAATCTTTGTACTCATTGTAGAGAAAAGTTTAAGAAATGAAAATCACTCATAATTTTAACAGTTACCTGCTGTATACTTTAAATCTCTTTCAAATTTAGAATGACCTTCATATCCAGTATTAATTGAAATAAGGGTTTAGTTTAGCCTTTGTATCACTTGAAGTCAATGTAGATATATAATCATTATTATTATTTTGAGGTGGTTTTCCTTTATTTGTGCTTGAGTGTCTCTCCCTCTCTCTCTCTCTCTCTCTATGTATATATATATGGTTTTTTTTTTTTTGATGGGTAAATGGAAGATTTTATTCTTCTATTGTATCTATTTTTGGCAGTTCACATATTGAGAGGATCTGAGTCTCCAGATTTCTTTATCATTTTTTATTCTGTATTAATAATTTAAATTACACAAATTTTATGACTAGCTTTTATTTTTTAATGCATCATTCTAAAAACGACTAAAATTTTGTTGTGGTTCTAGGATTAAACTCCCCTTTTAATTTTTGTCTTGCAATAATTTTAGGTATGCTGAGAAAAAGTTAGAGTACTTTTCACCCAGCTTGTGGTAATCATTGTCTTCCATAACTGTAGTATTTTTATCAAAACTAAGAAATTATTGGTATAATGCCATTCACAAAACAAAACTATAGCTTTATTCATGTGGGCCCATTTGATTTTTAATTTTCAAATAATTATATAAAACAGATTTATGATATTAGGATTTCAAAATTAATTAGAAATCAGTTTGAAAAATAATTTAATAAGCTTTTTTCCCCCAAAAGTATAAACTTAAAGGCCTGCATGAAGCTACGTAGCATTGTGGCGTTTTAAGAAACAGTCGTAGTCTACAACTACAAGGTTTATTATTAGTCAGGCATTTCTTAATTTGTTATGACCCTGAGTTTACCTCCCAGGTGATAGTTCCCACTTTTATTTTAGCTCTTTTTGCAAAAGAGACTGTGTTTTACAGTATTAAAGATTGTAAACTCATTCCAAAATTGAGCACGGCAGAAGTTCTTAGGGTAGCTCTAAACTTTGTAAATTAACCTTCAGGAGGTCATGAATATTGACTTTTTGTCTGTTGGACTTTGCTTTCAGCTCTTGCATTCTGTTTATGAAAATGTGAGCCACCCAAATGGGATAAGTGCTTGATCATTCAGGTGTGTCCCTGAAGGGTATAGCTCAGAGGTAAACATAGACAGTGAAAGTGTGATTCCTTCTTAAAAAATTAGTGGCCTTTTGAAATTGATTTCTCTAATTTTTAAATTCAGTGATCCCCTGAGTTTGGGTGGTCAGCTGTGGAACACAAATGCAGTCTGTAGTTGCTGTGTTTACACACATCTAGTATGAATGAGAACACTGATGTTTGCTTCTCCCCCTGCAGTTTCAGTGTTGGTGAGTTCAGATGTCTTGTCACATCATGGAAGAACAATCTTGTGAGTCACCAGGGGGTCTGACAAGTTGAGCCACTCAAAGCCCTTTAATTCCAAGTGTCCTTGATCTGAGGAAGCAGTTCAGTAAATCTCCTGAACAAGTTTTCACAGTTTAACCACATGACTGCATTAAAATAAGTCAGCTCATTTTCTTCTGAATATTTCTTGAATTTGTGAAGATTAAGGTGAGAGCCTCAAGAGCTACAATCTCAGTCTGTCACTTCCTTCATCATCTCATGAGGTGAACCTGATTCATTCATTCAGTAAGTAGAAATTGAGCATTTCCATGTGCCAGGAACTATTCTAGGTACTGGGGATACGGCACAGAACACCAAGCATATTTTGTAGAAGAAAAGAAAAATATACAACTAAGTTAAAAATACAGTTTAGCAGATGATTTGTACTGCTGTGGAGAAGAGTAAAGTTGGGAAGGGGGATAAGGAGTGTGTGTGTGTGTGTGTATGTGTGTATGTTTGCTTTTTATTATAGGGGGTTCAGGAAAAGCCTTCCCAAGATGAGGGACAGGCCAGCTTGATATCTAGGAAATGAACATTCCAGGCAGAGGGACCACAGCAAGTGGAAAAGGCAGGAGATGGAAGTCAGCTTGAGAGGCTGAAGGGCTGCAAGAAAGCCAGAGTGGTTGGGAAAGTGGAGGGAAGGAAATCATAGGTCAGAAAGTGGTTGGGTGCCAGAGCACCTAAGATATACATCATTATAAAGACATTGGCATTTGCTCTGAGTGAGGCAGGAAGAATTGAGCAGGGGAACAACATCCTCTAGCTTTCTGATTATGGGTCTTTTACTTTATTGAAACTAGTGTTCAGGGAGTTAAGGGTAGAAGTTGTAGTGATCCAGGTTAGAGAGAATGGTGGTTGAACCAGGGTGGTAGCGGTGGAGAAGTGGTGAGCAATGGTCAGATTCCCATATTTGGAAGATGGAGCCATCAACATTTCCTGATAAACTGGACACATGCTGTGAGAAAGTGGCAATAGGATGTTCACTCTGAACACCTATGGAAGTAGAATCACTGCTTGTCATGTAAGGGATTATCAGGAGTTTGGTGGTAGCCATGCACTATCAACAAGACCATGGAGGTTGGCTGTGGTTGGTCTCAGCCCTCAAATGCACTTCAGAAGTTTACATGCCCCTGCTCAACTAGGATAAATAATTGAAACTAACTTTTTAGTGTTTAAGACAAGTATCGAAGTACCCATGTGTACTAGCTAACTGGGTTAAAAAAAAAATCTCAGATCTCAAACAGGCTATACTCTGGAAAGTATTAGGTGGCAGACCCAATGTTTCTGTGAGGAATACCAATGTTTCTGCTGCCACACCATGCAGTGAAACTGGGAAAACCAAGCAAATGAAAACCGAACAAGATTGAAACCTCACAATACTTTAAAATAGCCCCATGTTTGTAAAATCAGGCACTAAAACTACAGGGTTGATGGGGAAATTAGTTAGAATAAAGCACTCAAAACTGAGCAACAAAGCATGTCTGTAATCCTAGAACTCAGGAGGCAGAGGCAGGAGGATTGTGAGTTCAAGGCCAGTTTGGGCTACATAGTGAGACTCTGTCTCAAAAACCAAACCACAACGAATCTGAGGAACTTTAACCAAGTAGTCCTAATAGCAATACTAAAAAATAAAACAAAAAAACTAGCACAGCTAACTATTGGGGTTTACCCCAGGATCACAGTCAAAAGTTCTACATAGCCTTAAGCCCTGAGATCATGCTCCCTGGAAAAGGAGGTCAACTGAAGGAGCCATTTTCCTGAGGCATAAAAGGCCATGCAGCATGTAGCTTTGTTAATCCACTGATTTACGCAGGGAGGAAGGCCTTTGCAGCCCCTCGTCTGCACTAGCAGCTTTGCCACATGACTGAAGAAGGAGAGTAGAGTGATCTGAAGCCATTGAATTGGCCACCTTGGACTTAAGAGAGTCAATTCTATAGACTTTCGACCTTCCCCAACCCACGCTCGACCTCCCCCTGTGGTCATCATATGTTGCCAAGACTTTCTCTTTACTAACTGTGAAAAAACTTGTATCAGCTTGAAAACATTGCTATGTTGGAAAAAATGGTGTAGGAACCATTGAGACCTCTCCATTATGCTGATACCCTTCATCTCTGTCAGCATCCAGGAAGCGCTGCCAAGGAGAGTGTGCAGCTGCCCTCGAGCTTAGACTTGACCTATAACTAGGACTTCTTTGTAAGTACACTAGATTGTTTTATTTAAAATAGGTGTTCAGGAACTGAGGATGTTAGTTTAGTGGTAGGGTGCTTGACTAGTGCAAGGCTCTAGGCTCCATCCCAACACTGTAAAAATTAAAAATAAGTAAATAAATAAATAGGTTTTCAATAAGAAACACCCTAAATTACTTTTGGTTTTGTTGTTGTTGTTGTTTGTGATACTAGGGTTTGAATTCATGGCCTCATGCTTGCTAGGCAAGTGCTCTACCACTTGAGTTATACTTCCAGCTAAATTAGTTTAATAGTCTACTCAAAAAACCCTATGAAGACAGGTCTGGTGGTGCATGCCCATAATCCCGACATTTGGGAAGCTGAAGCAGGAGGATCAAGAGTTCAAGATTGAATGAGGCCAGCTGGCTCATACTTGTAATCCCACGCACTTGGGAGGCAGAGATCAGAAAGACTGCAGTTCAAGGTCAGCCAGGTAAAATGTTAGTGAGATCCCATCTCAACAAACAAGCTAGGCATGGTTGGGTAATTCCAGCTGTGTGGGAAGTGTAAGTAAAAGGATCATGGTTCAGTCCAGCTCTGGGCAAAAATATGAGACCCTATCTGAAAGATAACCTAAAAACAAAAAGAGATAGGGGGCAGCTCAGAGGCCCTGCCTAAGTTAAAACCCCAGGACTATCAAAGAAACCATTCAAGACCAGCTTAGGCTATGCAGTGAGTTCATAATGAGACACTGGATTACATAATGAGATACTGTCTCAACAAAACAGAAAATGTGAAAAAATTTAACAAGTCATTTAAAAACTAAAAAGAAAATTACGTAGTTAACAAGACCCATTGTTAAGCTCATGGCAAACTTGACAATGACATCAGGAATATGTACCTAAGCCTCTGTTACCATTAACACTCTTCTAGAAGATCTGATTAGCACAATAAACCATAAACTAAAAATATGTATGATTACAAAGAAGGTAAACTATAAAAAACAAGAAAATCAACTAAAAGTTATTAAAAGGTCCATGGAAGATAAGAATCTACATATAGAGTGTAGAGTAAATAAGAATTTACTATTTATTAAAGGAGCCATTCTGAATCAACCAGTCTTAGTGAGGTATTATATTTAGTTAAAATTTTTGGGTAACTCATACTGTACATCAAAATAAATTCCATGAGACTATAAACAAATAGATGAGAGCAATATCAAATAACTAAAGAGCTAAAAGGCAGTGAAAAGTCTAAAGTCAAATTGATTGGGCTATATAAAACTATATTTCTATATGAAAAAAAGCAAATTGGATGACAAACCCAGACACAGCTGGTGATGTACTGGTAAGTGGCGAGTGATTATCAGGCAGTGCTCCCAGATTTGCTCATTTCCATAGTGTAAATACTCCCATGATGACTGACGTCAAATGACCAATTTAAAGTCCTGAGCAGGAGTTGGGCAGAGACAGGCATAATGGGGGCTCATGAGCTGACTGCAGCACATGAGTGACATAAGCATGGCAGCTTGCTGAGAAACCACACTGGGATCACCTCATCCACAGGGGTGAACGGTGACTCCAAGGGTGGAGCACGTGCCTGCCTGAAGCTGCCTGCCTCATGACACATAAGGTACAGGGTGCTGAGAACAAACCCACTGTGTCAAGTGAGATTGACAGGGAGCAGGACTTCCATCTCTGGGAGGAGGTAGCCCTGGGGAGTGCTTGGGGCCTACCTTGGGAGCAACCTCTTTGGGGGAAAAAGTCCTACAGTGACTGAGGACAGCAGGGAGGGATGTTGCTAGACAAATGCTTAATGTGAAAAGAACAGTTGGACCAGGGCAGAGGAGGTTCCCCTACGGTTTCATCTTCTGAAACTCAATACTCTCGGCAGCCATGCATGTATTTTACTCTCTTCCCCTGTCTTTGCATATTTATATTCTCATTCTCTGTTTTTAATTCTCTGTTTGACATGGTTCATTTATTGTCTATAATAGTTTTCAGAAGTGTGGTCACCAGAAAGATCACTGTTAGGGGAGTGTTTGTGAAGAGGCATGAAGCATTCTTTCTGGACAGTGTTTAGGTGACCTGGTGATAACCTGTAGTAAAGGACGTGTGCCTCACTGTGGCCAGGCACTCTTGATATTGTCAGGAGGGGAGGTTTCTAGGCATGGAGTCCTGCATTGAATTTGTAGACACAGGGCTTCTGTCAGAGCCTTGTACTTTTTTATTCTACAGTGGATGACCACTAGCCAACCATTTGGTAGTCCTGTATTGTATGTGCCATCTTACAATGGGTTTTTCTTTGTAATCTTTTCTTTAGTTCTAATAGAAAATTACTTTATTCTTAGGTGGGCTTTGTAGAAAGACTGAGGATTTAGTTGGAGTTTGGAAAAACGAAGACAGATGGGGATAGAGGAACAAAGAGGAAAGAGAGAAAAAAAATAGTTGCTTTTAAGGGAATAAATTAATTGATCTTATATATGACAAAAGTCCCGTAATAGACACAGAGAGAACTGGCTGGTGACAAGAGGGGTTGCCAGAATTGGATATGAACCAGTCAAGGTCTGTCTGAGCTTGAGACCTAGTTTTGGAAAATTGACATAAATGGTTTCTTATGAGTGAGATGTTTTAATGACTCATTGGGCATGGAGATTTATAGATGTTTTTAAAGCATTTATTTATTCTAGTTTGGTCCATTAACATTCATTTTTTTATTTGATTTTTTTTTTAAAGAACAAGTTCAGTGTCTGTCATTTGCAGGGCTATTAATTTGATGACTCAATGTTCCTCCTCACTTATTTGGAGGTTTCTAATCATCTTCTATGTTTTCTTTAATTGCTTTGTAGATCTTAAGCTGGTCTTCATTAATTCAGCTTCCACTGTGCCCATATATTTTCTTAAACTCACAAATTGAATCTCAGGGTTAGAAAGGACTATCTTCTAATCAAACTGTGAATTCAGTGTTTGAGTCTTTGTATTATTTTCTTTTCTATTTCAGATTTAAATAATTAATTGGGTCTGAATTTTTGATAGTTGGATTTTATCAAGAAGGATTAGGGGACCATATTTGTGGCAATGTATCATCCTCAGACTCAACAGTCAATTGGTCATCCTTTGGGGTGGCTGAAGTTTTGGCATACCGCTCAGTGGCCCCTGCTTCAGGGCTCTTTGACCTTTTGCCTTATTCCCTGGGCAGGACCTAGAGCATAGTTGGACTTGAGGACCCAAATTATAGGGCCATGCACTCAGCACTATCATATTCCTAGGGCTTACTCTCTGGTCCCAATTTATTCAGGTGCAGGGAGAGGGTGTTGGAAGCCGAGGACCATGGAGAAACAACCTCTTTGCTTTAAAAACTAGCTGACTAAGGCAGCCTACAGAAGCTGCTTGTTCATAAATGTTGGGAGAAGTTCTCTAGCAGTGTACCAAATTAGAGCTCGGTAATATGCCTTTAGAGTTTGAGTGGAGAGTACCTGGTGTGGTTCAGGATTCACTATGGGAGGTCAGCTGATGGCTATCAATAGTCTTTGCTTAGTATCATTGACCTTACAATTTCCCAAGCCCTGGGGCTTTGAAGATTCATAATTCTGCTAGTTTTACTGTGCATCCTTCTGTTAATAGTAGACACATGTAAATAGCATCATAAGACACATGTGCCAACCCAGAAAGCTAAGTTATTAAAGATTTAACTGACATGCAGACTAGAAAAAATTATTTAGCTAGCATTAAGATAAAACCAAATTATTATTTAAGAATAATTTTGGGCCAGTCACCATGGCTCATGCTTGTAATCCCAGCTGTGTGGGAGGCAGAAGTAGGAGGGTTACCATCTGAGGTCAGCCCCAGATAAAAGTAAAAGACACTGTCTAGAAAATAACTAAAGTATAAAGGGGCTGGAGACATGACTCAAATGGTAGAGCACTTGCCTAGCAAGTGTGAGGCCCTGAGTTTAAAACCCAATACCACAAAAAAAAAAAAAATTACTATTTTTTTTGAGACAGGGTTTCACTTTTTAGCCCAGTCTGTCATTGAACTTGTGATCTTCAGCCTCCTGGGTGCTGGGATTATAGATGTGCACAATCATGCCTGTCTTAAGAATTTTTTTACTTGTTTTTTCTCCATTTTCTTTTTTTTTTTTTTAGTAGTGGGGTTTGAACTCAGGGCCCACACCTTGAGCCATTCCACCAGACCTTTTTTGTGATGGGTTTTTTGAGATAGGGTCTTGAGAACTCTTTGCCCACGCTGGCTTTGAACTGTGATCCTTCTGATCTCTGCCTCCTGAGTGGCCAGGGTTACAGCTTAGTCTGTATCTGTTCTTCAGCTACTCTGTACAGGTTATAACATTTTTTGCTCTGTGGTTTTACTTTTCCATAGCTCTCTAGTTCTGTTATGCACATTGCATGTCAACTTGGGGGAAGCAAATTGACAAGTTGACAAGGACAGTAGCAAGGTTGTTAGTGTCAGAGTCTCAGATGAAGGGGAGAAGACTGGATGAATCATGGTGCAACAGCAGCTCGGTAGCCTGCTGTCTCCTCAGCAGTAGCCATCCCTTGCCATGAGAGTCTTCTGCCCTGGCACCCCTGCCTCAAGATAGTGTGAGTGTTTATCTCTCAGACTTCATTATTCAGTGTAACTGGCCAAGTACCAATCCTGGCACTGATTAGGTGCTGAGTCAATAGTAGCTGTGTGTACTGCCCTTCTAGTTCATTTTTTTACTGACAAGTCCAGCCTCTCTGCAGCTGTTTATCTGCTTGGCTGATTTGGCTTTGGCATGTGTGTTCTTTGGTCTCTTTAAGATGACTTTTAACTCTCCTTTGATCTGTCTTAGGTTATATTTTAGTTCTCTGTAACCTTACTTACCCTTTTCCTTTGTGCTGCCTACAGAGGGATTGAACTAGTCAATGAAAGTCAAATTATTATTCCCCACCTCTTCTGCTTTTATCTCACTGTATACATGATGTGGTAGCTGTATGAAAAGTGTTCATGTGGAGCTACCATGAAATCAGGAGAACTCCCTGTGTGGGTGGCAATGTACTCTTTGTTAAGTGTTTTCATGTAATTTCTTTATACATATAACAATTTTTTTTAAGTATAATCCATATACCATACAATCTAAAATGTACTGTTCAAGGGTGTTTAGTATGTTCACATAATCAAGTTTAGAATATTTTCATTACTAGCCAAAGAAACCCAATACCCATTAGCTTTCACTCACTGTTCTCCTTTAACTCCTACCCAGCCCCAGGCAAGCATTTTTCTACTTTCAGGACATTTCATATGGATAGAATATATGATATGTGGCCTTTTTGTCTGCATTTGTTCACTTAGGGTGTTTCCAAGGTTCATCCATATTGTAGCCTCTATCACTACTTCATTCCTTTCTGTTGTGCAGGTATGTACCATATTAGGAATGGCCATGTGTTTAATCACTCATTCTTTGATGGGCATTGGCATGTGATTTCTTAGTGGTAAAGTTAGCACCGTACATTTTATTGCTGTTTTTGAAATACAAGCATTTTACAAACCATAGATAGATGTTACAGATGGCTAGGAGAAAATAGTGGTTTGTTTCTACTTGCTAAACATCACTGCGGATATTTTCTTCAAACTTCAAGAGTAATATTTGGGCATTTGGAAGCTACCTATGAAGTCAAAATACAAAATATGTTATTCTTGGTTATAGTGTATATTTTTCCTATATGAAAAAAATTTAGCCATGTAAAATATAATTTAGATCAATTAAGCCACAGAATGTACTTTATTTTTCTTGCAATTCTTATGCCTCTTGTTTTCCTATTTTCCTTCCCCATTTTCACAGATTATTCTACAGTGTCCACATGGGGTATATTAACTACAGCAAACATGGCAGAGTAGGGTGGTCATGGGTCCTGGAGCCCAAATGCCCACTTCACATTCCTCTAGTAGAACTTACTGGCTATGTGGTGTGTGCATGTTAATTAACCCCTGTTGACCTTGTTTCCTCATTAGTAAAGTAGGAATAATAATAATATCAGCCTATAAGTTTGTTATGAAGATTAAATGGGTTAATATAAGCAAAATACCTGGGATATGTTCAATGATAATATGCTTCATCTTTATATGGTAATATACAGGCAGTTTAAATACATTTATTAAAATGGATTTTTCTGAGCAGGGTGCCAATGGCTCATGCCTGTAATCCTAGTTACTTGGGAGGCTAAGATCAAAAGGATCATGGTTCGAGGCCAACCCAGGCAAATAGTTTGTGAGACCCCCCCCATCTTTAAGATAACCAGAACAAAATAGACTACAGGTGTAGCTCAAGTGGCAGAACACCTGCTTTGCAAGTATGAAACCCTGAGTTCAAACCCCAGTCCCACTGAAAAAAAAAAAAAATAAGATTTTGGAGGTCTGGAGACCTAGCTCAAGTGGTAGAATGCTTACCTATTTTGTGCAAGGCTCTAGATTCAATCCCCAGTACTGTAAAAATAAATAAATAAATAATAAATAAATAAATAAATAAAATTATTTTAGTAATATTCCTAATTATGTTTGATCTATGACTTTTTCTACCTTTTAATAAGTATATAGTTTTGCCTATCATTTCACCAGTGCTTACATGAAATCAAATGGAATGTGTAGCAGAAGGGAAGAAAGAAAGAGCAGAACCCAGAGATGAGGAGGGTAAATTGGCAAGAAGAGAGCAGGTGGAAGATGAAAAGTGACTGAATCTTTTCAGCACCATTGTAGTTTATTTCATGTGATAATAATTAGCTATTTACTGAGCAAATAAATTTTTAAGCATTTTGTTAATTATGGGTTTCAGAATTGGACTTTTCTTCAACTTTCACTAAAAATTTAAGACTTCACAATGCATTCATATGTCTAAACATAGTATTGTATGCCTTAGATATATACAATTTTTATTACTCCATTATTCCTCAATAAAGTCGGGAAAATTTAAGATATAAAAAAAATTTAAGTTGCTCATACTGTATTATTATTTGAAAGTTACTATTAATTTACTTCCTTACCACAGTTGTCTGTGCAACAGTGCACCCATTCATTTCTTTGTTTTTTAAGCACACATTTTTGATTGTATTATAGTAAGGGAACAACTTTAAGATGATTGAGATAATATTTGTAGGAATTTACTTTCTTTGACGCCCCTAGGGAAGATTTTCCCCATTGCCCGTTGGGAAAGGACATGAACAATGATTTAGGGCCTCCTCTTAGCTAGAAACTTAAAATCTCTTCAAAGGGATAGTCATGCCTACCTTATGAGAAGGGAGGTCAGGTCGGCTGCCCACACTCCTGTGAGGAAGAGTTGCTGTGATTTAAGCCAGATTTGGGTTTCTTTTCCTCACTGTACCAACTCCCCTCTCTAATGTTCCTGTTCTTCATTCTTCAGCAGAAATCTTTCTCCTGCCAGAATGATTCTCATCATATAGCTTTCTAATGAAGTTTGAAGTGTTCTGATCTCCTGTCAATAAGTGTCAGGCAGAATGACTTAAACATTTTCTGGTGATTTTGATACTGCATCTCTTTGCATGTGACATTTACATTGAGGAAGCAGAAAAGGAATCTGGAGAAATGGGAGCCAATATTCTTTTTGTTGTTATTGTTATTTCTTCCATAATTAAGTAGCATTGTGGCATACACCTATAATCCTAGGTACTTAGGAGGCAGAGATAGGATTGAGGTCCGAGGCCTGCCCCAGGCAAAAGCACAAGAACTTACTTGGAAAAACAAACTAAAAAGAAAAAGGACTGGGACCTGACTCAAGTGGTAGACATCTTGCTTAGAAAGCACAGGCCCTGATTTCAATCCCTAGTACTGCTCCCCCCCCCCCCCACAGTATTAATGAAAATCAAAGCAGGCAAAATGCATTGTAAATCAAACTATTTAGAAACCATACCATTCCTTACAATGCTTTCACATTTTCATTAATCATTTATGTTACTGTATAGTCTTCACAATGATTTTTATGGCTGCTTAATATCCCATTCTCATATTTAGCTATTATTGTCTACTTAATTTGTAATTATTTTTTGTAATAGAACTGTGTTGAATATATCATGTGCAGCTATTATAATGCTGTAGGTTATTTCTTTGGGCAATACGTTTTGAAACGTGTTGCCAAATTACCTTCCAAAAGTGACTAATCAGTTTATATTCCTTTCAGTTTTAACAGTCTTAACCAAGTGTTAACCTTTGGTTAACCTTTGGTTCTGAAAAATTTTCAGTGGGGTTATCATCCTAAATATGAGCCTTTTTACCCTGGTTATTAAAAATATATTGAGAGAAGTTGCCCTGTCTACATCTGTATCTCCCAGTGGGGTATGGCTAAATAAGTTTTGGAGAGTCTCAAAAAGTCATGCACAAAAGACTAGACTTTATTAATGATCATTTCCAAGATTTATTTAATTATGGAATTTATTATTCTCATCTAACCTATTAGTAAACATCCTTGGGAGATGCCATGCTACATATTATCGGTGGGAAAGGAGCTAGACTGTGGTGTAGTAGAATACTCTAGGTAATTTATGTCCTGCAGGAGAGGTGGTAAGGATGTCTGCTCTATGTCATGCCACTCCCATAAGGAGAGGCCTGGCCTTGTTCATTTGCTAGCATCTTCATCCAGGGAGAGTATAACAGTGAACAAGACCAAAAAGTCCCTGTCCCCAAATACACCATGAGGTGGGAAAAAATAACCATTATGTATTTGACTGTTTAGGGAAGACTCTGTACATATTGTTTTGCATAGAATAGGCTTTCATTTGAAGAATATTTAGGTGCCTTCTATAAACAATGCTGATATCTGATGCAAAAGAAAATAGACACTTTATCCTTACCCTCAAGAAGTTCCTAATCTACTGGGGAAATAGTTATAATATAGAATGATAATTACTGGTGACATATACACAGTCATGGTATATACACAGGGTGGCATATAAATAGTGCATACAAAGGAAGGGATCCTAGTCATGTTTTGGGGATTCCTAACTTATTTATCTAAGTACAAGAGGGATTTGATTCACTTAAGAGTTCTTAGGCCACTGTCATAGATTGGAACATGTATTTGTTTCTGTACATGATTACTGTGGACTGAAAATGTCTTCATTCTTATTTAAAACACAAATTTACTTCTTTCCAGTCATCCACCTTTTATCTTATGATCAATGTGATTTTTAGTGGAGTCTTCATAAGTCAGTTCTTACCTGCCCCATTCCGGAAAGGGAGCAAGATTGGAATAAGACTGTTACATTGAATGCCCAGGAAATTAAAAAAAAAAAATAGTTACAATTTAGCAAGAAAAGCCAGGAAATCAATTAGCAGTCTGGAAAGTGGTCATAATGTATCAGGTAGGAGGGATAAAGGAGAGTTTTGGCTCTGTCAGTATCCTGAGTATCATCACATACTGAAAAAGCTTTGACACAGGATTGATGGAGGAAAAAATGGAGCCCATAAAAATGGTAATTTTAGAAAGTTAGTAGTAATTTTAAATTTAAAAGGTTTACCATTGATTCAGGAGAAAGACAAGCTGGGAATGCTATCTGAGGATTGCAGGCAAGGCTTGTCTGTATAATTTTGATGGTATTCCACTGGTGAGGGAAGTAGATGATGTTATCAGCTATGTTGCAGACCAGGATTAACTTGGCCTCTACTAGTAATCATCATGTGCTCATGAGCAGTCATGAGAAATCTGAGTAGCAGGCCCTCAATTATTCTTGAGTTAATTTTTCTGAGTTGGAAGAAGAATGAAGTCATTGGCAGCATATCGCCCTGTGATCTTTCTATCACTATGTAAATACATAACTCTGAAAGCAGCCGCAGTTGCCTTTTCCCCCTTTTTCCTTAATGGGTGAATGTTTGTGATTTAGCATAAAGTTCATGAACTAAGACAAGCAGTTGGACACAGACGCCTGTGTCTTTCCAGTCAATGTATCTTATTACCTTTAACTGCCTGTTAAAATCATGCTTTTGTTTTTACCCTTTCAGTATAAATTGCCATCACCAAGCTTAGCAAATGAAACGGATTACTTATGGTAACTGTAAGTAGTTATATATTCCAAGTCCTTGACAGAGCTTTCCCAAAGGGCAGGCAATGTCTTTCAAAAATCCTATTACAAGATTTTATTTGCAGGTGTGATGAACACAAGGCTGAAAGCCTCCATGCTTTATTGCTACCCAACTTCATCATGTCTGCTCACTCTATTGAAAATTGTAGCAAAAATGATACACATCAGCTCTTTTATTCTTTTGTTACTACTCTGTGCAAATAAAAGCATATTGAGAATTTAATGAAGCAGTATGTCCTTGGAGGGTGCTTTGAAGATTCTGATTATACAACTATTTGTCTTTAATACTGAATATTTTTGTGTAAAACAGATTGGCAGGTTAGACCAATGTTTGCCACATATGTGCTTAAAATGTCAGTGACCTTTGACTTAAATGCATTCAGTGACTTATAATGACTCTTTGGGGGCATTAAGGAGTAAAAACCACAGCAGAGCTGTGGAACTATGGAACTGCTTTGGAAATGGAGACTCTGATTCTCAAGAAAGAAACTGAGTTGAGGATTGATTATTCAACAAATTACCCAATACTACTCCGGGACACTTGTGGGAATCTGCTGAGTGACAGGCCATATCTCAGTTTGCTTCAACCTTCACAGGTATAGTTGCTATTTCATTAGCACCTGGGGAAGGCAGCAGAGATGGATGTGTGCTGTAAAGACCTAGGCACCATGATAGATGGCATTCGTGTATTTGTCATGACAGTTGGCTTCAGATTATGTGCAATTCCTGGCCTACCATCTTAATTCTCCTTTTTGCTGACCTGTTGCTGCCTATCACAAGGATAATCCTGATTCTGCTAAAACTAAGCTTCAGTACTTTATTATCAGTAATGAACATTTGTTTGCCTCGAGACTTATGACAACATAGGAATCCAGGTAGTGGTATAGCTGTGAACTGCCAGCCCCAAAGAGGTTAGAATCAACACAGGTTTGTCCTTTATTTGTCTGTAGGCTTAACTCTGCCTATACACCACTTCTCTTCCTCTGGACCATCCTCCCAGGCTAGTGGCTTTGAATATAGAAGAAAACAGTTCCCTGCTTACTCTGGGGGAATGACAAAGGAGTTGTTGAGCATGTTAGAAATTCCAGATGCAGTCAGAGATTTGTGGCTCAAGCCTATAATCCTAGCAATTCAAGAGGCAGAGATCAGGAGTTTTGCATTTTGAGGCCAGCCTGGGCAAAAATTTAGTGAGACTCCATCTCACTTAACTGTTAGGAGCAGTGGTGGGTGCCTGTCATCCAGGAGAAACACAAATACGAGGATCGGAGCCCAGGCTGGCTAGGGCATAAATCAAGACCCTATCTCAAAAATAATCAACCAATGCAAAAAGGGCTGGCAGAGTGGCTCAAGTGGTAGAGCGCCTGCCTACTGAGTGCAAGGTCCTGAGTTCAAACTCCAATACTGCCAAAAAGAAAGAAAGAAATTCTAAGTTGCAGTAAGTTATGATATATGTAACCAGATAGTACTTAACTCAGGGTCAATAGGTATTTCATGACAGCTACATGAAAAGCTTACTCTAGTAGCACTAAGTGTGTTAGAAAACAAGGAAGCTATTTTTCCTCATCCCCAGGACCTCTTTCTATACAAAGTCTTAAAATCTTTTAAGTGTATAAAGAAATCTTAATGTAACATGAAAAATGACTGATTTAAAAAATCCAACTTAATGCTCTATTCGTTTACTACTCAAGATTTTTTTTTATTGTTTTGCCTATTTTCTTTTTTTTACTTCATTATTCATATGTGCACACAAGTCTTGGGTCATTTCTCCCCCCTGTCCCCACCCCTTCCCTTACCACTCACTCCGCCCCCTTCTTCTCCCCCCTACCTCCTCAATACCCAGCAGAAACTATTTTGCCCTTATCTCTAATTTTGTTGTAGAGAGAATATAAGCCATAATAGGAAGGAACAAGGGTTTTTGCTGGTTGAGATAAGGATAGCTATACAGGGAGTTGACTCGCATTAATTTCCTGTGCGTGTGTGTTACCTTCTAGGTTAATGCTTTTTGATCTCACCTTTTCTCTAGTTCCTGGTCCCCTTCTCCTATTAGCCTCAGTTGCTGTTAAGGTATCTGCTTTAGTTTCTCTACGTTAAGGGCAACAAACGCTAGCTAATTTTTTAGGTGTCTTACCTATCCTCACCCCTCCCTTGTGTGCTCTCGCTTTTATCAGGTGCTCAAAGTCCAATCCCGTTGTTGTGTTTGCCCTCGATCTAATGTCCACATATGAGGGAGAACATACGATTTTTGGTCTTTTGGGCCAGGCTAACCTCACTCAGAATGATGTTCTCCAATTCCATCCATTTACCAGCGAATGATAACATTTCGTTCTTCTTCATGGCTGCATAAAATTCCATTGTGTATAGATACCACATTTTCTTAATCCATTCGTCAGTGCTGGGGCATCTTGGCTGTTTCCATAACTTGGCTATTGTGAATAGTGCCGCAATAAACATGGGTGTGCAGGTGCCTCTGGAGTAACCTGTGTCACAGTCTTTTGGGTATATCCCCAAGAGTGGTATTGCTGGATCAAATGGTAGATCAATGTTTAGCTTTTTAAGTAGCCTCCAAATTTTTTTCCAGAGTGGTTGCACTAGTTTGCATTCCCACCAGAAGTGTACAAGGGTTCTTTTTCCCCACATCCTCGCCAACACCTGTTGGTGGTGGTGTTGCTAATGATGGCTATTCTAACAGGGGTGAGGTAGAATCTTAGTGTGGTTTTAATTTGCATTTCCTTTATTACTAGAGATGGTGAGCATTTTTTCATTGATTTTTGGCCATTTGAATTTCTTCTTTTGAGAAAGTTCTGTTTATTTCACTTGCCCATTTCTTTATTGGTTCATTAGTTTTGGGAGAATTTAGTTTTTTAAGTTCCCTATATATTCTGGTTATCAGTCCTTTGTCTGATGTATAGCTGGCAAATATTTTCTCCCACTCTGTGGGTGTTCTCTTCAGTTTAGAGACCATTTCTTTTGATGAACAGAAGCTTTTTAGCTTTATGAAGTCCCATTTATCTATGCTATCTCTTAGATGCTGTGCTGCTGGGGTTTCGTTGAGAAAGTTCTTACCTATACCTACTAACTCCGGAGTATTTCCTACTCTTTCCTGTATCAACTTTAGAGTTTGTGGTCTGATATTAAGATCCTTGATCCATTTTGAGTTAATCTTGGTATAGGGTGATAGACATGGATCTAGTTTCAGTTTTTTGCAGACTGCTAACCAGTTTTCCCAGAAGTTTTTGTTGAAGGGGCTGCTATTTCTCCATCGTATATTTTTAGCTCCTTTGTCAAAGACAAGTTGGTTATAGTTGTGTGGCTTCATATCTGGGTCCTCTATTCTGTTCCACTGGTCTTCATGTCTGTTTTTGTGCCAGTACCATGCTGTTTTTATTGTTATTGCTTTGTAATATAGTTTGAAGTCAGGTATTGTGATACCTCCTGCATTGTTCTTTTGACTGAGTATTGCCTTGGCTATTCGTGGCCTGTTGTGTTTCCATATAAATTTCACGGTAGATTTTTCGATCTCTTTAATGAATGTCATTGGAAGTTTGATGGGAATTGCATTAAACATGTAGATTACTTTTGGGAGTATCGACATTTTTACTACGTTGATTCTACTAATCCATGAGCATGGGAGGTCTCTCCACTTTCTATAGTCTTCCTCAATCTCTTTCTTCAGAAGTGTATAGTTTTCCTTGTAGAGGTCTTTCACATCTTTTGTTAGGTTTACACCTAGGTATTTGATTTTTTTTTGAGGCTATTGTAAATGGAATTGTTTTCATACATTCTTTTTTCAGCATTTTTCTTAATGGAAAAATTCTTATTTGGCAGTTCATATTTCCCTATCATAGCTAGCAAGAATTTGTTTTGGGGCATGCCACACATTCTGTTTTAGACACTAAATGACCATTGCAGTATTTGCTTCAGAATGTAAACTGTAGAAGTTTATGAGGTAATTTCAACACATCTCTTAAATGTTTACTTAATGTTTTCCATCTCTATTTCTACTGTACCTTTAACATGTCTCCATTTTGGTATTGTTTGAGATATCATAGTTCTTGTTTTGTGTCTTTCTCACTAAATTAGAGCTCAGGGGGGACAGTGTCTGTCTCACCTGTCCTTCAAGATTATCTTTGTATCTTTGATTTTCAAGTTTGAATGTATTTGTAGGGGGGGTGTGTGTGTTACTGTACTTACCCTGCTTGGGATAAATCTCTGACTCCCCAGATCTGTGCTTTTATGTTTCTAATTATTTTGGGAAATTTTTCAGTTATTATTTGTTCAAATATTTCCTCTGCCCCATTCTATATTCTTTGATTCCACTTATGCCTGTATTGCCCTACAGTTCTTGGGAGCTCTGCTTTAAATTTTCACTCACCTTTTGATTTGTGGTTCAGTTAGAGTTGTGTTTAGTTTACTG
Source organism: Castor canadensis (assembly GCF_047511655.1). Classification (NCBI taxonomy): domain Eukaryota; kingdom Metazoa; phylum Chordata; class Mammalia; order Rodentia; family Castoridae; genus Castor; species Castor canadensis. Next base: position 28,374,874 of record NC_133398.1, on the reverse strand, counting down.
AGGAGCCTAACAAAGGCATTTTTCATCTCTTACTGGGTTTGTTTTATTTTTAGCATTTCCTTTCTTATAGCTTCTACCTCTTTGCTACAGTTTGAGAATTCACGTGTCAAACATAGATTTTCCATTTATTTTCTCTGAGCCTTGGTTTCTTCTTCTACAAAATAGAAAAGTTGGGAATGTATAAAAATGACAGAATTGTTTTGATAATCAAATAAGGTCATGGTTAAAACAAATGTGTTACCTTGCACAAGTCCCTTCTCTCTTTGGATCTCATTAAAACTTTGGACTGCATGATTACTTTGGTTCTATTTAGTACCTAAATTGTAAGATTTTGTGAAGGGAAAGAATCCTAATATTTACTGACAGTCTGTATTAATCTCATGTAGAATCTGAGAAAGGGATAAAATCACATTTTAAATATGCTTTTGCAACATGTTTTACTTTTGGTAGAAAAGGTCTGTGTGGAATTTTAATCAAAAGAAAGAGAGAGCTTTAAATCTAATTGCCACTTGGTTAAATCTGTTAATCACTAAAATTTTTCAACTGTTGAGTTTCCTGACTCACTTGAGAAATTTCATGGCTCACAACATATCTTTCTATTCATTTATAGGGTTTGAAGTTACCAGCCTGACTTCCAAGATTGCAATATGAAGAAACACTAATAGTGAGGCTGTTCTTCATTGACTAGTGTAAAGGAGTAATAGTCTCATTGGGGTTGGCTTTGGAGTCACAGACTTGGGTTTAAATCCTGGTTGCACAAGTGTTAATCCTTGGGCTGATTATTTAATTTCTGAGCTTGAGTTTCCTTATCTGTGAAATAGGGATAGTACCTACATCAGAGAGCTATTTTGTAGTGTAGTGTCTGGCTAATAGTAATATCAATCACTGGTAGCATTAAAATGATAGCTAAAATGAAATATGCCACCTTTAAGTAAAAATTTTAGTAGTAAAGGGAAAGAAGAGTTTATTCTTTTTATCTGTTTTGGTGAAAAGGGTCACCTGGTAAAAGGATATTTTAACAATAAGGAGAGGGCTAACTGAAAAGTAAACATTGATGAGTAATAATAACAACCAAGAATTGTGTGTGTACTAGATGATGGATGCTCAGATTTTACCCTCAGAACTACTCTTTGAAGTAAGCCATCCCTTTCTGAGAAGCCCTCCCTTGTTACAGTGAGGGTGACCACACTGTCCTTTTGCTTTTCTACTCTGCTTGCATTCAATCACTGTATTTTATATATAACTCTGAACCCTTCCCACCTCTCATCCTAGTAGAGATTTTCTTTGTATTTGGCACAGCAGTGGCCCACATCAAGTTGAACTGAATTGTCAAGATGTTGAGTCTTTGTACTTTTCTAGTTGAGATGAAATCCCCCTTCGTTTATATTGTAGATGAAAATTTAAGCGTTAACAAACTCAATGTAGGTTTGAGGTAAAAATACTAAGAAAATGCTTGTTGATAAACTACCCGATCAACGCAAGGCCCCATCCTATAATACTGTTTGTTAAAGCACGCAAACAATTTTAAAGTAGCTATTGCTTTATAAATTACCACAAAGTAAATAAAATGAATTTCAAAGAGGTGTCCAAATTCTGTGTTTGTGAGTAATTTTACTGTAATGGGCGTTATTCAAGACTGAAATTATTTAATACAAAGAAACATTCTTTATTCTCATTGTGAACAACTGTTTTCCAAAATACAGACCACAATACAGGCATTCTGATTTGAATAACACAGGGAACAATGTCAAGATATTTTGCAGTTGTTTTTCTTGTCATCACGAAAGTTTTCACAAAAGTACATTCCTGATCACAGATTTTCAGTTGGAAGGAACCTAGGCGATCTAATCTAACGCCTTCCTGCCACCCAGAGAGACAATTTATCTAAAGTCATGTAGCTAACTAATGACGGAGCCAGGGACAGAGAGACATCCCTCATCCATTACACAGTGCTGCATTCTTCTGGAAGAAACTGCCTACTCATTCTTGGTTCTTAATGCTAGTTTGGGTCTCAGGATAAGGGTTTTTCCATGACTAACTAGTGCCCTTTTGTTTTCTTGTGTGGGTGTCTGGGAACAAGCTGAGTATTTTTGTTGCTGCAATTGAAACAGTGTAAGGCAGTAACACTTTAGTGTCAGGAAGAAATGGTCAGAAAGTAGCTCAAATTTTCTGCTCTCATTGTTGATAGGCAGCTATTTTCAAGCTGAATTCCCTAAATTTTTATGAAAATTATGTGAATTATCAAAAGACAGAGTTTAAACCTGTTGTTTTAGAAGGGAAAACTAAGCCTAATCGCACTCTAAGTACTAATTATAATAGAGGGCTGCCTTATCTGCGCTTCCTTCTACTGGTGCCTTTTCCTGCTGAACAGTCTCCCAGAAGGCTTCCTGGAGCTTGTCCTGTGAACCACTGCTGGCCTCAGCTTTTTGTAGCTTTCCTGGGGCTGCCTTCTCCTCCCCTTCTGTGCTGTTTCTAGAAGAGGGTGTGAGACTCAGGGATGTTTGCTCATTAGAAAGCTGTAGGGTGTTACTTCAGTTACATTTTGATGGAAAAGGATGTGTAAGCTGACCTGAGAATCTAAGACAATCACAATAAGAAAAAAAAATGCAATTGAATTCCAATCAATACTTTGCAAATGAGCTTTTAGAATGCCTGTGGTTCTTTTTTCCAGTATCATTTTATTTATTTATTTATTCTTATTATCACATTATTTTTGTACTCTTACCATTCTTTAGTTAGGGAATCTCTGTGTTTCACATCTTCTAGGAAAAAAAATGAAAATACATAAATGGTGGTTTTAGGAGTTGTTCAAATTTGTCTAGAGAAATTCAGTTTTTTCCTTCTTGAATTTTATTTGGCTTAAAAGGCTAACCCCTGCATAGGAATTCATTTTAATGGGCTTCCTTCTCAGAAGAGAACATGTAGAAAGCATGTTCTAAATTAGCATCTGGACACACAAAGGAAAGCCTTACACTAAGATTGAGGTTGGAAAATCTTGTTCATTGGCTTATTCATTCTAAAAAGCCCTTAATGAGAACATCTCCTAAATGCCTAGGCATCACCTCAGATCTTGGGAAATGAAACTACAAGGCTCACAATCTGATGGGGACACAGCCTAACAACTAAAAATAACAATTCGGAGTGCTAAATACTCCAACAGAGGTATCAAAAAGGCATTGATCTCAGTTCTATGCCTGGCCAGAGAGAGGGGTGGGAATATAGCCAATGAGTATTCACCAAGGAAGTCAGGGTAGGTTTTACTCAAGAGATGACACATATTTAAGTTATGTCTTAAAGTTTTATCCAGGAAAAAAAGGATCTAGGTGCAAATAAAAGGGTGCCTTTCCAATTTTAACTAAACTTAACATTTACCATGCTCTCTTATTTTGTATTTTCAATTAGAGCTCCAAACGAGAATGGAAGCCACTGGAGGACCGTAGCTGCACAGACATACCATGGCTGCTGCTATTTATCCTCTTCTGCATTGGGATGGTAAGGAAAGAACCTGAACTTCTGGTCCAAAGGAACATATTCATGTGTCTATATTTAATCTCTTCTTTATTGCTTATAATTGGTAGGCCTAAGATATCATTGGGGCAAGTTATTTTCCCTTCAGTACAATTCAGTGATATTTGGTACCCCTGTTTTTGTTTTGTCTTTTTTCCTTTTTTTTTGTCATAAAAACTGAAGTCAGAATTAAGCAATTCATCTGATTCATAGATCATTTCAGAAAGGTAGTCATTTGACACAAGTTTCAAGATGGTGTGCCATGGAGTGGAGAATCCTGAATATTTTATACACCCACTCCTACAAGCCTGATGGTTATTTTGGGGTCAGTCAGTTCTCTCAGAGACTTAGTGTTCCTTTGTATAAAAGTAGGTATTTTGCTAGGTGATAATCTACAGTACTTCCATTTATCATCTTTTAGTTCTCCTACATGGGAGGTGGTTGCTTGCTGCTTCTTCCTCCTCTGCTCTACTAAGTCCTGCAGTCTGCTTTGTCCATTGTAATGAGTGGCATCTGCTGGCCAGAGATCAGGAGACGTGGTATACACTACTTGGTGTAGAGGATGAGTAGCAGAGTCCTGGCGCAAGGTGCTGGGCATGTACGTATGCAGTAACATACTCACTCTACTTTGCTGAGTTCATGACAGACTTCCGGGGCTTTGCAGTCACTGCTTATGTGTTGGGCTGGCAAAAAGATACACAAACAGCTGTTTTAGAGCTGGCCAGTGTTTAGAGCTACAAAGGACTCGAAAATCCTTATGTGGTCCATCACCCTCATTTTATAGATTAAAACTCAAACCCAGAGATATAAACAACCACCTCCAGGCCCCACTGCTAGTTAATGGCAGAACTGCTAACACAGCCCAGTCTCTTTGTTTAGACCAATGCTGTTTCTGCCACCCTTTCCCTCTTCATCAAGGGACCTGTGTGAATGCAATACTGGTTTATCTTTCTTTAAGTCTTCTGCAACTCCAAATGCAATTATGCTACCTTAGACAACCTTTGTCCTACTCAGATGTGACTATATAACCCCACCTTCCCATACTTTTTATAGAGGTTCTTTAGGAAAATATTCTATGTCTCTCTATAAGAAAATTCTTTAGGACAATATCATTGAATGTCTGTCTGCTTCACAAGTGCCATCTTGTGAAGATCTTGTGAACCAAGATCAGAGTCCTGACCAATATGCACAATTATAGGTACCAGTTCTGGCCCTGAACCAAGAAAAAGAAAGCAATATATTTCAATGAGATAATAATAAATCCAGCAAAATAAGGAATGTTTGTTTTAAAGATTAAAGTGCAGTTTCAACACATTTTGGGTATTTAGAAAAGGTCAAAATACCATTTCCTACATAGGCCTTATAAGATATTGAGAGTTTACTTAATTTAATGGAATGGCAGCTGAAATGCAGCATTCATGAATATTCACATAGAGTGTAGAAAAGACTATTTGGTAACAGAATTAGTCAACAGTCTTTCCCCACCTTTGAATGTAACCCTGGGGCAAATAGTAGCTGACCTTCCAAAATTATGTTTATAAAAACATGTACCATGCCACCCAAGGTGCTTTTGATTTTCTGTACTAAAATAGCTTAGGAAAGTGCAGTCATTAGTGTTAATAGACTGATATGAGAGTAAGAAGTTATTTGTTTACTGAAACGTTTTAATGCAATGGTAATTAATATGTTGATTTCATTGTGATGGCAATTAAGACACACTGTGTGTACTTTTAAAAATGGAGGCATAGTGTTGTTTTGGAATGATTCTTTTAATAGATTACTTTCATGGACTTGAACTTGATATCAAATTTTGCCATGCAAGAAGTGAAGGAATCTAAAAGTTGTCTTGCCCATCACACTGCACAGCAGAGGTTCAAAGTTTTTTGGCTTCTAAGTATTTATTTTAAATAGTTTTTTTTTAAAAAGTCTTTTCTTTTTGGATTTCATTTTGTAGGCTATCTCAAATTCCAAATGCTTGGGACAAGAAGTGTTTCTGATTTTTTTTTTTTTTTTTTACAATTTTGGAATATTTGCATATACATGAAGAGGTATTTTGGGGTGGGACCTAATTAATTCATGTTTCCTATCTACCTTAGGTATATAGCCTGAAAGTAAGTTTGCATGCTATTTTTATGTACCTACATTTTGCTGCAACTCATCATATGTAGAATTTTCTACTTGTGGCTCATTCTGGCCCTCAAAAAGTTTCAGATATTGGAACATTTCAGATTGCTGATTTTCAGACTAGGGGTGCTCAATCCACACTTTAATCTTTTTTTTTTTTTTTTTTTTTGCGATACAGGGGCTTGAACTCAGAGCCTTCACCTTGAGCCACTCCATCAGCCCTTTTTTGTGAAGGGTTTTTTCAAGCTAGGTCTTACAGAACTACTTGCTCAGGCTAGTGTCGAACCATGGTCCTCCCGATATCTGCCTCCTGAGTAGCTAGGATTATAGGAGTGAGCCACTGGCACCCAGCCTCAATCCATACTTTAAAAAAAAAAACAATCAACATTATTTGTTGAACATAAACTCTATGTTTAGCACTTTCATATGTGTGCTTTTGTATCATTCAATTCTCCCCATTACCCACGTTGGTGAGGCTTGTCTCCAGCATCTAGGCAGGGTGTGGGGACGTTAAATATTAGCTTGGCTCCTACATGGCAAAGAGAATAGGATGGGAACTTCCCGACTATTCTTCTCACCTCCTGGGCCAGCTGCCTGCTCACTTGGCACACTGTTTCTCAGTTAGCTGGTAGTCTGATTTCAAGCCATATCTTCTTTTTTAAAATTTTTTCCCTTTCTTTTATTTTGTCATTTTTACATTTACTTACACGTGTATACATTGTTTGGGCCACTCCCTTTCCTCCTTTCCAGGCAGAACCTGTTGTGCCCTCTTGTTCTCCAATTTTGTTGAAGAGAAAATGTAAGAGATAATAAGAAAGACATAGAGTTTTGCTAGTTTGAGATAAAGATAGCTATGTAGAGAGATTCCTAGCATTGATTCCACGCACATGTGTATTATTACAACCCACATTGGTTCATCTCTATCAGTCTTCTTCACTACTTCCTGGTCCCTTTCCCATAGTGGCCTCTGCCACTTTAAGATTACTATATTCACTCCTCTACACTGAGCATATCAACCACATTCAAGTTTTAGATTTCCTTCCCTTTCTCTATTCCTCCTATGCTCATTCTCCCCTTAGTGTGTGACCTATGTCCAGTAATATTACTGCATTTGTTTTAGGTCTATAATCCGCATGAAGGAGGGCGGATTATAGAGAATTATAGAGAATGCAAGTCTTTGCTCACTCCTTTATCCTAGACTCTAGCTTTTAAATGTTTAAAGTCTTACCATCTTCCACTCACCTTTTCCATTAAATCTTTATTTATACATATTTAATTTCATCATTACTTATACCTTTTTTAAAAAAAAATTCTTCCCCTTAATTTTAAGATTTTGTATGCTAGAATTGTGTAGAACCTAGGTAAACTGGTATTCTCTTCTTTTGCTTTCTTTAAAATTTTTTTAAAATTTCCAATTTTAGGGTGTTAACTCAGAAACTTTACTACTTGAGCCATGCCCCCATCCCTTTTTCACTTTAGTTGTTCAGATAGCATCTCCTGCATTTTGCCTGGGGCTGACCTAAAACCATGATTCTCCTACCTGCTGTTTTCCTGTAGCTGAGATTTATAGATAAGCACTACCAGGCCCATTAACATTGTTAATGTGAGTGTGTGTGGGGGGGGGGTCTCTCACTAACTTTTTGCTCAGACTGGCTAACTTTGATCCTTCCAATCTCTGTGTCCTGAGTAGCTGGAATTACTGGTATGTGCCAATATACTTCACCCCTAGTATTGACCTTCTTCAAGAGCTGTCATCTTCCATGTTTAAACTTACTTTTTTTTTTTTTCTTTTTTTTTTGAGACAGGGTCTTCTCATGTAGCCCAGACTGCCTCAAAATTTCAATCCTTCGTTCTTAGCCTCCTGAGTGCTGAGGCCTGGCCCATGTTAGAACTTTCATTAATATTTTGCTATTACTGGGCATATGCTTACCCTGTTCCAAAAAAAAATTACGTGTAGTAATTGTATTTCTTTGCACTTCTTTTCTTTGTTTTGCTTTGTTTTTCATTTACTTTTATTTTTGGTATTTTGAGGCAGGATCTCTCCATGTAACCTAGGCTGCCCTTCAACTTGCGATCCTCCTGCCTCTACTTCCTAAATGCTAGGCGTGCACTACCATGCTTGGCATAGCCGCATAGCCTTGTACTTCTAAGGATCTATTTTCAATTAAGGTCTCAAACAAATGGTTTAATTGTACATTAGAATCATCTGAGATTCTCTGTAACTGTGATATGATCTCTGCAATTCCGATGTTTATCCACGGTTGGACTCTGAGGTAGGTACTGATGAGCCACAGAAAAGTTGTTAGCATAAGTGTTGTGCCTGGATGTAGGAAGATAGTAACCAATGTTAAAGATGACTGAGGAGGGGAAAAGATTGATGAAGACCACCTTTGAGGCTATGGCATCAGCCTAGATAAGAGGTGAAAAACTTGAGGTAGTGGTAAAGCAAGGCAGGAAAGAAATTGAGGAAGTAGGATCAATAGCATTTACTGGTGGTTATAGTGTTGCAGGCAAGTGAGAGTCAAGTCAGGGATGACTATGAGGTTCTTTTTAGGGTTCAGGGTAGAGTTTTTCAGCTCAAATCCTACCCCAGTTCCTTCTAAGTTCCCAAACACAGTTTCTGCACACATCAGGGAACACGAATGGGATGGATAAAATTAAGTACTATGTTATCACTAATTGAGCAGGTACCTGATTTTAGCCCAGTAAAGCACTGCATAGTAAAAATGACTTGGGCCACATGGCCTAAGGTTCCTTGCCATCTAGGCTGGTCATACTTTTTTCTTTCTTGGTAAGAAATACGAGGAAAGGAGAGGAAGAAAGAGAGAATGAAGATCTATCTAGACCACATTTGTCTAACCAGTTTACCACAAAACATCGGGGAAGAGAGGAGGTTGGATGGCCCTAACAGAAGTGCCTATCCTGGAAAACAGTTATTGCTGCTTACTGAGGGCTAAATGCTCTGCTTAGCACATTACACATAACAACTCCTTCAGTTCTCACAGCTACTCCCAGAAGTTATCATGTTCCCTATTTTACAGATTAGGAAACAGAGACACACAGACATATTCTAACTTGTCTAAGATTTCACAGTGGTACCATAGATCGAAGGAGAGAAGAAGGTCTTGAGAGGTAGACTCTACTTTGTAGTTACCTGGAATCAGGAATAACAGAAAAGGTTTTGTTTACCTCACCTGCCATTAAAACACTATCTCAGTGTTTCAGGCTTTGACCAAACAGCTTAGCAGTACTTCTTCCTCTAGTGTGGAATTAGGGAGCTAGGTTAAGGGGCAGAACTATGGAAAGAAGAGATTGCACTGTATCTTACATGTGCAGTCTAGTAGATAAAGCTGCTATTAATGGAGATTGGGTATATTCAGGAAAAGGAAATGGTTTGGGCAAATGTTGAGTGAAATATGAGCTCTGGACATGTAGACTTAGTGGGTAAGGACATGTCATTGGAAATGTAGGGTTGGATTTTGGAGAATGATCTGGACTAGGGTTGGATTTCAGAGACATTGCACAGGCCTCTCTTCAGACTGCTCTCAAGGACGTATTTTATTTTGTACCTTTAGTTTATCTCCTGGGGCATGATATTTCTACCCCACTAATTGTGGTTGAGGGTACAGCACAGAGTGAGAGCTTCACTGCAGTATTTGTTACTGATTTGATGGTCTGTTATTTGCCAGGATCACAGAATACAAAGAACAGCATGCCAAGAATTTACCAGAAGGATACATGATTCAAGTAACTCCCCGCTTCCTTTAAGTCCATTTCTTTTTTTCTTTATAAATTGTGGTAAAATGTACGTATCATGCAATTTACCATTTTAACCATTTCTAAGTATACAGTTCAGTTAAACCTATTTGTTTTTAATCTGCTCTTGATTCCCCTCCCCCAGTCACTGTATTAAACCAAATGAACTTATATTTCTCTCTGCAATTATACTCTTAATTTTTTTTCTCTGTATTTCCTTTCCCTTAGAATCATAGCATTTTGGAAGAGAAAGAGATTAATCTACTCCTGTCCCTGGGACCAGTCAGGAAGCTGGCTCAGAGAATTCGGCTCATAAGGTGTATCAGTGACAAAGCCAGGATTGGTTCTCAGTATTTCATCTGTGTTTCTTTCATTGCTCTTGTTCTCCGTGAAACTGAGCTGCTCTGATTTTGCCTCCCAATGACTCATTATTTTCTTCTGTCTTGAGACATTTCAGTTATTCAGGGTCTTTTAAGGAAATCCTTGGATTTATATATGCTCAATAAATGCATTTGAATAGCTGCTTCCTAGATTTCATTCATTCTTTTTTCCCATCACCTTCCTCCTTCTTAGAGCAATGCATTTGATTAAACTTTAAAGGACTCCAGAAATTTGGCATACTGGTCAAAGCTCTAAATTCGTGTTTTTGGTTTGTTTGTATATATGGCTTTGCACCAAGCCTTCTAATTTCACCTTATCCACTGGTTCAACAGCCTTCCTTGTCTACAGATTCTCAAAATTAAGGTTTTAAAAATCAGATAATAGAGATTGATCCCAAACATTGATTGAGATTTGGGGTACATGGTAATTGACATGCTGTTTGTGAAAGAGACAGGATATGTTTTGTTTTATTTTTTTTTAAATTGCTGTTCTTGGAGTTTTTTTGTTTTTTGTTTGAGACAGAGTGTCACTTTGTAGCCCACGCTGGCTTCAAACTCAGTATGTAGCTGAGGCTGACCTCAAACCCTCTACCTTCCTGCCTCAGCCTCTGGAGTGCTGGGATTACAGGCATGCACTGCAACACTCAGTTATCATTAACTCCTGGAACATAGCGGCAACCATAACTTGTTTCCCCCCCTTTATAAATTTTAAAACCTTTTAATAAATATTCATATACTACCTCCTACTGCTCCCACATGATTTTGTTATCCCCCACCACCAAAAAAACACCCCAAAAAACCCTAAGGCCAAAAGGCCTTGCTCAGTTGCTTAGGAAAAAAGTTCTAGGTATGAAATTCAAATATGATTGTAAAATAAAATTGTGTCCTATTTTTTGACTAATAGTGAGTAAAGCTAAGCAAAAGTTCTCACTTAAGCATAACTAGGCCTTGTGAAATGAAGGGGGAATGACATAGTTCCTTAATTAGCAAGTTGTCTTTTTCCTGTTTAGGCAATACTCATTACTTGCCAGGTTTTGCCTATGAGCCACTGTGCCTGTACACCATAATCTAATTTGAGTTGCCTTCTGTTTGTGAGTGGATTTTTTTGTTCCTCTTGTCTCTCACAAGAGCAGTCCTGAAATTACTTGAGTAGTGTAGTCATCTTAAGATTTTTCGCCATGGTTCTCTTCTATACGAATAAGCTTGCTCTTTCTAGTGATGGCTTCCTAATCCATGTTTATAAAAGCTTCCCCCATCCTCCTCCTCATTTGCTTCATTAATGTGATTTCCTTCTGTTGGATGCCTTTTTCCTCCACTCTCTGTGGCGCCATTAAATATTGAGTGCATGCTGCAAAGTTTCTCTCATCTTGTTTTGGTTTCATGTGCTATATATTTTTTTTTCATTTCTGAAACTATATCACATCCTGCATTTAGCAGTTTTCTTTTTAAGAAGATTGTAATTTTAATTAGATTTTGCCTAGTTCCCCATGGTCAGCACTTCCATTGTGTGGGAAGCTCTGTTTTATTAACTTGCTATTCTCCCCCACCCCTGTCCCTCTCTACTCTAATGTTTCTGAAAGCTACTAGAAGCTTAAGTGACCCATGTGAAAATATGTCAGTGTCCCATTTTAACATACGTATGTAACATTTATAATTTATACCCTGCCACATCTCAGAGTGATGTGAGGTAGTTTATGATAAAGAAAAAAATCCACATGTTCAACAGTACTGTTAAAAATAGAAAAGGAAACCAGAAACTGTTTAAAGGAATCTGTAAAACTACGTATTTATCAAACATAAGAAAGAAATTCCTATAAGAAGTGAAAGGAGAACATAACCCTTTAATTATGTAACAGCTTTGCTATTCTAGAGTAGTAGTGAAAGAAGATTATACTTGTGGTCTGAAAATATTTTTGTGTAGTAACAAAATTACTGACATTATATCTTACTTCTTCCCCCTAGAAATTTTTGTTCTAAGAGAACTGAAGGGGTTTTTGTTAGTTTCCAGTTACCATTGTTAACCTCTTCAGTTTGACTTTCCCATCCAAATTTACTACTAACAGCTACTATTTATTGATTGCCTTCCATGTAGCAGACATTCAGTTAGGATTTGGACATATGTTATCTTATTTAGTCCTCATCTTTATGCTGTGAGATAGATAGCATTAGTCTGTGCTAGAGACGAAGTGGGAACAAAATCTAAGTAGGTAACTGGATCAAAACCACACAGGTAGTAAGTGGAGAAAGAGTTTACATCCAGGTTTTTCTGAATGCTAAGTCCATTCTCTTTATTATTCTGGATGTTTCTTGTTAAAGAAATGTATTAGAAGGAGTGTTAGCCTTCAGTTACTATAACAGATACCTAAGATAATCAACTTTTAAAAAGAAAAGGTTTGACTCACAGTTTTGGAGGTTTCTGTTCATGATTGTTTGACCCCATTGGTTTTGGGCCTGTGGTGGCACATCATGGTAGAACAAAACCATTCACTTCATTCCTGGGGAGTGAAGGAGGAACAGGAAGAGGCCAGAGTCCCATAAACCCCTTCAAGGGCATACCCCCAATGACCTAAAGACTTCCCACTAGGTTCACCTCTTAAAGGCTGCACCACCTCCTGATAGCATTGGTGGGCTAGGGTCCATTTTAACACAGGAGTCTTTGGGAGAGTTCCAAATCCAAATGATAGCAGAAAGTTGATCCATTAAATCTCCTAATATTTACTTCTCTTTGTTTTTTACTCAGTGTAGGTTTTTCTAATTTTGGGTTCAAGCATATGCTGATTTGTACATGTATACGTATATAGAGGATTAATTTTTTTTCTCATGTCTTAGTATTGGGTTGAGGTGAGGTGAATTATCCTATAGTGTCCTTGGGGGCATCAGGAGAGAGGGAGAGGGCCATCAGGGAAGTGAGAATGAGTAAGTACTGACCACCTATGCCTAACCCTAGACTTGGCAGTTAGCTATTGCTTTGATACAACAGGTTACTAACATTTATTTAGACATACACTTTACATGTATTATCTCATGCAATTCTTTTTTATTATTATTATTTTATTATTCATATGTGCATACAAGGCTTGGGTCATTTCTCCCCCCTGCCCCCACCCCCTCCCTTACCACCCACCCCACCCCCTCCCTCTCCCCCCCATCCCCTCAATACCTGGCAGAAACTATTTTGCCCTTATCTCTAATTTGTTGAAGAGAGAGTATAAGCAATAATAGGAAGGAACAAGTGTTTTTGCTGGTTGAGATAAGGTTAGCTATACAGGGAGTTGACTCACATTAATTTCCTGTGCATGTGTGTTACCTCTCATGCAATTCTTACACCAACATTTTCATAAATTGGTTTTAGTCACATTTTATAAAGGGATAAACTGAGACAGAGGATTAAGCAAGTTTGTCCAAGGTCACATAAATAGAAAATGGAATCATCAGTATTCCATTGTAACATGTTTATCTGACTCTAAGACTGATGTTTTCCTTATAGTGTGTTCTCATTTCTAGTATCAATATAGCTATTATTTGTACTCTTACTATGGTGCCAGGCAGATTTCTTATCATGCTAGATTGTGTCATTTAATCCTTACCACATCCTGATGAGCTACATACTATTTATTTCCATTTTACAAGTGAGTAAATTGAGGAAGAAAGTTGAAATAACTTGGCCAAGATCAGAGTTAGAGAATAGCAAATCCGATATGGTCTGTACTCTTAAGACTACTTTCTCATAAAATGTAGTTGAAAGAAATATCTAAGAACTAAGCTCTCATATTTTACCTCCCTTACTTGCACAATGAAAGTAGAAGAGTTACTTAGAAAAAAGAATTCATTTAGCTTTTTAGGTAAGCATACTTACGGAGGAAATACTTTTCTCTGTGGACTTGTTTGTAAGTACAGTATTTACACTGTAGCCTGAGATTTAGCAGCACTACAGAAGATAAGAAGTACTTGTGATAGTTGGCTATGATGAGTTAAACAGTGATAATCTCTGCCTTCTTGGCCATTTACAAAAGATTACAAAAGCTCACCCTTTAAATGTTTAGGTTGTACAATATTTCTTAACCCCAGTCTTTCCCCCGATACAACCCATTTATCAGTAGTGATTCATCTTACTTCCATTCCTATGCCCAGTAACTTGTGATTACTGCTTTGCCTGGTCAGTTTGTGCTTAGCAAGCAGGATGTGGTCCTCGGGTATCTACCATTTGCTTTTGGTACTAGATGAAGGATAGTCTTACGAAATGAAGTGACCTTTGCAGTACATGAAGCCTTGCTTACTCCTCTATCCAGTCTCCAGTATTAAGAGCTTGGTAGTGCTTCATGATGTAAGTCTTTAGCTTGTATACAACTGTATTGTAGGAAGGACAAAAGTGTTTTGTGCACTGAAGTGATAATGATTCAAAACCCACATACCAATTGTTTTTTCGATTTTTTTCCTTCTTCCTTTGCCTCTGTTCATTTAACACACCCCTTTATTTTAACCAAATAAAACTAAAGATTAAGGACAGCTGGGTTTTGTCCTATGCTCTGATCTTTACTAGCTTCTGTGGCCTCAGGTAGCTTATTTAACCTCTCAGGGCCTCAGTGTCCTCATCATGAGGATTAGAGATAATTTATGATAAGTATCTAGTATACAACCTGTCACAGAGCAAGTGTTCAGTATAGAAAAGCTGCCAATATTATAAAATGCAAAGGCCATCTTATGATGTAGAAGCTTGGGTTTTGTTATGGTAGTAAATAATACTTCCCTGTGGATTTCTTTGCCCTGCAATGCAGGGAAAACAGTAGAATTGTGTTTGTAATAAGGAAAGATAGCTCTTTGTTCCCTTCAATAGACAAAAGAAGCTCATTATCATATCAAGTAGTGACTGTTGCTATTGAAATGGTTTATTTGTGTGTTTTTTTCTGTTTCTTTCCTAGGGATTTATTTGTGGCTTTTCAGTAGCAACAGGTGCAGCAGCGAGACTAGTGTCAGGATACGACAGCTATGGAAATATCTGTGGGCAGAGAAATGCAAAGTTGGAAGCAATATCAAACAGTGGCATGGACCACACCCACCGGAAGTGAGTAGACTGTTGCTGAATGATGAATGAACACTGAAAACTGGAGGAGGAATAGAGAAAATTCTTGCTTTTCTTACTGCTTTAACAATAATATCTACTGAATATTTTTATATGACTTTTGTTGGTGATTTTTATTTTTGTTTTTGAATTATTCCTGTTTTCAGTCAACAAATACATTCTCTAGGAAAGAAAATTATCTGCTATGTTAAATGAGCTTCCTTGAGGTTGTAAATGGGTAAAGTCTTGATTTGAGAGGGTTGCTCTTATATTGTTTTCCATTATCCTTTAGGATGTGCTCTAAATTTTAACCCAGGAAGTAACAGAATATTTTTCTTCCTAAGATTATACTTGGTGGGAAGCGCAGGATGATAATTAATGGATATTGAGAAATTAAAGTTATACAGTAACATTTTGTGATGTATCATTTATAAGTACACAATACTTTCCAATTTTATAAAAGATACATTTTCCCTGTCAGACTGTAAAATTTGTTTTGGGTTCTCCATATTCATCTTTTAGATTTCAAGAAATTCCTGATATAATTGCCTTTTTTCTTCAGAGGAAATACTTTGTTTTTAATATCTATGAGGAAAATGTATTTCATCTAATATATTTTAAGTACAATGCAATATAATTGTTCAAACTGCATATCAGACTTTATTAGATTATTTCAAGTATCAAAGCAAGTCTTTAGAATTAACAAAAGTAACTTGAAGGTGACATGACTATAAGTATAATGCTTTATAGGAAAAGACTGTGCAGATAAAAACATTTTTATGTTATAGAAAGCATTTTTCAGGAACACAATTTTTAATAACTATTTATCATTATATAAATCTGCTAGTTCAATCTTGGCCCCTCTGTATAAAATTAATTTGGTAATTTCACAAACTTAAATAAGTTCAAATAGTTAATCATTTCTCAGAGACATTCCTCCCTGTAATGAAGGAGAGATAGTATAGTTCAAGAAAGCAAAACCTTAAATAACGATAATGAATACCTGTATAGCATGCCATAGTTGACAAGCATATAATGTGCCACCCTGTGAGATAGGTCAAACAGGCTTAGAGAGGCTGAAGAGACTTTGTCAAGGTCACATGGCTTCTGGGCAATAGAATATCCAGCTCAGGCTGTGAGCTTCTTCCTTGATATGCACTTGCATCTCTTTTTTTTTTTTTTTCATTTTTCTTTTATTATTCATATGTGCATACAAGGCTTGGTTCATTTCTCCCCCCTGCCCCCACCCCACCCCCTCCCTTACCACCCACTCCACTCCCTCCCTCTCCCCCTCCTCAATACCCAGCAGAAACTATTTTGCACTTATTTCTAATTTTGTTGTAGAGAGAGTATAAGCAATAATAGGAAGGAACAAGGGTTTTTGCTGGTTGAGATAAGGATAGCTATACAGGGAGTTGACTCACATTGATTTCCTGTGCGTGGGTGTTACCTTCTATGTTAATTCTTTTTGATCTCACCTTTTCTCTAGTACCTGTTCCCCTTTTCCTATTGGCCTCAGTTGCTTTTAAGGTATCTGCTTTAGTTTCTCTGCGTTAAGGGCAACAAATGCTAGCTAGTTTTTTAGGTGTCTTACCTATCCTCACCCCTCCCTTGTGTGCTCTGGCTTTTATCATGTGCTCATAGTCCAATCCCCTTGTTGTGTTTGCCCTTGATCTAATGTCCACATATGAGGGAGAACATACGATTTTTGGTCTTTTGGGCCAGGCTAATCTCACTCAGAATAATGTTCTCCAATTCCATCCATTTACCAGCGAATGATAATATTTCGTTCTTCTTCATGGCTGCATAAAATTCCATTGTGTATAGATACCACATTTTCTTAATCCATTCGTCAGTGCTGGGGCATCTTGGCTGTTTCCATAACTTGGCTATTGTGAATAGTGCCGCAATAAACATGGATGTGCAGTGCACTTGCATCTCTTGAGAGAAGTGAAAATTGGACTCTTGACAATTTGGAGGATTGTATCAATTATTCTTCTTTATGATTGCCTCATGAAATTATACAAAGTTTAGATCTTATTTCTTATAGCAAGACTACTCCTATTTTTTGTTTACTTTTTATTTTTAAATAATTTTATATAGAGTTCCACATTTTTTATTTTTTTAGGTAGCATCTATGCCATAAAATATTGCTTAATTCTTTAAAATGTAGAATGTTATCATTTAGTGAATTGAGGAGAAGAAGGGAAGGTCACTCTTCTTTCAGATCTACCACTCACATGATTTATAGTCATTTTGAGGCTGGCTTTGAAACTTGCTAATGGCTCCAAACATATCCTCATCATAATGTTTGTATCAATGCCATTCTTTGCAATTAATCTTAGTGGAGCAGATTTCAGAGCCTTAGATTATTCTTTGTATCCTTTGGTCTCTTATACAAAGGACTTGAATATCATGCTGAGACAGTGGTCACTTTTCTCTGAATGCTTCCCATACTTGAGCCATTTAAGTATGGCAGTAGAGAAAATAGTTTCCAAACTAGTATTAGTCCTTAACTCACGTATGCATGTTGAAAGTGTATTTGAGAGCCTAGTGCTGTGGCTCATGACTGTAATCCTCGCTACTTGGGGGGCAGAGATAGGGAGGGCCATGGTTCCAGTCCAGTCCAAGCACTGCTGCGTGCAGTGGTATGTGTCTGTCATCCTAGTTACATGGAGAGCATAAATAGGTATATTTCGGTTCAGGGTGTCTGGGGCATAAACACAAGACCCCAATGGATAAATAACTAAAGCAAAATGGGCTGGGGGTTTAGCTCAAGTGGTAGAGTACCTGCCTAGCAAGGGGAAAGCCCTTAGTTCAAACCCTAGTACTGACCCCCCAAAATGATTATTGATCTCTGTTTCATCTTTTCTTCATTGTAAGCTTTGTAGTGCTAACCCACTTGACTATTTCTGTCTATAAATGGTAATTATTTTTAATGACTGGTAATTTTTGAACATACTGTTCAGATAAGTTTATAATGTTTCAATTTGGAAAGTGATAAGAAAGCAGCAGTGTTTGTGTTTGTTATCTTTATTCTGTCCTGTTTTTCCTCCTTCTTAAACATTGGCTTCCTTCTTGTACACTTACTTCCTCAATTTCTTTGGTTCACTGTGAACTTCAGGACCTTCCATAGTTAAGTGTATTTATGCCTGTTTGTCTGCAATTGCCTCTGTCTGCACTTAATCTCTTTGTCGTATCCTTTATCCTTTGCCTCTATTGCAGTATGCAGAGGTTCACTTAAACCTCTCTCTATACATGTAAGAAAGAATAAGTCAATGAATGACTCCTCTAAAATCTTGAATACAACTAATTCTCTCTTGCCTTCATGTGTATTGTTTCTTCTATTAGAAAAACAAAAAATTCCTCCCAAGCTGAGTACAGTGGTTCACACCTGTAATCCTAGCTATTCAAGAGGCTGAGATTGGGAGGATCATAGTTTGAGACCAACCCAGGCAAAAAGTTTGTGAGACTCTGTCTCATCATAAAAAGTTGGGCTTAGGGGCATGTGCCTGTCATCCCAGCTGTGATGAGAACTGTAACTCGGAGGGTCTTGGTTCAGGTCAGCCCAGACAAAAAGTTAGACCCTATCTCAAAACAAGCGGAGCAAAGGAAGGCTGAATGTGAAGTTAAATGATAGAGCTCCTGTCTAGCAAGTATTAAGTCCTGAGTTCAAACCCCAGTACCAATAAGTGAAAAAAAAATTTAATTAAAAAAAAATCTTCTCATTCTTCATGTTGCTAAAGTATACTTATCCTTCAGCTCTCAGTATAAATATTACTTCCAGAGAAATCTTTAAACTAGATTTTTAAAGGTATTTTCCCATTGTGTTCTGTAATATGTAAAATTATGCATTTATTTTTGATAATTTGTTATATGTGTGTCTCTCCTAAGTGCTGTGCCAAGAAGCAGTATGTCCAGCGCCAGCTTCAACACCTGGAACATAGCAGGCACTCAGTTCAATGCTTGTTTCATGGGTTAAATAATTTACTTCAGCACTGTGCTCTAAGGAGTAAATTACTGAGTTTGAAGATTTGAATATTTTAAGATTATTAATGCATATTGTTGAATGGCTTTCCATAAAGACTGTTCAATTTATTTTCCCACCAGCAGTGTCTGATACTGCTTCATCTTTGCTAGTATTATTAGTTTTTATTCTTTACTATTTTGATAAGCCAAAGAATGGTGCTTTATACTTTTAATTCGGCATGTCCTTGATTACTAATGAGTGGACCTTCCCCTACACATACGTGTTTGTTAGCCTCTCATGAAGACTATTGTGCTAGCATATCTATTCTTGGTCTTCTTATCTCTAATCTGCTTCATCCTTTATACTGTGATAGGATTAAGTTATTTAAAACAGTGCTTTTATTCTGTCATTTCCTTGTTCAAGAGCTTTTGCTTTCCTGTTGCAGTCTATAGTATCAAAGATGAACACACTAAGCCCCTACCCTTTCTGGCATTCCAAAATCTGGACCTGTTTCACCTATCCAGTCTTCCTCAGAGGAGAATTTTTATTGTCTGTGACATTCAGTTGATTCAATCTCTGTGCTGTTCATTCTGCTTGTCTGCCAATCTGAACCTTTGAAACACTTATGATGGGTCTCACAATTGACCTTTTTATGAAATGTTTCAAAACTAACCTTATCCCATAGTAAGCTTCCCTTTACTTTGATTGCCTGAACTTTCCTATCTCATACTCATTATTCTGTTGCCTTCAATTTGCTTTCTAATTATATTGTGTTTCTCATCTGTCTGTATTAATTATCAGTTGCTAAGTAACAATATTACCGTAAACTTAGTGGTGTAAAGCAAGACACATTTGTTATCTCAGTCTCTGTGAATGTGGCTTGCCTGGGTTTTCAGCTTCAGAACCTCTAATAAGGCTGCAAAATGTTTCAGTAGGGGTTGGGGTTTCATCTGAGGCTCAGGGAAGGAAAGATCCTCTTCCAGATTCAGGTAGTTTTTGGCAACATCCAGTTCCTTGAAGATTGTTAGTCTGAGGGCTTTAGTTCCTTGCTGGCTGCCACTGGAGGCCACCCTCAGTACAGGCCACGTGGACCTCTTCATATGGCAATTTACTCCATCAGAGCCAACAGTAGAGAGTTTGCTAGAAAGATGGAAATTTCAATACTATATAGTATAGTCATGGAAGTGATCTCTATCATCTTTGTCATATTCTTCTGGTTAGAAGCAAATTGCGGGTCTCACCTAAACTCATGGAAGAGAGGGACACTAAGAGGCAGGGGTAAGGGAGTGCCACTCTACTCCATTCTATCTCCCTGAAACACCTTGTTTTCTATAACTCTCAAATTTGAGTACCCAAGAATTCCTTAATGAGAGCTTAGCTAATTATAGTAAAGGAAGGAAGGATAGAAGAAAGTTAGCAGAGAAATGGGAAAGGAGAAATCTTATGACTTGTTTAATCAAAATGTTTAAGATGACAAGATGGCTATAATAATTCTCTTAGAAATTACGAAAAAGCAACATTTTATTTCCTTATTGTTTTAACTATAATTTTTTTCTGTAAGCAATACTTTTTCAGATCTATAATGTATAAGCAGCCTTAGAGAATATTATGATTATTAAGCAAAAGATTTATTAGCTCACAGTTTGGGAGGTTCATTGTTCAAGATTAGGCAATTCTATTAGTTCACTTGTGATGAAGGACCAATAGCAGGTGGCATCACATTATGGAGGGAGTGTGTGTTGGGAACATGTGTGGGAGCAAACAATTGCATCTCACAATGGGAAAGCCAGGGAGAGTGCTATTGTAATTATTAAAATTCTTCCTACAGAAAAAGCCTCCAATCTTTCATATGAATTTAAACAGAGCAAGGATGTACCTATTTAGTTATAAGATGCCTGAATTATTCCATTTAGGGCAATGTGCTGGGACAAATGGTCTAGCTTTGTTGGCCTGGGAGCAGGGGAGGGAACTGCCTCCAGTCATTTTGATTTAGGCATTATGTCATTATTGGAACTCTGTCCTCCACCAGGCAAACAATCCTAACAGAGAGCTTAGTGTCCACTTTGTTATTATAAGAAAATTTCCCAGTGTATTTTACTTGCCACTATTGATAATTCACACAGGTGTTAAAGATACATTTTTGTACAAATCTAATTGTCTTTATCTTTCTTCTAAGGAAGCCTTTTAAAGTTCCAACCAAATGCCACTCAAATTTTGTACAATCTGTGTTAACAGAATATAAAGGAACTAAGGGTCTGGAGAAGATGACAACATCCATGTATGAGTATAATCTATAGGGGGAGCATTTTATTTGACATCTTTTTCAGTGTTCTGCATAATCTTTACCAGGGTACTGAGTGAAAACAAAACCAGAGTGTAGTTTTACTCCTTTCCTCTTAATTGTTCTCATTTTAAGTTCACAGTTTACAGTGTTTGCTCTGGAAGGGCCCCTGAGATCATTGAGCCCCATTATTAAACGAGTAAAAAAACTGGAGTATAGGAAATCTTGAGTGACCAATGAAGACAAGTACAGTTGTCCCTCAGTATCTTTGGGGGAATAGGTCCAGGACACACATGTGTGCATATCCCAAATTCTGCAGACGGTCAAGTCCCTATATAAGTGGCATAGTACTTGTATAAACCTATTTACATCCTTCTGTATACTTTCAATTATCTCTAGATTACTAGTCATAGCTAGTATAATGTAAATAGCTGTTATACTATATTGCTTGGGGAATAATAAGAAAAAGATCTATACATGCTCACTACAGATGCAATTTTTTTCTTAATATTTTCAGTCCATGGTTGGCTGAATCAATGCAGAAACTGGGGATCTAGAGGCTGACTGCAATAGTAGGCTAGCACTCTACTCACACTTGGTCTAGTGCTCTCTGTAGTATATTCTACCCTATGCTTGGTGAGCTATACAGTAATTCTGTTTCCCACCTTTTTCATTTTGGGGTTCCCTTCCAACATTCAAAGATGAAAAAAACTTAGGGGAACATGGAGGGAAGGAGGGGAAGGTTATATAAATTAATGTTATAACTAAAAAAAACATGGAAAGGAACCAAAGCACTTATATACAATCTGGCTTTGAATAATTCGAAGGCAATCTTTTCTTTCTATTTCTATCAGATAAAGAATAGGAGTTGTGCTGATGAACTATGTTATACTCATTCAAATTTTGATTTTGTAGCCATTTGTGTGTTTTAAGTATTTACAAAAACACATCTAGCTTCAAACTTTATGGTGTTAGCTTTCACTAATAATAATCACTTAAGGCACGATGTAGTTTGGTTTTTTTTTTTTTTTTTTTTTTTTTTGCAGCATGGGTTTTGAACTCAAGGCCTCACTATTGCTAGGCTGGCACTCTTACTGCTTGAACCACTTCACCGGTCCTTATAGTTTTCAGTTTTTTTAAACTTGGCCTCATAATTGTTAGGCAAATGCTCTTACTCTATCAGCAATAGTGTTAGCTCTTTAGTAAGACATTTTATGGGCACTGGTCTTATTTTAGAGAAACGCTCCATTTTTATAAGCTCTTCATGGATACAGAAGATGTCTTTGTAGCCACAGATCACCTTTAAAGCTCAAAGTTCTATAGCTTTAGTGTGCCTGCTTTAGTCTACCCTACGATGACTACCTAGTTTACTAATTTATATAAAATTACTTAGAAAATTGGTAGTGATTTCTTACTAATATGAAGAGTGTGTTTACTTTTTCAACAGTTGTCAAGTTTCTGGGCCTTTACCACGTCATATAACCATCTATTTTAGGAAGAACACTTTTCTGTAGTTAGTTAATATATAAAACATGCCTCTTTTGAAGACTTTTTAATGAGTTATCAAATATTGTTGACTGTATTACAGGTCCCTATTTGGAAAAGAAAAAGAACTAGAAAAATGCAGATAAAATTTGCTAAAATAGGGCTGGGGATGTGGCTCAATGTAAAGTGCCTAGCATACATAAGGCTCTGAGTTCATCTCCAGACCAGCTTTGTGTGGGGTGGGGGTGTGTGTGCTAGAATAATGCTTTGAGGGTCCTTTTTATCAGCTCAGAATAGTTTTTTTCATGATTATGTACTTAGGATTTACTTCTCTTCCTCCTAGTTTGACTTGAATTGCTGTTTACTGAAGAACTGTCCTTCACTATTCTTGAAAATTCTGGCTATTCTTTTTCAGCCTTCTTAGCAAATAGTTAACAGTAATCAACTGTGTGTTAGAGACCTCTTTTAGTAATAATAAAATAGCAAACAATCTAAATGGCTGAAAAGTGGGGGGTGATTAAATTCATTCATGAACCGTACTTCTTGGCTATCTGCTTGGTTTAGGCAATTGAGATTATATATAATCTTGAGCTAAATAGGCACAAGTTTTTAATCTCATGGAAATTATAACTAGTGAAGAACACAGAACTTCACAAAATCATCATACAATAAAAAATTGCTATAGCTGTAGAAATGTTAGGAAGAGAGATATTTAAGGCCATAAGAGGACCAGTCTAAGGTACTGTGGAGCCAGTAAAAAGAGATGCTGTGGAAGTCTGTATGAAATATCTGTGTACATTATCAAGGGGAAGTGAGTTATAAAGAAGTATAGATAGCATAATTTAATGATATATGTAAAAATACACATGTATGAAGACAAGTAGAATGACATGAAAGTGTTAACACTGGCTATCGAACTCTGGGTGGTTTCTATTTTCTTTTATACTTCTGTCTTTTTTTGTAAGCTTTCTACAGTCAATATATATTGCTTGCATTGATGAAAAAGATAGGGCATTAGTAGTCTGGGTCCTTGAAGAGCTTACATTCTAGTGAGGAAGACAAAATGTAGAGATAAACGATGACAATACAATGTGGAGCATTCTATAAACAGGCCGTCTAGTGAATTCTGGGTGATGCCATTTTCCTGGGCTCCTAACAACAAACAGGTTGGTGAGGAGAAAAAAAATAAGGCAATTTGATGATAGGACTGGGATCACCATCATATCAGTTTTGCTGCTATAATAAATTACTACTAACTAAATGATTTAAAATATTGACATTCTATAAATCAGAAGTCTGCACACAGCATGGCTTAGCTGGCTTTCTGTTCTAGGTTTCATAAGTCTCAAAGCAAAGTGTTAGCAGGGCTGTAACCTTTCTTGTATCTTTGGGAAATGAATAGTCTCCCAAACTCATTCGGGCTTTGGGAAATCAGTTCCATATGGCTGTAGCACTGAGGTCCTGTTTCCTTGCTTTCACTAGGAGTCATCTTCAGCTTCTAGAGTCAGCCTAAATGTTCCATAGTTTATATTTATGGTTCATGACTCCTTTCTTCCAATGACATTGGGTCAAGTCCTTCTGACCTTCCTTATTCTAGGTTGTATATGTGGGTTGAAGAGCCTCAACCAATGACTACAGGCTCAGGAACAGGTAATTTTAAGCAGTTTTAAAGCTCCAGTTAGGTGAGTTGGGGCTCAGGGCAGGACTTGCATTTTATCGGGGGAAAGTTAAATAAAGGTCTCTGAAAGGAGGATCTATATAGTGTAATCAGAGGGAAAAGAGTGAGTAGACAGTCATGTGGGATTTTAGCTGAGAAGCGGCTCTGGGAGTCCATCTTCTAGTGAGGATGGGATTCTGATTAGAATGCCAAGCTTGGTTCTTGTTAGTGGAGAAGGAACAGCAAGAGCTGAATCTACATGATGGAATTCTTTCAGGCCAGGCAAAAGCTAGGTGAAGACTGAGGCACACAGGAAGGAGTGGTGATCTGTCTCATGGAGTTGTAGAAGCTTAGAAGATAAGAGATAGTACATTTAGTCATTGTTGTTAATGCTTGAGTTTCACAGCATTCCATCTACTGATACTGAGGAGTTCTGCAGAACAACTCATAGCTCATCTGCTTGTTCTCGCTCTTAAGAATAAGTTGCAACTAATGGAGATATTCTTAGTCTTTGAGGATTTTGTACTTGCCACTCTGTCTCCTGCTAAATGCTGTCTGATTCTAGCGTTAACTTACCACCTCTCCTAGTTGAGCTGAATATGAAAAAGAACAGCCTAGAGAAATACTTCACATGAGATTGCATTCGTGGATTTGTTATCACACAAATTTATAAGCATTCAGAAATAGTATCATTTGTGATGCTCAAACTGAAACTTATGCAATTTTCCCTAAACTCTCATTTTCTTCATGGAATATATTAGAATTTGTAAAAGTTAAATTTTCAGAAGGCAAATTTCTACAAGCATCTTTTGAGGATATTTTTGTCATATTTTGTGATCACATTACTTTTTAGCTTGAGGTTTAAAAAAAAATCTCCTTACAAAGGTAACAGCTGTATTGCTAGTGTAATTATATCTGTAGGATAATATTTGTTATGGATAATACTTGGAGAAATTTGAAAGAGAGACCCACCACATATCTTGCAGGAGTTGAAAGTCAAAATGAGGGCTGAAGGCATGGCTCAAGCAGTAGAGTGAGGCCCAGAGTTCAAACCCTAGTACGGGAGAAAAAAAGGGGCGGAGTAGGGGGGTGGGGAGTTTTGTCATTACCAACCTCTTTATGAGACAGCCCACTTTTTAACCCTGAAATATTGTTGTTCTCACCCTAGAGACGACCCACTTTCAGTATATTGAAAGTGTATTCCATTCCAAATAAACTTTACTATCATTTTCATTACAAAAAAAAAAAGTCGATGTTTTATAGATTCTAAATGGAAAGTGAAAAGCTTCTTAACAGAATTATATGGCATGGATA
Source organism: Castor canadensis (assembly GCF_047511655.1). Taxonomy (NCBI): domain Eukaryota; kingdom Metazoa; phylum Chordata; class Mammalia; order Rodentia; family Castoridae; genus Castor; species Castor canadensis. Next base: position 28,349,341 of record NC_133398.1, on the reverse strand, counting down.
CAGTTAAGCAAGGCCAGATGATTGGTGTTTCTTTGTGTTGTGCGACTAGAACATACTTGGTATATCTAAGGTCAACAGCTGCTTCGATGCTTAATCTACAGTCTTACTGCATGGGTTGGTTCCAGGCTAACCTGACATCTGTAGAATCTGAAAAAGCTTTGTCATTGTACATAAGCTCATGATCTTTGCAGTATACTTTAAGTAATTAACCACTTCAACTTTGAATGTTATATTCATAGGTTTCCCACCTATTTTTATTTTTCTGTGTATGTGAGTTGAGTGCACTTGAGAAATTAGAATACACACAGTCCACACACAACTATTTCTGGCACCAACTGTAAGTTCAGAGCTCGATAATAACTGTTAGGCTGAATAATTTGCCAGAAGGACTCACAGAACTCATTGAAAGCTATTATATTCATGCTTATAGTTTATTACAGGGAAAGGGTGTAGATCAAATTAGCCAACAAAAGGAGCACATAGAACAGAGCTTCCATTGTTATTGCCTATGAAGAAAGTGGAGCAATGATGGAAATGGAGCACATTACCTGCTTAGAATTGATTATAAAAATATGCACAGAATACAGCCAACTAGGGAAGCTCACCTGAGCCCCAGCATTAGAATTTTATTGGGACTCCATTATATTGCTAACTTGGTCTTTAGCTCCTAGTCTCTTGATTCAAGCTGATACCATATGATCCAAAACTCGTAGTCTACATAACATTGGTCTTTCTAGATACTATCTGGGGGAGAAGAGGGTCTCACCCTAAATCACACCTAAGACCCCAGGTAAACAAAGATAGTCCTATTCTGTTCAACCATTAACTCCCAGAAGTCAAGGTCAAAGTTCAGATCTCTGATTGGGTAAGGTTAAGTTTTTACTGCACACTGAGATTTTGTAAAGTACATTTTCAAGAGGAAATTTTAAATGTTTTCTTTTTATAGTTTCATTGAGGTATAATTTGCATATAATAAGATGTACCCATTTTAAGTGTATAGTTTGAATTTTGGTAAATGCATAGTCATGCACTATCCGCAATAATTCATACTTCTTTTACTACCCTTTGAAGTCAGTTCTTGTCCCCATTCTTATCCCCAGGCAACCTATGATCTGCTTTTTGCCAGTATAGTTTTGCTTTTTGTAGAATGTCATTTACATGCACTCATACATTATGTAGGTCCTACATGATCTAGCTCCAGCCTGCCTGACCAGCTGTCTGTATTTCATCACAGTTCATATCTGCCTTTTAAAAATATATGATAATAGTGTTACTAAGATTCATTCATGTTGTTTAAATATATCAGTAGTTTCTTCTTTTTAAATTACTGAATAGTAAATTACTGAATAGTAATCCATTGATGGCTATAGCATATTTTGCTTCTCTGGTCACCATTTATTTTTAGATTAAAATTTTTTACTATCATGAATAATACTCCTTTGAGAGTTTATGAACATGATTTTGTGTGGACATCCATTTCATTACTCTTGGGTAGATACCTAAGATTGGGGTGCTGAGTCATATGGTAAGGGTGTATTTAACTGTCTTCCAAAGTAGTTGTGCCATTTTGTAGAGGATTATTCTGCCTCCTAACTGAATTCATATTATCTGTCTTTTTTTTTTGGCAGACAGGGTCTCGCTTTTTTCCCAGGCTGGCCTGGACCACAGTCCTCCTATTTTTAGGCTTCCCTCCATGGCTGGGATGACAGGCTCACAATATTGCACAGCTTTTTTCCCTTGAGACACGAGGTCTATTTTTGCCCAGGTTAGACTGGAACCAGGATCTCCTAATCTCAGCCTCCTTCTGGTTTGGAATGACAGGTGCATGCCACTATGCCCAGCTATTGGTTGAGGTGGGAGTCAGGCTGGCCTCAAACTGAGATCCTCCCACTCTCAGCCTCCCAAGTAGCTAGAGTGGGCCACCGGTGCCTGGCTTCATTTGTTCTTAATTTAGATATATCTTTTCTTTCCTTTCCTTTTTTTTTTTTTTTTTTTCTTTTCCTACTTGTACTGGGAATTTGGGAATTTAACTCAGGGTCTCACTCTTTATAGGCAAGCACTCTACTACTTGAATCACACCTCTAGCCCTTTTTACATTAGTTATTTTTGGATAGGGTCTCCCATTTTTCCCTGGACTGATCTGGACAGCCGTCTTCCTATTTATGCTTCCTGAATAGCTGGGCTGACAGGCACATGTCACTATACCCAACTGTTGGTTGAGATGGGGTCTCACTAACTTTTTGCTCAGACTGGCCTTGCACATTTTAAAGTACTAATCAACTATTCATTTGTCTTCTTTCATGAAATACTCATTTTTAAAAAATGATTTGGGTTCTATAAATGAGTTATAAGAGTTTTTGATGAGTTATATAAATTTTTAGTATAATCTGGATACAAGACCTTTACCAAGTATATGTTTTGCATGTATTTTCTCTAATCTGTGGTTTTTTTCCTTTTGTTTCTGAATGGCATCTTTTGATAAGGAAATGTTTATAATTTTGATGAAATCAAGTTTGTCCATTTTTATTAATGGTTCATACTTTTTGTATTCTAAGAAACCACTGCTTTGAAACTCCAAGGTCACTAACATTTTTCCTATGCTTCTAAAAGTCTTTAATTCTAATGTTTATATCCATGATTTACTTTTACTTGTTTGGATAATGTAGAGGAAAAGTCAAGATTTATTCATCCCATACAAAAATCAAGTTATTCCTGTTGCATTTTTTGAAAAGACTATCTTTCCCTATTGAATTGCCTTTGAATCTTTAAAATAAAATAGGTTTTATTTTAAGTTTGAAGGCCTAAAAGTACGGGCCATACCACTGTTACAGAGAAACTATAGAAATAGTTTACAAGGAGAGTCTCATTTGTTTAAATAACTAGTTGCAGCAAATTATACAAAAGCAATAAGCTGAATGAATATATGTGAGTCATCAGAGAAAAACAATGCTATTTACCAATGGACAAGGGGCTATAGCATGGAATATTTAGGAAGTGCAACTTTAACATCTTGGAATAAGATGTGCTTAAATTGTAGGTTGCACAACACATGCCTAAGCAAATTCAGTCATTTATTTTATCATTATGGAGAAAATATAATGAAAAAGATACTTGGTTTTTTTTTAACATATAGCTAAGTACACAGAATTATGATACTTTAATAGAAAGAAAAGAAAACAACAGGAGAAATATAATCAACTCCTGATTCCTGATGGATAGTCTTTATGTAATAAATATGATAATACTAACAAAGTTAATTTATAATCTTATTACAGTATAGGTTAAGATCTGAATAGGGTATTGAATGATTGATAGTATAAATCACAGAGTAAAAAGCAGGCAGGAATTTCAGAGGGGAAATAATTTTAAAAACTATTTTTAATTTGAGAGAATTAGAATTAGGTACATATATTGTAAAACAATAAAATGGGGACAAAAGATCCGGAGCTATACAGGGGACATGCAGAAGGGACTAGACCAGAAATCTAGGCTAAGTGTGGTTACTGGTGTTTAGCACCCAATTAGCTGAGAATTTTCTGGCTTTGAAGGCAGAAAGAGAAACTTGTGGGTTTGTTTCACCAGAGATTGTAAATACAAAAGCCTTTAGGTAGACACTCAGACACTGTAAATCTCTTATTTGGGCTTATTATAAGGCATGAAGAAACACTTGACATTTGAAGTCAGGTGTTCCCCATATAAAGGAAGTAGCTGCCCCTTGGTTCTAGCTGAGGTTTGGCAAGTGGGTAGAGGAGCCCATGATACTAATTGTTCAAGAGAGGTCAGAAATCTGTTGGTAGGAGGAAGAGTGGGAGGAGCAGACAGAAACCTGTCAATCTTCTGATGTAAATATTGGCAATTAGTGTACTAGTCAAACAAAACATGTGGGAGCTAAGGCTCCTCCTTGAGTAAATATTACATATATATGGTTGTCATTATTCAATTAATAATTGTGTGCTTTAGAAGGAAACAAAAGTAGTTTGCCCATTCTCTACCAAAACTTGTTCTATAGTATATTATCAAGACGACCTAAACATAAATAACAGTAATGCAAATAAGACAGAAGAAATCAATCAGTAGTGGTTTTATATATAAGAATCCAAGAAAAAAAAACCTGTGAAAGCAGTCAGCATGCAACAAAAAATATTGGGTTGAGTGATAATCTGAAGAAAGCACATTTAGATCTATTTTAACCTCATACCATGCAAACTAAATTCCAGATGAAGTAAATATTTTGAAATGAATATTATCTTTGTTGTAGAGAGGAGATAGTTTATACATTGTTGAAGGAACAAAGAAATTAAGTAGTACCAAGGTTGACATATTTGATTATGAAAAATTTTGATTCTGTGATATAAAGATAACAGCAGAACAATGGGAAGAGTATTTGCAATTTTTCTATAATAGGTGAGATTTCTCTTGCAATTAAGGATATATCTTTAAGGATAAGTCCATTAGATAACCAAAGAGTTTGCACTGTAGAAAATAAGAACAATAATATTTGGCCAGAAGAGCTTCATTTGTAATACAAACTTAGTAGTAGTACCTACTTCCTGGGGTGCTTTGGAGGAATAAGTGTGATAAGGAGAGCCCAGTGCCTGGCACTATGAATGTTAACTGCTGTTTATTATAATCATCTTCATTATCATCATCTTCCATAACAAGTTGCAAAGCTTCTTCTCTTTTTAATGCAGTTGGGAAAACACACCTGTTTTAACCAACTTTACAGTTATGTTGTTCACAAACACTTTCCCATATTCTGTCTCATTATTCTCACTCTAGCCCTGGGAAGTATTTAATTTTTTCTTGGTGGAAGCTTTCAGGATTCATTCTTCCATAGTTACAGCTTGTCTTTGTCATCATTCATAATTGCTTCACCTATGAAATCAATTCAAATAAGTCAAGAATTTCGAATTCTGGCCACAGGCTTCTCTTTCTAGCTTCTGTGGTCTTTTTATTTACCACTAGAGCCATTCTTTGACCTCCAGTCCTTTGACTTCTGCATTCTCTTCTCAGTGATCTTTTTCTCTACTTTCATGCTTGTTTTTTCTTGTAACACAGCTTTTTTGTAATGTGGTAACAGTATCTAGTGCTTGTCTCTACCTCCCTCTGTCTTTTGCAAATTTAAAAGAAATCTGTGATAGATGAAGGATTCAAATGATCATTTCTTCAAAGGAGATACATGAATGACTAGGCACATGAATAGACATGTGAAAAGATGTTCAACATCATTAGTCATCAAGGAAACGCAAATCTAATCACCATGGGTTACCTCTTCACATCTACTAACATAGCTATAATAAAAAGAAGTTTCAAGTGTTAATGAGATATGGAGAAATCAGGAGTACCCATATACTGCTGATGAAACTGAAGAATGGTGTAGTGCACTTGCAAACAGTGTGGCCATTCCTTAAAATAGTAAGCACATGACCTAGCAATTCCATGCCTTGGCATCTAACCAAAAAAAGTAAAAGTACATGTACACGAATGCTGATGGCATTATTTATAATAGACCAAAGGTAAAAACATCACAAGTATACATCAACTGATGAATGAATAAATGAAATGTGGTATATTCATACAGTGGAACATTGTTCAGCCAGAAAAAGGAAAGATCATGATACATGCTGCAGCATGGTAAACCTTGAAAGCATTATGCTAAGAAGTCAGTGACAAAAAAAGCACATATTTACCCAAAATGTCCAGAACAGGCAAACTTATTTAAAAGGTGGGGGACGGGGGACAGGGGAAGTAGGAGAATGGAGAGTGACTGCTTATTGATTTGAGGTTACTTTTTGAAGTCATGAAAATATTCTAAAGTTAGATTTTAGTGATGGATGAGGAATTCAATAAAATATACTTAAGAAGATTAAGTTGTCTGGGCACAATGGCACATGTGGTGGCACTTGGGAGGCTGATATAGGAGGATCTATTGAGCCCAGTAATTTGACATCAGCCTATACAACTTAGTGATACCCTGTCTCAAAACAAAACACATTGATTTGCACAGGTGAACTTTATGGTATATGAATTATATCTCATTAAAGTTGTTAAACTACAAAGAAAACAATGTCTTGCCATTGGCTCATGGCACGTATTATTTTTCTGTGTGATAGCTAGAAAAGTTGATTTTGAGAATACTCCTTCTTGACTAAATAGTGTTGACAGTGACCTTGTTCTGGGAGGTGTTCTTCTAGTGAACTGAGCTAAATAGAAAACTTTTTTTCTTGAAGCCCTTTTGAAATTTTTAAAAGAAGTGTTTCATTTATTTTCGTGTCTCACCTTAGTATAGGAAACACAATTTATGGTCAGTGACTATTGGTTTTTATTCTGGCAGTTATTTCCCCCTCTATAGTTAGTACACATATATGAAGCAGACATTGTAGCTAAGTAGGAGGATTGTTTTTGTCCCACACTTTTCTAGCTGCATGCCTTTGTTTTGCAAAGGTAATGTAACAAGTACCTCAAACACAAGCTTTATAAAATTGAAATACCTTCTTTATCCTTCCATGTTCTTCTCTTCCTTCTGAGTCCCCTGTCTTTCTGTTTTTGTTTTTGTTTTCTGAGACAGGATTTTCATCTGTAACTCAAGCTGGCCTTGAACTCATATTGTCCTGCTACACCTCGTGAGTACTGGGATGACTCCCCTGTTTTGAATGGAACAGGATTCAAACCAGAAGGTCACAGGCTTCCTGGTCTGATGCCAAGCATCTTCCTTAATTATTCTCTTCCCTCCACGTAGAATCAGTCATCAAGTTTTCTTACTTGTGTGTAAATACTTCTGAAATCTGCTTCTTTTCATTACCATTCCCACCCCAGTCCAAGTTAGCATTTCTTGGTAGAAATTCTGTATCCTCCTGACCAGTCTCCTTACTTTCTTTGTTGCTCACCTCTAATTTATTCTCTGCATTGCAGCTAGTAAGCTCCCATTGGCTTCCAATATCTTTAGGCTGTCCTCCAAACTTGCTAACATCTTTAGTACCACTTAGAAGGCCCTACATGATCTACTTCAGCTTGCCTGTCCAGCCACCTGTGTCTTTCATCATAGTCCAGATCAACCATGCTGCTCTTACTCATTTTCTCAGCTGTGCTGTGCACTCCCTCACCTTTATACCTTTTCACACTCTGTTCTCTCCCTGCGCCCATCCCCTTTCCTCCACACCTGGCTAACTCTTGCTCATTCTTGGGTCTGGCTTTAGCTATAGATTCTCTGAACAACTTCCCTGACTCTCGATTCATGAGATCCATTTGATGCCTCCCCTCCTATCTACCTTTCCTTACTACAGCATTTAGGGTTTATAACTATTTCTCCACCCTCTGGACTATGAACCCTGAAATGAAAGACACTTGTTTGCATTGTCACATTTATTACTGAATCTCCAATACTTAGTTAAGTTAGCATTTCATTTGACAGAGGTGTTTAATAAATTTCTGTTGAGTGAATGAGAGTATTTCTCTCTACTTGAGATATCTTCTTACCTACCTTCCTCTCACCTCAGCCCCACTTGGCAAAACCTTACAGTTGCTATCTACTTATTAATTCAATAAATAATTATGGAACTCCTTCCTTATTCCAGGAATTATTTTAGGCACTCAAAGTGATAAATTAAATAGCCAAATATCTCTGCCCTCCTGGAGCTAATATGTTAATGGTGGAGACAGATTATAAACAGATAAATAAGTAAAATAAATAGTGTATGGATGAAAGTCTTGAGGAGAAACAAATAAGCCAGGAAAGATGGAGAAGGTGTCCCCCAGCAGGGAGCTGGCATTTTTAGGCAGGGTGGCCAGGGAAGTCTTCACTAAAAAGGTGACTTTGAATAAAGACATGAAAGAAGTGAGGGAACTAGCTTTGTTGCTATCTAGAGGAAGAATATTGCAGACAGATAGTGCTGAAGGCCCCAAGGTACATCCAGGTCCTTTGAGGAGTAGAGAGGAGATTAGGGGCAGTCCAGGGGGAGGTGAGAGTGAAGAGGCAAACATTCTCTGAGTATTGCTGCCTTAATCTGATCCCTGGCATCCTCCACAACTTTAAGTTGTTTTCAGCTTTTAGTGTTCTGAATTGCCAAGGGATTATGAAAGTTTTTCTTAGCAGTTGCTTGTAAATCCGGGGCCACAGCAGTGTGACCAGGAAGGGCAATGGTGCCAGTCAGCGTTCACTTATCTCTTTGGGGATTTGTGAGGTTTGTCCCTAGGGTTTATTTGTAGCAGTGCTACTTTGTTCTCAGGAGATTTTTTCCTCTTCCTCATTGGGATTGAGGTGGCACTGAGGGCATGGGATATTCCTGTCATCAACTTCATAATCAGGTTTTCCACAGCTTACCTCAGTCCTTTCTGTTCTCTAGTTTGTATTAGTTCATTTTCTGCTGTTATAATAGAATACCTGAGACTGGGTCAATTACAAATAGTAGTTTATTTGACTTACAGCTCTGGAAGCTGGGAAGTCCAACATTGAGGGGCTACATCTGATGAGGGCCTTCTGCCCTTTTGATGATGGCATTACACATCAGAGAGAGACAGAGACAGAGACAGACAGACACACAGAGCAAGAGACAGAGAGAATGGTGAGCATGCAAGAAGACCAAACTTATCCTTTCATCAGGAGCTCCTCCAGTAGTAACTAACTGCTCTCCTGTTAGTGGCATTAGTCCACAAGGGCAGTGTTCCCAAGACATAGTCAACTCAAAGGTCCCGCCTCTTAATGCTGTCACAGTGACAAATTTCAACATGAGTTCATCTTCTACGACCCCCTCTGTCACTGTCTGGAGTTACAATTTTGAAGACAAATCACCCATCCCAACTTGTCCCCCTTTCCAACTTTGTTCCAGAAAGTTGGGGGCCAACAAAGTTTCTGTTGATTATGTGTTGCAGTTAGTTGGATTAGCTTGCTTTGGGTTTTACCAACTTCAGTGCACCAGCCCCATAGCTCTGGCCTAGTATAAGACAGCTCTTTGTGGGGCATTTGGGTTCCATTCTGGATTAGATGACTAGACTTGCTTTGCTGTCGCCCCCCCCCCCTTTACCCTGCTTCCACATCCATCCATACCCACAGGAAATAAGGAGCTGCCTCTGGGCAGGACTCCACTGTGGGTGGAGTATAGATCTTTGGGGCTTTCTTTGACCTATTTTTAGTAATAGAAGCCTTCTGCTAGGCCATCATGTGTCATGTTTTTTCCTTTTGGTGATTCACTAACAGCAACACACTCTGTAGAAAGGGGCTGTAAATTGATATGAGGTAATAATTGGAAAAATGATCAGACTCCATTTTTATTTCCCTGTGTGGAAAGCACGTGTCAGGAATCACTAAGGCAGAAGGCAATGGAGGGATTTTTCAGACAGCTATCCAGCTTTCATGGTACAGTGTTTCCATCCTGATTAGAGAGGAGAGAAGCCAAATTCGGCAGGAGGCGGCCAGCAGACCTCGTATCTGCTTGCCACCCCTTGCTCCAAAAAGCCTTGCTGCAGAGAGTTGCCATGGCAGCAGGAGGCAATTTAATGGCAAAGGCTCAACCCTGGAGTAGTGCTGCTGTGCCCCAGACATTCCCTCTGGCCTTCAACCAAGGGGGTGGTTATATCAAGGCATCACTGTACCATGGATGTTTGAGAGCATGTTGCCTAATGGAGTAGAGTGTGATCTTCCTGATTCTAAGAATGGTCTCCTCTTCTGTGCCTGCTTCTCCTGGGTGCATAGCTCTTTGATGCCCCATTCTGTAGTCAACCTCATCAGATTATTTGCAGCTCCTTAAATATGCTTTTTATGCTTCTGTGCTTTTAGGCATGCAGTTTCCTCTGCCTGGAGTGTTCCTTTTCCCATCTGTCTGGAAAATTCCTACTCAAAATGAGGCTTTTAGGTACTGCCTCCTTCTTAATGCTCCCTCTAACTCCTTTCCTCCATGCAGAGCTACACAATTTCCACTGCCATCTCAACCTTGTCATGTATCATATGGTTTTGAAATGACTGGGTTTTTTTTTTTTTTTGTCTCTTCTTCTGTAGTCTGTAAGTTACTTGCACTCAAAAACTGTGTTTCAATGAATTTTGTATTTGTACCAAGTATTTACCCCAGGAGTAAATGAATGAAATGTTTTTATGTCATATTATCTTATTGAATCCTTATCATGTAAGTGTTGTTCCACGTAGAGTATAGAACTATTTGGTATCCATGTAGGGCTCTGTCTGCTCTCGGGTCCCAGAGGATTGAACTGATTTACTCAACTAGCTACCAGTCTATCACTAGCTATCCATTATATGTCTTCTCACTTTCCAGTTGGAATTGAAAAGAGTAATAGTTGGGAGTCAGTCTTCCCAAGATTCAAGTTAGTATGGCCTCAGGTACCAAGTACCCAACTTCTAAGTCAGGATGCATTAGGATGTTACAAGGACAGAGCCTGAGATGCTTTGGGACTTGAAATAAATTCTTAGTAAATCTTATTTTCTTTACCTTCTATCTTTAATGAAGAAAGTAAAAGCAAAATAGAGGTTTAAATTAGCTTTAAACCTTCTCTGGCATCATATAATTTGGTTTCATCTTCCAGCTCTGAGCGCAGCTTTTAAAGTCACCTCTTTTGTGACTATTGTCTCTCGTCCTAAGCTTCTGTGATTTAGGGTCCTTCCTTTGCATTATTGCCCTGTTTCATTTTTGGTGCATCTGTCTTTTTGTTCACTGTGTAAACAGAATATTTTATTTAGATATTCTTCCCTTTCCTGCCTATTGGACATAATTTGTTGTTGTATTTCAGAACTTAAAGTGAATTTATTTTTTATCTCCATCAAGTAATCCCAGAAGCCACTTCAGTTGTAATATGTATTTCCATGCCTTACTTGCTGGCCTCTGTAATGCTTGTTTTGCAGTATGGTCTGAGCAATTTTTCCATTCCCATCTCACTTTTAAGTTCAAAGCTTGCGCCGGCTGTTTTGCAATTCCCTTTGCAAATGTGTTCTCTGTATCATGAGATCATGCTGTGTGCCTGTTGTATATGCCAATGCTTGTATGTGTCTAGGCTATCCATTTCTAGGGTACTTTTTTCTTATTGTTTCTTGTCCTTCTTTCATTCCCACTTTTGGTATTTTATTCATTCTACTTCCTCTAAAGGATGTGAAACATAAAACTATCTTAAAGTTATTAATGGGTCAAGTAAAAGATCCACTGAGATTAGCGACACAAAACTTGCTTCTAACTTAGAGTTATGGACTATGCATGAGATTGGTTCTCTACCCTGGAAGGATGGAGCACAGAGGCCAAAGTGTGTAGTCAGAGTTGCCCGAGAAGCTTTTTCACAATTTATGTGTCTCATTCCTGTCCCCACCAATTGCCTGGTAGGAGTGTTGGATTTTTAGAAACCTTTCTAAATGTTTTGTGGCCTCTTACCTTGTGTCTTCTCACTTTTTCAGTTGAAAAACACTCATCTGTAGTCTTCAGTTAGAATAGAGCAGTCCCCCCTTATCTTCATGGGATGTATCCTAAGCCATTATACAGATGCCTGGAGCCACAGATAGTATGGAACCCTATGTGTACTGTTTTTTCTTATGCATATATACCTATGATAAAGTTCAATTTATAAATGAGTTAGCAAGAGATTAATAATAATAAAATAATTATGACAATATATTATAGTCAAAGCTATTTAAAATGAGCTATTGGTTTCTGCAATTTTCACTTAATGTTTTCTGACCTCTGTTGACCGTAGGTAACTGAAACTACAGATAAGAGGAGACTGCTGTGTTCTAGTCTGCCACTGCCATACTTATTTAAGGGCTAGTTACTTGTTTCATTGTCAAAACTAAAATTGCCATATACAGCTCATTTTGTTTAGCAGGAAAACTGAAATCAATATAAGAATTTTCTTAGGACACCCTCTCTTGTGACTCCTCCCAGCTCTGGGAGCTCTACTCTTTGTTACCTTTCTGTCTTAATAAATTCTCTCACTTTACTCACACACACACAAAAATTTACCTGGCTCAGGACATTTTCAAATCAAAAGGCAAGTACTACTGTTTCGATGAATCGTCAGTATACATATTTGATATAAGCACATTTGCTACTCTGTAAATAGTTAAATATTATGAAATAATATTAAAACATAATTATTATTTAAAAATATGGTGATACAGATTAGATCTTTAGAATGCTAGAAGCAGAATATTGAAGGTTAATAGCTGAACAGTTAAAATTGCTACTGGTATTTGTAGGTAGTATTTTGAGGGTAGAACGGAAACAGAGAAATGAGAATCAGAAGGATCAGCTTTAATTCATTCTTTGACATCGACTACCTCTCTTGGGCCATGTCATTAGTCCTGTGAGGCCTGAATTTTGTTGTCTGTGTGATGGGGATGACCTTTGCATCATGGAGTTGTGAGTTTCAAATTGGGTCATGGAAGTGACAATACCCCATACCTCATCAACCAATAAGTATTAACAGAATCTGAACCTAGGGCCATGAGTGTGTGTGTAGAGAATTGAATCTAATATCTTCTTAGATCGTGGAGATAGGGAAGGTATGGAGTGTAAGTGTGTGTATGTATGTTTGTGAGCATAAACTTCTAAAGATACCATTTTAAATTATATTTTAGTTTTATTGCTTGTGGATTTTCCCAAACCACATACACAAGCCAAAAAAGGTACAGCATTAATTTCACAGTGCTTTTAGCTGTGGTAGAATTCCTCTGAACTCTATTTTCCTCTGGTTAGACCTGTTCTGGAGGCCTACTTAGTTCATCGAGGCTAATGACCTCACAGTCATAAACACTTCTGTGCAGATTTTTCTTCCAAATGAAAACTAAATATTAGTTAAAGTTTTATAGTCCTGTTTTTATGTCCATACCAGAAAATGTTGAGGTTAGTGTCTTACTATCAAATGTAAATCGTTAAAAGGAAATCATTTTCTTTTTCTTTCCTTTTATTTATTTTTTCTTTTCTGGAAGCACTGGGGTTTGAACTCAGGGCCTCACACCTGCTAGACAGGCGCTTTTACCATTTGAGCCACTCTGCCAGCCAAGGCAATCATTTTCTTGATGACAATGATATAAATCACTATGTTAACCTCACAGTTAACTACAAAATAGATAGTATGCAGTAAAAATAAGAAAGCTGAGGCTCAGAAGGATAAATATATTTTCCAAGGTCAGAGAACAATTAAGAGAGAGAACCAGAAGCTGGCTGCTGTGGCATGCACCTGTAATCTCAACTACTTAGGAGGCTGAAGTAGGAAGATTGCAAGTTTGAAACTAATAAGATCCAGTCTCCAAAAAAAAAAAAAGCGAGAGAGAGAGAGAGAGAGAACCAGAGAGCAAGTTCAGGTTGGTAAAAGGTTGCTTCCCAGTCACTAGTATGTATTATGGGAATGTGTTTTAAAGTATAAAAGACGTGTGATGGGCACACTTTTGGTAGAGGCAGAGGCCTGCAGGACAATTAGATAATGCATCTGTTCTTAGAAAGATATCATTGATTTAGCCCTAGACCAATGCAAGGTCCTGGTAGCCTCTGGCTTTCTTTCCTTTTCCTTAAACCTATTTTTCTACTGTCATGTGATTTTTCTCTCCATATTTCTCAAGTCATTGCTCATCACTAAGAACTATGCATTAAGCTCCTCTTCCCACACCAGTTCCACTGCCTACCTCCCATCCCTCTCAGAAACACACCACACTATTGTGAGGTTAAATGAATCAACATTTAAAGAGTGTAAAGAGTTTAGCACAATGTCTGCATAGTAAGTACTCAATAAATTTTGATTGCTGTTATTTTTGTCACTATTAATAGTTAGTGGTGGTAGCAGTAGCAAAGATTTTATGATCCTGTCTTCTAGGATCTGAGTGTTCTCTGTCCAGAATCTGCTTTTGTGCAGTTCATTGTATAGGGTCCCAGGCATGGGCATGCCCAGGACAGATGGAGGAGAATTACTAAGGAAAAGCTTGCTTCTACTCAAAGGTTGTCAGAAATGGTTCTCTCTTGCCTATACCACCTCCTTGTTATTACCCATGGAAACTGCAAAAGTTCCACTTTCAAATCACATCTTTTTTTGCCTGGCGTCATTGTGTTCCATTTATCTATGTCAAACATTAATGGCTTTGGAGTGACAAAAAAGCCTTTTTTTGTTTAAGTTTGTATCTGTCCTTCCTCCTGGGTTCCTGGTCCTCTTACCACACTGATGTGTACAGTGTTGTTCTACTTGCAAAGACTTCTCTGTACCCTCCCAACCCTCGTTTTGATTTTTTTTCTGGTATCATTTTATAGTGTCCATTGCAACACATGTATTGACTTGGCTGTTTTTTCTTTTCAGTTTTCTTCACCTGATTCTTTACTTGCTCATAGTCAAAAGGCTGAGGAGAGATTGTTTAATTCTTGCATTTGGTGATATTTCCTGTTACAGATTTTTGAGTTGTATTGTAGAAAAGGCTGTTGAAAGATAACATGATTTTATAAACCTTTCCATGGACTTAGTAGGATTGAACCAAGGGTGGAGGTTAACTGTTATGTTACAGTCTTACACTTGATATGTGAGTTATACTTTGCTTATCTCAACTAAGAGTGGGCTTCACTTTCTTTTTGAGCAAACTTTGTCATCTCTTCAGTTTATCACATTAAAAGTATCTATTATAGTGCATAATTTCTAGTTAATCTTCCCTTTAAAAAATATAAATGTACAGGAGACTCGGAATACTGGTGTATACTTGTAATCCAATCTACTTGGGAGGCAGAGATCAGGAGATTGTGGTTCAAGGCAGCCCAGGCAAAAAGCTTGCAAGATCCCATCTCCACCAATGACTGGGCACAGTGGCATGCATCTGTCATCCCAACTACATGGGGAAGCAAAATAGAAGGATATTGGTCCAGGCCCACCCAGACATAAAGCAAGACCCTATCTCAAAAATAACCAATGGAGCCAGGCGCCAGTGGCACACACCTGTAATTCTAGCTACTCAGGAGGATCGCGGTTCGAAGCCAGCCCTGGGCAATTAATTGCATGAGACCCTATCTTGAAAATACCTAACATAAAAAAAAGCTGGTGGAGGGACTCAAGGTGTAGGCCCTGAGTTCAAGCCCTAGTACCAAAAAAAACCCACCAATGCATGAAGGATTGGAGGCATGGCTTAAGTGATAGAGTGCTTACTTAGCAAGCATGAGGCCCTGAGTTCAAATCCCAATATAGCTAAAAAAGGAAAAAAGTACAAACATGTAATATACAGAGGGGATAATTTAGGATGTGGGGGTTATTGTGTATATCTGTTAAGAACCTTTTTGATAAACAGTTTTTATTGAGTTATTTCAATTCAAAAGTAATCTACATTTTTTTCTAGAAAGTGAGAATTCTGAAAAGTGAAAGAAAATTAAAAATTTATTCTGACACCCAGAGATGGTAAAAATGTTTGTGTATTTTTCTCTACTTTCTACTCTACTTTGTCCAATTCAATACACATTGATTAATATACATATATTCATATTTATATACTCATTTTGATTATTATATATTCATTAATTAAAGTTCATAGTTTGTATAGAAACTAATTCATGTTTTATAGAGTATTGGGATAGTTCAAGTTTTTTTGGTACAAGTTTGACAAAATAAGAAAACTAAAATACATGATTTCTGATGATAAAAATTTGTATGTACATATTATTAAATTGTAAATATTAGAAAAATAGATTATGAAAACTGTAAGCCCAAAAAACACATGAAAAAATGCTCACCATCTCTAGCAATAAAGGAAATGCAAATTAAAACCACACTAAGATTCCACCTCACCCCTGTTAGAATAGCCATCATTAGCAACACCACCAACAACAGGTGTTGGCGAGGATGTGGGGAAAAAGGAACCCTCTTACACTGTTGGTGGGAATGTAGACTAGTACAACCACTTTGGAAAAAAGTTTGGAGGCTACTTAAAAAGCTAAACATTGATCTACCATTTGATCCAGCAATACCACTCTTGGGGATATACCCAAAAGACTGTGACACAGGTTACTCCAGAGGCACCTGCACACCCATGTTTATTGCAGCACTATTCACAATAGCCAAGTTATGGAAACAGCCAAGATGCCCCACTACTGACGAATGGATCAAGAAAATGTGGTATCTATACACAATGGAATTTTATGCAGCCATGAAGAAGAATGAAATGTTATCATTCATTGGTAAATGGATGGAATTGGAGAACATCATTCTGAGTGAGGTTAGCCTGGCCCAAAAGACCAAAAATCGTATGTTCTCCCTCATATGCGGACATTAGATCAAGGGCAAACACAAAAATGGGATTGGACTTTGAGCACATGATAAAAGCGAGAACACACAAGGGAGGGGTGAGGATAGGTAAGACACCTAAAAAACTAGATAGCATGTGTTGCTCTTAACGCAGAGAAACTAAAGCAGATACCTTAAAAGCAACTGAGGCCAATAGGAGAAGGGGACCAGGTACTAGAGAAAAGGTTAGTTCAAGAAGAATTAACTTAGAAGATAACACACATGTATAGGAAATCAACTCCCTGTATAGCTATCCTCATCTCAACTAGCAAAAACTCTTGTCCTTCCTATTATTTCTTATACTGTCTCTTCAACAAAATTAGAAATAAGGGCAAAATAGTTTCTGCCGGGTATTGAGGGGGTCAGGGGTGAGAGGGAGGGGGCATGGGGGAGAAATGACCCAAGCGTTGTATGCACATATATTCATAAAATAAAATAAAAAAAATGTACACACTCTACAGCTTGAGCCAAAAAAAAAAAAACTGTAAGCCATTCAATTATCCCATTCCCACTGTTATATTCATTTTATTTATAAATAGTTATTTTTTGTAAATTCACTTCTAATTAGATTTGTGCAGTGTTTATTGTGAAGGCATATGAAATAGATATTCTTTGCTTTTAGGTTTAGTCAAATAATGCAGTGAACTAGAATGTGTTTTACAAAATAATATCTCAGTTTTTTCTCCATGCTTTAGGTATGTGTTCTTTTTGGATCCATGCAATCTGGACTTGATAAACCGGAAGATCAAGTCTATAGCGCTGTGTGTAGCAGCATGTCCAACACAAGAATTGAAAACCTTGAGTGAAGTCCAGAAGTTTGCAGAGACGAATGGTGAGATTTTAGGCTATCCACATCTACTCTCTAGCTACCTATTCTCACTATGAAATATTATGCATTTGCATTCCAATATAAATTTGTCCCAGTATTACATACACCACCAGAGAGCCTTTAAAAGAAAAAGAGAAGAGAAACAAATTGGATTTCCTAATAAAAAAATACTAGCATCAACCTTGGGAGCTAATTTAGACTCTGGATTCTCTGGATATAGTGATATATGCCTGTAGTCCCAGCCTGAGGAAGCTGAGGTAAGAGGATCACTTGAGCCTGATCACTTTGAGGCCAGCCTGGGCAACATAGCAAGATCTCATCTCAAAAAATAAAACAACAATAACAACCAAAATAGATTATTTCAGAACCTTTACTCAACAACAAAAGAAAACAAAGTAGACTTCTAAGACCCTCCTAGGGAAATTCTGAGTAGGTCTTTGGGCTCTGAATTTGATGTTCTTTATAAATGTTTCAGTTGATTTTGATGTAGACTGTTGATTATTTGTTTTTGTTTTGAGACAGGCTCTTGCTATGGATCCCAGGCTGTCCTCAAACTAGTGATCTTACTGCCTCAGCCTCCAGAGTGCTGGGATTACAGGTGTGAGACACTATGCCCAGCTGTGCTGTTGAATATTGGGGAATTGCTATTCCATTCAATGTAAAATTTGGTTTATTTCCCCTCTTTCCAAGTATTGATTAAAAGTACTTCAGACACACATATATAAGTCAAAAATTTAAGCATTCAGGAAAAAATATAAAGAAATAGGATTGAAATTCTACCATCAATTCTTTTTCAATGTGTTAGTGCATATATAATTTTGTGTTCTGCTTTTTAAATTTAACATTATGTCATAGCTGCTTTTCTAAGAATAATTTTGAGGAACTCTTGAGGTTAAATGTATGGGAATTAACTGAGAAATTCAGCAGAGACAGTTTCCTGAAACCTCGCTTTGTTCTTTTGAGATTACTGTCTCCAGAAGCTATCCTCAGCTCCACATTCACTGAGTTCCTTTTAGAGGGTTTAAAACCACTCCTTGTGGAGTGCCATCTTCGGATGGTCCCTCAAGCCCATGTATTTGAACTTCCTTGAAGTTTCATGTCTGTATTTTGGGTGTAGGACTCCTCGGGCCTGCCTCTGTCCCATCCAAATTCAGGACTCATTCCTAGGAAAAGGGCTGACTCAAGCGTTTACCGGGTACAACCCCTAGCTAGATGGAAAAACAGCCTGGCACCTTAGCTATGCACACACTAGCATGGCTCTGGCATCTTTCAGATGGATTGAGCTCCTGAGAGCAAGGGGACTGGCAGTGTCCCTGACGTACCATCCCATGCCTTCAGCATTAGAGAATGGGAAGGGCATGGATTAATGTGGATCTGGATTCCAGTTCCAGTTCTGATTCTGTTACTGACTGGCTATCTAACAAGGGGTAAAAGATAATTGTTTCTCTGAACCTAGATTTCTTCATCTGGAAAAAAAATTTAAAATAATACTTTCCTCACATGTTGTGAGGATTAAATGTGCATGAAGAATAGTGGGCTGTGGTGGGCATTGAATATAGAGGTGCCAGTTAATCTGCTCAAGACACATTTTCTAGTTCTATATGGTGTCCCCACATTTACCTTACAAAACCTTAAACCATAACTATCACCTTTATCATTATCATGTACCTTAGGGAAAGGTAAATTATTTCTCAGGGTTTTCCAAAATCTTAGACATGAGAAGCCATGTATACATGACAGGACATACAGCTGATTGGTCAAGAGTGTAGGCTCTAGAGTAGATTATTTGGTTAAAATGTTGCTCCTTTTACCTAGTGGCTGTGAGACCCCGAGCAAGTTATTTGACCTCTTCACACCTCGGTTTTCTCTATCTATGGTATAGGGATAAGTCTGTACCTAACATAACTCACTAGGATTGTTATGACCAGTCAATACATGAGAGATGTTTAGAACAGTATCTCGAAAATAGGGACTTGCTTTAAAATGGTGTTAGCTGCTGCTCTTACCATTATTGTTCCATCAGTGGAATGTGATAGTCTTCCCACCTCCAGCCTTTCTTGACTTCTAGAAGTACAGCTGCTGTTTCCAGCATTTTTGGTTAGCACAAATCCGTTGCTCAGAAATCATCAGTAGTAAAACAATTTTTTTTAAAAATCTTTTATGCTTTAGGCTAGCATTCAAAGCTTAAGTCTAAGGTCTAGTCTTGAACTATCTTCCAGTATGTGCTCTCAAACATACTGGATGTGAGTCTTGGTGTTTTGATCCTGAGCTGTCATCTGGAGAGCCAGGCTAGAGCTGGTTTCTTATCAGCTAAGTAACCTGCTCTGATGATCCCCTGAGGAGAAATAACCCTCACTTTCCTGCTGGCACACTTTGTTTCTAGGCTACTGTCTATCTGAGTGCATGTGATTCTGATTGTGGTTTGTTTAGGTTTACTTTAAGAAGATCCTGCTTGTGTATTGGCCACAGTATTTTGTGCAAAGTTTATGTTCAAGAAGTATTAATTAGTGCACATTATTTCATAAAACAGACTTCTAAATTGGTTCCCAGCTACAAAAGCATCCTTAGGCTTTGAAGTCAGCTGTGTATTAAATAAGTCAATAAGTTAAGTATAAAAATAATAAAGATAGCATTAAGAAGCACAAATAGGTTGGGTGTGATGGAAGACAACTGTCATTGTAGCACTCTGGAAACTGAGGCAGAGGGATTGTGAATTGGATGCCACAGCTTGGGCTGCACAGTGAGATCCTGTCAGAGAGAAAGGGAGAGGGAGAGGAAGGAGAAAAGAAGAAGAGGAAGAGGAGAAGGAGGAAGAGAGGGAACACTAGAGGATGGAGAAGACAATGACTTTTAAAAGGCAGTAGAAAAACTATAAAATTCTAAGAGAGGAAGCATTTGATAGAGGGGCCTAAAATACCTTATTTTAGTAACAATCCTATTTAAATTCCTGAATTTCTTAAAAGAACCCATGTTATTTGTAGATTGGTAATTTAGAACTGAGCCCAGCAAGATTTAATTCCAGTATTACTATTATCACTGAGAAATTCTTTCTGTGCTTTTTGCATAAGCACCTTCACCCTTTGGTCTTTATACCTTATCTTTCTCATCATTTGAAATATAAGTTGATTTGAAAGAAACAGATAATTTTTATTGATAGCATGTCCATGTGTTATATTTCTGTTAGGAACTACATTGGCCCTTTGATCTCAAATATATAGATCTCAATTATTAATTTCAAAGAAGATTCTCTTTAAGAGATGATTTAGGTTAAATAGGAAGTTTTCAAATCTGTATGAGAGAATAATTAAAAGTCCACATAAAAGCCTAAACTTAAGAGCTACAGCTATAAAAGGAAGCAGGGGAAAGTTTTGTGGTATTTGATTTGATAGTAATTTCTTGAATGGCACCAAATAACACCAAAAAGAAAAAAATTATAGATGGATTATGTTAAAACTAAAACTTTTATGTACCAAAGGACAAAAATCAACCAATGGACTAGGAGAAAATAATTGCAAATCATATATCTGTTAAGGGGTTAATATTCATATGAAAGACACACACACGCATATACAAAAGAATTGAAAACAAAATGTGAAGAAATAGTTGTACACCCACTTTCACTGCATCATTATTCACCGTAGCCCAAAGGGGAAAGCTATCTAAATGTCCATGGGCAGATAAATAGATAAAGAAAATGTGGTACATACATACAGTGAAATATTATTTAGCTTTAAAAAGAATGAAACCCAGTCACATGCAACACCATGGATGAAAGTTGAGGACATTATACTAGGTGAAATAAGCCAGTCACAAAAAGACAAATACTATTTCCACATGTATGAGGTCCCTAGTGTAGTCAGATTCATAGAGACAGGAAGAAGAAAGATAGTTGGCTATGTAGAGGGTAGGAGAGGGAGTTATGGTTAATAGGTTAAGAGTCAATTTTGCAAGATGAAGAGAGTCCTGGAGATAAATGGTGGTGATGGCTGTGCAACAGTGTGCATGTATTTAACGTCACTGAACTGTACATGTACAGATGGTTAAGATAGTAAATTTTACTTCATTGTGTATTTTATCATAATTTTAAAACATGTTCTTGAAACAGAGAATGAGCTGGTGGCTCATACCTATAATCCTAGCTGCTTGGGATGCTGGTGGGGCGGGGATCTGAGGGGGGAACAGCCTTGGCAAACAGTTCATGAGACCCCATCTCCAAAATAACCAAAGCAAAATGGACTGGTGGTGTGGCTCAAGAGAAGGATCTTGTGTCAAGTACTAACTTTTAAAATCATAATTCTAAATCTTATTTTTAAATGCAGAGTAAAATAATGTGTTTCTTACTAGAATGAAAGATAATATAAATCCTTTTCAAAGAATTTTAAGTTTCCATGACAACATTTGAAAGTACTTTTTA
Source organism: Castor canadensis (assembly GCF_047511655.1). Taxonomy (NCBI): domain Eukaryota; kingdom Metazoa; phylum Chordata; class Mammalia; order Rodentia; family Castoridae; genus Castor; species Castor canadensis. Next base: position 28,327,868 of record NC_133398.1, on the reverse strand, counting down.
GCACTTTCATTCATCTATTCATATGAACTCTTACTATTTTCAGAAATTATTTAAAAATTTTAAGGGGAAGCTCTTTGGTTCTATAGCAGTGTTTGTAAGAAATAGATTAAGCAAATAGAATATTCCCTCAAATCTCTGTTTCTTTTAGGTAAGAGGAGTTGTTTACTTGGATGCTTAAAGTTTGTAGAAAAAGCCTTTTCCAAGTATGTCTGACTAGAATAAAGAGTTTGGAGGAAATATCTGGAAATTCGGTTGGTTATGTGAACATGCTGTCTCACTGCAAAGAGCTTTAGATGAAATTTAGTATGTGAATTTAGTGGTAGCTATACAAATGTTCATTTTGTTATTATGGTGCATAATTCATATATGACATGAACATCATAAATATATGATGCTAGAAAAGAAGATGATTTTAAAATGGTATTAAAAAAATTAAAATTGCCAAATATCATACAGGCTCAGTATCAAACTTCTTTTTGCTTTTGTTATCATCTTCTTGTAGTCATGTATGAATTTCATCTCTGAATATACAGGCCTTAATATATGAGCTCACATACTAGAAATCCATGTTTTTTGAAAGAACAATGGGCTGGGTTTCCCTCTTCGTCTCTATTGCCACTTAATAATTTCTTACCCTCTCAACACACTTTATCCTCAATTCTGTATCCTTGTGAGTTGCCACCAGCAGGTAAATTGTTTAGCTTCAGTCTCACCAGAATTGCTGTGAAATCAGTTCTTTTTATTCATCTCTAAATAATTCATCTTGTTCATTTATCTCTCTTATCCATCTTCTTCAAGTGATTATTCATACCTTTTTTTTCCTCATAAACCCTCTTGTTCACTCTCTTTCCTAACCTTATGCCCAGCAGAGAAAATCGAAACCATCTGGTGAGAGCTCCCATCTGAGTTCCTATTTTCAGCAGGGCATGAATTCCATCTTACTCCTGCTTTCCTTCCCTCCAGCTTCTGATGAACAAGTTTTTTTCTCCTTTATTATCATTATTTTTTGAAAACTCAAATACGGCATACATTGTAGGGATAAAGTGATCCCTCCTCCTTCTGAAGCTAACTTTGGCTTTATATAAGAGTTCCATTTCAACCCAAGTATACTATGATAGTGGTGAAGAAAGGGACGACAATGCCTGCTCAGACTGTTCTTTCTCTCCCCATTCCCTAAGTCTACCCACCAGCTCTGGCTTAGAGTCCACCCTTTACTTCACTCCAGTGTCCCCAGTGTTCAGCATGGGCATGTGAATGTTGGTGGATCACTTAATCCCTGGGATTTGTTTCACCATATCATACATTGGTCCCTACTATGTACCATGCACTATGCTAGGTGCCTTGCATATTATTTTGCTCTTTGCATTTGCTATCTAAATTCTAACCAGTAGCTTAGAAATACACATAATCTGTAAGTTAGAAGTTAGCTTTGTATTCTCAGTTAGTACTGATATTTCACATAGGTTTTTTAGTATTGTTTCCATTACTCTTACCAAACTATTTTATAATATATATTTTGGCTTCCCTTACACAATGTAAATTATAGCAGAAATTTTATTTTGTTTTTGTTTGCATCCCATTTACAGTATGTAAAGAAAAGCACTGCCATTTAAAAGTATTTCTTTAATGGACTATAGTTTATATAATTATGAGAGTTTTATGACCTTCCATTGGGATCATGTTCACATTTTGAGCAGAGTAGAGCTGTGCAACTCTGTGCTTTCCTAATGATTATTGTCTTGTCTTTTAAAATTTTGCACATTATGTGACCCATTCAGATAAAAATTCTTACTCATGAATGCTAAAAAGCCTCTTGATTATCTTTATCTGGTTATTAGGTTTTGATCAGTAGCGTCACAATTCATTTAGGAACAATATAACTTAAACCACAGAATTAGTATGGATTTTGTTTTGGCACAGTGAATCAAAAGGCTGGACTTGATAACATTTATAAATGAACAAAATGATCAACTCTAGCAAAGTGACTTAAGTGCCTCCAAGTCAGAGAACAACTAGGATGTTTATTTAGAAAGGAAAAAGAAAATTTTACATTTGCTAATATAACCTAAACCAGTTCTTTCATTCACCAAATACTATTATCCATTAAGTATGTACCAGAGATAGAAAATTTATTCCCCACATTAAAAAAGCTTACACTAGAGTCAGATTTCTCCTGTCCTTCACAACACCCAGTAGAAGGCTTGTACATAGATGTTCAAAATTAGTTCACATAACAGAATTTTTATTGTGTACCTGATATGTACCCCTAGTGGCTGACAAGTGTTGATATACCCCCAGCTGGCTAATTTCTGTAGACAAGTGCTTTTTGTGATTTGCAAACATGGCCATACTTTTCATGGGTTACTAGAAATTCAGACTGGAAAAATATATACCATTCTTCCAGCATATAAATATATAGTGATTTCCTAATTAGAGAAAGGTTAAATTCATTGAACTTCACAAGGCAATTTTTCATAATGAAAAATGTTCTGCATTGAAAGAAATTTTTATCTGTCCATTGCAGATTTCTAAATCATATTTTGAAGAGCCTGTGTTCACTCAATTTTAATGAATCATACAAATGCCACTTGAAGGTAAACACAGATTTAAACAAAAAAGAAAAAAGCCTTAAACATGCCAACTATTTGCTTTGTGACTTTGTTTCAAGGTACGTGGTGTTTTAGGCCATTGTTTGACAACTAAGGGCGTTTGTGACTTCCTGAGGACATTTGGCAGTTTGGAGACTTGTTGGTTGTCACAGCTGGGCAAGAGCTTAGCTCCTGGAATCTAGTGGGTAGAGCCCAGGGGTGCTGCTAAACATTTTGAAATCATCAGACTGCTTTCCAGAACCAAGAATTCTCTGGGATAATAGTCATGACACAAGATCGAGAAACCATGTTTTAGATAGTGTGTTGTGTAGTGAATAGTGAAAAGCATATGAACATTCCATATACTATGTAACTCTAAGATATAAGAAATGAATAAATTACTTCATTTTTTCCCAATTAGGATCTTTTTTATTCAACAGAAAGCTTCTGGGTGCACCTGTATACTAGGAAAGGGATTTTAGATATTTAAATAAAAGCCTAAGGTTGCAATTATCAGAGTTTGTATTCTAAGAATGGAGATAGCAGATTAAAATAAAGTTACAAATAGTATACTGTTTTTTAACAGAACTAAGCGAATAACTTCATTGGATGGGTCATAGAAGTCTGAGTAGTTTGTGGAAGTTCTGCTCAAACTTCAGTACTTACTTAAATTCTAGTCTACAAAGGACAGCACAAATGGAATATCATGTGAAAGCCTGGAAGCTATAAACAGCAAAAATTGATTGTAGGTAGTTCATTGTGTTGAGATGAGGCTGAAGTTTTAAGTAGTTTTAGGTGGAATCTGCTTTAAGAGGGCCTTGAATCCAAGGAGTGTGGACTTCATCCTGAGGCTAGGAATCTGCATTTTACAAAGACCATCATGAGAGTCATGTGCAGAGTGGAGACAAGAAACCCTTTGGGAGAAGATTTAAACTGATCCAGTAGGTCTAAGATTACATAGGAAGGTCTGACTGACAGAACTTTGTATCTTGATTGTCTGGAATGGCACAGGAAGATGGTGGATAAGGATGACAATGTAGATGACTCACAGATTTCACCAGGGAGATTTCATGAATGGTAGAACTATTAACCTGGATAGAAAACATACAGAATGAGAGTGGATGATGGAAATAATTTTTGTTCATATATACTGTTTTTGAGGTATCTATAGAATATATTTTAAAATTTATTTTAGCATAGAACTTACTGGAATTTATCTGATTTGTGATTATTGGAATGACACAAAAGAAACACAGTGGCTTAAAGAATATAGAATTTTTTTTCTAAGTATGGCAGTGGTTGCTTGTAAGGCCTTGGAAGTCTTAATTTTTTTCCCCTCCCTAACTTTTGGGGTGTGGCAATGCAAGGAACGTCTTAGGAGAGTTGATATAACTTGATATTGAGCTAAAGAATAAGTAATTAAATATTATCAGACATTTGAAAAATCATAATAGTTAAACATTCTAGGGGCTTTAGCAACCATTTACCATGATAAATGTTTGTATATTCAACTTAGGTTCCTAAGATCACTCATTTTGATAGCTTTTGAATAACACTGGCTGAGTTGTATGGATTGCCTCTGGTGTGCTTTAGATAAGCTTCTGTTTTTAGTTTCTGACTTTTCATTACTCAAATACATACGGTTCTTGCCTACTTTTGAATTTGAAGGAAAACTGTATGTCTTGCTCTTTATGTCCAAACCTGTTGTGCTAAGTCTTGTTTGTGCTTCCACTGTAAAAAAAACAAAACAAACAGATGCTACTTTTAAAATGCCCACTGAAAGTACATTCACTAATAGACATGAAAAGAAAAACAACTGTAAAATATGTGCCTTTGCAGTATTGCTTTGATACCCTTCATTGAGCCTCTCTGTCCATCAACTCTTTAAAACAGAAAGCAGTGTATGTAAAGTTTACAGGATTGTTACTGCTAACACATTGTCAAGATCTTTTTCCTTTAATCTATTTAGTATAGGATTACTTAGTACTGGCCCGTGTCCCAGAAGACCATCAGAGATAAGGCTATTATCCTTTCATTGAATATTATCCTGGGAAAGTATTCATAAAATTGAACCCTGTTGCACCTGCTGACCTCCTTTTTTAAATGAAAGGGGAACAGGGATAGAGATTGTGTTCACTGAATTCAGATGAAGCAGTGTTTTTAGCAGCAGGAACACAAAGTGCTTTAGTTAATGCCTTTTATATTGTGCAAATTGATTCCATCTTGGACTCTGAAAGAAATAAGTTGACAATTCAGATCAGGAAATTGACAATCACATTGGGTGCTCTGAGTTATTGGCACAGTTGCTCTTTTTTCGTAAGCAATTCTAAAGAAAGACTTCCAGTTATTTTGGGATTAATATAAAATGTTTGCTTGCTGTCAGGTTTTCTCCAGAATTGCTATGTATAGAATTTAGTGGCATTATCTTCAAACATGAGAGACAATACTTTCAGGAGAGTTAAATACTTAATATTAATGCTTAACTTTTTCCCTTTTTAATTTTTTCTTTGCAGTACTAGGGATCAAACCCAGGGCCTCAATCCTGCTAGACAAGTGCCCTACCACTAAGCTACATCCCCAGTCCACATGCCTAACTTTCGAAATTTTTTCATTAAAATGAAAAAGAACTGTCAAAAATAATTTTTTAAACTTAGTCTCCTATTGAATCTATCAAAAACTGAAAAGGCTTGGAGAACAGTGCCATGTAACTTTCAAGTATTTCTTTAAAAATATATTTGCATTGTTAAATTACTTGAATTATCTTTGCATAAAATATATGCTACTTATATTTGTAATATATGCTACACATTTAAACACTTAGCAGGTGGTTTGCTGGCTTAAAGGGAGCATTGCTATGTTAAATGGTTGTTTGTGACTTTCCAGAAATTTTGATTGATCAGGAAAGATATAAGTAAAATAACTTCACTCCCAATTATGTTATCCAAAAAAACCAAGACATATTCATTTTTCTATACTCCTTTCCATTTTCTTCTCATATGATCATTGCATTTTCCATAATTAACTCAGTGTTGAGGTCTGCCACTTTTTGCCTCATGTTGTATTTTCCATGGAGTACCTTGTAAAAGTTCATTATGACTAAAATACAAATGTGAAGCTCTTATGTTTGTTTTTAATAATTAAGAGTTTGTGTAAATTAGAAACCTCATAAGGATCTGAATTAACCAAATATAAACAGTTTCTGAAGATATGCTGCAAAATCAGAGCTGGAGCCTGCTAGGTCTCTTCACTTACTTACATTGCAGTATCTATTGTGCAAAGAACATTCCAGTAGCTGTTATAAAATTAGCAGGTCAGGAAAATAATATCTTCTAGATTTGGTGGACTGTATCCATCTGATTTTCAATATTATTTACATATATATTAGCCATGTAATCAGAAAAGTAGATCATTCTTTGTATAACTAATCTAAGGTTGAATTTAAGCAACTTTAAACTTGGAAAACCTGGAATCAGTTTTATCAGTTTATTCAGTTTATTTGTAGTCTGGAGTCTTAATAAGAAAAAAGTATTGCATTAGCACAGTGTAGGTGCTATGTACAGTATTTAAAATATTTGGTAATGGAAAGTATAGGAATGAGAGAACATGCAAAGGAGCATGGGCTTTGGAGTCAAAGAGATGTGGTGTCTAATCCCAGCTCCATGGCTAACTGCATTTTTGGACAGGTTGCTTACCTTATCTCTCAGCCTCTAGTTCTTCCTCTAAAGTAATCGTCACAAGACTTGCCCCATGGAGTTATAGCTAATGATGTCACTATTCATACATCTTGCATAGAACCTGATATAGGGCAGGTACTCAATGAAGGTAGTTCTAGTACTTGTTGTTACCTTTAATATTAATTAAAATTTGTAATAAATTATATTGAATTATCAGTGATTTAAGAAAAGAATCACTTTCAACGATTGAGGACTGATAAAATAGATCGAATCAGATTCTTATGAATTCTGTAATGTCTAAAAGCTGTATATGTTAGTATTAACATCTAAAATTAAAGAGAATCGGTAAGAGGATTATTCAGACTCTGTTCCACCAGCTAACACAGAACTTTTCTTTCAACAGGCTCAGCGCTATGCAGCTACAACCTGAAGCCTTCTGAATATACTACATCTTCAAAATCTTCTGTTCTTTGCCCCAAACTACCAGTTCCAGCCAGGTAAATTTTATTTCAAAGTTGTTAAATTGTGATTTGTTTTTGTAGATAAATTTTACTGTGTGTTATTTTGAAAACGGAGTTACTTGAGGATACCTGTTGTCCAGGTCCAAGATTTGCACAACATTTAAAGTCAGAATAGACATGGCAACATGTGTTTTCCACACTTTAAAAAATACATGCAAAAACAACTTTTCTTATTCTCAGATATTTTAAATTTCTCTTTAGGGCTTTTGTTTTTGTTTTTGTTTTCATGCCATTATTTTTAAGTATACACAACTGCTTAGTCATTGTCAAGTCTGCAACAACTTAGAAACCAAGTCTCTTGGTCCCCAAAGATCCTTTGAAGCGATCCTAGTAGTACTGACTGGGATTATTTTTTAATTTACCTTGCAAATTTAAGAGGTATCCCAATGATCATTCTGTAGAGGTTATGTCCTTTAGGCTTATTCTCTGTATTAGGCTGTGTGCCATATCTTATCCAAAGTCTTCAATTAAAAAAAAAATCATTGAGTACCAACTGCATGTAATAGATACAAAGATGAAACTAGAAATATTCTTTGGAAGGATCTCACATATATTGAATTTTAAAATTATAAACAGATTTTTAAAAATACAAATCCTCATTCTACAATATATCCTCAAAATTATATGTAGATAAATGTGTCATATAGTTATATGTGTACACACATACATACATACATTGGAGTCTGTTTTATCTTAAGAACCTTACTATATATTGCTAAGTGTATATAACATAAGAAAACTTCTAGGAAAACTGAAAATTGACTTTTTTTTTTTTTTTAACGATACTTGGGCCTTCACCTTGAGCCACTCCACTAGCCCAATTTTCTTTTTTTATTCATATGTGCATACAATGTTTGGGTCATTTCTCCCCCCTTCCCCCTCCCCCCCTCCTTTACCCCCCACCCCCTCCCCTACCCCTCCTAATCCCTTGCTACCAGGCAGAAACTATTTTGCCCTTATCTCTAATTTTGTTGAAGAGAGAGTATAAGCAGCAATAGGAAGGACCAAGGGTTTTTGCTAGTTGAGATAAGGATAGCTATACAGGGAGTTGACTTGCATTGCTTTCCTGTGCATGTGAGTTACCTTCTAAATTAATTCTTCTCGAACTAACCTTTTGTCTAGTTCCTGGTCCCCTTCTCCTATTGGCCTCAGTTGCTTTAAAGTATCTGCTTTAGTTTCTCTGCATTGAGGGCAACAAATGCTATCTAGTTTTTTGGGTGTCTTACCTATCCTCATACCTCCCTGTGTGCTCTCGCTTTATCATGTGATCAAACTCCAATCGCCTTGTTATGTTTGCCCTTGATCTAATGTCCGCATATGAGGGAGAACATATGATTTTTGGTCTTTGGGACCAGGCTAACCTCACTCAGAATAATGTTCTCCAGTTCCATCCATTTACCTGCGAATGATAACATTTCGTTCTTCATGGCTGCATAAAATTCCATTGTGTATAAATACCACATTTTCTTAATCCATTCATCGTTAGTGGGGCATTTTGGCTGTTTCTATAACTTGGCTTATTGTGAATAGTGCTGCAATAAACATGGGTGTGCAGGTGCCTCTGGAATAACCTGAGTCACATTCTTTTGGGTATGCCAGCCCAATTTTTTGTGATAGGGTTTTTTCTAGATAGGGTCTCAGAAACTATTTTCCTGGGCTGGCTTCATTCTCTGCCTTCTGAGTAGCTACGATTACAGGCATGAGCCACCAGTGCCTGGCAGGAAAACTGACTCATAAGACACTTTTCTTATATGTCAATATATTATAGTGAGCACTTGGGAAAAAATTTTGAGATTTGAAAACATGAAAGTAGATCATGTCTACTTTCTTTAGAATTACTTATGAGTCTAACTTGTGCTTTATAAACTTGAATTTGAAATTTTCTTCTGGAATGTAGGAAAAGAACATATCAGTTAAATCGATTTGTAGCTCTTTGAGTCTTGTCAAGTTGATAATAAAAACCAAAATTTAAAACTTAGAGATACAAAAGCAAAGAGACTATTTTAAAAGATACTCAGTAAGAGGAACCTAAAAATTAGGGCCTTAAAACAATAGCTAAGGAGATTGCAGTCATGAAAATGAAGATTAGGAAGGCCACAACAGTAAAAGCAAAGAGGGTCCTCTGAATACAGTCAATGGATAAAATTTACTGATGTAAAAACGAGAAAAGTTGTATATCCTTATCTACGCAGCTGCTAGAGTTTGTTTTAAATGCGTAGTTCAAATATGAGCCATTCTTTCACAGCCAGAACATATTATGAAAGGATAACCAGAAAGCCTGGATGTGATAATGAGGTTGCTTTGCTCCAGTGTAAGTGTGGGTGGGATGGTGAGGGGGGGGATTGGCTCATACTTCAACTCTTCCCCCACCTCTGACCTCTGACTTCTGACTCCACCATGTTGGGCACTATCTACCTGTTCCTGGTTATCTTGGGTGTTCCAGTCATCTGCATGTACATACACACACACACACACACACACACACACACACACACACACACACACTTCATAGCATCCTAACAATATTGACTAGAAGGCAAAGCATAATATGGGTATAAGTTTTATAGATGGACAGACTTGGCTTCTAATAAGATCACCATCTACTCAGAAATCTGAGATGAAATGCTGATTCTATATTGTGTTTACACTCTGTTCAAAGACTTATGTTTTACTTACCACAGTGCCTCTTGGTCAGAGTATCTTACCATTTTTTGTCTGAACTAAGCCTGTTGGGAAGCAAAAGAAAGAAAACAGTTAATAGAAGGAAGGCAAATTAGAATCTATAGTCTAGTAGTGAATATGTTTTTTTTAATTTTTAAAAAAATGTTAGTGGAAGGGGGTTTGAACTCAGGGCCTAGGACTTGCTAAGCAAGCACTCTGACTTGAACCACTCCCCCAGCCCTTTTGCTTTAGTTTATTTTTTTTAATTCATTTATTCATATGTGTATACATTGTTTGGGCCATTTCTCCCCCCTGCCTCTCACTCCCTCCCTCTCCCACCTTGCTTTAGTTTAGATTGGGTCTTGTACCTTCCGTTCAGAATGGACTTGAGCCCATAATCCTCCTGTCTCTGCCTCCTGAGTAGCTGGGATTATAAGTATGTACTACCATGCCTGGCCCTTGTTAATTTTTTTTTAATACCAAAAGATCAGCACCAAGAAAAACTGTGAGCCCTCATCTCTTTTCTTGTCTTCCTTGGAGCATCCTAGTAGCAGACATAGGCGCATGAACTTGGAATCTAGATAAGTCTGGGAGTGAACAGCTACCTGATTCTATTTGTCAGCTTAAACAAGTCTCTTAACCTCTGTGTAAACCAAGTTTCCTTATGTGTACAACAGGAATATTCCTACTTACAGATTTGTCTTAAGGCTTAAGTAAGATAACATGTTAAATACCCATTAAGTAAGATAAAATGTTAAATAAATAACTATGGACACTAGCATAGGAAATATGTCTCTCAAGTTCTAGAACCTTTTCCTTTCTGCTCACTTACCTGGGTACCCAGAGACCTGCAGCTGAAGTCAGAACCTGTATTAGAGAAGCACTTGTAAACTAATAAGCAATAAAACATTAATGATACATAATAGCCACATGGCTACTATTCCTAAAAGCTTTTGAATTTTAAAAACAAATACATAGGAAGGGCAATACTTTATCTAAATTCATAATTTTCTGTCGATGAAATGCCCAGCATGGTAGTAAGTTTAAGGAATAGCCAACCCATATGCTTAAATGCTGATATAAACAGCCAGAGCAGTTTTTACTGTAGAAACAGATTATATAAATTCGGTTTACTCATTATTTGGGTTCCTCTGGATGCCCAAAAGGTTGCTGAGTGCTATAGAATTATAATATGATATGAAATGAGAAAAATGTATTACTTATTTATATTTTTAAAGGGAGGATTCAATGGTAAGTTAATATTTACAAATCGTCTACTGTGTGCCAGCTGACATACCAAATTTCTCATTTATGTGTATTATCTCACTTAACCATTGCAAAACCCATATAGATATTGTCCCTCATTTGTAGGTGAGGAATTGCAAGATGAGAATGGATAAATTACCCAAGACCAAACAACTAATTTCTGTGAATCAGAATTTGAATCCTTATCAAATCTTTAACACACACAGTTGGGGTTTTTTGTTTGTTTGTTTTGTAAGGCACACAGAAGTGAAAGAAGAGAGAAAAATAATGTGTGAAAACCACTCTATATTGCTATTAGAGTCTTGTTTCCTTGACTTACTTATTTCCTGCCTGTTGTATATTATAGGGCTCCTGCTGTAACCCTTTATTCATAATCTTTCTTAAATAAAACTTTTAGCTAGAAATCATTTGTAGTTGTTTCTTTTTAACCTGAGGCTCTAAAATAATTATATGAGATACAGACCACTACCTTCTCTTGTGAAGATTATGTGGTGAAAAGGTATTAAGCAGTGCTTGACATTATAGTTTAGGGGTCTTTTTTAATGTGATAATCTGTACTTAAAGGCAAGTGGACAGTATGCTTGCCAAGGCAAGACACAATTTGCCTATGAGTGCTAATTTTTTTAAATCTTTAAAAGATTCGTTATAAATTCATTTTGTTCTTGTGGACTAATGTTTCAATAACACGAAACAGAATCACTTCCTAATGGGATCACATTGACTTCTTCAAGATTCAATGTTCTCTGGGTTTTTGAAAGGTAGAAAAGCATACTGTAAATAGAATACTTGATGCTTATCCTCTTAATTAAGAAGCACAGACTGTGTCATTTAGGTTAGACACTAAAGTAGAAACGATCTCATATACTAGTTCTCAGAAATATTTTCTCAGAGGTATATGAAGATGAGCTCATTCATCTTAAAGTCATTATCTCAAATGGGATTTAAATAGTAAAATATAAAACAAACCATTCCAGTGCCATGATTACTTACATTTTTTAAAGTAAAATAATTCAAGGGCCTGGGAATACATAGCTCAGTGGCAGAGTGTATGCTTAGCATGAACAAGGCCCTGGGTTCAATCACCAGCATCCAAAAAATAAATACTAGTAAAATAAAAAAGAAGAAAAAAGAACTCAAATATCAAAACCCCATGCCTGATAGGGTTGTTTTTGCTTGGGGAAGAGTTGAGAGAAAGAATGACAAACAAGGGAGTCTAGTGCTTTTTTTTAAAGGTGTGTTTAATTTTATTTTGAATGTGTTCATGTAATCTCTTCTTTTATTTGCCTTCTACTTCAGTTATTTGGTATAACTAAGAGCAGAGTTTGACTATCAACTAGACAATGTAGTTAATCAGCTTGTGCAAATTTTGTACCTTTAAATTCAGTGCTGAAGGGCTGTGGATCAAGTGATGCTAGAACACTTGCCAAGCAAGCATGAAGCCCTGAGTTCAAAGCCCAGTATCGCCAAAAAAGCATTTTTAAAAAACTGCCAGAGATTGAATTATACAGTAAAGGATTGTTATTTTTGAAGAGTACTTACAAAAGTACTCTTTACAATTGGCCAAGTGTTTATATATAATAGAAAAGTGAGTTGAAAGGGTTAATTCAGAGCAGATATTACTCAGCATTTCCCCCTTAACAGAAATGAAGGATTAGAATTTTGTGAGTATAATCGTTCATTTTCAAATCAACTACTCTCATCCTGAATTTGAAAAGCAGGAAACACTGAAGATCCTAGTTATGCCGATGCTATATAATTTGGAGTCGGTGACTTGGGGGTGGGTCCTTTGATGATGGTGGCGGTGATCTGAAGAGACACAGAGTACTGCCCTTCCCCTTCCATCTAGCAGATGGCAAAATTGAGCAGGAAGAGTGACATGCAGCTGTGCAGTGTTAGGACAATTGGGGTTTTCACTGGTATCAGACAGGAAAACACAATGAGTGAGCAGGGCCAAGAAAATTACTACGAATAAGACAAAGATGGCAGTATCCTTAAGGTGGATGTACTCTCCATTCAGGTCTAAGACAAGTTAGTTACACAGAGGCTGCATCAGAGATGATAGGAATAATCTACAGAGAGGAAGAAGCTGTAGGTAATTTTGGAGCAGAGATGATTTTACCTTTGGAGATAGTCAGGCTTTAGAAAACAAAATGTAATTAGAAAGGTCCTTAGACAAAGACATTAACTTGGCTGAGAAAGCACTAGATAACAAAAAGAAAACTGTAAGTCACAATAAAGTTGTCAAATCAGTCTGCATTGACTTAGAAATTTGTAGCTAATCCTTCTTGGGTTTTGTGATATTTCTAACAAAATCCATTTCATTTAAAAGTGTTCTGTAGGACTGGGTATGGTAGTACAGGCCTATAATCTCAACTACTTGGGAAGCAGAGATTGGGAGGATCATGGTTTGAAGCGAGGCAAAAAGTTAGTGAGACCCCATCTCAATCAACAACTTGAGCATGTTGGTGTGAGCCTGTCATCTCAGCTACATAAGAAGCATAAGTAGGAGGACTGCAGTCTGAAGCCAGTTCCAGGCAAAAACACAGACCTTATCTTGAAAATAACTAAAATCAAAAAAGTGCTGTGGGTGTGGCTCAACAGCACTTGCCTAGCAACCACGAGGCCTTGAGTTCAAAACCTACTACCACCAAAAAGAAGTTTTCTGTAATTTAATACCCTTTACAAAACAAGTTTTGATGAAAAAACAATGACTCATAAACCATAAGTCAAGCATCACTCAGAATGCTCTGGCTTTCTGTACTTTCTAATAGCATGTCAGATCTTTATCATTAACTTTTACTAACACCATTATGGAAGTATACACAAATACACAACCAGGGATAGTTTTTCAAAAAGAATACTCATATCAGTATTACCTCATCATTGTTGGATATATTTTCCTGAAGCATGACTAAGGTAACATGTTTAAAATGATTTTAATTCATGAAGCATGGAAGATGTTGCTTATTCTTACTGCCATTGGTGTTCATTTATTAACATTTAATAAAAAACAATACATAGTTCACTCATTCTTTTTTGAAAACTACTATTTTCTGAGGATGGAAACAAAGATAATGTTTCAGGTCATACAAAGTTGTTTTGCTGAGATTAGAAACCTTAGAATTTGGTGCCCAACCATTGTAATCTTATTTACTAATTGGACTAAATATATAGTGCCAACCAAGAATAAAAACACGTACATCATTCTGGTCAAGTATGTTATGTTAGACCCACCACTGATAGTCCCACACACAACCCGGAAAATGTGGGGTTCACATTAATGGTGGCCAAATTCTAACTTAATTCACAATTAGTGTACAGTAGCATATGGACATATACATGGGCTCCCCTAGAACCTTGCCAGATCGCAACCGAAGGCATATCCCCAGTCCTTTGTTTAACGGTCTCATTGTTTGGATCTGTGTTGTCTTCTCAGAACTATGTATTACAAACCAGATTTATGTTGTAGCTCATATACAGCTATGTTGCTTCACAGGTCAAAGCTGCAGTCCATGTACACTTGAATTTAAATAATTGATTATTTTCTCTTTTATATAGACACATAAAATCTTGGATTATTAGTAACATATGAAAGAAAAGAAAATAGTCCCAAGCCCTATGACTCTAATAAATTAGATTATTTTTTACTTTTTTAATATTCTTTTTCTGTTTCCATTCTTATAATCTCTTCTCTCTCTCTCTCTCTCTCTCTCTCTCTCTCTCTCTGTGTGTGTGTGTGTGTGTGTGTGTGTGTGTGTGTGTGTGTCTTTGTCTTTCTCTCTCTCTTTCTAGTGCTGGGAATCAAACTCAGGGCCTTGCACATGCTAGGCAAGCACTTTGCTTCTGAGCTATATCCCCAGCCCTTCTTCTGTGTAATCTTTTCTTCGGAGATGTCACCATCACTTCAGATATTATTTTTCCTGTTGTATTATTACATTATAAGCATGTCCATATATTAGTACTCATGGTTATTGTTTTAAGTAACTGCATATTATTCTGTATGTTAATGTTTTGGTATGACCATTTATATGAGGGGTATTAAATGTGTGCCCTAAACACCTTTATTAATTTGAGGTTTTGTATGCTGTTTTGTTAGAGGAAATATTCTATAAATAGTGGCAAATTTCACATGAAAAAGCATGTTTTTTTGTTTTTTTACTTTTAACTTGCTTTGGCAAAAGTTCATTTTTAGTTCAGTGAAGTATATGTTTGTAGGCTTTGCCATCTGTCTTCTGACTGGCAGATGTGCAGGCTGAGGACTTTAAGTGTTTGGTTTTGCTTCTCATAGTTCTGTGTGTATGTGTATGTGTGCATTTCTTTTCAGAAGGGGAGGGTAATGTCTTCTTTTGGAACATGCACTCCACCCTCTCTGATAAGGCTTGTGGTAAGATGTGCATCACTCCCCATAACAGTCATCTTCATAGCATTAAACACACAACTCTGAGCTCCCATAATGATGTGTGGAGGGTGGAGTGTATTGCAGCCATATTCACCTTTCATTTGTGTGTTTGATGTGGCATTTATATTAAGTAGGAGTAATTTTTTTTTCTGATTTTTTTTTTCTTGTGTCACCAGTGCACCTATTCCATTCTTCCATCGCTGTGCTCCTGTGAACATTTCCTGCTATGCCAAGTTTGCAGAGGCCCTGATCACCTTTGTCAGTGACAATAGTGTCTTACACAGGCTGATTAGTGGAGTAATGACCAGCAAAGAGATTATATTGGGACTTTGCTTGTTATCACTAGGTAATTGTTTTTCTCATTATTAGCTATTGCATAGAACTGCAGTAGAAGACCATTCTGTCTTTTAACTGAAATATAAATACAACTGGGGATACTTGTAAAATGTATAACTTCCCATAACCAAAATAATTGTTTCAGATTATATGTAGTTATAAATATGCACAGAAAAGTATGTAGATATATCTGAAACTCATTTCCCTTCTTTTTTTTCTTTCGTTGGAGAAACCTGATGTTTTCCCAAACTTTGGTTACTACGTCTATGATTACCTTTCATATAATAGCAGGAGACTTCTTTTAATGAACCAATAACCCTCTGTTTTTAGTTATGATTCCCAAAGGTAGGTTTACTTAGAAAAGAGGCCACATATTCTCATATTTTTTGTCTAAGAACGTATAGATTTTGGTAGATTACTTTTGAATTTCATAATTTTCATTGCTACAGTTCATAATATCACTGTATTGCTGGAAAAAACTAGGAAATCTCCACTTGTTAGCCACCGAATTTTCTACTCAATAAATAGATAGTATAATCAAACAAAATTTTTATTCTCAAGATAAAAACTCCATGTGTTATTTTAGAACCAGATGTGGGCATATCAGAGTTTAGTGATCTTCTTAGTTTGGAGAAGTAAACTGGTAGTATTTATGCATATTAACAGAAATTATAGTCATTGAAAAGATACAAGCTGTATTTTCGTCTTTCTTGTCATTAGAGAGTATTTTCTTTTTGCTTAGGTAGTACTTGAGTCAATTGAAATAATGCTGCCCATATGAAAATCTAATTCTGTGGTATTTGAAGGGCTCCCATCTGTTTTTCGTTCCTGTACATTTATTGCAAAAGTGAGTACCTTAATAATATTACTAGACACAGATCCTAAACATTTATTTGGCTTTGCAAATGGTCCCCAAACATTTGACTATTAGTCTAACTTTATATAAAAGTTACTTGGTTTCTGAAATAGTTGAATGCTTTAACTAAAAATA
This sequence comes from Castor canadensis, assembly GCF_047511655.1. Lineage (NCBI taxonomy): Eukaryota > Metazoa > Chordata > Mammalia > Rodentia > Castoridae > Castor > Castor canadensis. Next base: position 28,311,432 of record NC_133398.1, on the reverse strand, counting down.
AAGTCCAAACCTTAAAAATAGTGACAACAATGCTGTGAATTCATTGAAATTCCAATTTTTATTACAAAGATTCTTTTTTGAGGCTTAAGAATATAGCATTCTGTGCATGGTGGTGTACACATGTAATCCCAGTTATGCCAAAGGTAGGAGGATCATAGTCCAAGGCTGGCCAGGGCAAAAAGTGCAAGACCCTATCTGAAAATTAACTAAATCAAAAAGGGCTGGGAGCATGGCTCAAGTGGTAGAAATTCCCTGAGTTCAAACCCCAGTATTGTCCTCTTTCCCCACCAAAAAATGTAACATAAATCCAAACTATCTTAATTCATTTGTTTGTGGAATAAGCCTTTAAATCATTAAACATTTACAAATTATTTTATAAATGTATGTCCCATACAAGAGTGGAATCCTCTCTCTTGAGAGTTTTACTCTCAATTTTAGCACATTGGGATTAAGTTTGGGCAAGTGAAGGAGCTGGCTAACTCAAACTAAGCTTTGCTCATTTTTGAGGAAGGACTTTCCAATCCATTAAGAAATTAGGTTAGAGGGATATTGGCCTCAGTAGGCTTCAGGAAGTTATTCTATAGTGTCAGGTTCTCCCAGGGAGTTCTGGAGTTTAAGATAAAAGTGTCTGATAAAGATAGAAGTTTGTTGACTGACCATCAGAGATGTTGGTCCTGAAATGCATAGATGACTCAAGGCAGTGTAGCACTAATTAAACTGATGTCTGTCACTATGTGATAATTTTTCTTGTCACCAACATGACATGTCATTTGCTATGCTGTGTGCTAGATGTGTGTTTGCATGTCTGATGTCCTCCCCATGGTGGGTCCACAACAGTCCCGTGCTGTTTTTGAGTCACCATTTGCATTTGCATGTCTTCTCTCTGTAGTGGATAAACCACACAGTTAGGTACCTTTGGTTTCCATTGATGCTATTTAAGTGGTACAAGTAGTAAAATCAAACTGCAAGAGCAGTCAGTTTCTTTTCTTCCCTAAATTGTGGTCATGAACTAGTCAATAACAACAAATTATTTCCCCGGGGGAAGAAAGAACAATGGAAAGGGTTACTCTTTATGTTCTGATATGTTTTCAAATAATACTCTACCTGTTCTCTGTTTCCCTTCCCTGCAGTTCTATCCATGATTCTGATGGTGATAATCAGGTATATATCAAGAGTACTTGTCTGGATCTTAACAATTCTGGTCATACTGGGTTCACTTGGTAAGCTATTACTTTTTTGTTTTCATGGTGTCTAATTCCATCCTAGCAAATGGGAATATAAAGAAGAAAATGCAAATTTTTGTTTTAGTTTTGCCTTAAGAATTTCAATGATTATATTACCCCCTACTCATTTCATAATGGTTAGTATTTGAAGTCCAGAACTTTTTTCTATGCATATGTATGTGAGTGTACATTACTTAGTTAAATTTGTTAAGCTGAATGTGGAATTCTTATAGTAATGGGATGTGCCTCCATTTACATTTAAAATCTTATTTGGTGGTTTAGTTTTACTATTGTCCTGGTTTATGTTTTCCTGAAATTTATGCTTTTGTATTTTGTTTCCTGTATCTTTTCTATGTAAATTGCATTATTTGACTATCTTCACCCTTGCTGTGGATGACATACATTGTATTTTACAGTTGATAACCTATATGTATTTAGAAAATAATCTAGAATTCTGTGATTATTAAAGGCAGAAATCATATGTGTTAAGTTTTTCCCTATCTTTTAAAAATTTAGCACTACTACCTTTCTCTTTTATCTCTTACTCCCTGCTCCTCACACTCACTTCTCAGTCTTATTTTAAAAAAAAAGAAATCAGCCAGGTAGGCCCAGGCAAAAGATGCAAGACCCAGTAAGAAAAGTAACTAAAGCAAAAAAAGGTCTGGGGACAAGGGTCAAGCTGTAGAGCATATGCCTAGCAAGTCTGAGACCCTGAGTTCAAACCCTAGTACCAAAGAAAGAGTTGAGGGGGAGGGGAAACAAAGAAGCATTTGTATTCGTGTTACTATTAAAGTTAAAATATTGTCATATGCATGTGTTTACCTTTGCCTTGAAAAGTTTCAGAATTATATTTACCTTTAAGTTTTCCTGGACTAGTTTTAGTATGGTCCTTTTACCATAAGCCTTCATTTTTTAATTCTTAATTTGGTTCGTCTTTCTGCTGACTGAAGTTAAGTCATTTTTCATGAAGGACCTATGGAATACACATTTGCCTAACTCTTGTTAATTGAGAATTATCTTTGTCTTCAATGTGAATTTTGGATTCATTGGGTATAAACTCTTCCGAGACAATGTACGCCCTGTGTCTATACTCTTACTTCAGAGAAGAACTCAGAGACAAGTTTTACTTTTGTTCCCTTACCCATATACCTAGATATTTGTATGATTTTTCATATAGCCTTATAACTTAAAGATGCTTTAATCTAATTCTGGATCTTAAGTTTGCCTATGATCTTTTATGTGAGGTGCTTGTTCAACTCTGAATTGTTTTCTTTATTTTTGTATTTGATTATTGTTTTGTTCTAGTGACCTTTTTCTTTTAAAGTTTTTGTTTATTCTTTAACTATAAACTTCTAAATTATCCTTTCATTGTTTTTCTCATTTTCTTTTACATTAGGGAAGAGCCTTCAACTTTATTTTTACTCACTGTCAGTAACTGACTACCTATGATAGGATCTAAATTTTGTTCTTTCAGTTTCATTGTATTTGTAGCTCTTCCTTCTCCGGAGCATCTTTCTTTTCAGTTCAGCTTTATACCCATAGCATCTAATTCTGTGTCTGTATGGATAGCTTTTGTAATACATCTAGATCTGAATATAGTTCTGCTACTTAACTACATATGTGACATTTCCCATGTTACTTAACTTTTCTAAATTTCATTTTTATCACTTGTAAAGTGGAGTTGATAGCAGCCATTTGTGCTGTGGCGATTAAATTGGGTCAGAACTATAAAAAGATTAGCATAGTTCCTAGCACAGGTCCAAACATATAATACATGATGTCTGCTGTGGCTATTGTGACCAACGTGCAATGTTATCATTGTTATCTCATTTTATTTTCCTCAAAATTCATATTTTTTTATAACTTTGTACTTCTGTTTGGAGAGAACATTACTTTTTTCCATTTTTTCAATGTATTAAGCAGCTTTCCAAATAATTTTCTTCTACCCTCAAGATTTCAAAAAGGAAAGATACATTTTTCAGAATATTCGATTATTTTGACTTCTTTTACTCATCTTGCTATTTGCCAACAGATGGATATGGACTCTCCCTCTGACCTGTTCATCCTTCACTTGAGTTCAGATGGAGGTCAGGTTGATGTGCATAGATCTTAGCCCAGTCTTACGTCCCGGGCATTTATCTTATGCAGCCTACACAAGCAGTTCTACCCTGAATCTTCCTTACTGTGACCTACAAAGCCTAACGGATGATCTGCTCCCCAGATACCTCTCTACCCACATCTCCTACGACTTCCCTCTTTGCTCACTGCTGGGCTACAGGGATCTTCTTTCTCCCACCCTAGGCACCACCCCACCTTGGCATCCTAGAACTTTACCTGTTTCTCTTTTTCCTTAGATAGTTTCATGGAGTTTCTCTCTCCCTCTCTCTCTCTCTCTCTTTCCCTCCGTCCCTCTCTCTCTCTCTCTCTCTTTTTATTTTCTTGCTGAGACATCATCTTCCTAGTGCCTTATACAATTATGCAATGCCTTCCTAAACCAAGCAGTATCCTTCTAACTAGAATTACCCCTTAGATTAAATATACTACATTTTACTTGTTTCCTTATTTCTCCCCCATTACTATATAAGCTCAATGAGCAGTAGGAGTGGCTCTTGATTTCGTTTACTGCCCCTTCCCCAGGCAGACAAATGCTATATAGGCACTTAAAATGTTTGCTGAATGGATTGAATGAAGATAGATAATCCAGCTTTCTTATATGGAGGCAAGTTTTCCTGGTTCTCTCCATCTCTGAAACATTATCGGAGACAAAAATACATGTCCCTACTACCCCTGCTATCAGAGATTTCTTGTCTTTGTTCTTACCTTTGGTGGGAACTACTCCTTTGAGTCTTCATTTATTGGGCAAATATTTAACCAATTGCATGACTCTGTGTCATGCACTAGGCATTGGGGTTCCCAACTCCTCCCAAAGCTAGCTGTGCATTGTTCCTGGCAGTCTTTCAGCTTCATAGTCAATGATAAATACCTTTGAAGGAAGTTTATTTCATATACTGAAGGATTTGTTAAGCACTTCATGTGAAAGACAATAATGGAGTAACTGACATTCCCCTTATGCTGCCAAAAAGTTATGTCCACATCCCTCCAGCTAAGCGGATTGTCACTGCTTCAGTCCCATGATGATTAGGGTAGGTCCAGAAAATGAAGGACTTATGCCACATATTTTGTTGTACTGGTTATTGCAAAAACTTTTGTTGTTGTTGTCTCTAGGTGGCACAGGTGTACTGTGGTGGCTCTATGCAAAACAAAGAATGTCTCCCAAAGAAACAGTTATTCCTGAACAGCTTCAGATTGCTGAAGACAATCTCCGAGCCCTCCTCATCTATGCTATTTCAGCCACAGTGTTCACTGTGAGTACATGCTCAGGTTTATCAGGATATCATTAATGGAGCAGATTCCATTGGATAAAATCACTGCCCTGCAGTGTGACAATACACTTCAGAGTCTGCTGGAGGCTTCCCTAATTGATGGATGCTTTGAGGCAACAGCTTGCTCTCCTGCTGCCCTATCTGCTTCTTTTTTAGAAATATTAGGGCTTGAACTCAGAGCCTTGCACTTTCAAGGCAGGCGCACTACTTGAGTCATGCCCTCAACCCATTTTTGCTTTAGTTATTTTTCAGATAGAGTCTCATATTTTTGCCTGGGACCAGCCTCTTACGGTGATCCTCCTCTGTACCTTCTGCATAGTTGGGATTAAAGACATGCACCACCATACCCAACTTGTTTGTTGAGATGGGGGTCTCACTAACTTTTTGCCCAGGGTGACCTCAAACCACAATTTTCCCAATCTCCACCTCCTAAGTAGCTGAGCTGGGATTACAGGTATGAACCACCACATCCAAGCCCCCTATTTGTTTTTTGATACAAGATTTTCATCTAGAATATTTACATTATTATTTTCTTATAACAACATATTTCTTCTTGTCATGTCACTTTTTAAAAAACAATTCTCATTACTGTAGAATTGTATGTTAGGAAATATATCATTCCACTTACTTATGTGATAATTATTTTCTCATAATTTTCTTTCAAACATATCTTTTAGCCATGAGTACTATGTCTGAAACATAGGTGAGTGCCATTGCTTAGGTATTATATGGTAAAATTATTAATTAGCATGTGGTTAAGTAAGCTATATTCATATCTTCAGTTCACCATCATCTCTCTGAAGACAGAAAAACTCAGTCCATTTCTAGGAGCAATCACAAGTTTTTTTTGAGTATCTATAAATACATACATAACATACATACATACATACATAAAGTCACCATAAAATTGTGGGGTCCAAAGATATTTGCTAACCATGCTTTTATTTTTTCTTTTGTGATGGTGGTACTGGGTTCAAACTCGGAGCTACTGTTTGAGCCATGCCTCCAGCCCTTATTTGCTTTTTGGTTATTTTTCAGAGAGTCTTGTTTTTTTTTTTCTCCAGGCTAGCCTGGGGCAGTGATCCTCTTACTTACACCTACTGAGTAACTGGAATTACAGAAATGAGCCACCGTGCATGGCCCTGTTACTCAGTCTTTAAATACACTTCTCTGTGACAACTTCAGGGTGTGGGGAATGGTGATGGAGAGGAGGCACAGGGTGAATCTGCAGGGACCCCACTGAGTTATTGATTCAATCATGAAGATGAGATAAAATTATCTCCTATGCTTTTGGGGTGATGTCTCTCTGAAACTTTCTCTGAGTGACAAGCATGTATTTTCAAATAGACTGTCTTGTCCTGTCTGACAAATAACACATTTTGATCAGCAATGGTCAGTGAACAAAAAAGTAGAAGAATTCAAGGACTTAATAAATTGAGAAATTCTTTTATGTATAACTTTAAAGTCCACTTAATAACCACAATATAATTGAAAATGATAAATACAGTCTACAAGTGTTATTGAGATTCAGAGAATGACCCTTCCAGGTTTGGGGTTGAAACCCACCACTTTGGGTTTGTTTTCACTGCTTGGGATGATAACAGAACCCTTTCTGTCTACCCTCTCCATTCAGGTTATCTTGTTCCTGATAATGCTGGTTATGCGTAAACGAGTGGCCCTCACCATTGCCTTGTTCCATGTGGCTGGCAAGGTCTTCATTCACTTGCCACTGCTAGTCTTCCAACCATTTTGGACTTTCTTTGCTCTTGTCTTGTTTTGGGCATACTGGATCATGACACTTCTTTTTCTTGGCACTACTGGTAAGAAGATACATTGCTTCTTTACCTTAGTGATAAATCTAATTTACACTCAAATATTTTAAAACCTCAGAAAGGAGTAGGGTACACCTCAGTGGTAGAGAGCTTGCTTAGCATGCGTGAGGACTCTAGGTTTAATACTCAGCACCACACACACACACACACACACACACACACACACACAATCAGAGAGAGATAATTCTTCATGTTTGTGGACAAAGATCCAATAGCCATGAGATCTAGCAGGACTAAAATTGATTCCTAATTGTGAGACAGTCATGGATTTGGGTTCTGTGCTGACTCTGACATTTTGATCAATTCCAAGAATGAACTAATGCATCCAGAGCCTCTGTAGAGCTGCTTCAAAGTCCAGTTATAGTCCGGGATGAACTTGCTTCTTGGGATTTTCCAGTTTGGAAATATCCTGAACCTAACTAAAGCTCCTACAGATGACACGGTTCATAGTTAGACTCTCCAGCTTCCTGTTAGCCATTCTCAATACAAAGGGTGAGCCTAAGTAGAATTAATTATAAGTAGTAGAAGATGAGTAAACTTGTATGCAGCTCTCTGTCCATTCAGCACATATACCAAACAAATACAACATCAATTTCCATACTGAGCTAATAGTTTAGGTCTGTGATACTGGATAAGTAGTAGTCCTGAAAATAAATTGAACTGTTTGAAAATTCATGCCTAAATAGCAGATAATGTAATAAGAACTATATTCAAATAGAGTAACTTTTCAAAGCTTTTTATGGTATATTTTGGGGAGATCAAAATATGTAATTGTATAATGTTTCACTTCATAACTTTTTTAGTGATAATTAATTTTGTCCTTAATGACATAGCACAAAGAGCATGAAATTTGTAGTTTGGGAGCTGGAAATTAGACTAATTTCTTATATTTCATAGCTGTATTTTTTTTTTTTTGTCCATCTCTTATGTGCTGCTGCTTTCACTCCTTGACATTTTCCCAGGCAGTGCTGTTCAGAATGAGCAAGGCTTTGTGGAGTTCAAGATTTCTGGGCCCCTGCAGTACATGTGGTGGTATCATGTAGTCGGCCTGATCTGGATCAGCGAATTCATTCTAGCGTGCCAACAAATGACTGTGGCTGGGGCGGTGGTGACATATTACTTCACCAGGTGAGAGTTTGTGCTGTCAGAAAACACAAGTTCATTCACATGATTGTGTCAACAGAGTGGAGGGGAAGGGAATGAACTCAGGCTGCTGACATTCATTTCTTTAAGAAAAACGGTTGGGAAATGAGTGTTAATTCTGGAAGGTGAGAAAATGCAGTTATTATTCTGTTCTTTATTCTTTTCTGTAATTGTCTGAAAAATTTTTTTTCAGGACAACTGATCATGATATAACTTCCATTATATTTAGTAGAAAAGTAAACCTGGCAGTAGTGCCCTGTGTACTTTTGCTTTATATAAAAAGTCCATGAAGGACCACAAGCCTCTTTTGTTTGGGTCAAAACTATTGGGAGTCCCTTTGCTAACTTCAGGGCTGACCATTAAAGTTATAGGTTGTATGGTTTTCTATTAGTGAGGAGCCAGGTCTAGATTAAACATCTTTTTGAATTCTGTTTTCTGATTGTACAATTAACTCCTTAAGTAGTCACTAATCAGAAGTTTCAAAGTAGTTTTATTTAACTTAAGGACCCCATGATACAACAATAGAGAAATGAAACAGTAAACATCCAGAGCATTTGTGTTAATTATACAACTAGAATAAGAACAATAAGCTGATGTTTCACTGCATGGGACTCTAAACTATGGTTGTTTGCATACTGGTCTATGCTTTGTTTTGATTATCTTTTTGGTCATTTTTAAATAGGGATAAAAGGAATTTGCCATTTACACCTATCTTGGCATCAGTGAATCGCCTTATTCGTTATCACCTTGGTACTGTGGCAAAAGGATCTTTCATTATCACATTAGTCAAAATTCCACGAATGATCCTTATGTACATCCACAGTCAGCTCAAAGGAAAGGTAAGGGGAAATGCTTTTCTGGACTTTCTTGGGGCACATTCCAGACCTCAGTTCTACATGTAGTAATTACTCAATTACTCAGTGATATTAAATGAAAAGTCATGAGTGTCTTCTTCAGTCTTAATAATGTGGGATATGGTCCCCCCTCCTTGTCTCCCACTCATGCACCCCCATAAGCTATGGAAAAATTCATCTAATCACTGGGCACTAGCAATGTCCTTCACTTCTCTTGTATTGACCCACATACCTTCCTTCTTAGAACCTCTCCCCTGTTCTCTTTTTTTTAATTTTGCTTTTCATTGACATAATTGCACATATTTATGGGGTACAGTGGTACATGTATACATTATGTAATAATCGAGTGAAGGTATTTAACATATCCAAGCCTCATGTATTTATCATTTCTTTGTGATAAGAACATTCAAAATCCTCTTCTAGCTTTTTAAAAATATCCAGTACAGAATTGTTAGCAACAGAAGTTAGTCTTCCTGCCTGACAATAACTTTATAACCACTAACCATCTCTACTAGAAAAACAGGGGAAATACGCCATGCCGTTAGTCTGGGCAGTTTTTTGATAAGACTCCAAAAGCATGAACAACAAAAGCAAAAATTGATAAAGGGGTTTATGTCAAACTAAAAGCCTTCTTTACAGCAAAGGAAACAGTTGTTAGATTGAAGAGACAAGACAAGAAAATATGTGTAGACTTTGCATCTTACAAGGGGTTAATATCCAGAATATATGAGGAATTCCTCACTGTTGACTGTGGAAATGACATGGATGTCAACATAGTTTAGCTCAGAGGCCACCTCTTCTTAGAAACCTTCCTGACCCCTCCATCTCCTCATTATCTCTCTCCATTCTCTACTTTCATAACACTTAGTAGCTATACCTCTTTCTGATTCTAACTCTCTTTATGTTTAGCATTTTTCCCCATTAGATTATAAGTTCCTTGCTGGTTTTACATGACTTACTGAATTATATAAGCAATAGGTACTGAATAAATGTTGACTTGAACCAATTAAAAATAATTCAGCCATTATATTTTAAGAGGAAAAGAGTGTGGTATTTGAAACAGAAGTTGTGATTTTTACATTTTTATTTATTTTCCCAAGATTTGAAGACTTCTGCATGATTATTTGATTTTTTTTTTTAATGATTGTCCTTTTGTTTTCTTTTGTCCAGGAAAATGCTTGTGCACGATGTGTGTTGAAATCTTGCATTTGTTGCCTTTGGTGTCTTGAAAAGTGCCTCAATTATTTAAATCAGGTAAGATTTTTATGTGTAACTTTCACTTTCAAAGATAAGTTTGTTGTTTCTCCTTTTGAGTGCAGTGCCTCACATTGTAATTCCAGCTGCTCGGGAGGTGGAGATTAGGAGGATTAAGTTTCAAGGTTCTCCCAGGCAAAAAGTTAGTGAGAACTCCAACTCAACGTACCAGGTGTGGTGGTGGTGAGTCATGGCTGTACTCATAGTCCAAAACCAGTCCCTGACAAAACTCCAAGACCCCTATCTAAAAAATAGCTAAAGCAAAAATAACAACAATAATAATCAAATTTAAGTGAAAGGTGTTATATGTTATGTTTATGGTATTATACATTGTACCTTGATCAAATATGTCATTTAATTCTATTATTTTAAAAATTAATGTCATTACTGACTCATAATTATATTACTTTTAATTTTAATATATGGATAAAACATGTTTAGTGTTTATCTTTCTGGAAAGGCATTTACCTCTTATCTATTAATTCACATCCTTTCTTTGTTTACTTTCCCTAAGAATCTGTCCACTCTAGCTATCATTCTTGAATTATTTTAAATGCCATTTGAAAGCTTCAGTTTAGTGTAAAGCTGTGTGATATTTGCTGTTTTTTGCAATTGTCTACTAGCATTCAAAACCAGTGTGTGCCCTCTGCTGCTTTTTTTTTTGTTTTTTTGTCCAATTCCTAAGCACTGCGATTGGTCTGAGAAATATAAGTGCTGTTTCTAATGTTGACTGGAGGAGTTAATACTAAAGACATACTGCTAGTTGATACTGTAGTTCTTAAGAGGAGTCAGTTGGGCTCTGTCCTTCTGTATCTGTGCACATAGGACTCACTATGGATGATTCTTCTCACCTTTCCTTTTTTTTTTTTGCTCTTTTTCCATTCCCTGAAAATCATTTCTAATGTATTGATGCCCTCATCTAATAAGCCAAGGAGAATTGACTTTCTCACCATTTACCTCTAAGTTATTGACTTTCTCACCACTTCCTCTGAGCACTGCACTGCAGGATGGTCAAAGGATAATAGTCCTGTGGCCATGGCATTGAGCATGCTTGGACTTTAGGCTCTGTGGCTAATATGATAAAGTATGTATGACGTTTCATTAGCAAAATACATTTTTGCTAACCATGATGTTTAAGTGTTCGGAAACTCATTTAAAAAATTATTAGTAACAATCTGAAAATTCATATTCTTTAAAATTTGATCTGGGGCCAAGTCATCCTTCTAAAGAAAGGTGATGCACACATTAATGATCATTGTGGCTACATTTTGAATCCATTTTTTGGGAGACAGGTTGAGCCCAACTTTCTAGTCTTAGTTCCCCAAACACCATTTGCCAAGTTTCTCATTTGTGCCTGGAACAACTTCTAACACTGGGCTTTCTCTGCCTGAGCATCACCTCCTAGCTGTCGTCCCTCATCACCCCCGAGCTTCCATGACACCTGTACAAAGGTCCATGAAAACACATGAAACTGAGACTATTACTTTTTTATTTTTATCATTAGTCTTCTAGATTCTTATAGGTAGAGATCCTATTTTTTAATTTCTTCCCAGAAACTAGCAAAATGCGTGGTGCACAATAGGTGGTGTTTTCTGAATGTATTATTAGTTACATCAGTGATTGTTTGGATTCAAAAAGACTAACAAAGTGATATAAAACTACAAGTACGAATCTCACAAAGGAGATGTGCTGTTATACTGAAGTAAGAAAAATCATGTCAAAGCAGTCACGAAAAAAAAAATTTAGGGTTTTCAGCATACCCTAACCTAAATGTTAGTTGGTAGTTTACCAGTAGCTCTGAAGTGTTAGTCTTTCTTATTAGGTGTTCTCTGTTTTGGATCTTCATTTTGTAGGCATGATGCTCAAGGGTTCAAGGGAAGCATAAATTAGTAATAAATGAAACATGTGGGCAAAGGTTCAGGGAGAACTCTAAGCTCACACAGTAGTGTTGTTTGGCATATGCGATGCAAGTGTGGGAGTGGCCATGTGGGGTGCCTGTGTCTCCTGTGCTTCCTTTGAAGTGAAATCAACATATGGAAGATATCAGAAAACCTCCTGTCATGACAGGTTGAGCATAAGCATTAGCTTCCTATGGAGGAATGTTTTAAACCTCCTTCCTGTGAGATGTTTCAGAGTTGGTGGGAACCTACTTGCTTGAAACATTTAAGATGACAGGGATCATGGCAGTGGTAAATAGGTGACCTTGAGACCTTTCCTCTGAAATTCTAAAACATAGATGGGCTAAGAAGAGTGCTCTTAGTGCTGTTATGCACGCTATGCCTGGTCCCATTAGGGACTGAGCTGCAGATGACACCATGATAACAGAGGCAGCTCACATCCTCCATTTGCTTCCATTAGGAACCACTGCATTCTGAATATGAAGTTCCTTTTTCCATACACACAGGAAAAAGGAGTTCTGACTTTGATGATGTATTTCATTGTCAACAATGTAACCCTTAGCCAAGCCCAGTGAAACCTCTGAGTCTCAGTTTCCTCTGTAAGTGGAAACTGAACATTAGATAAGAATGCAATACAATCGGTAAATCACCTGTTTCTTAGGATGCCTGGTTCTTGGGTGGCACTCAGTAAGTGTTGTCATCACTCTCCCCCAACCCTGCTGTTTTCTTTATTTAGTTTTTATGAACAAACTCCTACTCATGCTTAACAATAGTGATTTACTCTAAGATAGGAAAGCTGTGGCAAACATAATCAAGTAACTCTAAAAAAGACATCAGTTTTCTCTAATGGTAAACATAATATAAAAGTACTAAAGAGATGTTTAAAAAGCCAAGATGAGAACAAATCTTTACTCATAATCTCACCATGCTAACATAATAGTTACTATCATTAAAATACTTATTATTAGCTTTTGAGAAAACATTTGTAACATATTATTTCAGTGTAATGTTTGATCATATATAAACCTTGTCTGTGAGGTAGAGATAATAAAAGTTTCTATAGTGCTTATTATTTTGAGGATGAAGAAAAATGATGTCTGCAGTGATCTGAGCACAGACATGAAACCCAGCAAGTCCTCAGAATAAGTGACAGCTTATTCTGTAGCAATGTCCACAGTTTCTTTTATATTTTTTTAATAAGCAGTCATTTTTGTTTTCTCCTGTCAGGTCTTTCAAATTTTTCTTTTATGGTTTCTTACTTGACTTTTATGCTTAGAAAGGTTTTCCCACTTCAAGATCAAATAATTTTCTCATTTATACCTTTGTATTTTCCTCATAGACCATTACAGGTTTCCTTTTTCTTTTTTTTTTTTTTTCCTATTTTTGGTTAATACTTAATTTTTCAATTTGTCTTGGATTTAGTCACTTATCCTAGGATCAGTTAGTGATTAATCTGCTTTTCTTCCTTATGAAACACCAATATCATCATGTATTAAGTTCTTATATATCATACCTGAATTTGTGTCAGGACTTTTCTACACCATGGATTTGCCTATTCTTATACCAATATGCAATATTTAAGTATGGAAGTTTCATTATCTATCTCAAAATTCTTATGATGCAGTCCCTCTCATTCTTATTTTTTGGAAACTTCTTGTCTGGCTAGGCTCAAGTGCTAGAGTACCTGCCTAGCAAGCTCACAAGGCCCTGAGTTCAAACCCTAGTACTCCCCCCTGCCAAAACAGACAAACAGACAAACCAATCTTCTCTGGGACATAGTGATGCACATCTATAATCCCAGATATTCAGGAGGTGGAGACAGGAGGACTGTGGTTTCAGGTCAACCTGGACAAAAAGCTAAACAGACCTCAACAAATAAGAGGGGCATGGCAACATGCTCCAGTCATCTAATCTATGTGGGAGGCATAGGTCGCAAGGATCACAGTGTAGCCAGGCCAAAAACGGGAGACCCTAACCAAATAATTCAAGCAAAAAAGGGCTGGGGTACTGCTTAAGAGGTAGAGCACCTGCCTACCCAGTGCAAGGCCCTAAGTTCAAACCCCCAACCCCCATCTCATCTAATCATTGTTTACTCTGTGACATTATCTTTAGAGTATTAAATAGAGGTCAGTGGAATAGTAATATTAACTATAACATCAGCTCATATGGAATACTTGCCATGTGCCAGCCAATTCACACTTTACATTCAGAATCTCCCATTTAGAATTGTTTTGTCTAGTATGTACTCCTTGGAAGATGGTTTTGCCCTATCCTTTCTCTTTGCTGTTTCTCTGAGATCTGTATGCAGCCTATTAAAAGCCTTAAGCAGGGCTGGAAAACTCAAATAGTGCAAGGACCAGATGAAGTAAATATAAAGTAATTAGGGGCAGTAGGACTAAGACGATAGAGAGTGGTGCAAACTGGTAAACTGGAGAGTTCATAGTTCATCTAAACAGGCAGTCACTACTTAGGCCTCCTAGTCTGTGGTATGTGAGAATGTATTGACAATTTATAACTTTTCCAATTTTCTAAGAGAAGCCAGAATTCTAGATGTTTCACATTTTGTTCTCTGCTATAAAAATGCTGACAACTAAAAATGAAACAAAACCTCAGAAGCTGGGCCTTTGGGCTACACAGGTTCAGTTGTCCATGGGTCACCAGTTTACCACTGCTTTAAGACCATAGTAAAAAGGAGAATTGAGCCATTTACTATTTATAGCATAGGTGTTAGAATTTTGCAAAGTGAGGTGTGAACTGCTCTTTGTTCTACAGGTGCTTAATGTGACATGAGGTGAGGATTCATCTAGTCTAACAGAATTCGCTTTAAGTAGAGAGATTGTTCCAACCACAAGATGTTTTCCAATGGGACTGGATTACTCAGGCCTCTTTCTACTTTCATACCATTTGGAAATAGTCCATTGAGCAATTTTCTGACTGATGAGCTCCTAAAATTATAAAGCTTTCTCCACATAATGTGAGTGAGATTTGTCCAATAACTTTTCACTACAATATTATATACCTCATACCATACTAAACATACTATACACATTATCACTTTCTCTCCACAACTCTGTAAGGAAGGCATTATTTCCTCTGTTTCAGAGATGAGAAAAATTGAGACTGGTCATGTTTTAGCAGATCATATGACATAAAGTGGAAGAAATTTTCAAATCTCAGTTTGCTTAGCTTTCCATTATATCACACTACCTCCAGTATATACATTTATTCATTTTAGTATGACATAAAGAAAATAAAATAGTGTGTTATAGAGAATATCTAGATTAGTTTTCATGCTTTAGGATATAAACTAAGATAGGTGTTGAGTGTTTTGTTTGTTTTATTAGTACATAATTGTTGTACAGGGGAGATACATTTACATGTGTACCTACTATGTATCTTAATTAAATTAATCTTTTCCATCTTTCTCCTTCATCCTTCCTCCCCTGATTCTTAGAACAATTTCAACAGGTTTCATTGCTCTACTTTTCATACCCATATACAAAGTACATCCACCTTATTCACCCTCCTTAACACTCTTTGTTTATCCTTCACCCTCTTGCTACCAGTGGATGGCCTCTCAAGACTCTGGTAAAAAGGTTTTTGTGCACTGTGTCCCCGAGAGAAGAATTTAAGCAGGATGGGAGAATGTAGTGAAAGTGATAGTAAAGTTTATTGGAGGTGAGGGGAAGGCACTATAAGAGATAGCAGTGGACCCTGGCCAGATGGCATAGAAGCTCCAATCTCTCTTTCCAAAGGCCTTTGTAAATTGAAAGGACAACCAGTGGGAAAATCTGGGCAGTCTTTGCAGGATGGGCTAGAGTGATTGACAGGTTTGATTGACAAGGTCTTGTAATATAATATAGGGCACTGTACATATGCACTTAGGTTAACTCTCAGGTATATTAATTGCATGTATGAGGTGTGACCAGTAAAATCATATTTTAAGTGGAGGACTTTTACCTGAGAGGTAATCAAGGGTGGAATTCCCCCAAGGCTTCCTGTCTTTAGCAAATCTTACAACTGCAAAGAATTTATAATTTAAGAGGATTCTACAACTGCTAAGATTTTACAATTGAAAAGAAATTTGCCACCGCAAAGGATGGCCTGGGCTGAAAAGGAGTTTAGCATCAAATGCACTGAGACAGTTCCTATTTCTCTTTTACCTATTGCTAGCCTGCCTTCCTCACACTGGTACCCACCTGTTTTACTTTCCTGTCCTTCATTTTAAGTGTACATTGTGATAGCTCACATATGTATATATCATACTTTAATCCAATTAACTCATTCTATTACTTACTCTTTATCACCCTGCTCTCCTATTATTCGTCAGCTTACAGTGCATTTTTCTATTTTGTCTTCATACTCAGATGAGTTGTGTTTCAATAGCATTTACTCTGTATTATTCTCTTTTCTTCTACTGCCTCCCTGAAGTTCCCTCAGAACACTAATATAATTATGTTCCTTCTATCAAATCTATGTTTAAATAAATGTATGTATATGCATAAATGTATACATAAGTATATGTATATACACATGTATATGTATATTTATATATATATTTATAAGTCTATATACATAAATAACATAAATTTATACATAAGTATATGTATATACACATACACATGTGTATATTATGTATATTTATGTTTTTATGTATACATTTATCTTATAGGTCTAGTTTCTACACATGAACAAAAATGTGAGCTTTGTACTGAAACTGGCTTACATGGTTTTTAACAAGATAATCTCCAGTTTCATCTATTTACCTGCAAAAAACATAATTTCATTCTTCTTTAGGGCTGAATAATTGTGTATACATACCATATTTTCTTTTTTTTTTTTGCTATTGCAAAGGAACATATATTTTTTTAAATTTTTATTGTTTTATTATTCATATGTGCATACAATGCTTGGGTCATTTCTCCCCCCTGCCCCCACCCTCTCCCTTACCACCCACTTCGCCCCTGCCCTCTCCCCCTCCCCCTCAATACCCAGCAGAAACTATTTTGCCCTTATTTCTAATTTTGTTGTAGAGAGAGAATAAGCCATAATAGGAAGGAACAAGGGTTTTTGCTGGTTGAGATAAGGATACCTATACAGGGCATTGACTCACATTGATTTCCTGTGCATGGGTGTTACCTTCTAGGTTAATTCTTTTTGATCTAACCTTTTCTCTAGTACTTGTTCCCCCTTTCCTATTGGCCTCAGTTGCTTTAAGGTATCTGTTTTAGTTTCTCTGCATTAAGGGCAACAAATGCTAGCTAGTTTTTTAGGTGTCTTACCTATCCTCACCCCTTCCTTGTATGCTCTCGCTTTTATCATGTGCTCATAGTCCAATCCCTTGATCTTGTTGTGTTTGCCCTTGATCTAATGTCCACATATGAGGGAGAACATACGATTTTTGGTCTTTTGGGCCAGGCTAACCTCACTCAGAATGATGTTCTCCAATTCCATCCATTTACCAGCGAATGATAACATTTCGTTCTTCTTCATGGCTGCATAAAATTCCATTGTTTATAGATACCACATTTTCTTAATCCATTCGTCAGTGCTGGGGCATCTTGGCTGTTTCCATAACTTGGCTATTGTGAATAGTGCTGCAATAAACATGGGTGTGCAGGTACCTCTGGAGTAACCTGTGTCACAGTCTTTTGGTTATATCCCCAAGAGTGGTATTGCTGGATCAAATGGTAGATCGATGTCCAGCTTTTTAAGTAGCCTCCAAATTTTTTTCCAGAGTGATTGTACTA
This sequence comes from Castor canadensis, assembly GCF_047511655.1. NCBI lineage: Eukaryota > Metazoa > Chordata > Mammalia > Rodentia > Castoridae > Castor > Castor canadensis. Next base: position 28,294,095 of record NC_133398.1, on the reverse strand, counting down.
GTTTACATTCCCACCAACAGTGTAAGAGGGTTCCTTTTTCCCCGCATCCTCGCCAACACCTGTTGGTGGTGGTGTTGCTGATGATGGCTATTCTACCGGGGTGAGGTGGAATCTTAGCGTGGTTTTAATTTGCATTTCCTTTATTGCTAGAGATGGTGAGCATTTTTTCATGTGTTTTCTGGCCATTTGAATTTCTTCTTTTGAGAAAGTTCTGTTTAGTTCACGTGCCCATTTCTTTATTGGTTCATTAGTTTTGGGAGAATTTAGTTTTTTAAGTTCCCTGTATATTCTGGTTATCAGTCCTTTGTCTGATGTATAGTTGGCAAATATTTTCTCCCACGCTGTGGGTGTTCTCTTCAGTTTAGAGAACATTTCTTTTGATGAACAGAAGCTTCTTAGTTTTATGAGGTCCCATTTATCTATGCTATCTCTTAGTTGCTGTGCTGCTGGGGTTTCATTGAGAAAGTTCTTACCTATACCTACTAACTCCAGAGTATTTCCTACTCTTTCTTGTATCAACTTAAGAGTTTGGGGTCTCATATTAAGATCCTTGATCCATTTTGAGTTAATCTTGGTATAGGGTGATATACATGGATCTAGTTTCAGTTTTTTGCAGACTGCTAACCAGTTTTCCCAGCAGTTTTTGTTGAAGAGGCTGCTATTTCTCCATCGTATATTTTTAGCTCCTTTGTCAAAGATAAGTTGCTTATGGTTGTGTGGCTTCATATCTGGGTCCTCTATTCTGTTCCACTGGTCTTCATGTCTGTTTTTGTGCCAGTACCATGTTGTTTTTATTGTTATTGCTTTGTAATATAGTTTGAAGTCAGGTATTGTGATACCTCCTGCATTGTTCTTTTGAATGAGTATTGCCTTGACTATTCATGGCCTCTTGTGTTTCCATATAAATTTAACAGTAGGTTTTTCGATCTCTTTAATGAATGTCATTGGAATTTTGATGGGAATTGCATTAAACATGTAGATTACTTTGGGGAGTATCGACATTTTTACTATGTTGATTCTACCAATCCATGAGCATGGGAGATCTCTCCACTTTCTATAGTCTTCCTCAATCTCTTTCTTCAGAAGTGTATAGTTTTCCTTGTAGAGGTCTTTCACATCTTTTGTTAGGTTTACACCTAGGTATTTGATTTTTTTTGAGGCTATTGTAAATGGAATTGTTTTCATACATTCTTTTTCCGTTTGCTCATTGTTAGTGTATAGAAATGCTAATGATTTTTCTATGTTGATTTTATATCCTGCTGCCTTGCTATAGCTATTGATGGTGTCTAGAAGCTTCTGAGTAGAGTTTTTTGGGTCTTTAAGGTATAGGATCATGTCGTCTGCAAATAGGGATATTTTGACAGTTTCTTTACCTATTTGTATTCCTTTTATTCCTTCTTCTTGCCTAATTGCTCTGGCTAGGAATTCCAGTACTATGTTGAAAAGGAGTGGAGATAGTGGGCATCCTTGTCTGGTTCCTGATTTTAGAGGGAATGGTTTTAATTTTTCTCCGTTAAGTATAATGCTGGCTGTAGGTTTGTCATATATAGCTTTTATAAGGTTGAGGAACTTTCCTTCTATTCCTAGTTTTCTTAGAGCTTTTATCATGAAATGATGTTGGATCTTATCAAAGGCTTTTTCTGCATCTATTGAGATGATCAAGTGGTTTTTGTCTTTGCTTCTGTTAATGTGGTTTATTACGTTTATTGATTTTCGTATGTTGAACCACCCCTGCATCCCTGGGATGAAGCCTACTTGGTCGTGGTGAATAATCTTTTTGATGTGTTGCTGAATTCGGTTTGCCATTATTTTGTTGAGGATTTTTGCATCAATGTTCATTGAGGAGATTGGCCTATAGTTCTCCTTTTTGGAGGTGTCTTTGCCTGGTTTTGGGATAAGTGTAATACTGGCTTCTTGAAAGGTGTTTGGCAGTTTTCCTTCCCTTTCTATTTCATGGAACAGTTTAAGGAGGGTTGGTATCAGTTCTTCTTTAAAGGTCTGATAGAATTCAGCAGAGAATCCATCAGGTCCTGGACTTTTCTTTTTGGGGAGACTCTTGATTGCTGCTTCAATTTCATTTTGTGTTATAGGTCAATTCAGGTGATTAATATCCTCTTGTTTCAGCTTTGGATGATCATATGTATCTAGAAATCTGTACATTTCTTTTAGATTTTCAAATTTATTTGAATATAGATTCTCAAAGTAGTCTCTGATGATTTCCTGGACTTCCATGGTGTTTGTTGTTATCTCCCCTTTTGCATTCCTAATTCTACTAATTTGGGTTTTTTCTCTCCTCATTTTAGTCAGGTTTGCTAGGAGTCTATCGATCTTGTTTATTTTTTCAAAGAACCAACTTTTTGTTTCATTAATTCTTTGTATGGTTTTTTTGGTTTCTATTTCGTTGATTTCAGCTCTTATTTTTATTATTTCTCTCCTTCTATTTGTTTTGGGATTTGCTTGTTCTTGTTTTTCTAGGAGTTTGAGATGTATCATTAGGTCATTGATTTGGGATCTTTCAATCTTTTTAATATATGCACTCATGACTATAAACTTTCCTCTCAAGACTGCCTTAGCTGTGTCCCATAGGTTCCGGTAGGTTGTGTTTTCATTTTCATTGACTTCCAGGAACTTTTTAATTTCCTCTTTTATTGCATCGATGATCCATTCTTCATTAAGTAATGAGTTATTTAGTTTCCAGCTGTTAGCATGTTTTTTGTCTTTACTTTTGTTGTTGAGTTCTACTTTACTGCATTTTCATCAGATAGTATGCACGGTATTATTTCTATTTTCTTATATTTGCTGAGGCTTGCTTTGTGCCCTAGGATATGATCTATTTTGGAGAAGGTTCCATGGGCTGCTGAGAAGAATGTATATTGTGTAGAGGTTGGATGAAATGTTCTGTAGACATCTACTAGGTCCACTTGATCTATTGCATATTTTAGATCTTGGATTTCTTTATTGAGTTTTTGTTTGGATGACCTATCTATTGATGATAATGGAGTGTTAAAGTCTCCCACAACCACTGTGTTGGCGTTAATATATGCTTTTAGGTCTTTCAGGGTATGTTTGATGAAATTGGGTGCGTTGACATTGGGTGTGTACAGATTGATGATTATTATTTCCTTTTGGTCTATTTCCCCTTTTATTAGTATGGAATGTCCTTCTTTATCTCATTTGATCAAAGTAGGTTTGAAGTCTACTTTGTCAGAGATAAGTATTGCTACTTCTGCCTGTTTTTGGGGGCCATTGACTTGGTAAATCTTCCAGCCTTTCATCCTAAGCATATGCTTATTTCTGTCGGTGAGATGAGTCTCCTGTAAGCAACAAATTGTTGGATCTTCTTTTTTAATCCATTTTGTCAAATGGTGTCTTTTGATGGATGAATTAAGTCCATTAACATTAAGCGTTAGTACTGATAGGTATGTGGTGATTCCTGCCATTTAGTTGTCTTAGTTGTTTGAAGGTTTGATTGTGTGTACCTAAGTTGATGTTACTGTCTACTGTCTTGCTTTTTCTTATCCTGTGGTTTGGTGCTGCCTGCCTTTTCATGGTTAAGTTGGGTGTCACTTTCTGTGTGCAGGATCCCTTGCAGAATCTTTTGTAATGGTGGCTTTGTGGTCACATATTGTTTTAGTTTCTGCTTATCATGGAAGACTTTTATTGCTCCATCTATTTTGAATGATAGCTTTGATGGGTAGAGTATCCTGGGTTTGAAGTTATTTTCATTCAGTGCCCGGAAGATCTCACCCCACGCTCTTCTTGCTTTTAATGTTTCTGTTGAGAAGTCTGCTGTGATTTTGATGGGTTTACCTTTGTATGTTACTTGTTTTTTCTCTCTTACAGCCTTCAATATTCTTTCCTTAGTTTCTGAACTTGTTGTTTTAATGATGCTATGTCGTGGAGTAGTTCTATTTTGATCTGGTCTGTTTGGTGTCCTGGAGGACTCTTGCATCTGTATGGGAATATCTTTCTCTAGATTTGGGAAATTTTCCGTTATTATTTTGTTGAATATATTACGCATTCCCTTCGCTTGCACCTCTTCTCCTTCTTCGATGCCCATGATTCTCAAGTTTGGTCTTTTGATGGAGTCAGTGAGTTCTTGCATTTTCTTTTCACAGGTCTTGAGTTGTTTAATTATTAGTTCTTCGGTTTTTCCTTTAATTACCATTTCATCTTCAAGTTCTGAGATTCTGTCTTCTGTTTGTTCTATTCTGCTGGATTGGCCTTCCGTTTTGTTTTGCAGTTCTGTTTTGTTCTTTTTTCTGAGGTTTTCCATATCCTGGCAGTTTTCTTCTTTATTGTTGTCTATTTTTGTCCTGAGTTCATTTATCCATTTATTCATTGTGTTCTCTCTTTCACTTTGGTGTTTATACAGTGTTTCTATGGTTTCCTTTATTTCTTCTTTTGCTTTTTCAAATTCTCTATTTTTATTGTCTTGGAATTTCTTGAGTGTCTCCTGTACATTTTGGTTGACCCTATCCAGTATCATCTCTATAAAATTCTCATTGAGTACTTGTAGTATGTCTTCTTTTAAATTATTCTTGTGGGCTTCATTGGGTCCTTTGGCATAGTTTATCTTCATTTTGTTGGAGTCTGGCTCTGAGTTTCTGTTCTCTTCATTCTTCTCTGGTTCCTGTACTAATTTTTTGCTGTGGGGAAACTGGTTTCCCTGGTTTTTCTGTCTTCCCGTCATTGTCGTTGGTGTTGTGACTGTCCTTGTACTGTGTGCAATTAAGTATTTTCTAGCTTGTAATAATAACAGTGGTAATATTTAGAATGGAAGAGTGAGCTGAGATGGAAAGCAAGAAGTTAAAGAAAAGGGGAAAACAAATATACAGACAAGAGGGAGAAAGCAGAACAAGGTATCAGACAAGAGAGTTTCAAAGGTATAAACAGGGAGTGTTAGTGTACCAATTGACAGTAAGCTGAACAGACATTAGAGAGACAGAGAGAGGATTGAAAATCAAAGATAAAAAAATAAGTAAATGAAAGAAATATCTAGATATAAAATTGAATTAAAATAAAATGGAAAATAGAAAATTTAAAAAAAAAAACAAAAAACTTCCAAGTTTATATGCAATCCAGTTTCAGTCTTAATAATTTGGGTGTCCGGCTCAATCTCCAGTCCTGGAGTTGGTGCCTCAGATGTTGTTCTGTAGTTGTCTCATCAAAGGGGATGCATAAAGTAGAACAAAACTACACACTCACACACACACACACACACACAAAAGCCCCACCAAGTGTCCCAAGTTCAAATGCAATACAGTTTCAGTAAGTTTTTCGGCTTGCAGGTGTAATTCGGTTGTTCTCTCATCAAAGGTAGGGAGAAAAAGAAAAAAAAGCATCTGGAGACAGTTCTGAGAGTGGTATCTGCAACTGTGGTTTGCCTGCCTGCTGCTCTCAGCCTGTAGCTGGCGGCGTTATTTATGCAGATCTCTGGGGTGAGCTAGCACTCACCTGGTCCCACAGGCTTTGTTTGCTTAGAGTTCTCCTGTGCGGGAGCCTCTGCTACAGGCTTTCCCATTTTCAAGCACTGGGAAAGGTGACACTGCCCCTGCGTTGTCAGGCCTGCGTGTTTATTTACAGTTCATGTGGGAGGTGGGTCTTCCCCCCTCTCCTCTGAAGTTTTCCTCCCACTGCCACTTTCAGAAGCTTTCCTGCTCTTGCTTACTGGGCGGTGCTGCTGCTCCTGCCGGCCGCCATGTTTATTTACAGTTCACGTGGGAAGTGGGTCTTCCCTCCTCTCCTGTGGAGTTTTCCTCCCTCCTCCACTCTCACAAGCTTCTCTGCTCCTGGTTGCTTGGCGTGCGCCCCCCGCCCCCCCCACCCCCGCTCCCGCCAGAGGCTCTCCGGCCCACCCGGCTTATTTACAGTCCCGGGAAGGATTCCCTTCCCCCAATCTTCAGCGCTCAGGGCGCCCCACCCTCTTTCCAGAGTGTCTTAACTGTTCTTAGTGCTTATTACTCAGTTTCTCTTTTTTTCCCGGGTCGAGGTCAGTCTGTCCAGGGGGCTATGCTGCTCTGGCCCAGGCTTGTGTGTGGGGCTACTGCGGTACCGCAAAGCTCACCTGGTCCGTGTCTTCCCAAGCCGTCTGGGCGCTGACCACTGGCGGTCCTGGGGGCCCTCCTCCTTTCTCCATTTAACGTGAAGTGGAGATTCTCTGCACCGGCTGGAGATGTGGAGGGGTCAAAGTTATGCCTTTTCTCAGTGATTATGCCTGCAAAGTGTGTCTCCAGCGTCTCTCCAAGATTTCACTATAGGAGGGTCGCTTTCTGCTTCCTACCTCTAGCCGCCATCTTGGAATGTCTGGTTAATTCTTTTTGATCTAACCTTTTCTCTAGTTCCTGGTCCCCTTCTCCTATTGGCCTCAGTTGCTTTAAAGTATCTGCTTTAGTTTCTCTGCGTTGAGGGCAACAAATGCTAGCTAATTTTTTAGGTTTCTTACCTATCCTCACCCCTCCCTTGTGTGCTCTCACTTTTATCATGTGCTCAAAGTCCAATCCCCTTGTTGTGTTTGCCCTTGATCTAATGTCCGCATATGAGGGAGAATATATGATTTCTGGTCTTTTGGGCCAGGCTAACCTCACTCAGAATGATGTTCTCCAATTCCATCCATTTACCAGCAAATGATAACATTTCGTTCTTCTTCATGGCTGCATAAAATTCCATTGTGTATACATACCACATTTTCTTGATCCATTTTTCAGTAGTGGGGCATCTTGGCTGTTTCCATAACTTGGCTATTGTGAATAGTGCTGCAATAAACATGGGTGTGCAGGTGCCTCTGGAGTAACCTGTGTCACAGTCTTTTGGGTATATCCCCAAGAGTCATACCATATTTTCTTAATCCATTCATCAGTTGTAGGACATCTGGGTTTGTTTGCAAAGCTTGGCTACTGTGAATAATGCTGTAATAAACATGGATGTGCAAGTGGCTCTATTGTATCCTGCCTTTGTGTATATGCCCAGGAATGGTATCTCTGGATCATATAGTCGGCCTTTTTTTAGTTTTTTGAGGAACCTCCATACTGCTTTTCATAGCGATTACAATAATTCACAGTTCCACAAACAGTGTATAAGGGTCCACTTTTCACCTTCCCCTGCACCGCCCCCAGTTCTTGTCAACATTTGAAATAGCCAATCTGACTAGAATGAGGTGAAATTTCAGTGTCTTTTTGATTTGCATTTCATTTATGACCAAGAATGTTGAGCATTTCTTCATGTATTTATTGGCCATTTGTACTTCTTTTGAGAATTGTCTGTTTAGTTCATTTGCCCATCTAATCCATGAGTCGTTGAATCTTCTGGGGGTTTTTTGAGTTCCCTGCATATTCTTATGATTAATCCCTTATCAGATTGTTACATGCTGATTTGAAGTATTGCAGGCCAGTGTTGAGGGTCCTTGCCTTCATAGGCCAGGAACTGGCTCGAGAGGCAGCTGATTGACTTAATATAGGGAAAGGAAAGGCTAGAGCTAGAGCAGTGCACAGAAGCCTGGAAACCGGTGGCTCCCTGCTCAGGTAAAGGCTGCGGTTTTTATTGGCATTTTAACTCTGGGTTTGGGTAAGGGGTAGGTGGGCTCTTTTCATTGGCTGTGGATTCCTGGGCTTTCTTAGGTAAACTGGTCTGTTTGTCCCTTATTGGGGGAGGGGGAGATCTTGGGAGCATTTTGCTCATCAGCCTTGTGTAGATCTATCAGACTCTGTATCTCCTCTTCAGGATGCAGAAATGCAGATTTACAACTTCTTCTTAGGGTGCAGGAATCATAGTGTTCTCCATGGGGGGATGGGATACTCACTTATCTTCCTTTTAGGTCTCCAGACCCAACAAGATGTGTAGCTGGGAAAGATATTCTCCCTCTGTAGGCTGTCTCTTTAATCTAGTGACTGTTTCCTTTGCTTTTCAGTTTGATGCAGTCCCATTTGTTAATCTTTTCTCTTAATTGCTGAGCTATTGGAGTTCTAGTCATAAAGTTGTTATCTACGCCTATATGATCCAGTGTATTTCCTATTTTTCCTGTATTAGTGTCACAGCTTCAAATCTTACATTAAGATCTTTGATCCACTCTGAATTGCTACTAGTACAAGATGAGAGACTGAGATCTAGTTTCAGTCTTCTACAGGTGGATATCGTTTTATCAGCACCATTTGTTGAAGAACCTGTCTTTTCTCCAATGCATGTTTTTGACTCCTTTGTCAAAAATCAAATGGCCGAAGCTGCATGAGTTTGTTTCTGAGTTTTCTGTTCCATTGGTCTTCATGTCTGTTTCATGCCAGCACCATGCTGTTTTTATTACTATGACTCTGTAGTATAGTTTGAAATCAGGTATTGTGATACCTCAAACATTGTTCTTTTTTGCTCAGGATTGCTTTGGCTATTCAGAACCTTTTATTCTTCCATTTATAGAGTATTTCATCCAACAGCAGCAGATTACATTTTTCTCAACAGCCCATGGAATATTTTCCAAAATAGATCATATTGTAGGTCATAAAGCAAATCTCAACAACAAAAAAAAAAAAAGAAAGAAAAAGGAAAGAAACAGCCAAATAAAAACAAATTACATTAAGAGAAAAAAGGGAGAAAGGGAGAAAAAGAAAAAGCATATATTTCTCACTGGAGAAAAGTGTTGGTATTCCCTGTGTTTTGTCCATGTTACTCCTTCTTACCCTGGTTATTAAGGAAACAGCTTCATGAGATTGGAGTTGGACTTGTAGCTTAAAGTGCAGGCAGAGGCCTTGGGAGGGCAACTCAGACTATGAGGTTGACAGACTCCAGGACAGTTCTTGAAATTCTTTTAAAGTGCTTTGCTCTTAGAGTTGTTTTGGAACTGCATAGCTTCCATAGGTAGGGAAGTAAGACTTCCTTTTGAAATGTGGAGAGATTGGGGGAGGGCCATTAGTTCCTGTGAGTAGGGCCTTAGGTAATGGCATTGCTGTTGCTGAAAAGGGAGGGCTGCCGTTTTGCTTCTTTTTGGATTGCCCGGTGAAAACTTACCCCTCTCTACATCTACCTGTTGGCAGTCTCCCACACAAACATTATGGTTCGGAGACCTTAAACTCCCTAGGCTGCAACCCTTTAAAAATACTCAGGGTTGCTTTGTTTCCAAGTTCTGCTGTTTCAAAGTTCTGGCAGTTTGTAGGTAGGCAGCTGCTCTAATTTGAGCTCTCAGTCAGTGGGGGCTCCGTGCTTTGTTTTTTAAATTAACTTCATTTGTAAGACCCCCTGGCCACCTCAGTCTTGTTCAGGAGGCCCTCTCCCAAGATGGTACCTTGCCACATCTCTCTGTGGTATGAAGAATGAAGGGTTGTCTTGTCTGGTGCTGGCCTGTTGTAATGGGGAAGTCACTGTTCTGTCAAATTCCCTCATTGGGGTTAGGGTTTGTGGGCAGTATAGTTTATGTCCCAGAACTGGCTTTGCCAATCTGTAGTGCAAGCTGCCTGGCTTACCTTGACGTGGAGTCTTCAGCTTCCTCTCCTCCTCGGAGAACTAGAGCTGGAGCTCTTAACTAGAATTAGTTGGTTATTAATTCTAATTCTGAATTTCTTAATTTATTCTGTTACTGTTACATGCCGGTGACGAAGTGTTACAGGCTGGGGTCGAGGGTCCTTGTCTTCACAGGCCAGAGAACTGGCTCCTGAGGGAGTGAATGATGAGCCAAAGCCAGTAAACAAAGTAAGATTTATTAAAGAGAAAGGAAAGGCTACAGCTAGAGAAGTGCAACAGAGCCCGGAAGCCGGTGGCTCACTGCTCAGGTGAAGTTTGGTGTTTTTATGGACGTTTTAACTCTGGGTTAGGGGGGTTTTCTCATTGGTCATGGATTCAAAGGCTTTCTCAGGTGAACTGGTTTGGTTAGCACCTTTATTGGGGGAAGGGAACAATCGAGCATTTTGCTCATCAGCCCTGTGGCAGATCTGTATCCCTCCTTTAGGATGCAGTAATGCAGGCCTCCATCTCCTCAGGATGTAGAAATGATATTGCCCTCTATGGGGGATGGGATACTCATTCATCTGCCTTAAACAACATTACCTTTCTGTTTAGCTGATTTTTTCAGTTGCCCTGTTCCTGTTTTGTAGTTCTCAGTGCGCTTCCTCTCTTTTGCTCTTCTGTATGTTGTCTTTTCTTTTCTACTCTTCCGCTATCTTCCCCTTCTCTTCTATATGTGTCACAAGTGATAGTTTTAAAGAACACATATTTTGTGTGCTTGGCATCAAACTTTAAATTTTTATGATCTTTAAAAAGTCTTAAGAATTTAGAACAAAACTGGATGAAGCCTGTGGTGTAGGTTTGGTGTTCTGCCCTGTCTCAGCCCATTTGGACTACTGTAACAAAACACTGTAAACTAGGAAACTTAAAAGCAACAGAAATTTGTTCTTCATAGTTCTGAGAAGTCTAAGATCAAAGCACAGGCAGATTTGGTGTTTGGGGGGTCCTATTTGCTTGTTCATAGATAAAGCCTTTTGGCCTTCTTCTGTAAGGCTACCAATCCCATTCATCCCTAATACCATCAGTTTGGTGATTAGGTTTCAATATGAATTAGGAAGAACTCAAGCATTCAGACAATAGTATGGCTCTCCATTCTTCACCCAAAATAAAGAAGAATTGTAACCACCTTTTCCTTTATTAAATTTATAAAAAATTTACACATGGTATTGCCCATATTCTATTCTTTTCCTACCATTGCTATTTACCTTGCCCCCATTAAGTGAGTCATTGAGTTTAAGAAAATTTCTAGGTGCCTCAGTGAAGAAAGCAAAGCTGTGAAAATGTGGAAGCTGTGCTCTGGGACAAATGCCCATGTGGGCATGATTGCTTGCGTGGTGACCCTGGGCCATAACACATTTTTGTTCACATTATCAGTACTTTTACAATAAGTCCTATCACACAAAAGTAACTTCAGGGATCACTTGAACTAACAAACATAGTTTTTAGTGGTCATCCTTTATCTTGCTTCTTGGAGTCTCAAGCCTTTGTCCTTCTGGAGCAAATGTAAGGTACAGGCTGATGTTAGTCAGCAATGCTCTCTGTAGACAGTTTAGCTAAGGATAAAGACAGCTGAAAAGGTGGTTGGACTCAGAAGCTCAACTAAGTCGTCTGCAAAAAGCTCATCTTCCTGTCCTGGAAGTAGGTAAAAGAGCTTACAAAATATTCACCTATGTTTTTTCAGTCATGTTGAATGTGAAAGAGTTGTACAGATCTATACCATGTTGCTGTTGGAGTTAAAGACCCTTCAGTGCCAAAAACAGACACACAAGAGACAAAGGAAATCTTGACAAGGCAATTTCTTTTGATCAAAAGAGTACAAACATGTATTCACATGAGCACACTATGGCCGACAACAGCTCCTCCTTATATCCCTGACCCGGTTGTCCCTACCCCTTGCCCTGGATTGGTCCAGGTCAGAGGTTCACAATCTCTCCTGATTGGCTACAAGTTTGGGGGATAGGTTAAGGCACATAGTTTAGTGGGCAATGGAGCTGTACAAGAATCCAGAAGAAGAAACAGGAAACTTTAGACATATAAGTAACCTTAGATGGCAACATTTAAGCCATTTATGAGGGTGACATATACTTTAATAGAAAAGATTGTTTTCCTTACAATTCCCTCCACTTTTATTTTAAATTCTTTTCTTTGGACTCATTTAGAAGTTGTTGACTTTCATGTTCTTGTGTATCTAATAGAAATAAGTCATTTGGGTAAGATGGAGATAACTGTTTGGTGAAGGCTGTTTCAATTAATTGTTGGACTAAATATCCTTGGACACAAGAAATTATGCAGCATCCTACTACTATTAAAACTCCAGCCACTATGACCAGGGAGTTTAAGATTGAGGTCATCCAACCCTTCCATTTCCCAAACCATTTTTCCATGAAATCGATGAAGGGATCATTTATACCTGAGTTTTCAGCTAGTTCATTTGATAGGGTAGTTAATCCCTGTAGGGCCTTGGTAATAGTCCCATGTATTATTTGGTATATATATGCAACATGAAACTCCATTCATTACACAAATTCCTCCCTTTTCTGCCAGTATCATGTCTAATACCCGTCTGTTTTCCCAGGCCATCTGACAAGTTGGTCCCAATTGTTCTGCTATCCCTTTGATAGCTGCTCTGGTATAGTTTACAACCCTTTGTTGATCATAATAAATATAATTGATCCAATCAACATTTTAACTTGTGGTGGACCACCAAAAAAGCACCAATGCAAATCCAGCTGCAATTTGATTTCTGGCTTTGAATTCATTTGGCCCTCCTCTGGGAACCCTCATGGAGGTCAAAGGAACCTCTACCATTAGCTGCATTCTCTATGCCTATATCTCTCCCTTTTCTAGATGTTGTGGTGTGGGCGGGGGATCTGAATGCTAGAGTGAAAGGGATTGCCAATTGCACCAAAAGCACAGGTGCTTGCCCAATTGCTTAGAAGAGTCTCAAGTAAATGTTCTCCATGGTACCACCAAATGCTGGCTCTGCCCACCGAGAGTGTGCTCACATGTCTGCTCGGCCTGAGTGAATCCATGCTTGCACTCTTTTGATCAAAAGAAATTGCCTTGTCAAGATTGCCTTGTCTCTCGTGTGTCTGTTTTCAGCACTGGAGGGTCTTTAATGCCAACATTGCCAAGAAGACTAAATTTCTGTGAGGATATCCTACCCTGCAACTGAGGGGTAGAAAAAAGGAAGTATTGCTGCTTCCTTCCTTGCCTACAAATAAATATGCTTCTCTAAAAGTAGATAGGATGGGACAGGGTAAGACAAAAGAAGCAACAGGAGGAACAATAATTCTCAAATGAAGTCAAAGCATTTATAGTTTAGTGTGGAAGTATTAGGTCCTCTGCTAGAGGCAGCTGGCTGTCATAATGATAACAGGAGAGAATGCAAGTACATGGACTCTCTCTTGCTTCGGTCTCCTGTTTCGAGGAGACACATGGTGAAGCTTGGAAGGATAGAGTAACATAGTTAAGAGTTAGTTGTTCTTCATTTGGGGAGGCCTAAGATAGAACCTAATTTATTTAAATGGGTTGTCTGGTTTCCTTGACTCTTGACATTATATGCTTTTCTAAAACAGAATGTATCTCATAGTCATTATAAATACTTAATACGGAAGGGTACTGTCTCGTGAATATCTGTTACTAATGACCAGTTTTGGGCTGGTGGAGTAGTATATCTGCCTGGTAAGTGTGAGGCCCTGAGTTCAGCCCCCATTACCACCCAAAAAAAAAAAAAAAAAAAAAAAGGTTAGTCTCTTGATCATATGTTAGGATATGGGAAATAAGGTATTTTTCTTCAGGGAAGTTATATTCCACATCACCCTAAGACTTCTTTCAGTGAAATTGTTGAAGAATTATAGTGAGGGACTTGGGGATATAGGTCAGTGGTAGAGCACTTGCCTAGCATGTGTGAGGCCCGGGGTTTGTTCTCCAGCACAGGAGGAGAAGAGAGAGGAAGAGAGGGAAATGGAGAGACAGAGGAAGAAAGAAGCGGGAAGGAGAGGAGAAGAGAAGCGAAGGCAAAGAATTATAGCAAAGGATGCTTAAAAAAACTGAAAGCTGTGGAAAAAGTTACTAAAATTTAAAATGACTACGTGTGGTTTGTATTTCAAAAAGTTTAAGAAAGTGAGTTCCATAGACTGTAAATGAGGCTAATTGATCTTTAGCAATACTATAGAACAGAGGTCAGCAACTTTTTTCTGTAAAGGACCAGAAAGTAAGTGTTTTGACCTTACGGGCTGTCTCATCTCTGTCACAAGTGCTGAACTGTGCGAAATGAGCAAGGCTATTTTCTAGTAAAATTTTATTTACAAATGCATTTGGCAGGGCCATATGGCCTGTATGCAGTAGTTTGACCACCCCTGCTCTAGAATAAATGGCTAAATGGGTATTTTTATAAGTACCTGGAGAACTAGTAAGAACTGGGAGCCACTTTGTGTGCTTTGAGAATAGCTCTGGCTGTGGCAGTTCTTTTCCCATTTTTTTCAGCAGGGTTACTGTTAAACAAGATCAAAAGCATACCTTACTTTTACTTGGTTGAGGCATTTTACAGAATGTTTCAAAAGAAGTTTTTGTACAAGATAGGAAAAATGCAGGACACTGCAGCTAGGTTGTTAACTCTTTGGCTCCTGATTTAAAAAAACAAAACAAACAAACAGAAAAATCACTGGCCAATAACAATAGAAGGGAGCAAATATCCAATGAATGAATGCTAATAGAAAAACTCAATTAATATGATTTCTTTAAAATTTTTTACATATTAGCTTTTGAAAAAAACATAGTAAATTATCCCAGTGTGTACAATGAAATTCTGTATATCAAAATAATATTGTATTTCTCAAAGAGTACTGTATTCTACTGCCCATTAATTAAAAAAAGGTTTAAGAACCCCAGGTAGCCATCTGTTCAGTACTGTTCTCGCCTCAGCTCTGAAATGTTCTGTATTTTTAATCAATGAATTTTATAATACAATGGCAAATTAAATTTTAGTAACTCAAAAACCTTATCTTCATACCTGTTCTTAATTAATAAGCATTCATAAATTAAGTACTGTCTCTCCCAAGCTCACTGTTTGAAGCTTTATAGGAAACACAGTGCAAAGCCCTTTGTGTCCAGCGGTTTTCTGGTAGTTACAATATTTTGAACACAGCAACAATTTAAGTCAGCACCAAACCAAAACTTCCTTAGGTCCAAAAGTTTTAGTCACAAAATCTATATACTTTCCCTTCCTAATACTCAGATATGTTAGATATAATACTTGCTTACATTTCTCAGAAAATGGTAATGCTGTTCTGGAATGTTAGGGAAAGGGAATGGGAAAACTAGAATTCATAACTACTGGTTCAGGAGGACAAGGGAAAGCAGAAGCAGGTGTAAATGAGCAAAAGTGTACCAACTGGGACTCAGTATTACAAAAGACAGAAAGACCAGCTCAATTTAGCCTAAACAAAGGACAGGGGGGAGGATTATTAGCAATATATTATATAACTGAAAAGTCTAGAAAGCCAGCTAGTTCCCAGTTATGCAAACACTATTACCAAGTTCAAGTGCCTGGTGAGAGCTGCTTCTACTTCTGTGGTGGTGACTTCATTCTCAGTTTCACACTGTGACCTCCAGAAGCTCTTCCTGTTACGTTGACAAAACAGCTTTGCCCATTCATACCCCCACATCTTTCAGAAAGCCTTTGCAAGAGGAAAGAAACCTTTCTCACAGAAGCCCCAAGGAAAGCCTCTTTGACTTTCGTTGGCTCTAATTAGTTTATATATCAGCACCTGAACCAATCATCATGGGGAGGTGGGTAGAGCATTTGATTGGCTCAGGTCAATGAAGGCCAGCCCCAGAGTTGAGTTTGTATCAACCCCACTCTGACTAAGGGAAAGGTTTGTCTTCTCAAAGAAGATTTGGAGTCTTGTACCCAGGAAGAGGAGGAGTATAAAATACAGGCAACAAACAGCTGCCTCTTATAAGAGCTGTGAAACCTGACAGAATAGAGGAAACCCACCAAAGTGGAAATAGTGGGTGTTCCAGACAAAACAGCACAGCAATATGATCCCCATCCACACCTCTGCAGTTTGTGAAGAAGCACTGCAATGTTGTAGTGTATCACTGGTATTCATAGTCATGAACCTGAGACATTGTTTGATTCGCAAAGACCAGGAAGTACATGGGTGTTGGAAAGGTTTCTGTGTATTTTAATAAATAAATATTTTTAAAGAACCCAAACTAAGCCAAGTGAAAAGCTTGCTCTCTTTTTTTTAACCACGCCAGAATTCATTCATTAATTCTTTTTTTAACGTCTGTTTGACTGAAATATTCTTTAAAAGCTATGTTGTAGTTAAGTGTGGTTTTTGTCTTTAAAGAGTAAGTTTTCATTTAGTTAAAAAGACATATTTTCTTTTGTCCAGAATGCATACACAGCCACAGCTATCAACAGCACCAACTTCTGCACCTCAGCAAAAGATGCCTTTGTCATTCTGGTGGAGAATGCTTTGCGAGTGGCTGCCATCAACACAGTGGGAGACTTCATGTTATTCTTAGGCAAGGTAAGAACAAGTATACTCTCTGAGATAAGTATACTGTCTAGGTAAGTGTTGCAAAATTTTGCCCTTTCATTTAAAAAATATCTAGCCCAACTCTGAACTGAAACTAATTAAACATATAGCAAGCACTTGCAAAGCCTGTAATGTGTATTAGATATGGTTCTGTTTAATGTACATGTATTCACTTAAATCTCACAAAAAAATTTACAGGATAAGTTCTGTTATTCACCTTTTACAAATGGGAAAACTGTGGTTCAATCTGGCTAAGTGGTCCACTCTTCTCCTGACATATTTTGAACTATAAAGAATTAGGAAAGAAGCCACATGCTGGTGGGTCACACCTGCAATCCCAGCTACTTGGGAGGCTAAAACTAGGAGGGTTGCAGTTCAAGGTCAGCCTGAGCAAAAAGTTTGCAAGACTCATTTCAACCAGTAGCTGCACCTGGTGGCACAAGTCTGCCATCTCAAGCTACAGGAAAGGCTGAGATCAAGAGGATCAAGGTTCCAGGACAGCCTGGGTAAAACAAAATTTGGGAGAAGCCATCTCAACAGAAAAGGCTGGGTGTGGTTGTGCATGCCTATCATCTCAGCTATAGTGGGAAGCATAGACGGGAGGATCATAGTCCAGCTGGCCTGGGGAAAAAAGCGAGACCTTATATCCAAATAACTATAGCATAAAGGGCTAGAGATGTGGCTGAAGTGGTAGAGTGCCTGTCTTGTGACACGAAGCCTGAATTCAAACCCCAGGTCTGCATCCTCCCTCCTCCCTTTCCCCAAAACAAGAAGAATGAGAAAAGAGTCTGTGTGGTGATTAGGCATCTGAAGTCTAACTTCTTTGTTTAAATCCCGGCTCCGTCACTTACTAGCTGTGTGACTTGAGACTGTGCCTCAATTTGCTCATTTGTAAAATTGGGACAATAATAAGGCCAAGCTCGTAATGTTGTGAAGATTAGATACATGGAAGGTATCTAGGACAGTGCTTGACACGTTGTTACTCTTCAATGAATGCTAGCAGTTTTTGGAGAATGCTGGCAGTTAGCTGCCCTTTTCATTGTATATAAACCTTTTTAAAATAGAGCTTTTGGGGAATGAGATTTCTACTTTGCTTAGAAGTGTCTGAGGAGAGACAGATTATTCCATACTATTAAAATCTGAAAAATAATGAACAGCATTATATTTAGATTTTGTTGTACCTATATTTCAAACCATTAAATACTCAGAAAATGTGGAAAAAGTAAGGAAAGAATAAGACTTATAACAACACCACTGTACCATACTTTCATTTGTTATTCCCTCCCAGTATTTCATAAGCCTGTGTTCTCTGGTATAACAGAGTATGTATACCTGTTTGTCCTGCCCTTTTAACTTCACAGTATAGCATATGCCTTTTCCACCTTCATTTGGTAAGCTTCATAATTACTCATTTCATGATGGACAATTTCCCATCAAATGCTACTCTTAAACATTCTCTTACTAATGAACCCCCCCCCCACACACACACACCCAGGTTGCTCCATCCACCGTGCTTTAAAAATGTCTTGGAAAAGAAAAAAAATCTTGGTATGGGAGAAGCATAGCACTGTGTTGTTTGAATTGGACAGGTTCTTACACACTTGTCGTCTGGAAAGAATTAAGGATAAAACTGTACGTTAATTATTCTGAATATTTGTAATTAAATTTACATTTATAAAGAATTTGCTCTTGTTACATGTTTTTGTTGTTTTGTTTTTGCAGTGCTGGGGTTTGACTCAGGGCCTCACACTTCGTGGTAGGTGCTGTACCAGTTGAGTCACACGCTTAGCCCTTCCTTTCTTTATTTATTTTTGCTTTAGTTATTTTTCAGTAGGGTCTCCCATTTTTGCCTGGGGTGGGCCTTGAACTGTGATCCCAATCTCCACTTACCTTGTAGCTGGAATTAGTCATAAGATACTAGGCTCCACCCTCTTGTTGCATTTTCAACAGTTAACTAGTTTTGTTAATTTATCCCTAGAGCTAAGAAAGAAATGGAGCAACACAGAATAAAAGCATATATGTACACAGCAGTTTTTTTTTTTTAAGAGAAAAAGGAAGCCATTTAGAAGGAAAAGGGATGTAATTATACTAAGTAGCAGTATCTCGTCCTCCTCTATAAGGTGAGCTACTATTATCTTCATTTTCCAGCAGAGGAACCAAAGTTTAGAGCCAATGTGGGCTTTCTGGGTGCTAGTTATATACTAGTTAACAAATATAATTTAAAATCTAGTGGAAAAGGGAATATTTTAATCCCTTTTTTTACTTGGTGTTATATTACGATCATTTCTTCTTTTACTAAAAAGTTTTCTAACTATAGATATATAATTATTATTATCATTTATTTATTCAATTATCTAGTTTCATTCCTTCCTCCCTCCCTTTTCTTTCCTTTCCTTTTCCTTTCCCCTTCCACTCCCCCTTTTTTCCCCCTCTTTCCCTTTCCCTTTCCCTTCCTTTTCCATTTCCCCTGCCCTTCCCCCTCCCCCTTTTCCTTTCCATTCCTTTTCCTCTCCTACTGGGAATTGAACCCCCAGCCTTGAACATGCAAAGCAAGTACTCGACCACATGAACCATACCCCCAGCTATTTGAGTTTTTTAACAGTTAAACTATTCTCAATTTTTTACTAATCTAAGATATGTTGCAGTGAAACTTTTTTGTACAAATCTTTGCCCACACTAATTAGAGCTTATTTGAATCCTAGAATCATAGAAGTAGAATTAATTAGGGTTCTTGATGTGTGTTGCCAAGTTGCTTTCCAGAAAAACATCATTTAAAAATAATAATATTATTGAAATGACATCAAAAACCATGAAAGATTTATTCTTCTAAGAAGAACTCTAAAATGGTGAAAAATAAAAGAAAAAATATCTTCTGGGTTTCTAACATACTAAGATTAGACTATTTAGTTTTGCTTTTTTTAAAAAAAAGAAGATATAGTTCTAAGCTGGGGGTGTAGCTCAGTGGTAGAAGATACTGGGTTCAATCACCAGCACCACATATACAAACATATGAGTGTACATACACATATATTTATATATATGTGTGTGTATTTGTATGTTTCTGATCATAGAATTGAGTAGGCTCTTTTAAAAAATTCTTGTCATTAAATGGCTGCTGTTGTGCAGAAATAGTTCTGATCAAGTAGTTTACACTATACATTATGAAAGACAATGTCAGGAGCTATGACATACATGCAGCAACTTTAATGAATCTTGAGGAAATTATGCTGAGTGAAAAAAGTCCAATCTAAGAAGATTAATTCTTTATGATTCCATGACAGCATTATGGAAATAGAGAATGAATTTGTGGTCATCTAGTTAAAGATGGTTTGGGGAGAAATGGGAATAATTTTAAAATGGTGAAGAGTGCAGTGGTTCATGTCCATAATCCCAGATACTTAGGAGGCAGCTACCAGAAGAATAGCAATTCAAGGTTGCCCATGCAAAAAGTTAACAAGACTCCATATAGACAAATAAGCCAGGCATGGTGGTGCATGACTGAAATCCCTGCTACATACAAGGTGTGGACAGAAGGATAACAGTCTGAGGCCAGCTCCAGACAAAAGTTGAGAACCTATCTAAAAAATAGCTAAATGCAAAAAAGGGTGGGGTGTGTGTGGCTCAAGTAGTAGAGCACCTGCCTAGCAAGTGCAAGGCCCTACTACTATCAAAAAAAGGTGAAGTGAAGTAATGATGTTCTGTATCATGACTGTATCAGTATCAATATCCTGATTGTGATATTGTACTATAGTTTTACAAGGTGTTACCTTTGAAGGGAACTGGACAAAGGGTACATGGAATCTCTTTTATTTCTTACAACTGCATATGAATTCACAATTACCTCAACTTTTGAAAGCCAATTTTTAAAGCCTTGAATTTCAAATGGAAACAAAAAGATACAGTTTCATTTCAAAGGAAACCAGATGGTTTTTATAGAATGATTTGGAAGGGACAATAGCTCTTTTAGTTTTTGTCTTGAGACCTATGATTATTGGACTATAGCATTCTAAAGGAAAGAATAGAGATTTATAAGCTACCTAAATACTTAAAATCCAAAAGGTTTTGATTTTTGCCTCAATAAAGCTACTCCCCCACAAGGCCCCCCCCAAAAATTTTCAATTTCTGGTCTTCTGTTTGTTACTTCTGATTAGTAATACTTTTTCTCACATTAGATATGTCTTCTACTTGACAATTTATTTGAGGATGTAAGTTATTATTTATAAATGCTATTTATTGGTAAACAAAATCTCTGAAAAAACAGTTTCTAATGAGAAAGGACATCATAAATGCAGGACTTAAACTGGCAAGAAAATAAATGGTTGGAGAGAGGAGCATTGCCAGACATTGAGTAAATGCTTTCAAATGCTCATTTCAGTAAACATGGAGTATGTTTATTACTATGTCTCTCTCAAAGATGGAGAAACAGGCTAGAAGGGTCCCAAGTGACCCTGTTGAATACTACCTACCCTGGAGATCACTGGTACATACCATTACTTCTTGAGATGTGGCCTTTTCGGTACCTGGAATCCTTTTAAAATGCTTGTTGCTAGGTTTCATCTTAGATCCAACCAATCAGACTCTCTGGGATCAGATCCCAAGAATCATATTCCTGGCCTCTCTAAAGTTTGAAAAAATGCATGATACCCTTCCATTATATTTGGGAGTAAGTATTGCATCTCTGACTTTTTGGGCTAACCATTACAATTCTGGAAGTTACTTTACACATTATGTAACTTCCCAGCTCAACAGCTTTGGTCATAACATCCACTTCGGTAGAGCCATATCCTCTTCCTGTAACTGACTTCAATGTTTCAGATGTGGTGTAACTGTTAGTGGCATAGTGAGAGCATAAAGCACCCGGCTTACCATTAGGATGAATATTCAAAATTTGAAGAGAGTATAGAAATAACTCACTTTAAAATTGAAAACTACAAGAGTGAAAGAAAATAGGTGTAATTAACCATCTGTAGAAATAAGCCCAGAAAATAAGTCACTGTTAGAGATGAGTCACAAGTATATTGCCTCAGAAATGGCGGGAGGAGTCTTCCAAAGCTTCAGCGGATCCAGATTTGCTTGTAAAAGCATCTGCGGGGTGGGGGGGCGGTCAGTTTATAGCCACACCAATTGTCATCTGATACATTATAACTTGATAATGGTGAGGGAGAGATTCGTTGTTGTTGATAAATAGTGGGGAACATGCAAAAGTCTGCCCTGTCCTCAGCACTAGCTAAGAAAAGACTGCTGTGATTCTAGAGTCCTTTTTCTCTTTATTTAAAACCTGGTACTAGCTAAGTAAGTGGCCAAGAAAGAATGTGTCTAGGATTCAATATAACAGACCCTTTATTGCTATGTGTCAGTACCCAAGTATTTGCTGAGTTCTTCTGGGTTTTTTTTGCTGTTCTCAGGTTTGAACTCAGGGCCTCATGCTTGCTAGACAAGCATTATATCACTTGAGCCACTCTGCCTGCCAGCTCATACTTGCTTGAGTTGTTTTTTTTGGTTTGTTTTGTTTTTGTTGTTTTAAATTTTATTACTATATAGTAGTTATACAGGGGATACACTGTGATATTTACATAAGCACTTATAATATATCTTAGATTTACCTCGTCCATCATTCTCCCTCATCCTCCCTTCTTAGAACAATTTCTACAAATTTCACTCTTCTACTTCAATATATGAATACAAAATACATACATCATATTCACCCTTTCCTTTTGCCCACCCCCTCCCATTGATACTTACTCCCAGAAAAGACCTATGTACCCTCCTGTCCTTAATTTTTCTTAAAGTGGGTATTGATAATCCAGTGGGTGTCACCTTAGTACTTCAGGCTATATATATATTTATTATGCTTTAACCAACCCCGCCATTGTTTACTCTTCATCAAATGCTCCCCTATTAGTCAACAGCTTATATTGTAGTACATTATATTCATATATAGATGGGTTGTTTCAATATTTTTCATTCTCCAACATTTTCTTCCCCTCTCCTGCCTCCCGAAGTCCCCTCAGACAGACTTACTAGTACAGTTTTGTTCTTTTTCACTATATATATGTATGTGTGTATGTATGTGTATGTGTATGTATATATACACACACACACATATATGTAGTGTATATATATTTATGTATATATATGATCAAATATGTATTTATATATACATTTAACTTAATAGGTCTAGCTTCCATATATGAGGGAAAACATGTGACCTTTACTTTTTAAGCCTGGCTTACTTTACTTAATATGATGTTCTACAACTTCATCCATTTACCTGCAAACAACATAATTTCTTTCTTTTTTTATAGCTGAATAAAACTCTATTGTCTATATATTCCACATTTTCTTGATCCATTCCTCAGTTGAAGGGCATCTAGGCTGTTTCTACAGCTGGTACTTCCATCTTCTGATGTTTTCATTGTTTTCTTTCTTTAGTGATTTGTGATTTTCATTGTACAGGTCAGTCACCTCCTTCATTAAATTTATTCCTAGGTATTTTAATTTTTTTGAAGCTATTGTGAATGATACTGTTTTCCTGATTTCTTTCTCAGACTATTCATTGTTTGTGTATAGAAATGCTATTGATTTTTGTGTATTGATTTTGTATCTTGCTACTTTGCCGAATGTGTTTGTGAGATCTACGAGTTTTTTTGCTGAGTTTTAAGGGTCTTTTATGTATAGAATCATATCTGTAAATAGGGACAATTTAACTTCTTCCCTCACTATATGAATCCCTTGTATTTCTTTATCCTGTCTTATTGCTCAGGCTAGGAACTCCAGCGCTTTGTTGAATAAGAGTTGGGAAAGTATACACCTTTGCCTTGTTGCTGATTTTAGAGGAAGTGGTTTCAGGTTTTCCCTATTTAGGACTAGAAGAGTGGTTCAAATGGTAGAGTGACTGCCTAGCAAGTGTTTAAACCTCAGTACTAAAAAAAAAAAAGAATAAAGTTTTTCCCCATTTAGTATGATGTTGGCTATAGGTTTGTCATATATAGCCATGGTAAGGTTGAGGAGTATGCCTTCTATTCCTAGTTTCTTCAGAGCTTTTTATCATGAAAAGATGTTGAACTTTGTCATTGGCTGTTTTTGCATCTATTGATATGCTTGATGATGTTTTTGTGCTTGATTCTGTTTATGTGTTGTATTATGTTTATTGATTTGCATATGTTGTACCATCCTTGCATCTCTGGAATGGTGCATGATCTTTTTAATGTGTTGTTGGATTCTGTTAGCAAGTACTTTATGGAGGATTTTCACTCTATCTCTATTAGGCATATTGATCTATAACTTAACTTTTTTGATGCATCTTTACCTGGCTTTGGCATTAGGATAATACTGGCATCATAGAATGTGTTTAGTAGTATTTCATTTTGTACTTTATGGAATAATTTGAGGAACATTGGTGTTATTTCTTATTTAAAGGTCTAAAGGTTTGGTAGAATTTAACAGTGAGTCTATCAGGACCTGGGCTTTTCTTTGTTGGGAGGTTCTTTGTAACTGTCTCAACCTCATTGCTTGTTATAGATCTATTTAAGTTTTTAATGAACTCTTGATTCAATTTTAGTGAGTCATATATCAAGAAATTTATCTATTTCTTCTTCAGTTTCTAGTTTGTTAGAATATAGGTTTTTAAAGTATTCCCATATATTATTTTGAATTTCATTGGTGTCTGTTGTAATATTCCCTTTTTCATCTCTGATTTTATCAGTTTGGTTCTTCTTTCTCCTTTTAGTTAATTGGTTAACACTTTGTTGATCAATCTTTTTTACTTTTTTAAAGAACCAGCTTTTTGTTTCATTGATTCATTGTATCATTTTTTTTGGTGTCCAGTTCATTGATTTCTGCCCTGATTTTTTTAATAATCTCCATCTATTACTTTTTGGGTTGGCTTGCTGTTGTTTTACTAAGAGTTTGAGATGTATTATCAGATTATTTATGAGATCTGCCTAATTTTCTGATGTGGCGCTCATAGCTATAAACTTCCCTCTTAAGGTTGCCTTTACTGTGTCCCACAGGTTCTGGTAACTTGGGTCCTCACTTTCATTTGAATCTAGGAATTTCTTAATTTCTTTCTTAATGTCTTCAATGACCCATCGATGGCTCAAAAGTGTAATTTTATTCCATTATGGTCTGCTAGGATATAGGGGATTGTTTCAAATTTTGTATTTGTTGATTTTTGCTTTATGAGGATGCTATATGGGAATGCTGTTTTTGAAGATGTAATCTGTTTTGGAGAACACTCCATGGGCTGCTGAGAAAAATGTATAATCTGCTGCTGTAGGATGAAAGACTATAAATGCCTGTTAAATCCATTTTGTCCACAGTATTGTTTAGTTCTTGTATATCTTTGTTGATTTTGGGGGTTGGCATCATGAGACCATTACCCGAGTGGAATCTGTAATTTTTTTTCTTTTTTCACCATGTTCCTTCTTATACGTATCAAAACTCATACTGTGCAATACACACAAGTGCTACTTGTTCTGTTCTTTATTCTGTGACCTCAGGCAGATTGGTTAACAACTCTGAGCATGTTTCCCAAACTATAAAATGGGGTTGGTCATATTTACCATTAACCATTCATAGGGTTATTGAAAAGCTGAAATGAACTGTATTAAAAGAATCATAAAAAATTTACAGTATTGTATATGAAATAATGAAGCACTAGAGTAAATTGTTCTTAACAGGCTATTTTATTATTTTAGTGTGGATGTTGTTTGGCAACCTTTTCTTCACAGTTCAAATCTAAACTACATGCTTAATTATTAAATTTACTATATATTCTGTATGAAATAAAATATGAAACAGGAAAATTTCTGAGAATAGTGGTGTTTGTTGCAGCATCACTTAATCTGAAAATAATATTCTCCAACAGTAGGAGAATAGTTAAATAAATTTTAAATTACTCATAAGATGAAATTAGGCAGCTGAGTATGAAGCATATATAATGAAACTATAAATTTTAATGACAAGTTTTTAATGATTTTTTTATGTAATACAATTTCATATATGTATGAATGCTTAGAAAAAATACATATCAATACCAATGTCAATAATTTTTTTCTGTGTACTAATTTTTCCATAATATGCTTCTATTTAGCTTAAAAATTGCCGTATTCTAAATAACTGAAGTTTCTAGAAGCAGTATAGCATTTAGAAAATTCAATTCTCTTTAAACAAAAGTTATTCAAATGTGATTTTTTTAATGTACATTAAAGTATGTACAGCTACATACATGATACCTCTTTTTTTTTTTTAAAGGGGAACTAGGATTTGAACTCAGGATTTTGTGCTTGCAAAGCAGGTGCACATAACCTGAGCCACACCTCCAGTCCACTTTGCTCTGGCTGTTTTGGAGATAGGGTCTCACAGTTTGTCCAGGCTGGCCACGAACCACAGTCCTCCTGATCTCAGCACCCCTTCCCCAAATGACTAGGATTACAGGCATGAGCCACCAGCACCCAACCTATGATACCTCTTGATATGAAATGGAATGGCATATGCAAACATCATTTATAAAAAGTCAGAGTATTTTAAGACTGCAAGTGATGAAGAAGTTGTGGATTTCTGCAGTTAGGCATTACATGTTGTCTTTGCTCTCTCTGCTGCAGGTGCTGATAGTCTGCAGCACAGGTTTGGCTGGGATTATGCTGCTCAACTACCAGCAGGATTACACAGTATGGGTGCTGCCTCTGATCATCGTCTGCCTCTTTGCTTTCCTAGTCGCTCATTGCTTCCTGTCCATTTACGAAATGGTAGTGGATGTATTATTCTTGTGTTTTGCCATTGATACAAAATACAATGATGGGAGCCCTGGCAGAGAGTTCTATATGGATAAAGTGCTGATGGTAAGTATTTCAGATACCCTCTTCTGCTTCAGGGATAAAAGATAATAAACAAAAATATTTTATGAAACATTCTCTATATTTAATCCCCAATATATGCAACAGAGTAATTCAGTATTAAAACAGCACTCATGAGTGAATGAATGAAATTAATCTTGGGCAGATCAGGGAAGAAGGCCTTCCTAGCATGGAGACTTGTTAATAGTCCTAAATATGCACTATTCCACTCTGCTGCCCCTCTCTCTGTGCAGCTGGATGAATTTGATTGGATTTGTAAACTTTCCTTCCAGCCCTTGGATTGGACCATTTTGGGTCACTGATATACTAAGTCCCTTTTCCTGAAAGGGGTTTAAGAACAAAAATTCTTATCCTCAGATCCTAATGCCTACCTGTCTTTCTCCATCAGCCACTTCTCTAAATGCTATTGCTGTCATCCCTCTCATCATCCTGAATATGGCAGGCCAAACTTGAAGGGATTTTATAATGAATACAGTAACAGACCTATGACTGGTAGATTGTTTTATATTTTCATATTTGTCAGTATCTGAATCTTTATACAGATATTATATTCAGATAGTTTGCAGTTATGTAGCCTGTGTAGCTTCTTATAGCCACATTAAAAAAATTTAAACAATTTGAAAATCATTTTAAAATGCTTTAAGTATGTTTTCATCCATGTTAAATGATATCAAATTAAAGATGCTTTTTAACAATGATCCTTACTATTAAGCTGTAAAATATTCCTATCTTGCAAATAGATGATATCAAAGACTAAATATTATACATCAAGATATAAGTCATTTTCCAGGAGCATGATTTATACAATTAAAGCAAAAATAAATGTTTTAATAATTTAAATAGCAAAAATTCCAAATGATTTAGCTGACCTATTTGTTACTGATTATCTCTTGTTGAGAACATCAACTAAATTTTGAACATTTTCACACTGCCTAAATTAATTTTAACTGGTTGTTTTTATAATGGGTTTTGATCTATGAGCATATGAGCATTGCATCTCTCTTATGATTAAAGCACTTGGAAGAAGAGTTTGTTTTTGTTTTTTAAGGCACTGATGAAAGGGAGAGCTTTTTTTTTTTCTTTTTTTCTTTATTATTTTCAAGACAGAGTCTCACCGTGTAGCCTCAAACTTGTTATTCTTCTGCCTCAGTTTCCTTAGTGCTTGACTTACAAGTGTGTGCCACCACATCCAGCCAAAAACAGAGTTTTTCTTCTTACAGTTTTCTGTATTGGAATGATAAGGATATTTAATGGAGAGCTACTCCATAAACTTTGACAGGATAGAAACATTTTCTTTGGAAATAATCACATTTAACTACTTTTGACTATACTTCTGGTAGATGTTTTCTGTCTTCCTGCTTTATGGAATAATTTCAAGACTAGATAGACATTTCTGAATTAGCTTATTTCTTATTTTGTCTTTTTTTAAAAGTATTTCATACTTAGCAGTATTAATGCATTTACCTTCCAGGTCTTTTTTTTTTTTAAGTGGAGGTTTATGAAGTAAAGCGTTCTTGTTTCATTTGACTTTGACATGGGAAAAATAAAACAATATTCTTAGTGTGGGAAAATTCATCTTTTAAAAATGTTAGGTATTTTTTCTTCTGGATAGAACTAATATTATCTCTTGGAGCGTTAGTGAGATTGTCATAATGAATGAGTAGAAAGAAGGTTTTACATCAGTTGATACAGTGCATCCCTATAAATTTAGCATCTCTTGGACTAGAGGTGTGACTCAAGCTGTAGAGTACCTGCTTTGCAAGTGCAGAGCCCTGAGTTCAAACCCTAGTTCTACCAAAAAAAAAGAAGAAAAATTTTATCAAATTTAGCATCTCTGATGTGTGATACTAAGTATTATTTACTGCTATATGTTTAGGCCATCCATCTACTGAGATTGAGTGAAAAATGTAAATGTTTAGGATTAATTTACTGACTAAAACCTGAAAAGACCCCAAAATTAATGCCATATGGTCCATATTTTGCAGGAGTTTGTGGAAAACAGTAGGAAAGCAATGAAAGAAGCTGGTAAGGGAGGCGTTGCTGATGCCAGAGAGCTAAAGCCTATGGTAGGTGGCGATGAGGAGGTAGCCGCCCTCCAAGAATTTCACTTTCACTTCTTCTCTCTCTCTGTCTTCACTGACTGCACTTCTTCAGGAGAAGCGTTTGTTATCTGTATCACTCAGGATATGCTGCTCTTTCTGTTTGTGTGTTTACCCATCACTTGGATGGCAGGATTCTTGTTACAGCTGAGATCTTCTGTAAAAGTAAGCTGAAAGGAACAGCATCTTTATACCAGTGCCTGTGAGGATCAGGGGTGATAGTTTTGTCCAAGGTGAAACTGCTTTTTCTCTTGTTTTCTTTCTAGCTGTCAGTGTTTAGTTTTCATCTAACTCACCAAATATTTGGGTGTATACTTAAACTGACAGTTTGATTTTTTTTTTTTATCGTTTTGGAAGGTGATACTAGCAGTTCCTTTCAACTTGCTAAAATTCATATTCCTTTTTTTTTTAATATTATTCTGTTTACATTGCTGTCTTTTCCCATTTGCTGAGTTTTTTTTCTGTTGCTAAGTGTACTTTTTTGTTTCTTAAGCTATTTTTATGTAACAAGCAAGGCAGTTTTCATCAACACCTACATTTCCTCCTAGTAAGACAACCCAGTCCTCCCAGCCTACTTGTGAAGAGGATAAATGCTCTGGGCATTGCAAAAAACAGGTTCATCAGTGTAAGAAAATCCCCAGTGCTTTTCCCATAGATAGCCTCACTGCAGCATAACACAAACTGTCTCGAGCATATATTTGTCTAACTGGGACAGCAATGGCAATGCTGCCAACCCTGTGCTGACGTGGAGAAATGATTGTCCTCATTGTTGAGGAGGTAAAGATTTCAAACCTAAAACTTAAAAGGACATGTATAAAATCTTAAAATATAAACTTGCCTTTCCCTCCTTTTTGTCTTTCCAGTGATTGAAACGTCCATTGACTCATTCTTCAGTGATAAGCATTTGAAGAAAGGTAGAGATATTTAAAGTTGAGGACTAGCTAATTCAGCCATGCACATGGCATATATTTCCATAATGTTCTTTAGTAAATAACAGTTGAATTGTGGTAGACCAGAATGCAAGTATACCCTTCCTTACCTAAAACCTTAACTTACAGGCGATTATCACATCAGTGGTTTTAAGGCATTCTGCCAGAAGCCTAAAATTTTAAAAAGTTTTTTTTTAACTAATAGTATTTTCAATTTTAAATTAGTGCCACCTACCACAAACAATACATTAAAATCATCATTCAGATTTTGCTTTCGTTTTATGTTGTTCATCAGTTTATTGCTTCCTAGGAAATGGCAAAAATCCTCTGCTGTATCCCAAAATACATAATTTGCATTGTTCTTCTGGTGCTTTGGACATTGCAGCATTTGACCCCTAAGAATGTTTTTTTTAAAAAAACTCCCCAAAAGAGAAGTGTGAAGTGTTACTCACAGGGTAGCAATTTTCTTTTTAAAATATCAGTACTTTATCTTTCTTTTCTCTCTTTCACAATGTACATGATTAGAGTTGATCCCTACTATCACCATCCCCTGTGTCATAAAGAATTATTTTTATCTGGGACATTCTTCCCAAAAATTTGGGGATCATAGCATTTCAAACTGCTTATTTGTATTTGCTTATGTTATTCTCTTAGGTAAAAGTTCCATAAAAGAGTGTCATGCCTATTTTGCAATATGTCTAGAATACTGCTGCTATCTTCTTTCTTAATGGGATATCATAATTTAAGGCTTATTTTTAGCATATAAAATAATGTTCCAGAAATTGAGGTTTTAAATTTTCCTTTTGACAAGGAATCATTGGAATGAATAGAAGAACTGCCAGTTTTCTTCTTGGACTTTTTCTTAAGGGGGCCTCACAACTTAAGGAAACTTTAAACATTTATGAAGTCTTTCTACATTTTTTAAAAGTGATTTTAGAAAAATTTATCAAATGTGGTGAGGAGATTTAGGAAAGTCTGACTATCTGCTTGCTATCATACCAGGAATCCTTTTCAGAGTTAAAAACAGGGAAAACTTGGGCTGGAGAGTTAGGCTGTGCATGTCTCAGACATGCTCCTGAAGGAACGACTTTCTTTCGGCATTCATAGGAATTTCAACCCCATGAGGACATGTGTTGAAAGGGGAATGAGTCTGAATCCACTTTGCTTAGTTGCTGTTTGTGACCATGTACATATTTATAACATGATCTCCTTTTGATCGTAATTGTCTAAGATTGTACTTTGTATGACTTTGTTTTCTAGGCTTCGGGAGCAAGTTCTTCTTGAACCTAGCCGACGGTTATGGAACCCATTGACATTCCAAAACAATATATACACATAACTATGTATTTGTGTGTGTGGGTGTGTGTATATATGTATATGTATGTGTGTATATATATGTATGTATATACACACACACACATAATCAGCCAAAATCAGAGAAAAGGAACAGGGATTTAATACCTTTTTTATGCTTATTTTTGTCAAACATGTACTCCTTTCATACGGGTGGCTTTTACAAGGCAACTTCCGTCATTTAATGTTTTCAATTGTAATTGTCTTAACGGAAATGTTAGATTCATATCTGATTAACATTTTAATAACTTAGAGGAGATTTTAACTTTAGTTACTTAAATTAGGTAAAATTATTGTATCAAATTTCTTGTCTAAAGTTTTTTCAAGGGTAATTTCCCTGTTGTGTGTATAAAATTAAGATCTTATTTTACTGATGCCTAAGTCCTGGTACATCAAAACTAGGATGTGCTTTCAGATAAATAAGGAATTATTCCAATCAGTTTCCCCCAATCAAAGAAGCCATGTCATTTTACTTTTAGAAACATACAAATAGGCCCATTATGGGAATTTTCATAATAGCTTATACATTTGTCAGCCAACATTAAAAAGTAACCAACTCCTCAGGTATTTGTAGTTTACCCTAATGCTTCTATAAAAGAAAGTAGGAAAAAAAGAAAAGGGTAGATAATCTTTTTATGCAAACTTTTTCTTATATTTGTCCTTTGTTTTGACTTTAATAGCATCCTTCACACATTTGTGTGCCTGATTTGAAAGGAAGCTGGGGCACCCAGCCAGTTTAGCCTTTAAGTTTCTGTATATTGATTTGCAGATTAAGTAATGCTAGGAGGAATAAGAAAGGGACAGAAGTACAGAGCATAAAGCATGGAATATTCCAGTGCTTGGCTTCTGCTTCAGAGCAACATCAGCGGCTTAGGGTTAAACAGCCATTTTATTCAAATGCTTGCTATAAAATCTAAAAACACACTGGCAGGTGCTCCTCTCCTTGGCAATTCATTGAATATCCAGAGTTCTACAATGTTTAATTGAAGAATTGGTTAATGTTTTGATCCTCAAGTGTGAATGTTCTTTATGTTTAGGGGTGGGTTTAGGGTTTGGGTTTTTGTTTTTGTTTTTGTTTTTAATTCCTAAAGCTTACCAGATATGAATGGCTAATATTCCATTGTTCTGCTTATTGTAATGGTGAATGCTTTAAGAAAAAAAGTGTAATTTGCTAAGAATAATTCATGATCTGTTTATGCGATAACTCCTTTTTGTTACAATTTTTTTAAAAAAAGCTATTTTTGTTAATGTAAAGTAAATATTTCAGAGCAAATTTTTTAAACTTATTGCACTAAATATAGGCTCTGTACAAAAAAAAAAAATCCTCAGCATTTTATCATTCCATGGAAGGAGAATCTTTTGAAAGAAAGCATTGTCTCCTACCAGAATTAGTGAACTAGACTGATATTATGGAAATACAATTAATGTCTTTAGGGCTTAATAAGCAGCTGTTTGCTAATGTGCTTCCTTTCAAAGGGTTGGACCTTTAAATTGCTGCAAAAGGTAAATTGTACTTTTTTTTTTTAAGTATTGGTGTTCTTTACTCTAGCTAGGCTAAATTTGCTAATTGCCTTTGTTTCTTTTCAAAGCTCATGTAATATTTCTGATTTTTCAGAATATTTGCAATAAGAGTCTGGATTCAAAAACAAAACACAACAAAAAAACCACACACACCATTAAAAGTTCATGTCTTGGCAAGATCTGGAAAACCAACATTGTGAGCATAGCTATTTTGAAATAGTAATTCTCCAGAAGTTAACATCTAACATCTAGTGTTGCCAAATAGTGTCACTGTACTCTTTTATATCATTTGAAGTAAGTACAATTATGTAACTAACAGCTGTCAAAATAAGTGAGAGAGAAAATCATGTAAGAAAATTCAGAAATAACATGTTTCATAGCCACACAGATTTTGGACATTCAAAAACATTGGGAACTAAATTTAAAATTTTTCTGGAAGATGGTTTTATCAAATGAGAAGATATCCCAGGAGCTAGCTACTTTAGGAGGTGTCCCTCCAAAGTGACCTGATGGAAGTTTTGAACTGGAAATCAGATTCTGCTCACTTGGACATCCCTGCACCATGGACCCTTGCTGCCCTGTTCCATGTGCTCGCACTCTCGCTATTTGGAAGCCACCAGGAATGCTTTCTAATAATCATTTGCAACTAGAACTGTAATCAGAAAGAAATTTTGTATTTTTGTATAACTTGATCGTGTGCCATTTTATATAACAGGTCCTGTTTTACAAATAAATTTTGTTTTACTAACATTGTGTTTAGAAATTATGATCTATGTATAACCATGTCATTTGAGTTCCAAATTAACTTCCAGGCTGTTTTCCCTAAGTGTAAATGTGTGTGCCATATAGATATATGCGGATCAGCATATATGTTACACAGCATACACAGATACTTGATACATGGAATATCACTCTTATATGAGCTTCTTTACTTGATTAATTTGGTAAAGCCTCATACAGGCTTTTTAGCAATATTTAAATTTTTTAAGGTTATGTTGAGATATTCCTGCTGCATCTTTCATTCATTGCATAACTCATTCTTCAGCTAGCTGTGGGCTGCCTTACTGCTACTCACTTGCTGCTTCCATCTTCTGCCCAAGTGAGGAGAATAGATGAAGAACAAAAATTATCTGTGAAATGTGGAACCCTAAATAGTTTTACAAGCCATTGATTCTGTATTGTGGTTTTTGTCCTTTTCTGTGATGGTTCTTCAAAACTGCATTT
This sequence comes from Castor canadensis, assembly GCF_047511655.1. Classification (NCBI taxonomy): domain Eukaryota; kingdom Metazoa; phylum Chordata; class Mammalia; order Rodentia; family Castoridae; genus Castor; species Castor canadensis. The sequence goes on along the minus strand of NC_133398.1, from coordinate 28,261,078 downwards.
AGGAGTCCCGTCTCTAGAATTATAGTGAGGGTCCCCTTTTGTAAATGATAGTGGTGTCCAGAGTGTCATTATAGTTTCTGCCATCAGATAATTAAGAGCCTGGTGCATGATTTATACCTTGTAGGCTTCTGCCTCAAAAGTAAGCTGTGCTGTAACATAATATGGAAGGTGAAAGGTTAACTTTCAGTGTGAATCCACAAGACCTATCTTCAATGAGAGCCTTAACTGCAATAATAATAAAGCATTAGCAATTTAGCAAGGGAACTGAGATTGTATGATTCTTATGGATGAGAGAGCTCAAAGCTGGTTGTTCCTTTAAACCATTTAATGCAATGGTTAATGTTTAGGATTAAAATTGTTATCCTGTCCTATAGATAATTAAGTCCTAAGTCACTGCAACTTAAATAATTTAGCTGTGTTGGTCCCCAAACTTTTTCCTTAATAGTTAAGGAAGAAGCACTTGCTGAGTCTAATTAAAAAATATGTTGAAAATAAGCTTTTCCTTTGTAGCGATGCTCTCTTACCCTTATATCCTCTTCCAGCAATACTGACCTTGGTATCTGCCAAGGACTTCCTTGATTCCCACTGCAGTTTCAGGATTTCACCCCAAAAGCAGGTGATGAGAAGCTAACCCCTTTATCCTGGTCCTAAGCTGCTTTAAACCCAAGTAATAATACCTCTCCCTCCCTCATCCTCAAAACAGCTATAGGAATCACATGCACCAAGTATCTGCAAGGCCACAAGTGTCCCTGAGGCTTCAAACATCTTCACCCTGCACAGTCACTAAATTCTGGAGGCTATCTCAAGACCCTTTCCCCTCTACATGCAAAGTAGCATTGTGGGATCAGTTCTACAACCAGAGCTGTGGGTCACAGTGACTTGAACATTCTGTTCTATCCTACTCTATCCTGTCCTGTTCTGTTCTGTTCTAGTCTATTCTATTGCATTCCATTCCATTCTGTTCTATTCTATTCATGTCAGTAACCTCATTTGAATTGGAGTTTCCAACAGCCTTAACACAGCCTCTAAGAAGTTTCCTTCAAAATGGTCTTTAAGCTTTCACCTTTTAGTAAATAAGTTCTCTACTGCTTTTCTACAGTTGCATTGAAAAAAAATTCTGAGTCTGGAGGCTTATCAGTGCACCTGACACAGTTAATTTTTGTATTCTTTTCATACATTCTATCTCACAGAAGTGCTTGCTTGGAATTGTTCAGATGTAGTCCGTGAATATATATTGGAGAATTGTGGAATCATAAGTAAATGTGTATTCTATATTCGTGGCATAGAATGCCTTTTGCTTTAAATGCATATCCATGTAGCTTTGTGTACTAAGGAATGCATGTTAGCCCTTTTGAAACTTAATCACTGTTCATATACAGTGACTGCTTTTAGAATTAACTCATCTCTGTTTAGTTGAAAATGACCCAAATTCTGAAAAAGCAGGAACCTTGAGTGTGTTAAGAAAAAAAATCTAAAGCTAGCAAACTTTAAAAACAGAACTAAACTACCTAAACAGGCTGTATATACATATAAACTTAAAATAGCACACTTTTTCCATTCAAATTTCATAACTTTGAGCCAAATTCTTCTATTTCATGTTTAAATTTAAGAGGACAATTTCAATCCAAGATTTAAATCTTTGAAAATAGTTTCTTACAGAAAACTTCAGTGCAGAGTTTTTAAACTTGTGAATTTCTGAGGAAAGACCTTTCTTTTCTATAGAAATGCTATAGTGCCCTATCTTCCTCCCCTTCTTGATTTGTGTAAAAATAGACAAACAATGACTCAGTTTCAATTTTGCATGAACAATTGCTAGTTTTGTAAATTGCATAGACAGGATTTAAGTTAGGTATTTTCTAAGGGAATTCATTAACAAATTTGTGGACTTTGTTAAGAGACTCATTAGATTCTTCTTCAGTTTTGATACTCAGTATTACAACCTAAATGATTTCCTCCAGACCAGGATGCTCAAAATAACAAAGCTTTATTCAGGATCTAGTCAAGATCTAGTTGAACATGAAAACTTTAATTCATAAATGTCCCAGATATTTTTCACTTTTATTTACTGAGGTCTGAATTTAATATTTGATAGCCAAATGTAGGTTTTTTTCAAGGGCCCTGGATCTTATGAAAGCTATGGACTATCTTTCTCTCAAATGCACACAGCACATTTATGAACATTTAAGATGCTCCTGGGAGTGACTAAAGATCCCATGTAAGATGACACCATCTCTGTCCTGGAATCATTTTTATAACTTAAAGATTGTATGTAATCTTTAAGGTTTGGAAATAAAAGCTATACTAATCTGAATGAATTAACAAAAAGGCCAATATTGAATTTTTCAAAAATAGATTTCTTTCCATGGAAGTGTGAGTGAGTCTTTCCTGGGGGATTTTTTGGTAAGATACCAAATTATTTGCATTGCAATGAATCCCCCCCCCCAAAAAAATCCAAGAATAAATAGAGAATCTTTGTAATTATCTATGTACCAAGACACTTGATTAGGGCTGGGGTTGTGGCTCAAGTTGTAGCAGTACTTGCTGGGCAATCCTTAGTAATAGCATAAAAAAAAATGACAGTTGATTATAGCTCAAAATACACGGCATAGTGTTAACAGCTTATCACTGTCTTAAAATCTGTCAACATGACCCAAAACACCTGAAGGTGATGATAAATTAGTAAACTCAAGTTTAGTATGTACTTGACAAAAAATTAATAATAATGGAAAACTGGGAAAGCAGATACTGGAGTCAAAAGGTGTTCCCCACATAAATCAGGGAGGTGTTTCCTGTTTTGAGTCTTCCCACCCACTAGAGCAGCTTTGGGCCACTTTGCCCATGGAACCATGCCTCCAATCCCATCTTCACATGTGGGATTCTTCACATCTGTAACTTACTATTAGGTAAGAATGCTGCATCGGCACAGTAGCTCTCCGTGATGCTCTCTGGACTCTTGAAAAACCAGACAAATTCTTAAGGGAGTTTGAAGTCCTTTAAAGATTTGTTTCCACAGGATCCTAATTTATATAGTCAGACATCAAACCACTATCTACATTTTCAGGCTGAGGAAAGCAGTGGAAATCTCCTAACTAGCTGATGAGTGGAAAAAAGTTCCCTACCCCATGCCACACCCCTAAAAAAGCTCAAAGGAATCTTTCATGGTAGTACATAAAGAGTCTGCTGGTAAAATATCAGGTGGAAAGGGGCAAATGTCCAGTCTAAGTTTGATAGGTCTCTTTGTCACAAAAGTGTATGGCCTAAGGAAAATATTCAGTCCTTTGTGTATGAATCTTATCTACCCATACTGCCAACTAGGAATATAATTTGATTTAGTTGTTTTTGAGAAATTGGTGTTAGACTAGTCTATGAGTAAAAGTAAGCTCTGAGAAGAGTTGGAGAGTAGATGGGCAGATAAAGGAGGTCCCATGGACCAATTTATCTGCCACTGGAAAGTGTAGAGACCCTCTTCTTCTGCCATGTGATAATAGGTCAGGATTTTTTTTTTTTTTTACCATAAATTGTGTGAAGAATGTGACAATAAAAAGAACAAACAGCTTTGGAAGCTGGTGATACGAGGCATAGATACATTTTCCCCATCCTTTGGGTTCTAGTAATCCATGCTTAGAACTTTTTTGCTCCTCTTGTTTTTACTAGTTTTGATTTTTCAAAGATAATCACATGGAGAAATTTACCTTGCTTCCATGTTGTCCTAGAGCTATATTAGATTTGTTGATGTTTTCTGATTTTCTTCCCTCCCCTAGAAAGAAACTGAAAATTCCTTAATGAAGTGTCAATTTTACTGTCTCAGAATATTCATGACCACTAAATGCACTTCTAATAGATCTTGTACCTAATATAAGTGCAAGTGGGTTAACTGATTTAATTAAAGGGGGAAAAATAAGAACTACAACTAACAAACAAAAAGGCAGAGAGAAAAGTGTGAAGAGTGTCTAACAACATGAGAAAGGTTCTGGAAAAACAACCAAAGACAAAAGCCTGTCTTCTGAAAACCAAAGGTCCAACTTTATATACTGTCTGGCACAGTCTTTCTGAACTTGAGTTTAAGATAGAACTCCTAGAATAAGACAACTGAGTTTAAAAGACCAGTCAATGCAACAGGGACCTGCTATTGATCTCTCAGTCAGAATCCTCACATCCAGTGGCCAGCCTAGTCCATTGTATTGTGCAAATAAGAGCATAAAACAGCCAACCAGTGAGTCTCACATTCTTACTGCTGTGTGATCCAGCACTAGAAATATGTTCTGGTGCGGCATATTTCTCATGCCTTTTGGTCTTTTTTTTTTTCTTTGCCATATGCATTGCTATTTCAGTGTCAGAATAAATTTCCGTGCCACATTCTGTCTTTGTGCATTACAGACTGAAGGATCACAGTTAAGCCTTCCATGAATTCTGTAGTCTGGGATCATTTACCTTAGCATTATTTTGGGTTCTTTCTTATTACAGTGTCACTACACTGTATGCATGTGGGGAAACAAACATGTAGGTGCTTGAACCCGCCCCACAGACGCAGGGGTAGCCCTGGTATTTGTGATTGTCATTACTGACACAGTGCAGATTTTACAGATGGAGCATTGTGCTCTCAGAGGACTTTAGAAATATGTATATTAAGCAATTAACTTTCTGGAGTTATCAAATCTTGCTGGGAAATTAACTTGCAAAAACTCTGAATTGGATGGCATTCCATCTGGCTTCAGAGTACAATGAGCTTATATGAAAAGGAGCTTTGAAATGTTTTTCTTGTGCAGAAATATGAACTAGAAAAAAAGTGCTGATCTAATGATACGTTTTCTCTGTGTACTAACTCATTTGCCAGAATTATAATGAAAACTGTATTTTAGTCTAACAAATGTATAGAATTTTTTATGTAATAAATAAAATTTTATAGGAAAGAATTGTCTACCGTGTCATAACACTTTCCCACACCCATGGTGGTGCTCGATAGAAAGTGATTGTGGTTTCAAGTTAGGTCAGTGCTCAGCTAGGGTGCCTGAGAATTTCCCAGATATTCTCTTCTAGTATCCCTTGGCATGTTCCAGGAGTGTGAAATATGAATGCACTAACACCAATTTCCAAAGTACAAAGTTCTTCTACTGCCAAGTCAGCCTTCATAGCTGGAATCTGAGCAGCCACAAGAATGCAAAGGTTGCAACTGAATTCAATCATCAGAGTAGAAAGATAAGTTTTGCCATGGAAAGCACTCATTATGACTTGTGTCGCACCCTGCACATGAACTGGAGCCTCCACCTGTACTGAGTTTGTGGCCATGTGCAACTGTGGTGTGCCCACATGTAGGCCACAGCTGTGCCCTGTTAGTTGGCAAAAAAATCAAGCTTAGGGAAAACTATAAGCATCTTAAGTGATATTAGGGACTAAGGAAGAGGTGTTCTCCATAAGTGGAAGACCTGTTGAAATATCAGTAAACCTATCCTAATTTATTTTGTAATTTTGTTTTTTTCCTGAAAGGCTGATCTGTATTCTGCCCTTCATTGGCTATGTGAGTGGTGGCTAGATGATAGCCCTGGAGGTTTATACCGTCCAGCTGAAAGGAGTTGTTATAGAATATTTGTGAGGAGTCTTCAAACACTAGAGGGGTTTGAGTACTGAAGAATACTAATTAGTCTGGCCTGTTTATTCTTTTTTGGTGTGATTTTGATTTAAATTGCACAATTTCTTTTATGTAGTCCACATTAGTAATTAAAGAACCTGTGAAAAGCCTCACATTTCCTGAAAGGTACCCAGAAGTCTTTCTCTGTGTTTGGCTATGAAAAGGACATTCTGTATTTTTAACCTCAAATTTCAGAAAATAGAAAGTGCAGAGGGTTCTTTCAGGAGATACAGTACAGACGTGTCAATTACAGGAAGCATTCTGAAAAATGCATTATTAGACAATGTCATTGTTTTTTATACAAACTGAGATGTGAGATGGCTATGGTGTCACTAGTTGATATAATGGGGTCACCTTCCTATATGTGGTCCATTGTTGACCAAAACATTAGGAAGTGTATGATGTACTCGTGCACCCTGGCTTAATATGCAAGTAGTGCTTAAAATTTGAACTGCATAAGGTAGCCATATAGTTCAAAGTTCTTTTTTTTTTTTTTTTTTTTAGACAGAGTCTGTATAGTCCAGGCTAGCTTCAGACTTTGCCATCCTCCTGAATGCTGGGATTTTAGGCATATGCCACTACACCTGGCTTCCAAGCTCTTAAGCACTTATAGATGTTGAACTGCTGGGAAATAAGCCAGTGTTCCATGAGGCTGTTTGGCTCCTGTATTTGATCAGGTGCTGTGGAACTAACCCATAGGGTTGTACCTCTTCATATTATTATTTTAGTTGCGGCACATGATCGTGAAAGTAAGAAATGCTTTGTGCCTTTAATATTATGAGTCTTTTGCTGCCCACATTCTGAAAAAAATAACTCCAGGAGATTCACCTAGGTTAAATTTAGAATTCTAGAAAAATTATAACTAGCTATTAAACCATTTATTAGGCTTATCAAAATTTTGAAAGAAACCTTGAAGCTCTCCTTCTCTCTCACAAGCTTCCTGACCATGTCTGTCAGAGTAGGGGGACAACAGTGCAGAGAACTTGCTTTAAGACAAAACAGACTTTCAGCCACCCTCATATTGTGTCCTGTAACCTCACACTAGGAGACATGCTAAGGATTTATGTGACTGGCCTACTCTATACATCTTCCAGAAAAGATTCTTTCAGTTTACAACAAAATAATTTTACTATAAAATTTCCAAAAAAAAGAGGAAAGTGAAAATTGAGAAAAGGAAATTAGCTATACAAAAAAAAAAAATCATAGGCTGGGCATAGGGCTAAAGTCTAAGGTTTATGGCAATCCTTGCAGAGAAGAAATTATAAGAAAAAAGGGGGATATAATTTTAAATGTTAAATTAATGAAGTATAAATAGAAGTTCAATAGGAAGGACTGGGCAGGCATTGACAATGATGTAATAATAGTGACTTGGACTTGGAATAATATTTACAATGTAGTTGGTGAAAAATCGGGGGATAAAGCATTATTCGTTGCATGGCCTCACTTATGTAATATAAATATTTTATGCATCTTAAAATGCAGATACAGTAGATACTCTATCAATCCTGTAGACACTGGTAGTGGATGAATTAAAGTTTTGATTAAAACTAAAAATTATTAAGGATGAATTTCTTTTAACTACAAGATGTTCATTGGCCAATCTTTGGCATAGGTACAGCAGTTCTTTTTTATGATTCCTTGGCTCCTCTGAAGTTCTCTACTATCTTTTTTGAATTAACAATACTAATAATATAACCACCCAAAAATGTGAATTATAAAATATTCATTATTTTTAAATGAATCTAGAATTTAGAGATGAGGCTATAGACTCTAAGATTTTTATAATTTCTTATTTATATTTCTTGCATAATCCAAGAATAGTACTTTTAGCATCTTACCTTTATTGAATCTTTCCAAGGCATTTAATTTTTCAAAACATTAGTTTTCATTGAAACTACTTGTGTTGTATTCATTGTTTTGAGTATTCAAAAAATCATACCATTAGAGTAACCAGCACACTTAGCAGAATATGTTTGACTGCACACACCTAACTCTTGCCAACCCACTGATGCTGAGAACAGTACCAGCCCCCCCCCCGCCACACACACACACACTTCCAGGAGCTTTGCACATCCTCTAAATATCAGCCAGTACCTTTTACAGAAGGTTGGAGGATGTCAGTCAATCTGACATGATGGTTAAGTGGAAGTCAGCTAAGAAAGCTATCCTGTTTAGGTCAAAGTGATGATGACGGTTATCTCTGTGTTATGAGATTATAAGTAATTTTAGCTTAGTTTTTTCTTTGCTTATCTGTATATTTAAAATACTCATCTTTTTTTTTTGGAAGGGGGAGTCTGTTTTTTTTGTCTTTTCTTTTTTTGGTGCTGGGATCAAACCCAGGGCCTCGTGCAAGCTAGGCAAGCGCTCTACCACTGAGCCACATCCCAGCCCACATCTATGGTTTTTAATATGAAAAAAGTAAGTTATACTTAAAAATAAATAGCCAGGTAAAATAATAAAATGACAGTAACTAATCTAGCATAATAGACCAGTGGAATAGAAGAGACAGTTCCCCAAACAAATCCTATTACTGAAAAGAATTTAATAAAAATTAAACCTATACCTCAAATGAATAAAGAAGGAAAGAATTTTTAATAAATGGTATTTAAGAGAGTTGGCTTTGAGTTTGAAAACAAATCTAAGTCAAATCCACATGTATTAAGGATTTTTTTTAATTAAAGAAAGGAAAGAGTGGGGAGGATTTGATAAGTTTAGAAGGATTAGAAAAAACAGCAGAATTGATAGGCTGGTGGGAGTTGGTAAGATGCAAACCCCACATTTGTGAAAAATGTAAATGAAGCCCATCTCAGATGCACTGCCTAAGCTTTTTTTTTTTTTCATCTTCCTGATGAAAGAAATCTACCTAAATTCTGGGGTTTAGTTGAGAGTTCCTGACTTAACAATGGTTTAGGTAGCTGCAAACTTTGTGTCATTGGCTCCAGCTTTGCTCTTCTACTTTGTCACCATAAAGATCTGTTTATTTGCTAATAAGAGATATCATTGAATATGCTTTTAGTGCATGTATATTTACATATTTATACTTCTCCCCCAAAAAACCCTACATGCATTTTTTGACCTGCTGTGAAAGCAAAACTAATCTGCCTGTAACTCTCAAATCAGGATTTGAAGGTGCTGAGCTGGTAAAGTAACTTCCTGATGCTTTAACTGAATGACTCTTACCTCATTCTTTATCCAGGTTTGCCCCTTATCAGTAGTTCTTAATTGTAAATAAAACTGACCAGTTGTCTTTATTTATTCCACAGACATTTACTGAGTCCTGTATACATAATATATAGAAAGGAGCAACCTAGTCTCTGCCTACCAAAAATATATAGTTTATGTAGGAAGGCAAAGGGGTAAATGGATGATTGTAATAAAATATCTTAGCTGCTCTGAAACAGTTAAATTAGGAATAGCAGGGAGACCTACCAGATGGTGAGGGGTGGTAGGGTAACAGAGATATGATAATAAATAAGCCTTTTTAGGAAAGGAAATTAAAGGGTATTCCAAGCAAAAGCAATAGCATGAAGAAATGAGTGCCTGAGTATGTCCTGAATAGTGGGTCTGCGGACATGAAATTGGAGAAGTCAAAAGGAATCAGATCTCAAGGGACTTGATTTTATGCTGAAGAAAATGGGGATTCACTGAAGGATGATAAACAAGGGACTGCTTGATGGTATTTGTATTTTAGTAAAGGAAATAACCTCAGTAGGGAGTGCAGTGTAGAACGAGTTACTTCCAGGTCAGGAAAACCAGTGAGGAGACTTTCATAATTGCCAAGGGAGTAAGGATGAAGTCTCTAGCTAGGACACCAGCAGCAGAACAGAAAGAAAGAGATGTACTCAAGAGTTACTAAAGAGGTAGAATCATCAGAACTGGATGATTGACTGGTAAAAGGAGTCAAGTCAAAGATGGGAGTCAAAGGTGAATCTCCAGGTCCAGTTTGCATGCATTACTACGTTGGAAGATAATTTACTTTTCACCTAGAAGGAACCCTGTTAAATTGAAAGCCCTGTTTACTTTAGTAAAGATGAGATGAAGTAACAGAAAAAGCACAGAACTAAGAGTTAGAATACCTGGATTCATCTCCAACTCCAGTTCAATTATAGGTTGTTTATTCTCTCTGCATCTAAATTTTCTTACCTATAAGATGAAATATGCTCAACATAAACTATAGGCTCATTATGATAATGAAGTAATGGATGGTGACATGTTTTGAAACCAGCTGTCTGCAACTAATAGCTCCTTATTTTCTGCTGCCTGAAGGAGCCAGCATAGCATAACAAATGCCTAGGGGTCATGGATTTGAATTTGTCTCCCCACTTGTATAAATTGGGTGACCTGGGGAAGCCAAGAAACCTTTCTTAGGCTCAATACCTTCCTTCGTGAAATGGGAATAATGATGTCTTAGAGGGAGTTCTTGCAAATTTTCATGATAATTTGTCCATCCACTCAATTATTACCTAACAGATATTAACTGAATACCTACTATGTATTAGAAGCAAGAATATAGAATTGAACACAACATGCTAGAGTCTGTATGTTTAATACTAAAAAGTTAATGGTGGTTGATGTGACTAAAATGACAGATTTAGAAAATTTGAAAACTCCTTCTTTCCACTAAAGGAATGATTAAGCTGGCAAAAACTGTCAAAATCACCTTTTGTCAAACCTACTGGAATCTAATTTAAAAAAAAAAAAACTTACAAGCAGGAGAATGCTAAATGAAGAAATTTCAACAATACCATTTTAACTTACCTGCATACCCATCCCCAGTCACCAGCTCAGTGACAGTGACAGCTATGGGGATGATGGTGGCATGGCTCATGTTCCTGATGTGGCTTCCTATGCCAAAATGACCTGTGTGGATTGTATTCTCAAAAAATTGTGGTTGTTTGTTTTGACCTGTGAGGTAGCTACCTAGAGGATCGGTTCAGGGGTTTATCTTTGTTTCTCAGGACCTTCTTTTTTTTTTTTTTTTTTTTTTTTTTTTACTGGTGTTTGAACTCAGGGCCTACAGCTTGAGCCACTCCACCAGCTCTTTTTTGTGAAGGATTTTTGCAAGATAAGGGTCTCATGAACTATTTGCCCAGGCTGTCTTCAAACCGTGAGTCTCCTGATTTCTGCCTCCTGAGTAGCTAGGATTACAGGTTTGGCCCACCAGCTCTCAGAATCTTCTTTAAAGGCAAAGATACTAGCTGCAGCAACCTGGGGTGAGTAATAACACATGTGGTAAGGAGACTGATAGAAGAGCCTGGGAAGAAAGAGGCTAGGAAAGGACATACATAGGAGAACAAGAACTTTGAAAAACTGCTGCATATGCCAAGAAATCTAGAATGCCACATGCGTGCCCAGTGCTGGATAAGAAACACAAACAAAAAACATGAAAAGTCCTTGAATATTCACCTCTGGCTGGCCTTAGGATGCAACCAGGAAGTGAAGGCTAAAGCAGAGTTATAAATAGGCATGCTAAGCATTAAGGAATTCCCCCATATAGAATAAATTTACAAGGACTAGAAATGATTTATTCTTTTTGGCCCCAATTATGTAAAAATCACCAGGCAAACAGAGACTTCAGTGACCTTACACACCAATCTTTAGGTAGAATACGATCTTTACCAAAAAGTAGTATAGAAAAGTGACTAAGCAAATGCAAATACAACTAAAACCAAGCAGCAATAACAAACCTCAGCAATCGAGAAGAATGATTTCCACAGTTGCCACTTTATAATATTCAAAATGTCCACCATTCAACAATTAAAAAAGAAACCAATTATAGCCTATTAACAAGAAAAATTAATAATAATAATAAGAAGCCCCACTTTTGAACTTACAGAGACTTTAAATCAACTCATGTAAATGTGATCAAAAGCATAAAGAAAATCATGGACGAAGACCTAATGAAAACCAAGAGTAATATTTCATCAAAGAATATGAATAGAGATAAAAATCATAAAAAAGAGCCAAATAGAAATTCTGGAATTGAAAAGTAAACTAAACGTAATGAAACAAATCACAAAAGGGGTTCACTGGAAGATTTGAGCAAGCAGAAAAATGAGTCATTGAATTTAAAGATAAATCAACTGAGATTATTCAACTCGAGGAGAATAAGAAAAGAATGAAGAAAAATGAACAGCGCCTAAGAGACTTGTGGAATACCATCAAATATATCGCTATATTCCTTATGGAAGTCCTAGAGGGAGACGAAAAGGAAGAGCAGAAAAAAAATTTGAAAAAATAATGGCGGAAAACTTTTCAACTTTGATGAAAAACTTAACTCTTCACATCTAATAAGCTCAACAAATTCCATATAGGATATGTTCAAAGACATCCACACCAAGAGAGATTATAATCAAATTGTTGGCAAAGGGAAAAAACAAAAAGAGGATATTGCATGCAACAAGAAAGAAATAATTCATTACATACAGGCAGTTCTTAATAAAATTATTCCCTGATCTCTTATCAGAAACTAGAGGCTGTAGAATTGTGAGGTGACATGTTTGTAGGACTGAAAGAAAAATACTATCAATCAAGAATTCTTTATCCAGCAAAATTATCCTTCAAAGCTAAAGGAGGAATGAAGACTTTCCTAAGTAATCAAAAGTTGAGGAAGTTTGTTGCCAGTGGACCTGCCCTTCAAAAAAAATGCTTAAGGGCATCCTTCAGAAAGAAAGAAAGAAAGAAAGGCAGTAGACAATTGCCATACCAAAACAAAAACACTAGTAAAGTAGGTAAATATAAAATTTTTATATCTTTTTCCATATGGTTTAAAAAACTAATGCACAAAATCATTATAAATCTATCTAAATGAGTACCCATGAGCATACATGGCTCTTCCAAGCCAGCACTCACCAAGGAGTAAAACCATGTTTTTCTTGAGCACTAAGTCTGCGAAGTTCAATTGTGAATTCAAGTTTAGCATCTCTCAGCACTTTTGTGGCTGGAGATGAACTTGGACCTCAAGGCTCAGCCAAAGGAGCTGAACATCACAGCAGCAAAGAAAGTTGAATTGTTAGTGGTGGAAAAAGTAATGTAATCTTTGTTACAGATCCTCTGCTGAAATCTTATCAGAAAACCCAAGTCCAGTTAGTATGTGCATTACAGAAAAAGTTAACCATGTGGTCTTTATTGCTCAGAGAATTCTACCTAAACCAATAAAAAAAAAAAAAGTCATATGAAAAATAAGCAAAAGTGTCCCAGGAGCCACAGTCTCAAAGTCATGCACAATGAAATCTTTTATGACTTGGTCTTCCTAGTGAAATTATGGGCAAGAGAATCTACATGAAACTGACTGGCATCGGGCTCATGAAGGTTTATTTGGATAAAGCACAGCAGGAGGATGTAAATTATAAAGATAAGCTTTTTCTGGTACTTGTAAGAAGCTCACAAGCAAAGCTGTTCATTTGGAATTTACTTAATTTCAATTGTGAACAAAAACTAAAGTATCATTCATAGTTTTGTAAAAAGTAATATATGATAACAACACAAGGGAGAGAATGGAGCTTCATTTGTAGATTATAGGAGCTCAATTGTTATTAATTCAAACCATACTGTTATTAAGATATTAATTGTAACCACCAGGGTAACATTAAAAAGAATGCAGTATTGGAATAATTGAGGGACAAAAAATGATGACATGTAGAAAACATACACAATGGCAGAAGCAAGTCCTTACTTATCAGTACTTAATTTTTCTAATTCTTTTAAAAATTCTATTAGGATAAGTTAATTGTTTAAAGGGGTTTCATTGTGATATTAACAACATGCATTAATGTGCTTTGATCAAATTCACCCCATTTATATTTTAGTAATTACTTTAAATGTAATTGAAGTAAACTCTCCAATTAAAAGGCAGAAAGTTAGCAGTATGTATTTAAAAAAACTATTATCCAACCATATAGCATCTCCAAGAGATCAGTTTAGATCCAAAGACAAAAGTAAAAGGATGTGAAAAGATTTTCCCTGAAAATTATAACCAAAAGAGAGCTGGAGCAGTTAGACAAGACAACTGCTGAGGTCAAAAAAAACAATATTACTAGAGAGAAAAGACCTTTTATAGTGATAAAAAAAGACTGATCCATCAATAATATATACCAATTAGGTATATATTTATATAAAGAGAACCTAAATAGGAAGATATAAATGAATCAACAATGATATTTGGGACTTCACTATCTATCCCATTTTTCAGTATGGAAGGAACAACTAGATAGAAGACAAACAAAAAAATAAAAGCCTGAGCAGCACCATAAAACAACCAGACCTAATACATGCCTTTAGAATGCTCCACTCTACAACATTCTTCTAAGTAGACATGGAGCACCATATTAAGGCCATAGACAAACCACAGTAATTTTTTTAAAGATTTAATCATATATTTTTTGCCTACTTCTGAAAACACAAAACCCTCAAGTCAAATACCCTGAGACAAATACCAGAGACCCCACTGCTACTCTTAGTAAAAGATTCATCCCATAAACCTATTTTTGCAACTCAGGTTTTTACCTTCTTTGACCATAGAACAAACTCATCTTATAGGAGTTTGGCCTGTCGGGTGGAGTCCTATTCCAACATTTGCTGTGATGCATTTTATAATGGAAATCAGTTATAATTTTACACTCCTACTTCCAAGAATTAAAAATCCACCCTTGAATTATGGAAGAAAAATTCTCTATTTTATTCAAAAAAAGATTTGATCATATAAAGTGTATCCTAGGTCAAAATAGAATGAAATTGGAAATCAGTAAAATTCTATAAAGCCAACATTACATTGATACAAAAGCCAAATATGTCTCAAGAAAAGAAACTACAGCTCATTATCCCTTGTGACAATAGATGCAAAAGACTCCAATAAAGCACCCAAACCACAGCATATTAAAAGAACTATATGCCATAATCAGATAGTATTTACCCAGGGATTGCAAGGGTGGTCCAACCAATGGAAATCAATTACTGTAATAGACATTTATAGAATGAAGGAAAAATACAGCACAATCATCTCAAGTGATTCAGAAAAAGCTTTTGACAAAATCTAAGACTCTTTCATGATCAAAAAATTAAAAAGAGACTGAACAAATTAGGAAAAGAAAGGAACTTCCTCAACCCCAAAAAATAGTTTTTGGGAAAAACCCACAGCTAACATCATATTCAATAATAAAAGACTAGACGTTTTCTCTCTAAGGTCAGTAGAAGATAAGGATCCCATTTCTATTCAACAATGTACTGAAGGTTCTAGTTAGGATAATTAGACAAGAAAAATAAACAAAAGGCACCCAAACTCAAAAGAACAAATTAAAAACCCTCTTCTCTGATGGCATAATGTTATATAGAAAAAGTAATAAAGAATTCATACACACATAAAATCTATTAAATTTAATAAATGAACTAAGCATATGTCAACACATAAAAGTCAGTTTTATTTCTTTACACTAGCAATGAATAGTCTGAAAAAGAAATGGAGAAAATAATTCCATTTATAATACCTTCAAAAATGCCAAAATACTGAGAAATAAATTTAAGTTGCACAAGACATTTACACTGAAAACCGCAAAACACTATTGAAAGAAGACATGACAAATGGGAAGGCATCTGTGTTCATGGAATGGAAAAGTTACTTGAGATGGCTGTTCTATCCAAAATGATCTACAGAATCAATGCAATTTCTATGAAATTCCCATTTCTTTCAGAAATGAAAATAGTGATTTGAAAATTCATATGGAAGTGCTAGGGACTCCAAGCAGAAAACAGATCTTCAAAAAGAAGTGTAAGTTTGGAGAAACACCACTTTCTAATTTCAAAGACTATAATAATCAAAATAGTGAGGTACTGACATAAAACTGGACATAGAAATTGACCTGGAATACAATTAAATACATAAATAAAATAATTTTTCTATGATCAACTGGTTCTTGTCAAAGTTATGAAGACCATCCAATGAGCAAAGAATAGTCTGAAATGTCTATAAATTATGATTGCACAAACTTGCTATCTACATGTAAAAATATGAGGTTGAATCCCTGATTCAAAATGAATCAAATCCTAAGTTTAAGAGTTAAAACTACAAAACTCTTAGAAGAAAACATAGGGGTAAATCTTCATGACTTTGGATTTGACTATAGTTTCTTTGGTCTGAAACCAAATATACAAGCAACAAAAGAAAAATAGGTAAATTTGGAATTCATCAAAATTAAAAACTTTTTGTTTTAAAGCACAATTAAAAGTATGAAAAGGCAGTTCACAGAATGGGCAAAAATATTTGCTCATCATATATCTGATAATAACCAAGTATCCAGATATATAAATAACTATTTACTACTTAAGAACAAAAAGACAAACAATCCAAAATGAGCAAAGGGCTTGAACAGACATTTCTCCCAAGAAGATAAAAAAAAGTGATTTGAAAAGATGTGAAAGATCATTGGGCACTAGGGAGATGCAAATCAAAACATCAATAGCATACAAGTTCACACCCACTAGGGTGGCTACAATCAAACAGACCAATACCAAGTGCTAACAAGAATGTGAAGAAATGCTGGTGGGAATTTAAAGTGACAGCCATTGTGGAAAACAGTTTGGCAATTTCTCAATAAGTTAAACATAACTACCATATGAAGCTGGACAACAGTGGCTCATGCCTATAGTCCTAGCTACTTGGGAAGCTGACACCTGCAAGATCATGGTTCAGGCCCAGCCCAGCAAAAAGTTAGTGAGACCCCCATCTCAGTCAATAACTGGGCATGGTGGTTCATACCTGTCATTCCAGCAATGGCAGAAGCATAAAATAGGAGGATCACAGTTCAAGCCAGCCTGGGTAAAAAGCAAGACCCTAGCTAGGCATGGGTGGTTCATGCCTGTAATCCTAACTACTCAGGAGGTAGAGATCAGGGGGATTGCAGTTCAAAGCCAGCCCAGGGAAATAGTTCACAAGACCCTACCTCAAAAAAACCCATCACAAAAAAGGGCTGGTGGAGGCCTTGAGTTCAAACTCTGTTGTAGGAGGGCTCAGACAGAGAGATGGGGAACCAAAGTTTTCGGGAAGCAAGTTCATTAAGCAAGCCAGCAGCAATTCATCAGACTCAAGTCCAAAGCCTGAGCCCCGAGAACAAAGGGGTCTCACCTTATATACCATTTAGAGCAAGTTACAGAAATGGGAGCTACAGCTTGTCCCCTACATGTTCACATATTATTTCATTGGCTGTTTTAACCTCTGGGGCCAGGTGACCCTTTTCTGGTCTCGCCCCAGGTGCCACTTGACATTCTTCAAATCCATTTTGTTGTTGTTGTTGTTGTTTTATTGTTGCACTCATTATCTCTCATTATTCTCCCTCATTGTCTCTCAATATCTCCCTTCCCCCTCCCTGCCTTCCTGCCACAACCCCAGTACTGAAAAAAAAAACCAAAAAACTTTATCTCCAAATAATCAGACCAAAAATGTCTGGAGGGCTGGCTCAAGCTGCTGGAGGCCTGTCTAGAAAGCATGAAGCCCCGAGTGCAAACCCCAGCACCTTGTGGTGGGACACCCTTCTTGTTGGCAGGAAGTCTTCCTTCACAGCTACCGGGTCCGCCGGTCTGATGTGGGTGTAGTGGACCCAGGTGATGATCCCATTCTAGGAGGGCTTCAGAGCATCTGGGGTGTTTTCGTTTTCTGGAGCATCCCGTATCAGCCGGAGCTTGAGTGGATTTGTGGGATGCTGTCGTGCAGTCCAATTTCCCTGCTCCTCCTGAGGACGTGCCCGTCTCACATGGGAGTGGTGTACCCATGGTGCAATTCCATCGACCTTGAGGGCGGTGGGGGTAGTAAGCAGTACAACATAAGGTCCTTTCCATCTAGGCTCTAGGGTTTTGGACTGATGCCTTTTAACCCATACCATGTCACCCGGGACTATGCCATGTTCCGGAGTCGGGACCCTCTCAGTAGTATGGTACACTTGAATTAAGGGCCATATTTGTTGTTGCACCTTAGCTAGAGCCTGTAGCATAGTCAGGTAATTTGGGGCCAGATCACCTAGTCCCGGGCTTAAGGTCCTTTGAATGATGGGGGGTGGAGCCCCATACAGGATCTCAAAGGGGGTTAGCCCATGGACATAAGGGGAGTTCCGGACTCGGAAGATGGCCAAGGGAAGGAGTGTCACCCAATCACCGCCAGTCTCCAGGGCCAATTTGGCTAAAGTCTCCTTTAGTGTCCTATTCATTCTTTCTACTTGCCCTGAGCTCTTGGGGTTATATTCACAATGTAGTTTCCAATTGGCCCCCATAGCCTGGGCTAGTCCCTGCAGGACTTTACTAACGAAAGCCGGACCGTTATCTGACCCAATTGCCTCAGGCACCCCGTACCTGGGTATGATTTCCTCTAGTAAGGCTTTTGCCACTACCTGACTCGTCTCCCTCTTTGTAGGAAATACCTCCACCCAGCCCAAAAAGGTATCTATGAACACTAGCAAATATTTGTACCCAAACTTCCCTGGTTTTACTGTGGTAAAATCCACTTCCCAGCTTCTTCCCAGGGCCCTCCCCCGTTCCCAAATACCTGTGTGGTGCCCCTCCCTTCGTCCTGGTTTCATAGCTGTACAGCTAGCACAATCCTCCACAATTTGATGGATGGCCGTGGTCTGGTTCTGAAATCGGAGTTGTGCAGATGTCAGCAAGTCTAGCAACTTTCTCCGCCCCAAGTGGGTGGACGTATGTAAGTTAGCTAACAGGAATCAGCCGAGTTTCTCGGGCAGGATTAGCTTGCCTTCCAAGTTGCTTCTCCATTCATCCTCCCTTTTTCTAGTGAGGGAGTGGGCTCTCATCCAAGTGAAATCCTCCGAGGAGTACTCTGGTCGGGGAGGTAGCGAAGGGAGCTCTTTCCAGGGCCTTGGCCAAGGCAATTAATTCTGCCTTTTGGGCTGAGGTTCCAGATGGGAGGGCGCTGCTCCATACCGTGTTTCCTTCTTGGTCGACCACTGCTGCCCCTGCCCTTCGGACTCCATTTTGGACAAAACTGCTTCCATCAGTGTACCAGTTTAATTTACAGCCGGACAGTGGGGTGTCCTTTAGGTCAACCCGTACCTGGGTAACTTCGGAGAGGAACTCCTTGCAGTCATGGACAGGTGTCTGTAGTTCCAGGTTGGGCAACAGGGTGGCAGGGTTCAGAGTTACGGGATCTGTGAAGGTGATCCGAGGGGAATCCAGCAAGAGCCCCTGGTAGTGGGTGAGCCTGGCACTCGTCATCCATTTCCCAGGGGGTTGTTTAAGGACTCCCTCCACTGGGTGAGGGGCCATGACCCGGAGGGCCTGTCCAAAGGTTAATTTGTCTGCTTTTCTCACTAACATGGCAATGGCTGCTATGATGCGGAGGCAGGGGGGCCATCCTGATGCTACTGCGTCTAGTTTCTTGGAAAGATATGCCACGGGTCTCTTCCAGGGACCTAACTGTTGGGCCAGGACTCCTTTGGCTACCCCCTTTTTTTCATCCACAAACAGAGTGAATGATTTTGTGGGGTCTGGTAGGGTCAAGGCAGGGGCCTGGAGAAGGGCAGCCTTTAGCTGGTCAAAGGCCCGCTGTTGTTTCTCTCCCCACGTCCAATCCGGAGCCTCTTTGGTGGCCTCATATAGGGGTCTGGCTATCTCCGCAAATCCCGGAATCCAGAGTCTACAGAACCCTGTGGAGCCCAGGAACTCTGTCACTCCCCTAGTGGATGTGAGGGGTGGAATAGTCAAAATAGTCTGTTTCATGGCATCAGTCAGCCATCTTGCCCCATCTGCGATCCGATAACCCAGATATGTCACTGACCTGTCACAGATGTGGGTCTTCTTGGCACTCGCCCGATATCCCAGCTCACCTAACTCCGTTAGCAGGTGTTCAGTAGCCTCGCTGCACTCCTCTCGGGTTTCTGCCGCTAACAGTAAGTCATCAACGTACTGTAGTAGAGTGACTCGCGGGTGACTCTGGCGAAAGGGCTCCAGGTCCTGGCTCAGGGCCTCGTTAAACAGGGTGGGAGAATTTTTAAATCCTTGTGGCAGTCTGGTCCAAGTGAGCTGTCCGGTCCAGCCCCCATTCTGTTGCCATTCGAATGCAAATAGCGGCTGGCTGATTTCTGACAATGGAATGCTGAAGAAAGTATCTTTCAAATCAAGGGTTGTATACCATACTTGTGAGGGCGGTAGGTGATTGAGCAAGGTATAGGGATTCGGTACAGTGGGATGAATGTCCTCCACCCGCTCATTTACCTTTCGCAGGTCTTGCACAGGCCTATAGTCCCCGCTTCCCGGCTTTTGGACGGGGAGCAGAGGAGTATTCCAGGCGGACCGACAAGGCCGCAGTACTCCTTCCTTTATTAGCCTGCGGATATGAGGGGCTATGCCTCTTCGAGCCTCTTTGGGCATAGGATACTGTTTTACCCGAATGGGAAGAGCGGAAGCCTTCAGTTGTATAACTACGGGAGGGAGGTGTTTGGCGAGGCCAATTCCAGCAGTCTCTGCCCAGGCCGTGGGAAACCTTTTTAGCCATTGGGCTATGTCCCCTCCTGGCTCCTGTCAGCTCTCAAACAGTCGATATTCGTCAGCCAATGATAGGGACAGGATGTGTATCGGGTTCCCCTCCCGATCAGTCACAATTATTTCATCTGGTTCAAAATAGATACGGGCCCCTACTTTGGTGAGCAGGTCTCATCCGAGCAAGGGAGCAGGGCTCTCAGGGATGACCAGGAAGGAGTGTGTGACCTGGTGTTTTCCTAAGTCTACCTTTCTTTTGGTAGTCCATGAGCATAACTGTGTACCCGTGGCCCCCTGAATGACACTTGTTCGTTCCTTGTTCAAAGGTCCACATGCCTTGTTTAAGACTGAATACTGGGCACCGGTATCCACCATGAACCCCATCGGCTTCCCCTCCACACATACAGTTACCCAAGACTCGGGGAGGGGGTCCGAGCCCCGTCTCCCTCGGTCCTCTTCTCCGGCTAGAAGGACTCTGGCCTGCTCCACTGCTCGTTCCCTTTCCCTGTTACCTCCCAGTCTCCTGCCAAACCCTCTTCTTCCCTTTAACTTAGGGCACTCTCTCTTCCAATGCCCAGTCTCCTTACAGTAAAAACAGTGTTCCTTATCCGGGGTCCTGGCATGGCCCCCTTCCCTGGGTTGGTCCCGGACACCCGCTAGGAAAATATGGGCCATTTCTCTTTGTTGCTTTTGGTTCTCCTTAGCCTGGAACTCCCTGTCCTCCTTTCTCAATTTCTCCTGGGCCTCCCTGTCTTCCTTTCTCCGCCTTTCCTCCCTTTCTTCTGGAGTTTCCCTTGCGGTAAAGACCTTCTCTGCTATCTGTAACATTTCCCTAATGGTTATCTCCCCTAAGTTTTCCTGTTTATTGAGTTTTCTCCTAATGTCTGGAGCTGTCTGATTAATGAATGAGAATACCACAGCAGACCGGTGGATCTCCTCCTCAGGGTCAATAGGGGTGTACTGACGGTATGCCTCATAGAGGCACTCTAAGAAACCGGCCAGGCTTTCATTTTCCCCTTGGACAACTGCCTTTACCTTTGCAAAGTTGGTGGGCCTCCTAGCGGCCGCTTGGAGACCTGCCATAAGAGTCTGGCGGTAGATTCGGAGACACTCCCTACCTTCTGCAGTCCCGAAATCCCAATCAGGGCAGCATAGAGGGAAGGCCTCATCTATGGCCGGTTGGAGGGTTGTGGGTCTCCCGTTGTCCCCCAAGACGTTCTTTCTAGCTTCGTGGAGGATGCGCTCCCGCTCCTCTGTCGTAAAAAGAGTATTGAGCAGCTGGTGACAGTCGTCCCATGTGGGGCGGTGTGTATGCATGACGGACTCCAGGAGACCTATGAGACACTTAGGGTCTTCTGAAAAGGGTGGGTTCTGCGTCCTCCAGTTATATAGATCACTGGAGGAGAAGGGCCAGTACTGAAACTGTTGCCCCCCTCCTGGTCCTCCTTGGCCTACCGTCCGGACTGGAAATGTGGGGACAGTTTCCTCCCCATGTGTTGATGAGGAGGGCCCATCTTCTCCCTCCCTTTCCCGTACCCCTCAGGGGTGGAGTCTTCGACCCATTCCTCCTCCGGTCGCCTGTCCTGTTGAGGAGGATGAGGAAATTTCCTCCTCCGGAGCACTGGCCTGACCAGGGGGAGTCACGTATGGGGGCGGCCGATCTTCCTCTACCCCTGCGAGGGATGGGTAAAGGGGGGAACTCTCCGGTAAGACCAGGGGTGGTAAAGAGGGTGTCCTATTTTGAGGACTGGTCAGGGAGGGAAGGGGAGGTTTCTCTTCCTCTTTTATGACCAAGGCAGGCGTGACTGGGGTTTTAGCCCCGGGAGCCGAACTGGAGGGGTGAGTCAGAAAAGCTGTTAACCAAGGGGGGAGGTTCCCCGCTAAATCTTCCCAAACCAAAATGTAGGGGACCTGATCTGGGTGGCCTTGATTGCCTGGTCGGAAAACGACAGCCTTGACCTTAGTGATCAGGTCTAGGGAGAGGGAACCTTGAATGGGCCATCCGACTCCAAAGGTGGGCCATTCTGCAGAACAAAGGGTGTCGAACTTACTTTTCTTAATGACCAGACCTGCATTTAATGCCCTTTTTTTGACTTCTGGAAAGTGAGAGAGAATCAAAGACTTTGGGGTTGCTTGTCCCTGTCCCATTGTGGGATGAGAAGCAACCACCAGGAGAGATAGAACAAAAAGGGTGAAAGCAACAATAACTCCACACACACAGAACACTCTCCACCACGCGCTTGGACCGGTCCTTCTCTCATGCTGGTGCGCACCCCATTCAATCTCCTCACTGTCCAATTTGGATATCAGGCCAAAAGGCGTCCACTTGACGGGTGGTCGGTCGACTAGTTCAATTAGTTCTTCACCTGGCGCCAGGATTCCTGAAATGCTCAAGCCCAAATGAGAGGAAAGCCTCTCCCAGCAGGACCTTGTGGTCCCCTTAACGAGATTCCCAGAATGATTCTCCCCGGGGATTGGCCAAATCCCTGCCGCGGCCCAAACGGGAACAATCATCTACCAATTAGTTCCCTCCAAATGAGAATCTCAGACTCTCCCAATGCCTAGGACTTGGAATCACCTCTGCTTTCTCATGGACGGTCTGTCTTCTCAAAAAAGGGTATCTCGGTGGAACCTCCAAATGTTAGGGTCCGAGAATCCTATTCCTCCGAGAGACAGAGAGTCACGCGTGAATGCAATCAACAAAGCAGAGTTTATTGAGCTGGCAAGCCAGGGTCAAGCTCCCACACAGACACACAGGTCCGATTGGGCAGACAAGACCCCGAGCCTCTTTAGGGAAGATCTTATATAGGCCCCTACCGGCCGTTACAGCAAAAGCCCGCACAGTACATAGCCAATGAGTTTGTAACACCACATACATTTCCAGCCTATCCATTTAAGAGTACATTACTTCTTAGCCTATAGATTCAAGGGTCAGTATTCGCGCACACAGTTACATTTAGCAAGCAGGCAGGGCACATCTTGCACGTACTTCTAGTCGTCTTTCGAAATCTGCTCACATTCCTCACATTCCTCACATTCCACCTGCCCCCATCCTGTTTATCTTATCCTGCACAGGGCATCCTGTGCTGGCTTTACTGGTTTCTGCTATGGGGATCTGCTGGGGCAAAGGGCACATCCTTTCATGTTAGTGGTTGCCAGGCTCTTACAAGGAGGAGATGGGTATTTACTGGCTAGTAATCCAGTAAGGGTTTCTTTTCAAGAGAATGAGAACATTCTGGAACTATACAGTGGGGATAATTGCACAGCTACGTCTATATACTAGATAGCACTGAACTGTATCCTTTAAAAATGGTAAGTTTTTACAGTTGTAAAGCAATAAGATTTGATGTGAATACTACGGAAATTGCTTTTCGCTAAAGAATAGCAAGTTAAACAATAATCAAAATATAGAAAGGTGTTAGTTAAAAATTATTGCTTCTCTTTCTGCCTGAACTTTTAAAAATCATTTGTCATCTATATGTGTTTGTATGTCTATATATATAAGTATAAATATCTAATATTATCATGACTCTAAACTTACACTGATGAAGCAGGTAGGAGATAAAGATGAATTCTGAATTGTTACTAAAAGTATTTTTACCTTGGGGGCATGGGAGGGAATGGGTTTACCTGACCTTGTTTGGGGTGTGGGTTTTCTTTTTTATTTCATTAGTTGTTACCTCAATGAGACTTGGAGCCAGTGATCCTTTTATCTTGCTTCAGTCTTTAAGGAGCTTAAAAAATACAGGGGCTGCCAAACTGAATTCACCCTTGATTTCATATTTCATTCTCTAATGGTTCATGAGATATATATATATATATATATATATATATATATATATATATATATATATACTGTTTTGGAGATAAAATTTTACCAAGGACCAAAAAAAGAAAAAGACACTTTAGAGTTTAAATGGCAAGATGAATCCCTCGTGGATTTCTTCTCAAACCAACAATGTTTAGGTTCTAAAGAAATCAAATTTCAGTTAATATGAAGCTCAGTCCAAAAAAAGGGTAAGTTTCAGGCCGGAGGTGTGGCTCAAGTGGTAGAGCACCTGCCTAGCAAGCACCAACCCCTGAGGCCAAGTCCTAGTATCACCAAAAGAAAAAAATCATAAAATGATAAGTTTATGTTATCATTTATATAATATATATATATATATATATATATATATATATATAGCCACAATAAGGTTAAAGCTAATGGTACTTTAAGCTATTATTTTAAGATTTATATTGAAATAATTTGAGATATATAAAAAGTTGGAGGAATTCTTCATTCTCTTTGTTCAAATTCACTAAATGTTAGTATTTTATTACAATTGCTTTACCATTCTCTCTCCTTGTCACTCTCTCTCTTCTTCTTCTCTTTATGCCTCATATTCTACAGACCTTTACGTTTTGATAATTGTCTCAGTCATGTCCCTTTTGGTAAAAGACAAGATTCTGTTCAGGTCAAGGATCTAGTCTCAGATCACACATTGCATTTAGTTTTCATGTCTCTTTCATCCCCTTTATTTTTTTTATTTATTTTTTTATTTTATTATTCACATGTGCATACAAGGCTTGGGTCATTTCTCCCCCCTGCCCCCACCCCCTCCCTTACTTTACCCCCTTCCCTCTTCCCCCCACCCCCTCAATACCCAGCAGAAACTATTTTGCCCTTATCTCTAATTTTGTTGTAGAGAGAGTATAAGCAATAATAGGAAGGAACAAGGGGTTTTGCTGGTTGAGATAAGGATAGCTATACAGGGAGTTGACTCACATTGATTTCCTGTGCATGTGTGTTACCTTCTAGGTTAATTCTTTTTGATCTAACCTTTTCTCTAGTTCCTGGTCCCCTTCTCCTATTGGCCTCAGTTGCATTTAAGGTCTCTGCTTTAGTTTCTCTGCGTTAAGGGCAACAAATGCTAGCTAATTTTTTAGGTGTCTTACCTATCCTCACCCCTCCCTTGTGTGCTCTCGCTTTTATCATGTGTTCAAAGTCCAATCCCCTCGTTGTGTTTGCCCTTGATCTAAAGTCCACATATCTTTCATCCCCTTTAAATTGTGTATTCCTCAGTCTATCTTTGTTATTCATGACCTTGATATTTCTGAAGGATTGGGCCACTTGTATAGAATGTTCTTTGATTTGGGCTTGCCTTAAGTTTCCTCATAGTGAGATTCAGGTGATGCATTTTAAGCAGGATACCGCAGGAGCCATGCTGTGTCCTTCTCAGGACATCAAATCAGGGGACACATGCTATCTGTTTGTGCTAGCACTGTGATGTTAGCTTTGATCATCTCGCTAAAGTGGGATCTTCTTGATCTCTATGTTGTAGTTTTACTGTTTTTCACTTGGTAATTAACGAGTATCTTTTTGGGAGGTATTTTGAGACTATGTAAAAATCCTGTTTCTCATCGAGTTTTCACCCATTAGCATTAGCATCTACTCATATACTTCTTGAAATAACTTTCGGTAGTTTTTGCCTGATGGTGATTTTCCAATTCCATCATTCCTTTTGCATTTATTAGTTGGTGTTCTATTGGAAGGAGTTTTCCCTGCTCTCCTGCTTATTTATTCATCAAATAAATACTTATGAATAAATAGGTATAAATATTTATAAATATTTTATAATTCAGTGAATAAATAAATATCAAATCCTGCATTCTTACTTGTTTTCTGTTTTTTCCTATTTCTGCCATTTATTTTTATGCCCAAATTGCCTTCAATTTGGCCAATAAGACTCTACTCATGCTGGCTTCTGTCCTTTTGACCTGTCCTGTCTTTCCTTGAGTACTTCCTTATTACTGACACAACCAGATTTTCCAGAATCATCTTCTATGCTTCTCATGTCTCAGCTCTAGTGGGCCAAATCCTCAGGGAGTCCTAGTTCTTTTTAATGGAAATGGGTATTTACAAACCAAAGCCTGAAATCATTGTGGAAGCTATTACTGAAAACACCAAAAGCTGACTTTCTCCCTGATGGAACTTTGCAATCCTTTGTCAAAATTTTTTGTTTGTTTGTTTAGCAATGCTGGGGATGAAATCCAGGGTTTTGCAAATGCTGAGCAAAAACTCTACCACTGAGCCGCCCCACCTCCCCTTTGTATTAAACAGACAATATATGAAAACATTGAAAAAACATTACACCTATTCCCACATCCTTGCACCAAATTTATTTTTTACTTTTTATACTTTCTGTCTTAGTCCATTTTGTACTATTATATCAAAGAACCTGACACTGTATAATTCATAAAGAGAGATTTATTTCTTTTTGTTCTAGAAGCTGCAAAGTCTAAGATCAAGGAGTCTGAATTTGGTGAGGGCCTTCATTTATATTATCCCATAGCAGAAGGTGGAAGGGCAACAGATGGTGAGAGAGAAAGAGGGAGCCGAACTCATCCTTTTACAAAAACCCATGATAATGAACTCACTTACCTAATAATGGCATTAATTCACACATGGCATAATCACCCTTTAAAGGCCCCACCTCTTAACATTGTTGCATTGAAGGATTGTTTCTAACATATGTTTGTTGTATTTTGAGGGGGAGGACACATTCAAATCATGGCTCCTTCCTTCTAATCCTGCATAGGAAAAAACATGTACAGATAACTGCAAACATTATCCTATCACTAATAGACATAAGTTTATGCTTTTTTACTGGTATTAAATCCTAAATATTTCTCCACACTGTAAGGGCTCCACCTCTCTCCTCCAAAGTGCCATCATTCCACTGAGCTGCTGTGCCCTGTGTGCCAAACTCTTCTTTCTCCCCCAGTGTGTGTAGGTGGGCTTTAAGTTTTAACTGTTGAGATAACCCTGAAAATCTAGCCTTCTATGGTTTTGTTTCAGTTGAATTTGTTCTTTCAGAAAAACTCCCAGAAGTGAAGAGAAGATTATTAAAGGGATTTAACACAGACTTCCTTCCTTCACTGTCTTTTGTACCTCTAAGCCTTCACATTTCTTTCTCCTCCACTGATGCCTGAAGCTCCAACAGTGGGTTTGAGCTCTGCTAGTCATCATCAAAATAATAAAGCCTGGTTCCCTGCCAGGTGCCATATCTGGTGTGTGTGGTATACAGATATGTGCCCAGTGTAAATATGCACATGCATTTGAATCTTAGTGCAAAGTGACAAGGTTGTCTTATGGGAGGATATTGAGAGGTTAAGGAGGTTGTCCAGTTGCAAATGGCAGATCCAGAATTCAACCTGATGGCTGGAGGTGTGGCTCAAGCAGTGGAGTGCCTGCTTTGCAAGCACAAAGCCTTCAGTTCAAACCCTAATCTTACCAGAATTCAACCTGGGGTCTTTCTTGCTACAAAGCTTTTGAACCTGCTTATGCTATATTGCTCCACACAGCCATGAGATTTTTACAGGGATGCTCACCTGATCTCCTATGTAGGGCATTTCCTGCTTTTCTGCAGCATAATGCTGGGTCTGGGATCTGACCCTGTTACCCTAATTACAAAGGGCAAGGCTCTGCTGCTAAACAAACCTGAGAAGAAATAAGGGTGGAATCATTATTAATTGGAGGACCAAGCTTATGGCTTGCTAATTAATTTCGGCCCAAGGGAGGCCTCCAATAGAGAAGGCGGACTCCAGATATAAGTAACAAAAAAATTCCAAAGTAACAGTTGCCAAAGTAGGACAGGTGTTTATGTCTCTCACATTGCCCAAAGGCAATTGTGCCAGTTAATTAGGAGCCTGGACTCCAAGCAAGCTATATCTCTAAGGAGCTGTATTAGGCTCTCAGCGCTCTTGGCCTCTGTTTTCCTTCCTATGCAGTGGAGTCACACTATGTCTTATGTAAGAGTGTTTTGTGAGGATTAACTACATCATTACATGTAGAGTGCCCAGGGAAGTGCCTGGCTCATATTAAATGTACAATAAATATTCCTATTTTAGCCTCAGTCTTGAACAGTTTAATACTTAAACCACTGCTGTGGATGAAGAAATAGAAGGAGTGGCCAAGACTATCAGCTGTTTACTAATACCCTCTCTCGGTATTTGATGATAACAGTTACCTACTTTTTAAGTGGATAAGGTCACCCTGAACAAGGACTACATTTCCCAGACCCCCTTGCGGCTAAATTGTTACTCTGTGACTCAATTCTGGCCAGTAGGATGCAAGTGGAAATGATAAATAACTACCAGGAAGTGTCTTTAAAAAGAGCCATTTCCCTTTCCTTAATTCCCTTTTCCCTGCTGACTGGAACTCAGACACGATGGTTTGAGGTCCACTAGTCACCCTAGACAGTGAAGTGACCTTGAGATGAGAAGATACACATGGAGCAACAAGCTAGAAGGTGCCTGCATCTCTAATGCTGTGGTATACAACGTCAACTTCTTGAATAAACTTTATGGTAGCAACTGTTATTTGGGGAATTTCTGTTACATCTGAACACAATCCTAACTAATACCAAAAGTATAAGCTATTTTCAAGGTGACTTAGAGATATAAATACTGATCATATAGTTCACTGACAAACAATCAGAGCTCAGGAGCAATGGACTAAATCTGGCAGCCTGGAGTTTAGCAGTGATAATGTAAAGTGCTTCTTGGGGTCCATAAAACCAGCCTCCCAATTGCCAAATGAGGTTGATACAGCCTGGGGATCTCTGAATGGAATAAATCTTATTAAGGAGATGACAGAATTCCTATCATAGGGTAGAGACTCAGTAATGTAAGTCTCCCTTGCCCCTACTCTTTTCCCATTGGCATCTGAATTCAAGGCATACTTTGTATGAACCAACAGTGGGAGGTTTCAGGCTTCATTAATAGCATGGTGTACAGCAGGAGGAAGGAGATGAGTCTGCATTACTTTTTATAGGTCAGACTGTACATGGAATATAAACAAATGGGAGCAATTACAGAGAAAGCCCAGAAAACATATCTATTTGGAAAATAGACATCTTGGGGAAGGGCAAAGGAACAGTGATGATCCCTATATTTAAATATCTGAAGGGATATTAGCATAAAAAGTTTCTATAAATTTCATCTTGAGCCTCTGAAAGGCTCTAATGGTTGCATTACAGATTTCTATTTCATCAATTAACATATATCAGTCATCTATCACTCTCAGGGAGTGGCAATGACTACTAATTACCCTACCCAAAATTGGTTCTGCCTTTCTTCCTCAGGAATATAAATATCCCAGATATCACTCTGATGAGCAAAATAACCAACAGAAATACTCACCTTACAGGGTTCCTTGAGGTTTGAGGTGGCCATGTGACCAACAAGATGTAAGCTAAAGTTTCATGAGGATTACCAACAGTTTTGCCTTCCTGATAGAGAAACTTCCTGTCCTCTTGGTTCCCCCATCTTTGCCTGCCTGGATGCAGATGTGATATTGGAAGAACAGTATAATCTTATAGCATGAACAAAATCCAGTCACTCAAGATGGCGGAACTGAAAGACAGAGGAGCCTGGTTCCAGGAAGACATCATTATGTAGCTTCTCCAGGCTTGGCCTTGCTGTGTTCTGGGCTTATTGTTAAAGGGGGAGAATTAATCCCTTCCTGGGTTAGACCACTATAACAGGATTCTGTTAAATGCAACTGGCATGCTGTCCTAACCCTGACACCATGCTAAATTCTAGGGGGCAAAAGGCTTTTTGATGGGAGCACTGACTTTTCCTGCTTATTAGACAGAATGTGAAGAAAACATCCCAAATATCTATCATCCCAAGACTATCTAAATTTTGGGGAGGAAATGGACCTGAATCCAGAGGAATGCTGCAGAGGCTGGGTGCCCTGGAGTGAATGGAACATTGTAAGGCAGTATTGAGCACAGAGTGAAAGGCTGTTCACTAAATGTGAACTTTAAAGTCCATTCTCGTGCTAAAATTTTTCTAATTGTCAGAAAGTTAAAAAAAAAATAGGTTGGTTCAATGCATACTAAGTTTCGTTCTCTGGAAAGATAGTGTTTTTTACCTGTAGTCTGCTTTAGGATATATGATTTCAATGAAGTTTCTTTAAAAATGCATTCTCTCTCAACCTCCCTGGGTATCAACAACATGGTCATTTTAAGTTCCTAATGAAATTTTTGTATGTCATTTGTAGCAATATAATTTTCTCCCACTTTTTTACTATTAGGATTTTATTTATCTTCATTTACAACACTAACATAGCAGTAAAACATAGCAACAGTTTGATGTTCAGATACTGAGGCATTTATTATTTTTTTTCTGTGTTTGAGGCCATAGTAATATGATTCATTCCCAAATACATCATCAGTATGTTTATGTCCTATAAACTAACAATTGGGGATCAATTTATTGACAAAATTTCTGAATGCTCTTTATTTGGGGAAAGATTTTTTTTTCGTCATAGTGGAAGCCTATTTTTTTGGTAGGATGGATATAGGAAAAGTTGAGTCTTTACTGCATTCTATGACTGATTCCTTGATGATAACCTCAAACCTGAAATAACAGTATACACTGAATGACTTTGTGAAAGTACAACTATAAAGGCTCAACAGATGTTTGCTGAATGAACAAATAGGTCTTCTCCAAGCCTGATTGCATGAAATGGTAATGTACAGAGTGCAGAGGGAGCAAATCAGTGTTTCCGGAAGCACATCACAAAAAGGGATATAGGGAGAGCAAAGAGCAGACCTACTGATTCAGAATCTCTGTCGCTGGGGGTGCAGGAATCTCCTACCCCTAGCACAGAGAATTCTCCTGTATGGCCTACTTTGAGAACTATGGACATGCATGCTGACTGTTTCAAATGAAGCTTCTGCAGATGGATGGGACCTTAGGAAGAGACAGAATTTCCAGCTGGAGAAAGATTTTTTGATTCATCCTTAATATGGCAGCCATAGCAAATGTGCTTGTCTCTGGTGGCACCTGCTGGTTGAAGGTAACAATTAGCAACAAGACCCCAAAATTATACAAGTGTTTCTCTCAACTGGGCTTGATACTGAAGGTGATGCATTTTTAGTGTTCAAAATCTAACAGTGACAATATATCCAAACCCACAGATATCTGGGTGGGGGGGTGCTAGTTTTTAAGTTGGTCTCCACTTTTTACTACCGTTTAAGTAGAATCAATATATTTATGCTCATCTGAAACATTACTTTTGGATTAACACTAAAAAAAAGTGATAAACTTTTCAGCTAAGCAATCTATTCCTTTTGGTTGTCTTAAGGAAACAAGAAGTCAATTCCTATCACTCATTGATAAAAGGGAAAAAGTCCCATGGTATCTTAGCAATGAAAGTATGTGTGTATGGGGAGGGGTGGGACTAAGGAATAAGGTGAGGCCTGAAAAAAATTTGTTCTTACAGATCCTACACAGACATTACCAGGCAAGAGTCCCCAGAAGAGAGACTGGTTTGTGCTAAGGCATAGAAGTATGAAACAGCATTTGTGGTATATGCATTTGAAAAGGGGTAAGCTCTCAATAATTTTCTCTTGTAAGGTTTAGGGCTAGAAGTATGAGAGATAAGGGCAAGGTAAGTCCCAAAAAGGTTATATTTTATGCTATAAATAGTGAGTAACCACAGAAGAGTTTAAATTTAAGATTTTCTTTTTATCAGATTGTTTATTCCACTAAAATATCAATGCACAAAGCATAGCACCTCCTGTTTGACAGGGGTCAGATCTCACTGAGTCAGAACTCCTGATTAAGACTATATCTGTCAGATGAGAACTTTATGTCTCTCCAACACAAAAATTCCCAGTCTATTTGGCAAGTCTCTTGCATTCTGATAATTAGATTTGGCCTGTGTGCTGGAACAGGGGGTTCTGTTATGTAGATATTTGACAGAGCTGAATGTCTTTTATTTCAGAACTTCTGTACTGCCTCCTCTCCTTGTTCTAGTGGGGCCCCATACATAGCATTCCCCATCCCACAGACCCCAGGACAATCCCATAGATGTTCTTACTGGGTGTTATTCAGAACCTGAAGCATGCAATAAATCAATTCATGGTTTTCTGAATAATTCTGCACCCTTTAATTATAATAAGGGATTATGGATGAGCTTCTTACTTTATGGTCACACACAGTCAACACCCACCTTCATAAAGGATGGATAAATGGTCCCTTTGTCTTTCCCTCCTCCCTCCTGACTGCTCGTCAGCCATATCATGCATATTCCTTCAATTATCATAGCAAAAAAAGCATGGGATTTTGAGGCTAATGGAGTTGAATTTGAATCTTGCTTGCTCCATCACCTTGGCAAAGTCACTTCTCTCTTTATCTGGCAAAAGGAGCTTAGTACCTTGAGGATTCAATGAGCAAAATGTGTATAAAATCCTGAGACCAATACCAACACATAGAAAGTCCATAATAAATGGTAGCTCCTTTCCCTTCTTTTTCTATCCTTCCCTTGATACCAGCAACTTATCAAAAGACTGGGAAACATACAGCCTACAGACTGCAGTGATAAGGGGCCATTACTTCATGCTGTTCTCTGCTTCCTGTGGGGCTTGCCTTTAGGATAGGTTAATTAAATAAAAGCACTTTTCTTAGTTTACAGATTTGCTGTACCAATCTCTCTGTAAAGATTTTGAGCTCTTTCAAGGATGCAGTCTGACAATCATTTACCAGTCCCCCACACCCCAAGAGGACTCCAGTTCTGTCAATATTTGCTCAGTAGACCTGGGACACAGCATTGATGTTATTCCCAAAGCCAGGATTTCCTGGCCTATGGGATAGACTGCCCCATCTGCACAGATTAGCAGCTTGTGCCTGACTGGCCCGGCCCCAAATCAGGAGAGGGTCTCTTAGCCACTCCAGCCTTGCATTTTCTTATTGGCAGATATTACCTAACAGACTGTGATTTCTTGCTCACTAGCTTAGTCAACAATCTAATGGACATTACTCTGAAAAACTTGATCCAAAGTTAATGTTTGGCTTAGAGGGATAACATTTGTGGGGGACAGTCCCCACTGTACATATTCTATTCTGTTATGCTTATCTACTCTTAATATCCCGGAAATACTAAGATGTTGGCAGATTGTGAATGAACAAATTTTGGCAGTGAACAAGATAACAAAAATAGAGTCAAACAACTAAAGACTAAAAAGCACAAAAGAAAAAAGTCTTACAAGCTGAAGAACTCTAGAGTTAGTATCAAGACTGGCCTAGGAAACATGCTAGTTTGCAAAGCTTTAAACTGAATAGAACTCAGAGAAATGCCTCCCCCCAAGGGTGGCTACAAAACAAAACTGGTGCCTTTATAGGGAGATCATGAGGGTCCTGAAATATTACTCTGCTTTATTTGTACTTGAAGGATTCTAACATGTTCAAATTAACTTTTATTTTGTGTTTAATAAGCTTTAAAAGGTAGGAAAGGGAATTGTATTTATCGTAATTTTACAAGGAGAGTTTCATTCAGGGAATACTTAGGTCAGGAGAAAAAGTTTTTGTATAGACCACATGTTCCAATCTGGGGTTTAGAAGGTTTGAATTTCCTGTACTCTGGCAAGCTTCTTGTTTGCTTTGTAACTCCCAGTTTACAGGTACAGCCAGCTGTTAATTATTAACAGAAATTAATTTAGTAACTCATGCTTTCTACCCAGTTCAGAAATCCTCTAAGAAGGTAAAACTGCTGCCTGCTTTGATGGTTGTTTGAAAGCCAAATCTGCTGCTTTAAATTTGCATGACATGCTTCTTGCTCTGTCTCCTGAAACCAGCACAGTTTCTCAGACCTTCAAATATTTGACCAGAAGGCCTTTTTCTGCCATTATTCAGAACCAACGTGTGGTTTCCAGAGCCCTCCACACCATGGACCCCGTGATCTGGACAGAATGCACCCTTTTGTCTTGCAGCAATCCAAGGTTTGGGCAGGAAGAGAGGAAAGGGATCAAATGTCCTATTTTCCTTTTTACTAGATTCCTAGAAGAAAGAGGAGGTTAAAACTCTTGATTAAATGAAAGTTGGGAACACCTGTAACTTCTGTTATTTAAAAATTAATTGGGATGAAAAATTACAGTTAAGCATTCTGTCTCCAAGACACATATGCACGGTGGGGCACAAGGGAGAGTTCCAAAGACGCTCCTTTTCATTGGCAGTCACACATCCCTTTCTTACACATCCCCTCCTTTTCTTCCAACATAAGGAAGTCTACAAAGTGCCGGAAAGTTGAGCTGATTATGAGTGGAAGCCGTGCTTAGGAGGGTTTGGACAGACGTGCTGTTGCGTGGCCTGACTCCTACTGAGTTAAGCACCTCAAGAGGCCATTCAGAAAGACAGAGATCCAGCAAAATTGTGTGAACAAAGGTTTAAGCATGTCCTATCTGGATTGAGTGTCCCTTATCTGAAATGCTTGGGACCAGAAGTATTTCAGATTTATTTATTGTAGAATATTTGCATATTAATGGTGCGATACCTCGGGGTGGGATCCAAGCCTAAATACAAAATTTATATTTCATATGTATCTCACACACATAAACTTAGGTTAGCACCCTTCTTCCCTACTGCCCCAGTGAACCCCTCTTAGGTCCAGGATAGTACTCCCAGTCAGGACTGTATTTCCCTAGCTGAATTTTATTTTGTATTTATTTATTTTTTTTCATTTTCTGGTGGTACTGGTATTTGAACTCAGGGCCTCACGCTTGCTGGGCAGATGCTCCACCATTTGAGCCACTCCACCAGCCCTCACACACATAACTTAATGTAATTTTATACAGTGTTTTTAGTGTGCCTACATTTTGATTGTGACATGAGGTCAGTTGTGAAATTTTCCACTGTGGTGTCAGGTTGGTGGTCAAAAGTTTTAGATTCTGGACCATTTTGGATTTTAGATTTTCAGATTAGGGATGCTCAACCTGCATTTTTCTTAAAGACAGGTGTTAAGCCTCTAGAAGTTATTTCACTTTAAAATTGCTTATTTTTCACTACAAAGCAATACCTAGAAATTATTCCTCTGTTTTACAAATATATAGTCTGATCAATAAAATGCATTTTGTAAATTAGATGTGCAAGAGTGCAGTTCATTGCTTTAGGAACAGCTGTCATTTGCTGAGTGCTTACTAGGCAAAAGCTACTGTGGTAAGGGCGTTTTATACCCAAGAAGTCACTTAAGTATGTATTGGAGCCACAGTCATTAACAGAGTTCTGGATTACGGGAGTTTTCATAGTAATCCATGCTCACAGAAGAGAGACCCACACTAACAATCAAGTCTTGCATTAGTTTCACAGTACTCCAAGAATCTCCATTTAATTCCTTCAGGACATAGGTGTGTTGTCATTATTTTTCAGCCTTGCAAAGTCTTCTAATAACTTTGGACCTGATAGCAGTGAAGATGGTGCTGTGTGTGTGCTCCCAGTCTTTTGCTAAGTGCCAGCTAGAGGAGAGAAGATATCATTGCTAGGTGTACTCTCCTGAGTTCCAAGGATAAAGACATCCACCAGCTCCTATTTTTTTTCTCAAATCAGAGTTATAGCTAGTTCAGTCAAGTAGCATAAAGTTTATTGTCAATTCAAGAGGGTGGGAGCTGGCCTTACTGTGCAAGAAGGAGCCCCTGTGCTGGGGGCCTCCTGCTCCATCCTTCTCTATGGGGTGCCTGGACAGACCCCTGGATAAGGCAGTTTTGCCTCATTTGGCTAAAGGACAAAACTCATAAAGGACAATATTTTTAAAACTCATTGTAAAATGATTTTCTCTAAGTTAGAACTCCCTGAGGCAAAGCCTGATCTCAGTTTCCTACATGTGGTCCGCATAAAGCTACACATTTTTCTTCCATGTTTTCTCAGAGTGTCATCACCAGACTAAATCAAGTGGGAATTTAACTGATCTGAAGGCTGTGGAGTGACTCAAGTGGTAAGAGTGCCTACTTAGCAAGTGTGAGGACCTGAGTTCAAACCCCAGTGCCACCAAAAAATAAAGTAAAATAAAGGAATTTAACTCATCTGGCCTGGCACCTAGAGTCAACAAGTTTGTTGGTATCCAAGTCACACACATTGAAAACTCTAAAGCCTGACATTGCCCTTCCTATTCCCAGTCATCTACCAGTCCCGACAAGGAGCAAAGTTAGATTTATGTCAGGCATAATAGGTACTTAACAAAAGTTTAGTTATTGGATGGATGCAGGGAATGTGGGAGAGAGGGGAAGAAGGAGGGAGGGAGATTAGAACTCAGTATTCAAATCCACTCTAATGTTGACAGCATGAGGAAAGAGCTCTTTTAAAAGTCATTTGGGTCTAGTGTAATCTAGAAAAAGTCTCAGAAAAAGTCATTTGGTGATGTATATTTAAAATCTTGAAAATGAGGATGGGGTGTGGTGGCACATGTCTATAATCCTAGCTACTTGGGAGGCACAGTAGAAGGATTGTGAGTTTGAAGCCGGACTGGGCAAAGTTAGTGAGATCCTATTTCAAAAAACCACAAACAAAAGGACTGGGGGTATGGCTCAAAAGGAAGAGCACTTGCTTACCTAGCAAGTGCAAGGCCCTAGGTTCAATCTCCCGTACTGCAAAGGAAAAAAAAAAAAAGGGAAAAAAGAAATCTCAAAAATGAGCATGTCTTTTACCAGAAATTCAGTTTAGAAATCAAGGATATGTGAAAAGATTTTGCTGCAAATCAGAGCATTGTTCCAAATTGTATAATATTGCACCTAACATAGATGCCCAACAATAGGGAATCGGGTCAATTCTGTCTTTCCCATTTCAGCAAACAGTGCCACCATCAAACCAGTTTCTAAACTGGAAACCTAGATTCCTTCTTAAATCTCCCTCCCTCTCTTCCAATGTCTCATTTCAAGTTAGAATATTTCCCAGAGTATACAGGAAGTCACCTCATAGGTGTATTAACTGCAGCAGGCACTGATGCTATCGAGCCTAAATGCCAATGTATAAAGAAGATATGAATGCTTTTATGGGTTCACTCACTCTGGCTACAGTGGGAAACAGTGTTCAGGTAGCCAGCCAGGTAAGTGGATGTTGACTCCACCAACTTTGTGGAAGATGAAACTGAATTAATTAGCTAGGAACCATACAGAAACATGGACAAGGTTTGATATGGGATTGATATGGGGTTGTATACATAAAACATATGTGCAGTACTATACTTTGTGGATGATTTAAGATGTTTTGCAAACTTAATTTTGGTTAGATGTAGTGAGTACCATGTCCAGCCCCTGAGCCCTAGGGTTCCTGCTCTTGCTCTCCTCCTTCTGGTCAACTTGCACAGGGCAAGAAGTCCATGGGGCCAAGAGATATGGCCACCCCAAAGCCTAAGTAAGACCATCCAGAAACTCAGGACGGGCTGGCGCAGTGGCTCAGGTGATAGAATGCCTGCTTAGCAAGCATGAAGCCCTGAGTTCAAACCCCAATATGACCAAAAAAAAAAAAAAATCTCACAGAAACTCAGGACCCTAGAATTCACCTTACCACCAGACAATGTCCCACGGGTCTCTTCTCCAGGAACTTTCTCCCCAGAGTGGACACTGGCTGTGGCTATCACAGGTGGTGCAGACAGAGCTTAGACTTGTGGGCTCAGGTGGCCACAGTGAGTGTGAGAGGCCCCCTCCATTCCAGCTGGAGAAAGGGGTGGGAAGAGAATGGAGGCAGATCTTCTATTTGTCGTCCTGCCTCAGACCCCTTAAATATTAGCAGCCATCCTGACGCAATGTTTATTGCTGAGTATGGGGACAAACCAGGTCCCTTGCTCCCACACAAGGTAAGACTCTGTTCCATCTTATATCCCACCTTTGCTCTGCCGGCTCCATTCCCCCATCACCTCCTTTGGATTATTGCCACACTCCCCTAAGGGTCTCCCATCCCACACACCAGCCTCCTACTCTGTTCTCTGCCACAGAATAGGAGAGTGACCTTTCTGGAATACCAGTCACATGTTACTCCACAGACTGAAAGTACAACACACCTTTCCTTGGTGCAGAAGGCCTCAAGCTAAAACATCCTCCCTCAGCTTCTCAAATGTCCAATTATTCATCCTTCAGGTCCAGACTTCCCCTTAGACAGGACTTCTACAAACCCGTGGTGAGTCCTGTCACAATATCCTGTTTCCTTAGTGGCATCTCATGAGAAATATGGTCATGTGCCTTTTTCCTTTTATTCATTTAATGCCTGTCCCCTCCTCCCCATCAGATTGCAAGCACCACTTTCACCGATGTGTATAACAAGGTTTAGTATTCATAGTAAGTACATCAGTACTTGTGTGTTAATTAATAATATAAGGATTAATAATTTATAACATAATATAAAATAGATAATCATGAATAGTTAAATAATAAATATATAATGGAATCCCATTTAGCTGATAAAAATGCTTTAATGGGTATTATTGCCATAGAAACTGTACATGATATAATTTTAAGTGGAAAAAGTGTGTTCTATAGTAATTTAATACATATGCATGTAAAAAAATCTTCAAGGTGTCACTGTCATAGATAGATAGATAGATAGATAGATAGATAGATAGATAGATAGACAGATGTGGCTGGTGGCCACTCCACCAGCCCTTTATTTTACTTTAGTCATTTTTTAGGTAGGGTCTTTGGTCCAGGGCTAGTTTCAGACCATGATTCTCCCACGTATAGCTTCCTGTGTAGTTGGGATTAGAGACACTTTCCTCCATAATTGAGATGGATCTTGTTAATTTTTTGCCCAGGCTGGCCTCGAACCTCAATCCTGACAATTCCTACCTCCCAAGTAGCTGGGATTACAGGAGTGAGTCACTGTGCCCAGCATAAAACTATCATATTTCTTGGAAGCAGACTAGATGTCCAGAATTAAAGGAATGTTTGAGTCAAGGTATGGCACATCTACTTAGTACAGGGGCTGGTAGAGTGGTTCAAGTGGTTGAGTGCCTGCCTAGCAAGCAGGAGGCCCTGAGTTCAAACCCTAGTATGGCCAAAGACAAAAAAAAGAATGACTATTTAATATAATGTCAGGCAGACACTAAAATCATTATGAACAATTAACAGCATCAAAAATCCTAATGGTATAATATTAAATTAAAGATAAAAAGAAAGGGGAATGTAATGAAAATAATTTTAAGACAATATTATTACATTGCAGTGACAGAATAATGGTAATTTTTTGTTGTCAAACTTCCTATGACATAACCTTCTAAAATATTTATTTCAAAAATATGTTATTGAGAATAATCTCATGTTGTTGCATGCTAATTTTATAGGATATTTGTATAATTTAGCCTTCAAAATAAAATCTCCAATTTCATGGGCTCTGTAATGTATCACTAATTCCACAAGGTGGCAATGTCCGACTTATTAAGAGAATTTGCTGGTGTTACCAAATGCATTGTTTCATTCCTAACAAAGATTTTTGTTTGATCTTTGATATACATTGACATTCCCTTCAAGTTCCAGGAATGTAATTATTTTATAGCTCTTATTTTAACATTATATTTAAATAATTATCCTGATTGGAAGAATGGGAAAGTCTCTATGCACACCTTTTCAGTTCTCTATTACTTCTTTGCTTTCTAAATCTTTTTCCACTTTTAAAAATAACAATAATCAAATAATATCAATGCTTTTTCTTGAGCACCTTTTATGAGTGGCTCACAATGCTGAATCTTCAATAATGTCTGCCGAACAGACATTATTCTTCCCATTTACAGATGAGAAAACAGAAGCTAGGGAAGATTGGTAGTTTGCCAACGTCAGAGCTGTTATCTTCCAGAGCCTGAATTCAGTCTTAGTCTATTTACATAAATTATTAAATTGATATAATGATTAATAAGCAAATAATTTAATAAATAAATAAGATGAGTATACATAAATAAATTGATGG
Source organism: Castor canadensis (assembly GCF_047511655.1). Classification (NCBI taxonomy): domain Eukaryota; kingdom Metazoa; phylum Chordata; class Mammalia; order Rodentia; family Castoridae; genus Castor; species Castor canadensis. Next base: position 28,221,261 of record NC_133398.1, on the reverse strand, counting down.
GCTAAAGTTATCACATTACTCATTTAGAAAATAAAAATACATAATACAACAATAGTTAAAATATACCTCAAAATAAAAAGTAGCCATATTCTCATAACCCCAAAGCAACAGCTATTAATCCCCTGACACATTTCCTTCATGGTGTGTGTGTATGTCTGATATCTATCTGCTATTTAACTCAGATCATGCTAAACACAAAAGGTTAGAGACAATAGGATATATAGAAAATAATTTCTAGCATCTGTGTTTCCCTTAACATGAGAATTTTCGCCTTTTTAAAAAATCCCTTGAAAGCAGGATTAATAGACTTACAATATTTTTCATTCATGTATACTCTATTCAGTCATTCTCCTATAATTGAGTTTATCAATTTCTTCTCAAAATTAAGATATTATTGATAACAATGCTACAGTGATCTTTGTATAGATATCTTTGTTGATATCTCTACTTACTTTGTTAAGCATACACTACTAGAACCTGAGTTATTGCACAAAAAAATTAACTTTTAGGTGTTCCTTATTTTATGCTACAATTTTTAGTTTTTTAAATCTTTTTTATTATTGTTGTACTAGGAGTACATTATGACATTTACCAAAGTTCTTTATACATAAGTACATAATATTTCCACTAAATTCACCCTTCTATACCCTTTCACTACATCCTTCCCGCACCCCACACTGGTACCACCCCCAAACAACACCTGTTTTACCTTTATGTTCTCCATTTTTGAAATAAGACATTTTTGTTTGTATAAGGTAGTTTTGTTTGTATACAGGGAGTTTTATTGTGACAGTTCCATGTATATATGTATTATATCCTGATTGGTTCATCTCCTCTATTTTTCTCCTTTCTCACCTTAGTTCTTTCTTATAGTGATTTGAACAGATTTTAAAATTCTATATTCTATATTCATTCTTGTATACAAAGTTCTGTTACAATTTTAACATGATTATTAAGGTAATACAGGTTCATTTAAAAACACGTAACGTATTTCTATAGAAAGTAACTACATTTATGATCATTGTGGACATATTTCCTGATAGATTTCTGTATCAACTTACTAATATTTACATATACCCAGGAACTTTTATCAACTACCCTTATAATTTAATATTATATAAAGTTATACATATCTGAATATGTATAAAATAACCATTTTCCATATCATTAAATAGTCTTCAAAAACATGGCCACTCATGGTGGAATTATTCCTTTATATTAGGGTTCTATTGTTATCTTTTCATTTACTTGCATCTTTTAATTGCACAGACTTCTTTGCCTTTGCTCCCGAGCTGACTAGCTCCTTCACATAGACTTCTGAAAGAGGTATGACTAGCTCAAACGGTGGCGGTGCTCTTTATGAGTGTTGTGACATACTGCCAAGTTCTGCAAATTCCACCAGTTGACTCTTATGCTAAAGTCTGTGGTGGTCCTCATTTCCCACACCTGGCAGACACTCACCGTTCTCATTCGCCTTTGATAAATTCAAAGGCAAAGGAATGAAGTCCTTGTTGGTTTTATTTCCATCTCTTTATTAGTGAATATCTTGGAGTAATTTATCCGCCCTTTTTTTTGTTTCCTCCTGTAAGTGTTCTATTCATGTTCTTTGACAATTTTGCTGTTGAGATGTCACCACTTTTCTTATTGGTGAATGAATCATTATTAGATGTTAGGGATATTAGCACTTTTCCAGTCATATAGATGACAAATATTTTTCCTTCTTTGCAGTTCACCTTTGTTTACAATTGTTATCTATAAATGATTTAAATTATGATACACAAATTATTGATAATTTAATATTATTTTCCCTCCCCTTTTTTGTTCCAAAATCCTTTCTTAACCGAAAAATCAGTACCTATACTTACTTACCTGTATTTCCTTCTAATTTTAAATTAAGATGTAATTTATATTCTATTTTTCATGATTTTGTTTTACCTTTCTTACTCATCAATAGCTAGAAATAATTTTGATGCATAACTGGAGTGAGGTCCAATTATTAAGTAATTTATCCTTTTCCATGGATTTGTGAAGATGTTTTAACAAATGGAGTAGCTATTTGGGAGGCAAAGATCAGGAGGATCGCAGTTTAAAGCCAGCCCTGGGCAAATAGTTCCTGAGACCCTATGTCAAAAAAAAACATCACAAAAAAGGGATGGTGTAGTGGCTCAAGATGTAGGCCCTGAGTTCAAACCCCAGTACAGCAAAAAAAAAAAGAGTTTGGACTTTGTGATTAACCATATCTGGATTTAGTTCCTGGCTCTGCTATTTTTTGTAGTCATGAGAAAGTTGTTTGGTTTACCTAGTCCTCTGTTTCCCCATCTGTTAAAAAAAAAAAAAAAGGAAGAAATGTAGGGAGGCTTCCAATACATGATGCAGGTAGAGCAGTCAGCAAGGGCTGTACCATCGGGGACTTTCTATACAGATACAGTGCTTATTAGCTACTGTGGTTATAATTTTGATATAAATAACGTTATTCCACAGCTTTAACAAATTATCTTTTTTTTTGGTGGGACTTTTTTGGGGGGAGGGGTTGAACTCAGATATTTGCATTTGCAAAGCAGGTACTCTACTGCTTGAGCCACACTCCAGTCCATTTTGCTATGATTAGTTTTGGAGATTGGGTCTCCTGAACTATTTGTTGACCTCAAACCAGGATTCTCCTGATCTCAACCTCCCAAATAGCTAGGGTTACAGGACTGAGCCACTGGCACCATTCATATTCTTGAATGGTGTACAAAGCACCAAGTTCAAAATTTTAATGGTTACTGAGTATCTGACCAAAATATAAAACAAGGATGCTTTCACATCTCTACAATAGACATTAGCTTGGCTCACTCACAATTAAGTGATACACTTCCACATCCACAGGGCACACAATTCATAACCTATCTTAGAAGGAGGATCTGGAATGATGTTAAGACCAGATTATCACAAAGCTTAGAGGGAGTGGGGGTAGGACTTTTCCGTGTTGCTTTAATTTTTGGAAATAAGTATTTTGAGATAAAACACTAAAGATTTTCCATTGTAAAAAAGTGCTTACCTCAACAAAGTTCCAGATGAATCATCACCCAAGATTTAGGGCTTATTGCAAATGTTAAATCTGCCAGTGCAAAGAAAATTTGCAGGGACTGTTTCAAGGTGTGTCTCATTTCCTTCATCTCTACATCTATACAGATATCTAGCCTTCCTTGCTCCAATTTTATTTAATAATTTTAGATTGCATTTCTAATCTTTAAAGGCAGTCCCTGAATTTTTATTTTGAAATTTTATTTGGCAACTCTTGCCCATTATCTCTCACTTGAAATTTAGATTTACTTCATGTCTTTTTAACAGCCTGCCTGCCAGCTCTACTTGGAGTCCTAATAAGGATGTCAGGTTTAACATCCCCAAGTCAAGCTCCTCCCAGTGAGTGGAGACACCACCCTCCCATTTGCTGGCAGTGAAAACCGAGGCATCTGTTTGACCATTCTTTTTCTCTCAAACCCCACAATCACCCCTTTGGTAAATCTTGTAGACTATTTTCCCACAGAGATCCATAATCCAACTACTTCTCCCTTTTTCCACTGCTGCTGCTCTTTATTTCCTTGCCTGTTAAAATGTAGTCACCTCTTAACTTGTCTCTCGGTTCCAACCTTGTGCAGCTAGATTATTCTCATCAGAGGAGTCAGAGTGGTGCTTTGCTGTCAAGATAGGTCATCACATCTCTGTCCAGAATGCTCCAGTGGCTCACCATCCCACAGAACAAAATTCAAAGTTCCTAGAATTCAGCCCCATGCAGCCACCAGTCACTGCTTGCAAACCATTCCCAGCTACTCTCAGCCATTCACCCTGCTCCACCAGTGACCTCTGAGAGGCTTGCTGCTCTTTATTTGCACCAGGCCTTTCTCAGGGCCTTTGCACTTACTTCCTCACATCTCCTGCCCTCATTCGTTCCAGATCTCAGAACGTATAAAATAGGAGGATCACAGTCCAGACTTGCCTGGGCCAAAAGCAAGATCCTATCCAAAAACAAACAAAGCAAAAAGAGCTGGAGGCACAGCTCAAACACTAGAGCACTTGCCTAGAGAGCATGAGGCCCGAGTTTAAACTCCAGTATTGTCAAAAATAAAACTTAGAGAGAGAGAGAGAGAGAGAGACAGAGAGAGAGAGAGAGAGATCAGAGGAGACATGGATACACATGTACACTGCCTGTCTCTCTCTGTATCTTTGACAGCAAGGCCATTACCAGATGCAGCCCCCCGGACCTCCAGAATTATGAATAAATCGCTTTTCATTAAAATGCACCCAATCTGTGGTGTTGTATTATTGACAGCAGAAAAACAGACTAATGAAGTGCTATATACTGGTATCTCATTCCTTTTTATGACTGAGTAATACTCTATCATGTGATATATCACATTTTGTCTATCCAGCGGTTGATCAAGATGTGGGTTGTTTGCACCTTTCCACTGTTATGAGTTACTACTATGAACATTCATGTACAAGTTTTTGTGAGGACATATGCTTTCAGTTCTCTTGGGTACAATGAATCTAGGAATAGCATTGGTAGGTCATATGGTTACTCTATGTTCCAGTTTTTGAGGACTTGCTAAATTGTTTTACACAGAAGTTGCACCATCTTACATTCCCAAGAGCAATGCATGAGGGTTCCAGTTTCTCCACATCCTCCACAACTCGTGTTATTTTCCACCTTTGCTATTATATCCACCTGAGTGCTTGTGAAGTAGTATTTCATTGTGGTTTTGTTTTGCATTTTCCTAATAACTAGTGATGTTAAGTATGTTTTTATGTGTTTATTACATATTAACATATGTTATTTGGAGAAATGTGTATTCAAAACCTTTTCCCATGTTTTAATTGGGTTGCTTTCTTATTGTTCAGTCTAAATATTATTTATATATTCTGGACAATAAACCTTCATCAGATATATAATTTGCAAATATTTTCTCCCATTTTAAAGGCTGTCATTTTTCCTTGTCTGTTTTTGCAGTATGCGTTTGAACTCAGAACCTTGCACTTGCTGGCAAATGCTCTTCTACTTGAGCCACACCCCCAAGCCCTTTTTGCTTTTAGGTATTTCTGAATAGGGTCTCAAGTTTATGCTAAGATGTGCCTGGACTGAAATCCTCCTATTTACGCTTTCCACATACTTGGGATGACAGGCACACACCACTATGCCCAGCTTTTATTGGTTGAGATTGAGTTTCACAAACTTTTTTGCACAAGCTGCCCTCAAACTTCAAAACCTTCTGATCTTTGCCTCCCGAATAGCTGGGATTACAGGTGTAAGCCACCATGCCTGACTCATCTTTTTTGCTTTTTAATAGTGTCCTGTGAAGCAAAGAAGCTTTTAATTTTGATGTAGCCAAATTATCTTTTTCTTGGTCGCTTATACTTTTATTGTAATAGCTAAGAAACCATTCCCAATCCAAGGTCATGAAGATTTAGCTCTAAAGTTTCTTCTGAGAGTTTTATTGTTGCTTATATAATTAAATCTTGATCAATTTAAGTTAATTTTGTATATGGTATATGTGGAATAAGGTAGGTGACACGTTTTCTTCTTTTGTATGTAAAAATTTCCAGTTGTTCTATTGCTCTTTGTTGAAAGAGTATTCTTTCTGCCCATTAAATGGTCTCAGCACCCTTGTCAAGGTCAAAATCAATTGATCAAAGATGAGTGGGCTTATTTCTAGATTCACAATTCTATGCCATTGCTTTATATGTCTTACTTTAACTTTTGAGATGCAGCAGTGAAACGAGGGCATTTTATTCTTTAATAAGTACCAGGAGTATAGCTGTACTCTGGCCCATGCTTGTTACCTGCCAGCCAGCATGGGTAGGAGACTGACACCCTCCTCTGAGAGGGGAGGATCATAAGAGGGTTATACACCTGAAAAGAAGACATAATTCTGGTCATCTCCAAAAGTCCAAAGAGAAAAATAAACAAGTAAAACCCAAATTTCAATCTATAGAGTTTGACTAAAAGAATTCAAAATGTACTAATTTGGGGGTAGGTATAACTCCGTACACTCATTTCAGTGTCCTCAAATTCACCTGAGAGACATTTGCATAATGAAGCAGCTTTGAGTGGAGGATTTTTACTTGCAGGCATACTTCCAACAAACTATTTGCAACAAAGTTTCAAAGGTAATTAAGTGAATCTCTGAAATTACTGGGTTTTTCAGAGGTCAAAAAACAGTTGACCAGTTTTTGAACAGTTGATTTATAGCCCTTTGTTTTGTCAATAATTAGCCAGTAGGCTGTCTCTTCAGGCCACTCCTTGTTAAAGGTGATAAAACCTTATTGTTTATGTCTAATAAAATGTTCTGTTTTTCTATTTTGCTTTGTTGAAGGGATACATCTAAGAGATTGCATAAAACTTGTCCAAAATGACATCAGATTCTCTTACCAAGCAGGTTGTAAAGAAAGGATACAGAAAAAGTGACTCCATGGCCTGGAAACTGTCCTTCTGTCTTTAGACACCAAAGCTTTGTTGCAATATGGTCTGCCGTAACACCTAAGATGATCTTGCTCTTCCAGTTTGCTGGGACCTGAGATCCTACAATAGCGTGGTACAGTTCATGTCTGATAATGTTCAGTCTAATGACAGCTGGCACAAGAAGCCTAACCCTGAACCCTGAAGCAAAAATAGTGTTCTGCTAAGCACAAGTTCTATAGGGTATTACACCAGGATCAAAAAGTAGCTCAGACTTCAATTGCTTAAAATTGGGTCATTTGGCATAAAAATTAAGAACTTCCACCTATCAAAAGACACAATTAAAAAAAAGAAAAAAGGTAAGACATAGACTGGAAAAAGATTTTTTTTCCCCCAAAACACATATTTGATGAAGGACTCCTATCTAAAACATATAAAGAACTTCTGCAAATCAGTAAGACAAAGACAGATGACCCAAATGGATAAAAGACTTGAGCAGGCATTTCACAAGAGTGTAGTCAAATATTCAATGCACATATAAGGTGATTGTTGATATCTTTAGTCATCAGAGACATGCAAATTAAAACCACAAGGAGATACTGCTACCCATCCGCCAGAATGGCTCAAATTAAAAGTTTTGGCTAGGTTGGGGAGCAACCAGAACTCTCATACACTACTCATGGCAAAATAAATCAGTACAAGCACAGTGGGAATCTGTTTGGTTTGTTGATTAAGGCTGAAAATAAATATCTAATCAGCAAGTCCCTTCCTGGGTATGTTCCCAACAGAGATGCATGCCCCTGGGCACCAAAAGACATACTCAAGAACATTCATGGAGGGATTATTTGTAATAACCCCAAACTGGAAATAATTCAAGTGCCCCCAATAGTCAGATGGGTAATTATGTTATATTCATATACTGGCAAACAATACACAGAAATGAAAAGGAAGAAACTATAACTAACTTGAGACTACATGAATAAATCTCATAGTCATAATATTAAGCAAAAAAGTAAAACACTGAATAGTATTCTTTTAACTCAAGTTCAAGAACAAAACTGATCTGTGAGGAAAGAGAATGTGGTTACTGTGGGGTGTGATTTGACTGGGAGGAGACAATGGGGGGTCTGGATGGTGCCACACAGATGCATACATATATAAAAAGACATGTACACTTGTGATTCATGTGCTTTACTGTATTTAACTTATAACTAAAATCTTAAAAGGCATATTTAAAAATCTTAAAGGGCATATTTAAAAATCTTAAAAGGCATATTTAAAAATATTATCTTCTAGCCACCATCCCCTATTCTGTGCTATCAGGCAATTGCCCCTCTCATTCTCAGAAGACTAGAGAGGTATTCTCTGAAGAAGATAAAACAAGGTTTGGGAGCATCAGAAACAGGGGTGTCACTTTAAGCCAGGAGGAGTAAGTGGAAGTAGAGGGGGGTCTTCTCTCCCCATTCAGGTCCCAGAATTCTAGCAGCCAGGTCTTCACCCACCAAGTGTGAGGCTGGAAGACCATTCTCTGGAGAGTCTGACTGGCCTAAGAAAATATCTAAATATGTCAATGAGTGGGTGAGGGGGGTCCCCAACTGAAAGACCTAGTCAGGTCACCTTGTAGTCTTACCTTGAGGCAAGACCCTGCTATGAAGGACAGCCACTAAAATAAAGAAGAAAACAGCAAACAAAACAATTTGGGGGAAAAACAGACTGTAAGGTACAAGAAAATGAATTTTAAAAGTTACAAACTTAGAGAGACAAAAGAAAAGACTGTATTCATGAAAATATTTTACTACTCTAAAGAGGAAGATTCAGAGAACAAATAAGAGCTCTTAAAAATTAATACAGAGCTGGGCATAATAGTACAAACTTGTAATCCCAGTTACTCGGGAGATGGAAACAAGACATGGTTTAAGATCAGCTCAGGCAAAAAGTTAGATCCCCATCTCAACAAATAAGCTGGGTGTGATGCTATGTGCTCGTGGTCCCAGCTATCTGGGAGACATAGTTAGAAGGTCTGTGGTCTGAGGCCAGCCCTGGGGAGAAAAGATAGTATCCTATCTGAAAAATAACTAAAGCAACAAAAAAGGGCTAGGGGCATGGCTCAAGTACCTGCCTAGCAAGAATGAGGCCCTAAGTTCAAACCCTGGTACTAAAAAAGAAAGAAAAAAGAAAAAAAAAAAAACACCAAAAGTAACACTCATGAGAAGTGTTGGAAAAATGGATTTAAGGAAACCTCTCAGAAAGTAGGGCAAAAACAAGATGGGAAGAATAAAAGTAGAGATGCCCCCCAGGAGCTTCAACATCAAAACAAGCAACTGGGAGTTAGGGAGAGAAAAGAGATGACTGAGGCCTTCAAAGTTCTGAGGGAAAAGAATTTCCATCATAGAATTCTGTGTCTATCCAAACTATGAAGTCAATGTGAGGGCAGAAGAAAGTCATGTCAGACATGCAAAGGACTTCTATGCAATCATACCAGCCATACCAAGACCAAAATCAAAGAAAATTCCTCACTGTTTTCTGTTTCAAAGGCATAGTGACTCACAGCTGTAATCCCAGCTACTCTGCTGGCGGAGATCAGGAGTATCAGTGCTTGAGGCCAACCCCAGCATCTCAAATAATTAGCCGGACACAGTGGTACACTCTACTCCCACAGCTATCACAGCTATTTAGAAGGCATAGGGACTGCTGGAGTGGCTCAAGTGGTAGAGTGCCTGCCTGGCAAGCATGAATCTCTGGGTTCAAAGTATCACCAAAAAATAAGCAACTTTGTAGAAGGCATGGGTAGGAGGATTGCAGTCCAAGGCTCACCTGGGCAAAAACTCAAAAAAAAACCAGAAAAATTACTAAGGCAAAAAGGTCTGGAAAGCATGACTCAAGGACACCTGCTTAGCAAGCTCCAGTACCACCAGAAAAAATAAACTTTTTTATTTAAAGGTGGTTGAGTTAGGAAAATTACTAAAAGAAAGTAGGAAGTAATAATAATAATAATAATAATAGTCATAATAATAATAAATGAGAATAAAAATTTGAACTATTTGAATTCACATACAAATATATCCCAAGTGCCTACTTATTGCAAGCATGCTGAGGGTAACAGCAGTAAACATATGGTACATTAGAAAAATGTTTAAATAATGATTAAACATCTACTTAGTGAAATAGTATATAACCACTAAAAATACATTGAATACCAGAAACAGAATATGTTTATAATGTAATGTGAAACGAAAAAAATGCATGCTGTGAACAAAGTTGAAAGGAAAGTCATCAACCTGAAATAAGTGTGCTAGGATGGTGGAATTATGAATGTATTTTTCCTTTTTCAAAAACCCTTTAACTTGACATTGGGATTTCAAATAGAAGCATCAAAAAATAGAGTTGTTAAAAATCATATGTTGTCTGTTTAAAATTTTATGTTAAGTATTTCATTTGGAAACACTTGTCATTTAAAAATACTTTTATTGTCTGAAATCTTTATAGCTCTTAGCCTTTTACAGGATGTTAAAGGACTCTGGTGCCATCTAAGGAATTCTTATAAGCAGGGATATCGCTTATCTTTTCCTTAAGAAAGAGAATGAAAAACTTATCCACTTTGGATGGGAAAATCAGGGTCACTTGGTTAGATGTCATCATAAACTTGTTATATTCCAGCCATGTTGGGGAAGACTAGGCTATCAGAAGACCTGGGATCCTGAATCAGAGGCCAGCAAAGCCAGTTTACCCTTGCCTGTGAATGAGCTCTATGAGCCTCAAGGCAGGGAAAACACACTGCCTGCCTCTGAGCCAGAGAAAGGTCCCTGGCAGCAGGTGTCAGCTGGTGCCATGTTTGCTGGAGAGGGCATGTTACAGAAGTGATATCAGCAGTGCTGTTCCTGAGAGGTACATTCTACAGGTAGTAAAAGACTGTTTTAGCACTATGTGTTTGTGTCAAACATTTCAGCATTCCCAAGTGAGGTACCATGTAAAAAATTATTTTAGACTGTGGCAGTAGCAAAAACCTTCTTGAACTAGCTAATTAGTTGGAACCTTGGACTTTGAGTCTAAGTAGGGTTGTTCTGGGCTCCCGAGGGATCTGACAGCTCAGGAAGCCTTGGAATAAGTGTCCTAAGCACTCCTTGGGATGGATCACACTGTGTCATGAGTCTTTTTATGTTGAAGGAGAGTGGGAAAGACACAGCATCATGTGAAGTCTTATTCAGTCAGATCACACACTTTTTTTAAGGGTAATCTTGGCTCTTTAAATATTTTGAAATTAAAAAAAAACTGGAGGAAAGCTAAATATAAGATAGTCTACTGGATGGGACAGAAAAGGACATTAGGGAAAACTAATGAATGTGAATAAAGCGTAGAGTTCAGGCAATAGCTATCTACAAATGTTGGTCCATTGGTTGTGACAAAGAATGTTAACAGTAAGGGAATCGAGGTGTGCAGCAGATGGGAATTCTCTGTGCTATCACTGTGATTTTTCGATAAACCTAAGTCTGTTCTAAAATAAAAGTTTATTTAAGTAAAAAATAGCAGTAAAGAGCTTTAATCTCAATCTCAGACGAATCACAACTTTAGCGTGTCCCTGCCGTGTGACCATAACTAAGCATCAACCAATATCAGATGTCAGTCTAATTATAGAACCTGTTATTTTCAGTGGTAGGGAAAAAATCATGCAAGTTAAAACTGCAAGTCAAAATATGTAAATCACAGAATGTGGAAGTGATAAAGCAGCAATGTTTAGAGGAGGCATTGTAGAAAATAGGAACCCCTTAAAATTTCTCGAATGAGGAACTGCAGTTGAAAGAAAGCAGGAGTTTAGGGATTTGCTCTCTCTGCAGATTGCCAAATGGATTGAAGTTAGGAATCCATTGGAGGCTCAGCAAACAGATGATAATTGGAATATGAAACTAAAATCTCAAGACCAAACCCTTAAATGAAACTTTTAGCAAGGGTTTTAAGCAATGTTCTTCTTAGTGCCACACACAGCTTGTTTTAGACGCCTGGGGACAGGTGTATTAGGAGATCTTAGCCTGATGCCATAGGACAGTCAATCATAGGACTACTTCATATCCCTCGTTCCCAGTCCAAGCTCTCCAGGCATGCTGTGGTCAAGATGTCTTGTCACCTCTGCTTGTTTTACAGTGGGCTAATGCATGCTTGGTAGTCAAGCTGAGTCTGTACTTCTGTCTCTTCTTGTTAACTGGTCACTCGGGGTTTTTAAAAGTTGTTGGAAAATTATTTGAAATTTATAGAAAAACTGTAAGAATAAGATTTTCGGGGGGTGGTGTTGGGGTTTAAGGGCACTGGCCCTCACACTTGTTAGGCCAGTGTTCTACCACTTCAGCCATACCTCCAGGCCTTTTGTGTGTGTGTGTTGGTTATTTTTAGATAGAGTCTAATTTTATGTCTGGACTGGCCTAGTCCACAAGTCTCCTTTTTGTGTTTCCCCTAATAGCTGGGATGACAGGCATGAACCACAGTGCCCAGCCATTGGTTGAGATGGGGTTTTGCAAACGTTTTGCCTAGGCTGGCCTTGAACGTCCATCTTCCAGATCTCTACCTCCTGAATAGCTAGGATTACAAGAGTGAGCCACAATGCCCAGCCTTTTATATCTATTATTTTTAATCACTTGAGAATAATGTGCATTCATCATAATTCTTTCATTCTAAATACTTCAATGTATATTTCCTAAGAATAAGGCCGTCTTATTATAGAACCACAGTATTATTATGACTGTCCTCAGTTTATTTACTCAGTCAGTTTCATAAATTGAACTGAATTATGGGAACACCCATTACCCTAGTCTGACCTGTCTCACTGCTAGCTGAATGACAGGAATGAAAAATCCAAAGTCTCACGTAAATTTCAGAGTTGTGACTTTTAAGAGTACTAAGATCAAATTTTTCAGATAAGCTTAGAAGCTGACTCATTATGGGTTGGTGTCACTTAACTCAGTGATTCTAAAAACCTTTGTCAAAGAATGATACTGATTCCAATCATGGAAAACATGAACCTAGCATTCTTTGCAGTGTGTTAGGTGCTGTTCTAAGCACTTTTTATTTATTAATGTATTTAATCCTCACAACAACCTTACAGGAATGTACCACAATTATTTTCATTTTGTGTTTGGGGGAAATATGGACACAGAGATGAAATATGTTGCCTGCAGAATACACAGTCAATAGGGAGGTAGAATCAAGATTCAAACCCAGGCTCTCTCAGATATCCTGTTTATTTGTTAATCTAAGTGTGTGTGTGTGTGTGTGTGTGAGAGAGAGAAAGAGTGTGTGTGTGTGTGTGTGTGTGTGTGTGTGTGTGTTGCTGCCTCACATTTCATGGATGTCTTCTCTAAAGATTATCCCACATTATTTCTGGTTATTGATTGCTTCTCGCTGTGTCTTGTTCCCTTAGGAGAGAAGCATTCATTCTTTTGATGTGTTTATTTTTCAGCTGAGGAAAAGGTGACTGGTCTCATGAGGCCGGAAGAATGGACTCAGAGGAGGCTGTTTACACGAGCTTCTCCCACATACCAGCTGTTGTGAGTCTGGGAGGAAGAGCAGGATCTTATTACTTCAATGAAGCCTGGGACAAGATTCCCCACCAGCCAAGTGGATTTGCTGCAGTGGGGCTGTCTAATAAATGATTAATCCCAAGCATTTGATAGTAATCTGTCTTGCAGCAGTGTCTTCAAACTTTGTGTTGCTTTCTCTCCCAGCCTTGCATATATTTAAGACTCTCTCCCTGCTTCTTACCTAGTGTCAGAATTGGCCTGATGTCTGGATATGCAAGGGAATTCTCTTAGTGCAGCCTGGGTTTGTCCTCTTTAACCCTGCTATTTATAGAACTGATGTGGCTAATAACTACTTCAGATCAAGCATTAGGATGGATGTTCTAGCACTTAAATAGCCCTGAAAGTTTGTGCCTGTTATTGTTATCTCCACTTTGCCTATGAGGAAATGGAAGCCCAGAGAGGTGGTGTGCTGTGGATAAGATCACACAGTTGACAGGATTAGGATTCAAATCCAGGACTAACTCCAAAGCCCCTTCACTGTAACGCTATGCTTTGCTCCTTATTGCTCCAGATAGTTACCCTATAATATCATCACAGGTATCACTTACTCTTGTGAATGGGAGTGGGGATGGTGATGTATTACGTGGAAATGTCTCAGAGGAAGGATCAGGGAGACATCAGCAGTACAGAAGAATCACAGAAGGATTTTCTAAGCAAAATAATAATGTTCTTTTATGGCCTGTCTGTCAAATCTGGCCCCCAACCTTTTTTTTTGTAAATAAAGTTTTATGAGACTACAATGACACCCAGTCCATTATATGTTGTCTACAACTGCTTTCTCTCTATAATGACAAAGTTGCATAATTGTACCAGAAACATATGGCCCACAAAGCCTAAAATATTGACTATATGGCTCATTCAGGAAAAGCAACCCTAATTTAGATGATCCATTTATTATATTTTCCATTGGACTGAAAAACTACTTAAAGATTTATAATGGTGGTGATGGAATGGAGTTGTGGGGTTCTAACTAGGGAAAGGAAGGGGATGGAGCAGAACAAAGAGGTCAGGGCCTCTGGTTCCCAGTCAACTTCTCACCTCAGACTTCTTCCACTCATGTCCTTCCTATTCTTCCTGCCAAATTCCATCCTAAAATAAGTCTTTGTTCATAAACATGTAAGTGGTTTTCCACATACAACATACTCAAATCCTAACACCTTGGCTTGAATTCAAAGACCATGACAGTCTGACCTCTAATAATTTTTCTCCCTACCTTCTCCCCTCCTTCCTCTTTTTTTTTTGTTTTGGAGGTACTAGAGTTTGAACTCAGGCAGGCAATCTACCATTCAAGCCATGCCTCCAGCCCTTTTTGCTTTATTTTGGAAATGGGGTCTCACCCAGGCTGGCTTGGACCATGATTCTCTAACTTATACTCCTCCCCTCCCCAGCAGGGATAAAAGAAGTGCACTACCAGTTCTAGCTTTTTCTGTTGAGATGAGGTCTTGAAAACTTGTTTTGCCTGGGCTGGCCTCAAACCATGGTCCTCCAGATATCAACTTCTTAAGTAACCAGGATTATAGGTATGAGCCACCAGTACCCAGCTTTCCTCTTTTTTATTTTTGTTTTTTTAAATACCACAAGGAAAGAATCCCAAATTTGGATTTGTATTTCAAAGTTAATTTTTATGAAAGTAGGAAAGTAAATATAAAATGCTTATCTTAGTCTATTCAGGTGTTTATTCTTATTCTATTCAGGCTGCTATAACAAAATGTCATATAGAGTACGTAGCTTACAAACCATAGAAATTTATTTCTCACAGTTCTGCACACTGGGAAGTCTGACATCAAGGTGCTGGCATCAGATGAAGTGTCCTGTCAGGATCCGTTCTCTGGGTCTTCTCACTTACCCTCAGGTGTTGGTAGGGGTAAGGTTGGTACCTCTGAAGTTTCTTTTTTTCTCCATTCCATTCACAAGGACTCTGGCCCCCATGACCTAATACTTCCCAAAGGCCCGTATCCTAATACCATCACTTTTTGGAGGAGGATTTTCAACAAATGAATCTGGGAAAATATAAATATTCAGGACATTGTAGTGTTGTATTTGGTAACAGGAAATTAGTCTTAGTTATATGATACCACTTTACCCGAGCCAAAAGAAAATTTCATAAATGTGTTAGTTTTTGTGAATGTTATTCAATTATATCTAGAAAAGTGTAGTTATTTTTAAATTGTAATATCATGAATTTTCTCTCACATTGCTGCGTGTTTTTCATAAAGCTATTTCTTCATGACTGCAGAATATTCTATCTCCTGAACATTATAAAAGTTCTCCTAGTGCATCCCCAGTATTTGCTCATTGAAGGTTTTTCTCCCCATTCCATTTGTTTCATTTCTTACTTCCATTCTTTGGAATTTTTCTTCTCATCATGTCCTCCCTTTGGCTTGAAAAGGATCCTGTCTTCCCTTCCTATCTGCTGTTATGTGAAGGTGTAGCCTATGAGATGGAAAGAAATGCATTAAATTTTCTAATTAAAGAATATTACATACTTGCCTTATGTCTCCCTCTTCCAGCTTGTGCTGTCACCTTTCCTCCTCCAATTGTTTTGTCCTTCAGAATGATGAGGGCTTTCAAGAGACTTATTTTCCCAGGAAGTACTAACATAGTACCATCTTAGCCTGACAGTGATGACAAGGACTCACAGACACTATTATTTCCTGGTGCTGAACTTAGGAGAATGGTTTATTTTAGGAAATAATAACAGCTAACACATATTACATATTTTCTGTATGTCAGGCATTGTTCTAAGCACTTTACATTTGCTAAGTAATTTATCTTCTTAACAGCCCTATCAGTTGGATTCTGTTAATTTACTCATTTTACAAATGAGAAAATGGTGGGACAAAGAGGGCAAGAAATTGCCAGAGGCCACACACCTGGTAGGTGGTAAACTTGGGATTTGGATTCAGACAGCCTGGCACCAGAGTCGGGGTGCTTAACCATGAGTGTAGCCAATTATGCACTGAGGCCACTTTATCTCCCTAAGCTCAACCTGGCCCTAGAGGGAGAAGAGCAGCTGAACAATGTTTTTACCAGGAAAGATGAACCTGTTCCTGTGCTGGAGGGACCTGGGTTCGGGCCACTATCCTCAGGAGATTTCCTTTCATGAAGAGATTGACAGGCAGATGAGCTTACTTTGTTCATAGTCATTCCCTAAACATAACGAGTTCAGAAGCATGTCCAGGGCCAAGGCCAAGTATATTGGAAACACATGTGCCTTCCGGATCTCATTCATCTGTGTCCATAGTCCTAGCATAAAGCATGCCATCACACATGGAGAAGGTTATTGCGACACAGTAACATCATAATGGCTAGCATTTCACTGATCCTCTCTCCCCAGGAAGCAGTAAGGACTCTTGTAATGGACTACATGGAGAAAATAAATTCAGAGGGCTTTCCAAAGGTGAGTACAATTACAAAGTTGAGTCAGAGAGGGTATGAATAGTTATTGGCCTGTAGTTTAGGGAATAATAGAACCTTAGGGTTCAAAACAGTATTAAAAGTTATCCCCAGTAAGTATGGTGGTGTACTTTTGTAATCCCAGTTACCCAGTAGGTGGAGGCAGGAAGATCTCAAGCTGGAGGCTGGTTAGGTAGATCCTCTCAAAAACAGAAGCACTGGGGTGTAGCTCAAGTGACAGAGTGCTTGCCTAACAAGTGAGAGGCCCTGGATTCAATCTCCAATACTACAAAACAAAAACAAACAAAGCACCTTGTTTTTTCATGACGGAACTAAAATCCCCGGTCATCCTTCCAATGACCTGAATCCCTCCACAACAGCTCTGCTAAGCAAATGCTCTGCTTGGGTACCTGTTCTTGTTGAAAATCTCACCACCAATCAGTCTATTCCAGCTCTGTAAGGCTCGTTAGAAAGTTCGATATTTTGTTGAGTGGAAATCTGTCCTCCTGTAGCTTCTGCCAATTGGGCCTAATTCTACCTGTGTATGTTAGAGAACAAGTCATCTCCTGCTTCTGCACAATCCCGGGGAAGACTGGAAGCCAATGATTATGTTCTCCCAGAGCTGCTTCTTTCAGGCTAAATATGCATGGTGCTTGAATTGTGCCTCTTTTCGCATGGTCTTCTGCCATGTCAAGTTTGTATTTAATGACTGCTTTCTATCTGGCTCAGAGCTCTCCAAGTGTGGACTAGACTACCCCATATAACCCCAGCCATCTTCAAAGGAGAACCATCTTTCCCTCCCAGAAGACTGTCTATAAAGAGTGCCTGGGACTTCTGAGGGTTCCAGGGATTTTGGGTAAATCTGGCTCTTAGTCAGAAGGGGCAGGAGACAAGAATTAGGCTTTTGCAGTTGAGACATTATTTGGATGCTTACTACATGCTAGATTTTGTGCTACACACTTAACATGAATTATCTCATTTAATCCACTCAACAGTCCTTTTAGATGCTAGGGCTATGATCCCTATTTCACAGCTGAAGAAACTGAGACATATAGGCTTCCCCAGACTGGGTGGCTTATGTTAGGAATAAGGCCAGATATTAATAGGGAGCAATGAGTGAAGATTTGGGCTGTCAACAAAGGGCAGTATCTGGCTAGTGATGGGCTTCAGAAAAAAAAAAAAAAAACCAAACCAAAAACATGCATAACACTGAAAAGGGGGATTGGGCATGTTGGTTCATGCCTGTAATCCCAGCTACAGGGGAGACAGAGGTATGAGAATCACTGTCCAAGACTGGCTAGAGCAAAAAAAAAAAAAAAAAGTGAGGTCCTATCTGAAAAACTAAAAGTACAAAGGGCTAGAGGTATCGTAGTAGGGCACTTGCCTAGCTTGAGCAAAGCCCTAAGTTCAAACCCCAGTACCAACCAAACCAACAAACGAAATAACAAAAACAAACAAGAAGTAACAGTGAAAAGTGGAGCTGGGGTGATGCCAGGTCTTCTAAAGCCCCAAAAACCTAAAGGGAGAAGAGCCATGCATGAGTGGCATGGAAGGGCATAAGGTGGAGAGGACATCCTTTAACCCTCTGTTACATGCCTACTAAGCTAGGTGTTTTACATAATAATCTGCTTTACCCTCAAGACAACCCTTCAAAGGGAGTTAGGACCTCTGTTTACAGAGGAGAAACTGAGAGTCAGTGAGGATAAGTGAGCCTGTAGCTGATAAGCAGCAGTGTCAGGACTTAAATGTGGACAGCTAAGGGTGACTGCATCTGACTCCCAAAGGAGAAGAGTGGAGACATGGAAGGGAAGGAAATTTCTCTCCCACGAGATGGGGATCCTGGAATTTATGAGGTAGCTCAAATATGCAGGCAATGCCTGGCACTCCTTAGAGATGACAGAGAACCTGGTTTGCCAGACATTAATGATGTTAGCCATAAGGCTATCCTGATATGCGATTTCCTCACGGAGGCGCAGAAACCGTAATCAGATAGCTGACTCAGAATCAGAAACCTGAGTTTTAAAACAGCATGTTTTTATTCATCTATAGTTTCTTCTTTTTTAAGTATTTCGTTTATTCTTGGATACTCTTGAATCAATGGTTTACAAGCATTAGTGTGCATCAGAATGACTTGGAGGACTGGTTCCGACCCCCAGAGTTCCTGACTCATTAGGTTTGGGAATTTGCACTTCTAACAAGTGTGCAGGTGATGCTGATGGAGCTGGCCCAGGGGTCAAGTTTAAGAACAACTGCTATATTTTATTACTGAAGCTTACTTGGCATTAAAAAGTAAGTACAGACAGGGTAAAGGATTTGTCTATAGGTCAGACACACTGGAAGTGGATTGGAGTGCAGATTTAGTGCCCAGCTTGGTGAGTGACTGTGGTGGGAGAACCTATATGGACCAGGGAAGACAGAAGTCACAGGTAAAAGGAATTAGGTGCTTCTGGGTGGGAATGTAAAGCAAAAGGCCCAGGGTGTACTGGGAAGGAGAGCCAGACTGGCCAAACAGCCAAAGATCTGACAAGGGCAGATGTCAAGTGGGGTAGAGCTGTTGTCAAAATCCAAAGGCTCCTGGCTGTGCTGCAGGAAAAGAACTGGAGGAGCTGAGACAAGGAGCCAGGAGTGAGTTCCTGGGGTGTGGCCCAGTGATAGTGTGGCGATCACATTTCAGTTGCTACTGGCTGTCTCCAGAAGCCTCTTTCTTCTTCCTTCTGTGGTGGTGCCGGTCAGTCATGAAATGCCCAGGAGTTGCCCCCGGATAGGTGAAGCCCTTACAGCAAGACAAATAGGGAAGAGGACAAATGCTTTTTCCTTCCCTTTGCGGTGGGTCCACAGTGGCAAGTGCAAGGCTAGAAACCACACTGTCTGGTGGTTTGACCTCTGATGTTCTCCAATCCCCAGGCTGCATTTCTCCCCCAAGGGAAACTGACTCAGCTTTAGTGTGTCAGTTTTTTTTTTAGTGTGTGGCACCATGGATCAACCTTTGGTGCCACAGCTGGTTAGTGGCTGGGGGTCTGGCTGCTATTGCTGCTCCTCATGGAATTGGAGGAGCTTGGACAGGAGGTTCCTTTCCCTTGGCACAAAGCTAGGGGGCATCTCTGTAGAACAGCATGCCACTCTTCCTTTCAGATGGCAGGAACAAAATTGTGCTTAAGCCCTCTATGGGAAGCCCATGCTTTCCAAGCATTATCCACCTAGCCTGAACCAAACCTATTTCCCCTTTTGTGCCCTCCATCCTGTTTCCTGTACATCTCTGTTCAGTTATCTATTGAGTACACACTGCGTG
Source organism: Castor canadensis (assembly GCF_047511655.1). Classification (NCBI taxonomy): domain Eukaryota; kingdom Metazoa; phylum Chordata; class Mammalia; order Rodentia; family Castoridae; genus Castor; species Castor canadensis. The sequence goes on along the minus strand of NC_133398.1, from coordinate 28,201,574 downwards.
GCAGGCTCTGTGCTGGGGATGCAGAGATGGGTAAAAGAAGTCTGAGCCCTCAAGGAAATCACAGTATAGTTGGGAAGAGTCATGTTTAGACAAACTTACAGCATTGTTGGACAACTGTTTCTCAAACAGAGCTCATGTCTCTCCAGGACCTTTGCATTTGCTATTCTTTCTAAGTAAAAGGCTCTTCCCGGGATCCTCGTGTGACTTATCTTCTCACTCAGGTCATTCCTGAGAGATGCCGTCCCTGACCTCTCCATGGCAATCAGAAGTCAATTCTCTGAGTTCATTACCCCATATAATTTTTTAAACACTGTAATAACTGCCTCATACATTAATTCTGCCAGTTTCCCACACTAGATTGTAACTCTATGAAAGCAAGGCATTGTCACTGCTGATTTCTCCGTTTGTAGAACCATAATAGTTATTTCCCTTTTATTCATTCATAATTGATTGCCAAGTTTTCTGAGCCTTTGGAGTCATCCAAATGGAGAATGAGTTCTGCGTCCCCAGAGAGGAACTTTTTAAGCCTACTGCCTTCCCAAGCTTTCTAAAGTGTGCATTGCCCCTTCAGTCGGGACTGAGCAGTTTCTAACTCCTAATAACAACTGTCATTTATTCAGCAGTGTGTACTACAAATACATTATTTAATCCTCCGAATCCTCTACAAAGTCTGCATTATTTCTTATTTTACAGGAATGAAGCAGGCTCAGGGAGGGTGACTTGTTCAGGGAGGGCGATTTGTTCAAGAAGACACAGGTAGCAAGATGTTGGGGGTGTCCCAGTGACGCTCTCCCACATTCCCACCACGACCCCTCAGGGAGTATGCCCAAGTTCCGCTGCACTCCCATCCCAGCCATTTTCTTCTCACTGAACCAGGTCCTGGCCTAGCCTGGCTGCCGCTCCAAGGGTGATGGGGAGCAGGCTGCAGGTGCGTGAGGGATGCAACGAGCTGACCTAACTCCAGGACCCAGCGTTTTCCCTTTCGGACCCTCCCCACGAGAGGGCTTCTGGGTACCTAGTGGCCCATGCCAAGGCTTGCAATGTTCGTGCTCGTTGAGGAAAGAGGTTGGAGAAGAGAGAAGAGGCTGCAGGCGTTGCCTCGGAGGCCGTCCGCAGCGCAGCACGCCTCCCTTCAGCTGCGGGCTCCGGGCACGCCCGTCCGCCAGATCCCGACCGCAGTGCGCAGGCGCAACGCGCTCTTCGCCCCTCCCTTCTGCGGGCCGCCCTTTCACCCTGGCAACCGCGGCTCCACAACGGCGCGCGCGGGTTGGGCGCGGACAGGCGGGGCCGGGCGGCGCCGGTGCTGGCTGAAACAGCGGCGGCGAGTGAGCGGTCTCGAGGTGTCGGGTCTCGTTCTTTGGTTCCTGTGGCAGGTTCGGGCCGGTGAGCGAAGCCCCTCGTCATGGACTCCCAGAAAGTAAGCGAGCGAGCTAAGCGCGGGGCCTCCGAGGCCGGTGGGCGGCGATGGGTGGGCGGGGTGGATGTGGACGGTGGGCGCGGGGCTCCGGTGGCGGAGGGTGAGGCCGCTGGGCCTCCCCGCGGGACCGTGGGAGCCGCGCCCAGTGGCCTGGCTGGCCTGCGCCCCGCGCTTGGTCCTGGGCCCCAGCTCTTGAGGAGAACGGGGAGTGGGCCCGCGGTTCACATCACTTTCTGCGGCGCCCGAGGCCCCGCTTTGATTCCCGCGGCCTTCGGCGTGCGTCGGTCCTCAGCCTGGTGTGGGGTACCCCCGCTGACGTCCGCCAGGAGGTCCTCTTTCTTCCAGGTCGCCCCCTCGAATGGCACAGTATTTTCTGTATAGAGGAGGGGACGAGTCTCCTTTGTACGGCTGCCCCCTCCCTTCTCCCGGACTTGATCCTAAGCAGATCCTAGTATTTGTGGGATGGAGGGGAAGACTGACAGTTGTCAGGGCGGCCGCCCCACCCTCTTTGGCCAGTTGGTGTGAATGGGCACCGTGACCCAGTGCTGTAGTGGAGTGTTTTATACTTTCAGAGCAACTTGCGAAAGGATCTACAGAATAGACTTTGCGATTAAGCAAAAATACTTGGAGCGCGTAGCCAGGGTGCTAAATACAATTAAAGTGAGTTTTTCACATTCAGTCATAATCCCTGTATAGGTAAACTACCTTGTTCTCTTTGTTAGATGATAGCGTAGTTGAAATATAGTTAAGTATAGGAAAGAAAAACAAGTAGTATTAATAATGCAGTAGGGAAAAACAAGGGCATATCCAAGATGCTTTTCTATTATTAGAGTGAAAGCACTGGAAAGACACTAAAATAACTTTCTGTAGTTTTTGCCTGGATGCACCTTCGTGAGCAGCACCGGGATTGGGGCACGAGAGACTAGTGTGGGTGTTAAGCATTGATTTTCAGTGTTTAACAAAAGTGCACGATTTCATTGCATGTGTTTGCCTTGAAAATCAATTGGATATATTCAATTATTATTTCCAAGACCATTAGTATTATTTTTAAAAGTTATGTTTCGTGTGTTTTGACTATGTGTAAGTTTAAAACGTATTCTCTGTCTAAATTTGTAAAATATCTCCCACCAGATCAAAGGCATACTTGAATGGGCATTAGCAGAGCTCAAATGGAAGCGCAAAGGAGTTGGGAGCCGGGAAAGTTCAGTTCCAGGGTCCTACTTACAAGTCCTGTGATATGGAGCAAGTCACCTAACATGCTGCATCTAGTCAGTCCAAGAAAGCATATTTTATAGTTATTGTAAAAATATGAAAACAGTTCTTTAGGAAAACACACAGTGTTTTAAAGTTTATGAAGAATTAGTACTAAGATACTCAAGTAAAATATAAGCCAAGACTTGAACCTATTTGTTCTAATTTCAAATGATGTATTTGTGTACCTGCAGAGTACCATGTACAATTTCCCTAGAGATAGCAAAGAATTAGCTGATCTTTTTTATTGGTATTTTATTTTATTGTATCTTATTGGGTTAAGTCTGAGAATCAGCTTCTAAGTATTAAAAATGTTGAATTTCATTGTGGTGTCAAATAATCTAATGATTTAAAGAACTGTCGTTTTATAGTTTACAAAGTGTATGTGGTATTAATACTCTTAACCCATTTAATGCTCTGAATTTGAGCTTTCTTTTCTCATGAATTGCTGCAGAATCAGTTACTTGCCTCAAATAGTAATGAACTAAACTGGTTATTTCTTTTTAAATAAGACAGTGCACCCATGAGTACACTGACCCATGAGTTTTAGAGACTATTTTTGTGTTATAGAATGTTAGAACCAAAATGGTAGCAGGGGTGATATCCCAGTATAAGGAAAATAAGTGTTGCAAGTAGTGGCGGAGGGTGAGTGTGTTTGGAAGGCATTGGGATTTGTGCTTTAAGCCAGCTCCAGTAATACTGTTTTTGAGCTGTATGAGCTTGGGTAATTTGCTCTTTGTCTCCATTTCTTCATCTATAAAATAGAAATAGCAATTGTATTTTCCTCAAAGAGTAATTGTGAAGATTTTGTTCATTTTAAAAACCATCTAACAGTGCCTAGCATATATAAGTACTATTTATTGGCTATTTCAAATTATTTTTGTAAACCTCAAAATAACTTTTTCCAATTGCGACTAGATGTCTTTTTCTTTAAAGCATGTTTTCTGCTTTTATATCTGTAAGAAATTTCAAGTGGTCGTGCCAAAGAAAGATTGTCAAATTCTAATTGAAAGAGGATTGTAAGTTCTGATTCATGCATTCTGACAATGAGGTTAAGTTAGCTACACAGTCTTACAGAAGCTTGATGGTGGCTAGTCCTCAAATGGGTTAGCTTGACCAGCTGCTTTTTTTGTCTGTGAAAGTGACTTGGACTTCAGTGTTTTGTTAGCAACAGATGCTGTGTTTGAGTAGAGGAAGAAAACATAATTGCCTTGATATGTAAGGCATACAGTTGGGTACAGAAAACCTGCAGTGTTATCTCCTAGAAATAAACAGAAGGATTTTTTTTTTATATCGGGTTTCTGGGGCACTTTTTTGAACAGGATGTGTTATGGATAGGTGTCTTTGATACTCAAACCTTTTGATTATGCCCTTAAGTGCTTTTAAGATAAAATCCCAAAGTTTTCTTTACCCTATGAAATATGCATGTTCAAAGAAAACATTGAGACAAATATGACATTTGCACCTTTCTAGACTCTTGGAGCTTGGAATTTGGTAGTTTAATTTTTTATACAGACCATTCACATTCATAGGGATCCTTGTTTCTAGAAATAGTACTTTACTATAAGAATAATAAAGGGTAAAGAGGACAGGGAAAGAGATCTGAGAGGGAGGAAGTCATCAAGAGCATACATTCTCAGTTGTTTGATTTTCCCCACTGTTTTTCTGAAAATTCTTTACTTCCTACTTGGAAAAGAGTAGCGATAGGTAAGACTTCACTTACCTGAATAATACGGGACAATTCTAAATTAGGGAGTTTGAATTAAGCAGAAGTTTTAAAAGCATGACAACCTACATCAACTAGCATATCTGCTTTTGGCTTTCTTATCCCACTTTCCTCTTCTACCCTGCTATTTGCTGTCTTTTGCCTTGTATTGTATTTTAGCAGTTCAAAGACTCTACCATACCCAGATAACTGACCAGATGACCCATGTTCCAAAATTACTTCTGAGTAAAAAATAAAAAAAATGGTTCCTGAAGAAAGGGAATAGAAACAAAATTTGAGTGTTGTCGTACATCCAGTATTGTGTTGGACTTCTTCTAAACTCTCACAGCAGCTCTTATTCCTGTTGCACAGATGTGGGAAATGAAGCTTAGAGAATCTAAGTGATTTTTTTGAGTCACACAGAGAACAAGTGGTAGTCTAGATTGAAACCATGTTTTTTTTTTTTCACAGTTCAAGATGTTTTTATTTCCACCCTTCTTGCCTGAATTCTTTCCTTTTAAATGCTGGTTTGAATCAAATAATTAAAACTTAAAATGTTAATAGGGATTAAACCCTTATGAAGTAGGTTTTTTTTAAAAGAAAACTAATAAGTCTAGTGAAAGTAGTTGTTACATGGTATGAAACATGATTTAGGTAAAAATCTGGAATTTGGTCTCTTTTCCTGAGCCAAATAAGATCACTATTTTTCCCGTAGTGAATATATATCTCCTCTCCCACCATCTCTTTTTCTTTATTGAGGGAATGTCTTAACTTTTTAAAATAGAGTAGTGAACAGGTACAGTGTCAAGATACCATACATTATTCAAGTACAGTTATCTTCATTTTTATTAAACTTGGCAATTTTTAAAAATTAGAAATAGTGAAACAAGACCTCTTTCTAAAGTCTTAACATAGTACTTCTTTGCAATGCTTGACTGAATGCAAGAAGGATTATTCATGCAGCAAGCACTTACTAAATGTTTGCCATAATGATAGATATTCCATTCTAACCTGGGATGGACAATATTTTGATGTGGGTAGATTTATGTGCATGCAGCTTTTGCTATGTTTTCACCATCAGTTAGCATTTATTTCAAGCCCCAAGGTTCTGATAGGATGTGATCTCAGTTTTTGATGTTGGTTATCTGATAATTATATTTTGAAGTAATTTATTAAAAAAGTTAGCATAGACTGTGCACTTATATTATATTATAACTATAAGTAATACAAGTTTATTGTGGGAAAATGAGAGATACAGATAAATGAAAATAAAAATTAGCCATAACCCCACTATTCAAAAATAACCTCATTCAACATTTGCATTGCTGAGTAGTCTTTTTTAATGCATGTAGAACCTTTGAAAAATCATGGTATCATGATACGTGTACTGCTTTATAATTTGCCTTTACATAATATGTCATGAATATTTCCCATATTAATACTTTTCATGATTCGGCAGAATTCCTTTGTGTGGATGTATTACTTGATTTTATATATAATAGGTATGTATATAATAATTACCCCTTTGTTGTATGCTGATATTGTTCTCCACATAATGTTGAAATGTGATAAATAACGCTGAAAGGAACATCCTGTAGCCAAGGCTCTCTGCCTATATTCTTTTTTTTTTTTTTTTTTTGGACTCAGGTGTTTCACACTTGCAAAACAGGCACTCTACTGCTTGAGCCACATCTCCAGTCCATTTTGGAGATGGAATCTCTTGACCTATTTGCCTGGGCTGTCTTTGAACCATGATCCTCCCGATCTCAGTCTCCCAAGTAGCTAGGATTACAGGCACGAGCCACCAGTTATAGCCTCTGCCAACATTCTTAATCATTTACTTAGAATAATTTTTTTTGTGGTATTGGGGCTTGAACTCAGGGATTCTGTTTGAGCCACATACCCCACCCTACTTAGAATAATTTTGTAGAAATGGAACCAAGTTACTGTGTGTATACTTAAAAAAAATCTTTAGATATATATTGCCTAGTTGCCCTTCAGAAGGGTTATGTCAGTTTATACTGCTATCAGCAGTGCCTGAGACTGCTTCTGTCTCCACTCACAGTGTGCCTTCCTTCATTAGCTGATTGGACTTCTGGTTTTCTTGGCAGAATATGTGCCTCTATTACCAGTGAATTGACTGGAGTCTTTTTACTCGGATGGAAATAGCCAGTAGGTGAGTAGTTCTTCTAGTGTTGGTAGTCCTGAGACCTAGAGTGCCCAAGGCAGATTCAGTCATAGCTTCAAGTCCTGAGAACTAGAGACTTTTGGCTCCAGACCTTAGAAGCCAGACTTAACAACTGTAGGTGTTCTGATTAGAGGCTCACTGCTCTGGGTTCTAATTGCCAGTGGCCATGTACTTGGCAGCTAGTGAAATCCTCAACTCTAAGCAGCAGCTGGTGATAGCACCAGCTAGTGTTACACCTCTAGAGTTTTGGGTGTCAGGACCTCTCAGCCTTTACAGTGACTAATATTTTGGATCTCTAGCCTTGGGTATCAGGATCCTCAACCTTCAAAGTTTGGCAGCTCCCAGAAATTGCAGTGACCAGGGCCTATAGTCTCTTGTCCACCACATTCCACCTTCTGTAGTCTGCAGTGTTTGACTCTCTGCATTCTCTGTATTTCCACTGTCCTTGTGGTCTCCACTGCTTTTACTCACCCTTCTACCACTTCTGACCCCCACCACTCTGGAATTCTTCAACTGCCCTCTAGATTTGTGCATCTAAATTGTCTTTAATACTAATGTAGAATTTAATTCAAGGCTGGTCTGAGTAGATGCTGGTAAGAGACCCATATGTCAAGCATGTCTCTAATCATGGCCACATGGATGCTGATTAAAGGTCTAAGGTTAAGCCTAGGTCTGACCTTGGCCACTTGTTCTAAGAACAGGAAGTGTATGTATTGTAATGTCAGGGGCTTTGTGGCACTCTCGTTTTTTGTTAAGTAGCCAAGGTTGGCAGCAAAATTAAGACTCAACATTTGAATTAGATAAAATCTATCTTCTCATATGTTAGGCTAAAAATTTCAAAATGATGAGCATCATCATCTTACTCTTAGACTTATAAGATGATACTGCTATAAAGAGGTGCTATGGTTTGGATCTGGAATGTTCCTCAGAGATACGTGTTTAATGGCTTGATCCCCAGCCTGTGACACTATTGAGAGGTGCTGTAATCTTTAGGAGGTGGGGCCTGGTCAGAATTCTTCAGGTTATTGGGAGCATACCTTTAAAAGGGATAGCAGGATCTTAGCTGCTTCCTGAAACACCTTCGTGTGTGTGTGTGTGTGTGTGTGTGTGTGTGTGTGTGTGTGTGTGTGTGTCTGCCACCCCCTCTGTGTGTGTGTGTGTGTGTGTGTGTGTGTGTGTGTGTCTGCCACCCCCTCTTCCTGGTCATGAGGTGAGCAGCTTCCTGTGCTATGCACTCCCCTCCATAGGCCCAAAGAAATGGGGCCAATTAATCATGGACTGAAACCTCTAAAACTGTGAGCCAGAATAAACCTTTTCTCTTTAAGATGGTATTACAATCTGTTTTAATCAGTTGCAGGTTTTTTTCATTGAGAAATAAAATCTTAGTCCTTTTGGTGCTCTAAGGTGTTCTGGCTTCCTTTTCATGAACCTCTGAACTTTTTGTTTTTGTTTCGTATTTTGAAACAAGAGTCTCACTTATGTAGCTCAGACTGGCCTAGAACTTGCCATGCAACCATGGCTGACATCACACTGTGATCCTCCTGCCTCAGCCTCTGGAGTGCTGGGCACCCAGCTCTGGTATTTACCGTATCATTTTGTTTGCCTTCATTTAAGCCCTGGCTCTGTGACATACTAGTTCTGAGTCTCTAGGAAAATTACTTAATTTCTCCATGCCTCAGGTTCTTAATTGGAAGTAACAGTAATTCTTGAAAAGATTGAATGAATTAATATGTAAAGAGCTTAAGATAGTCTTGGCATTTGAGAGTACAAAAGGGTTAGCAATTGTGCATTTGCTCAGTCGGTTGTGTTCACTTACTTAGTAGTGATTATAAGTAGAACTTTAAGTTGTGCTTCTTTGAAGAGAGTGCCCTCATGCCTAGTACATCCAAGATTACTTTGATCCTTTCCATGGGAATGATTGCAGTTGTGTTTGGCCAGGGTATATACACACTTTTTGTGTTTGTATAGTATTTGTTTTAGTCTAAATTCAGTCAAGTAACTGGTAAACTTAATCCTTTTTGAAGTTCTGGTAATTGTACTGCATGACCATTGCACAGTGGCTAAGATTGCCTATGCAGTATGTCTCTGCTAGAGACATACGTTTATATGTTTTGCCATGACTAATTATAATTAGCATTTGTCAAAACAGATCTTCAGATCCATATAACCTAGAACTTTCAGTTATGTGACTACCCAAAGTATTGCAAAATGCAATTATCTAGATAAATTTCAAACAATTTGTATTGTTTTTATCACCCATATTTATCACTTTATCCATCAATGTTTAGAAGGTAATAGAACACTTGAGATCTGATATGAAGTTGTAGACTCTTGTATATAGTCTTTCAAGTTGATAGAAGCATATCAATATTGTTTTCAACATGGATGCCGTCCTTCACCCATGAAGCTTTGACAATAAAAGAAGTGACAGCTGTCACAATGGGCTCATATGAGTATTTTTTGGAACATGTTGCAACAGCACATTGTATATATGTATCAGAACAATGGTTATAGCATAGGAACTGATAAATGTATGGGCTTGAAGGTGAGAAGCAAGGTTTATTAGAAAAACAGTAGACTACTACAGCTAGAGTATAGCAAGGTGAAGAAAGTCTGTTGTGAGCTGAAGTGGGCGATTATGTAGGGCCTTACAGGTGTCAAACATTTTTGATTTTATCCAAGGAGCAGTGGGAAGCCACTGAAGAATATTGAGCAGGAAATGTGATGGCGTCATATCAGCCTAAGTGCAGTTTAGAGTAGTGATTACTTAGGGAGAAAGCATGTATCAGAGGCCAGCGAAGAAGTTTTTCCTGTAATTTGGCTTGAGATATCATAGTGACTTTACTAAGATGGTGGTCGTAATTCTAGAACTATTTAGGAGGTAAAATCTGTAGAGCTTTGTGGCTACATGTAGGGCACAAATTAAAGGAGAAGAAATGATAATGGCTTAAAGTTTTGATTTTGTAGCTGGTAGTGCCATTACAGAAATTGAACACTAAAGAATGATCCCAGGTTTAGTTAGGAAGATTACGACATGTTGACTTTTGAATAACTTGTGAGACATCAAGTGGAGATTTCAAGTGGGCAGTTAGATTAAGATGGTCTGGAGCTCAGAGAAGAGGCCTGTAACACTTCTGAGTCTCATGGTGCTCTGTTATAGAGCTTTATATCACATACATTAAGACTTCTGGCTTTAAGCTTCTACCTCAATTTATCAAATAATTGTCTCTCTATTATAAAAACTATTGATTAAAAAAACCTGTTTATTAAGTTTGGAGTCCTGGAGGGATAGACAGGGTAGTAGACTTACTGCATATTATCTTTTAGTCCCCTCTTCCAAGTTTCTCTTCCCTGGCATGTTGCCTGCCATATTTAGAAAATAATTTTCAAAAACTTGCTGTATTTGATACCTGTCCAGTCTGCCTCTACTAGCATACCTCCTAGATTAGGCATATACTATTATGTACACCTCTTCCCCAACTTCTATATTAGAGAAAACTTTAGCCTCATTCACATATATGTGCTAGGGTTAAACTTCTGAACTCAGCTCATGTAATCTTTATCTTTCAGTTTTTACACATTTTGGTGTTACTGGTAGTTTGTCTTAAATATTTTCATTATTGTGGCTAGGCATGGTGGCTCATGTCTGTCATACCAGTTACTTGAGAAATAGAGATCGGGAGGATTGAGGTTCAAAACCAGCCCAGGCAAAAAGTTAGCAAAATCCCATCTCAGTGAAAAATCTGGATGCGATGGTGTGTACCTGTCATCCTAGCTACGTGGTAAGCTTAAGTAGGAGGATTATGGTCCAGGCAAAAAATACCATGAGACTTTACTGGAGTGTGGCTCAAGTGGCTGAGCACTGGCTTAGCAAACATGAGGCCCTGAGTTCAAACTCCAGTACCACCAAAAATATTTTTTATTATTATTGTAACTTATTTTGCAGTTCTCCTGAGCTCCAGGTTCATTGATTCTTTCTGTCTTTATGCCATGTCCACCCTGGGTTTAGTGAGTCTCTATCCTTGGGCTAGCCAGAATGGTTATCTTTCTGTGAAGCCTGGTTGCTTTCACAGTTAATTTCTCAGTCCTCCCTAATGAACTTTTACTGTTTTCTATATTAAACATGACCTCTTGATTATAGTCTTTTGCATTTTGTCATCCTCTCCACAACAATAACAGTTGGAAGGGCAAATGGATTCAGAGCTTCTGGAGTCCTTGCCTCAGCAGTCTGCCTTTGCAGAACATATGCTGCCGTTTTTTTTTCCCCCTGTAAGCTCAGAAGAGCTTTGGATAAAGGCAGCACTCTATCTGCATTAGCTACAAAGGTCACATTGGTTTCCTTGGGTTTCTAACTGTTATTGATCTGGTGGTTGCTTCTGTAGCTTATAATGCATTTGGTAGTTTTAGAAATATATGTGATCTGAAATGGTAAGCCTCCAAAGTCCTGTACTGCTGGCTTGTCCATTCTCACAATATCTCTTGTGAAGTTCTCGTCACCTAGAAATTATAGTGCATCCCCTAAAAATAGTCTAGGCCATTAGCCAGTTACATCTGCTTTTCTCAGTGGTCCATTTGTCTATGTGTGCATAATAAACTCTCATGCTGTATTGGAATTCTAGGTTAAATTCAAAATGTGAGCCTAGAGTGTTCTTACCTCAAAGCATGAGACCATGTTTTCCAAAAATACTATGTCAGCCTTTGAAGACCTTTCTTTCCCAAACATTTTCTAGGAAATACAGTATTTTGAAGTCCTTAAGCAATTCATATAGAATACCATTCCTCTAAAGCACAAATTATAGTGTTTCTTTGAAGAAAAATTACTGTTAATACTTCTTAGGATAATACAAATTGCAAATGGTCTTTCTGTGGTAATAGCAGAATTGTAAATTAAGGGGGAATAGTAAAGGTCAGATTAACTGCAATCTAAAGATGTTATTTATTGGAAGTATGGAATAGTATCATACAAAATAGACAGTATTATCCTGTCAAGTCTTTGAATATGTGTAACTTATATGTCAGCTGTCCTCAGGTGCAGTCTTGTTTTTGAAAGCTGCTAACCTTGCAAAAGACATTTTCATTCTTTGTGGTCCTCAGAAGGTCTTCTCTAACCAAAAATAGTGAACACTGTAATTTTATAGGTAAGAAGACTGTGTTTGTCCTTCTGTTGTGGTATTTTCTAAAATTCTTCCAGAATCCCAAAGGAGGGGATGCTTCTGACCCAATGTTTTTGAGTATTGAGAATTTTATAATACTATCTTTCATTTTATAGTGGTAATATTTATGTAAATAAAAACCAAGAAATTAGTGAAATGCAGGTAAGGAAATTTGGTTTGAACATATCCACATATAGCATTTATAATTCACAAATCTGGCATGATACAAATAAAGAAATTCTGCTCTTCTATGAAAACATTTAGAAAGCTTTTAGGTTGCTTATTTTTAATTCCAAATAAATAGGATCAGCAACCCTATTTCCTCTCTTAGAAATGAGATAGGCCTCTAAAAAAGCTATATTGTCTAGTTTCTAGTTAGCCAGATAAGGTTTTGGGGCACTTGACTTGTGCCTAATTTGAATTGAGATGTTCTGTAAGTTGAAAATACACATTGGATTTCAAAGACTTCGTACCTCCTCCTAGGGAGGGAGGGAGAGGAAGAAGAAGAAGAGGGAGAGAAGTAAAAAAAGAAGGAAAGAAACAAACTCATTGATAATTATTACTTTTTAAAAATTTGAATTGGAGTCTTACTGTGGTGCTCAGGCTGGCCTCAAACTCTTGGGTTCAAGTGATGCTCCACCACTCCAGTAACTGGGACTACAGGTATGCATCACAAAGCCTAGCTAGAGCTGGCACCTGCTTAGCAAACGTGAGGTCCTGAGTTCAAATCCCAGTACCGCCAAAAATACCTAGCTAAATAATTGTTAAATATTGGTTACATGTTGAAATGATAATATCTTGGATCTATTGGGTTAAGTAAAATATTACAATGAATTTCACCTGTTTCTCTTTTACTTTTTTGATGTGCTACTCTTGGCTCATACTACATTTCTATTGGACAGTGCTACTGTAAGGAGAATGAGAACACTGCTGTTGGTAAAGGCTATATTCTGACCTTTAACATCATTATTAGGCAAGAGTCTATTAACTTTCAGCAGGTGGGTAACTCTTAATGGTATTGAGGATTTAATTTGAAGACCTGATAAAAATAACATTTAGATATCTTTATATTCAAAAAATCATGGGAGCTTTAATAAGCAGGCTTCTCATTAGAAAGTCTTTGATGCTCACAGCTTACCTAGCTGGGACAATATTTTGCAGCTGTCTCCAGAGTTTTTGCTACAGAATTCTTCAAATACAAAATTTGTTACTAAATGTAAACAAAATAAATAAGTGGGAAGCTACTTTGTGCTTGGGAGGTTTTGTTTTCCTCTGAACAAGCTCTGCCTCTTTTATGTACCAGTGCTTTACACTTGTATGTATGTGAAATTCCCTTCAGTTTTTTAATCAAAGTTTTTTCATTGCATGCATATATTGTAATTTGATCAAATTAACTCCCTCTATTGAGCTTTCATTTCCCTGTCTCCTCTCCCCCTCATTTTGAGTAGTTCTAATGGGCTTTATTATGCCATTTTCATATATAGACTTAATGTACTTCTATATTATTAGCCCCTCCATCATCTTCTTTCCTTCTTTCCCACCACTCCTTCCCCCCAAAATGCTAAAATAGTGTAACTTGACGTCAGTCTGTTCATTCAGTCTTTGAGAATAACAATATTTTGTTAATCAGTGACTGTGAAGATGACTTAAAACAGTTAGTGACAAGAGATGAAACTCATTTCCGTGTGTGTGTGTTTGTGTGTGTGTGTGTGTGTGTACCAAGCCTAGAGTCTACATCTGAGAAAGAACATATAAAATTTTTCTTGCCCAGTCTGCCTTATTTCCTTTAATATGATGATCTCTGTTCCATCCATTTACCTGCAAACAACATAATTTCATTCTTTATGGCAGAGGAATACTCCATTGTGATATATACTACATTTTCTTTATCCTTTTATCTGATATTGGGCATCTAGACTGACTCCATAGCTTGGCTATTGTGAATATGAAGTAAACATGGATGTACAGATGTCTCTAATGTATACTGACTTACATTCCTTTTGGTATATGCTAAAGAGTGGTATCCCCTGATCGTATGGTAGTTCTATTTTTAGTTTTTTGAGGAACCGTCATGCCAATTTCTATAGGGGCTGCATCAGTTTACATTCCCATTAATAAGCATGTTTGTGTTCTTGATGATAGTCATTCTGACTGGGGTGAGAGGAAATCTTAATGTTATTTTAATTTGCACTTCCTTTATGACTAGGGATGTTGAACATTTCTTTGTGTGTTCAGTGGCTATTTGTACTTCTTTCAAGAATTGTCTTTTAATTCATTTGCCCATTTATTAATAAAATTATTGACTTTTGGTGTTTAGTTTTTTAAGTTCTTTATATATTCTGGTTTATTAATCCCTTGTCATGATTAGCTGGCAAAGATTTTCTCCCATTCTGTAGGCAGTCTTTTCATTCTAGTAACCACTTTCTTTGCTGTGCAGAAGCTTTTTAGTTTGATGCATTCCTATTTGTCAATCCTTGCTTTTATTTCTCAAGCTATTGGAGTCCTATTCAGGAAGTTGTTTGCCTGTGCCTATATGTTCCACTGTTTTCCCTATAGTAGTTTCAAAGTTTTAGGTATTAACTTAAGGTATTTGGTCTATTTTGAATTGATTTTAGAACAGGGTGAGAGTCAGGAGTCTATTTTCAGTCTTCATGTGGACATCCAGTTTTCCCAACACCATTTGTTGAAGAGGCTATATTTTCTCCAATGAATCTTTTTGGGATCTTTGTCAAAAATCAAATGACTGTAACTATGGGCTTATATCTGGGTCTTCTATTTGTTTTTTTCTTTGCTTGTACTGGAGTTTGAACTCAGGGCCTCACACTTACTATAAGCAGGTGCTCTACCAATTGAGCCACTCTGCCAGCCCTGGGTTTTCTGTTCTGTTCCATTGGTATACATGTTTGTTTTTGTGCCAGTACCATGCTGTTTTTGTTACTATGGCTCTGTAATATAGTTTGAAATCAGGTATGGTGATAACTCCAACATTGCTCTTTTGCTCAGGATTGCTCTGGCTATTTAGAATCCTTTATTCTTCCATATGAATTTTTGGATTGATTTTTCTATTTCTGTGAAGAATGTCATTAGAGTAGCCATTTTGAAGATATTGATTCTGCTGATTCATGAACATGGTAGGTATTTCCATCTTCTGGTGTTATCTTCAATTGCTTTCTTAGTTTTATAGTTTTCATTGTAGAGGTCTTTCACCTCCTTAGTTAAATTTATTCCCACTTTTTAGACTATTGTGAATGGATGTTTTTTCTGATTACTTTCTCAGCCTGTTTGTTGATGATATATAGAAAAGCTGCTGATTTTTTTTTCTTTTATTATTCATATGTGCATACAAGGCTTGGTTCATTTCTCCCCCCTGCCCCCACCCCCTCCCTTACCACCCACTCCACCCCCTCCCGCTCCCCCCCTCAATACCCAGCAGAAACTATTTTGCCCTTATCTCTAATTTTGTTGTAGAGAGAGTATAAGCAATAATAGGAAGGAACAAGGGGTTTTGCTGGTTGAGATAAGGATAGCTATACAGGGCATTGACTCACATTGATTTCCTGTGCGTGGGTGTTACCTTCTAGGTTAATTCTTTTTGATCTAACCTTTTCTCTAGTTCCTGGTCCCCTTTTCCTATTGGCCTCAGTTGCTTTAAGGTATCTGCTTTAGTTTCTCTGCATTAAGGGCAACAAATGCTAGCTAGTTTTTTAGGTGTCTTACCTATCCTCACCCCTCCCTTGTGTGCTCTCGCTTTTATCATGTGCTCATAGTCCAATCCCCTTGTTGTGTTTGCCCTTGATCTAATGTCCACATATGAGGGAGAACATACGATTTTTGGTCTTTTGGGCCAGGCTAACCTCACTCAGAATGATGTTCTCCAATTCCATCCATTTACCAGCGAATGATAACATTTCGTTCTTCTTCATGGCTGCATAAAATTCCATTGTGTATAGATACCACATTTTCTTAATCCATTCGTCAGTGCTGGGGCATCTTGGCTGTTTCCATAACTTGGCTATTGTGAATAGTGCCGCAATAAACATGGATGTGCAGGTGCCTCTGGAGTAACAGTCTTTTGGGTATATCCCCAAGAGTGGTATTGCTGGATCAAATGGTAGATCGATGTCCAGCTTTTTAAGTAGCCTCCAAATTTTTTTCCAGAGTGGTTGTACCAGTCTACATTCCCACCAACAGTGTAAGAGGGTTCCTTTTTCCCCGCATCCTCGCCAACACCTGTTGTTGGTGGTGTTGCTGATGATGGCTATTCTAACAGGGGTGAGGTGGAATCTTAGTGTGGTTTTAATTTGCATTTCCTTTATTGCTAGAGATGGTGAGCATTTTTTCATGTGTTTTCTGGCCATTTGAATTTCTTCTTTTGAGAAAGTTCTGTTTAGTTCACATGCCCATTTCTTTATTGGTTCATTAGTTTTGGGAGAATTTAGTTTTTTAAGTTCCCTGTATATTCTGGTTATCAGTCCTTTGTCTGATGTATAATTGGCAAATATTTTTTCCCACTCTGTGGGTGTTCTCTTCAGTTTAGAGACCATTTCTTTTGATGAACAGAAGCTTTTTAGTTTTATGAGGTCCCATTTATCTATGCTATCTCTTAGTTGCTGTGCTGCTGGGGTTTCATTGAGAAAGTTCTTACCTATACCTACTAACTCCAGAGTATTTCCTACTCTTTCTTGTATCAACTTAAGAGTTTGGGGTCTGATATTAAGATCCTTGATCCATTTTGAGTTAATCTTGGTATAGGGTGATATACATGGATCTAGTTTCAGTTTTTTGCAGACTGCTAACCAGTTTTCCCAGCAGTTTTTGTTGAAGAGGCTGCTATTTCTCCATCGTGTATTTTTAGCTCCTTTGTCAAAGAGAAGTTGCTCATAGTTGTGTGGCTTCATATCTGGATCCTCTATTCTGTTCCACTGGTCTTCATGTCTGTTTTTGTGCCAGTACCATGCTGTTTTTATTGTTATTGCTTTGTAATATAGTTTGAAGTCAGGTATTGTGATACCTCCTGCATTGTTCTTTTGACTGAGTATTGCCTTGGCTATTCGTGGCCTCTTGTGTTTCCATATAAATTTCACAGTAGATTTTTCAGTCTCTTTAATGAATGTCATTGGAATTTTGATGGGAATTGCATTAAACATGTAGATTACTTTCGGGAGTATCGACATTTTTACTATGTTGATTCTACCAATCCATGAGCATGGGAGATCTCTCCACTTTCTATAGTCTTCCTCAATCTCTTTCTTCAGAAGTGTATAGTTTTCCTTGTAGAGGTCTTTCACATCTTTTGTTAGGTTTACACCTAGGTATTTGATTTTTTTTGAGGCTATTGTAAATGGAATTGTTTTCATACATTCTTTTTCCGTTTGCTCATTGTTAGTGTATAGAAATGCTAATGATTTTTCTATGTTGATTTTATATCCTGCTACCTTGCTATAGCTATTGATGATGTCTAGAAGCTTCTGAGTAGAGTTTTTTGGGTCTTTAAGGTATAGGATCATGTCATCTGCAAATAGGGATATTTTGACAGTTTCTTTACCTATTTGTATTCCTTTTATTCCTTCTTCTTGCCTAATTGCTCTGGCTAGGAATTCCAGTACTATGTTGAATAGGAGTGGAGATAGTGGGCATCCTTGTCTGGTTCCTGATTTTAGAGGGAATGGTTTTAATTTCTCTCCGTTAAGTATAATGCTGGCTGTAGGTTTGTCATATATAGCTTGTATAATGTTGAGGAACTTTCCTTCTATTCCTAGTTTTCTTAGAGCTTTTATCATGAAATGATGTTGGATCTTATCAAAGGCTTTTTCTGCATCTATTGAGATGATCAAGTGGTTTTTGTCTTTGCTTCTGTTAATGTGGTTTATTACGTTTATTGATTTTCGTATGTTGAACCACCCCTGCATCCCTGGGATGAAGCCTACCTGGTCGTGGTGAATAATCTTTTTGATGTGTTGCTGAATTCGGTTTGCCATTACTTTGTTGAGGATTTTTGCATCATTGTTCATTAAGGAGATTGACCTATAGTTCTCCTTTTTGGAGGTGTCTTTGCCTGGTTTTGGGATAAGTGTAATAGTGGCTTCATAAAATGTGTTTGGCAGTTTTCCTTCCCTTTCTATTTCATGGAACAGTTTAAGGAGGGTTGGTATCAGTTCTTCTTTAAAGGTCTGATAGAATTCAGCAGAGAATCCATCAGGTCCTGGACTTTTCTTTTTGGGGAGACTCTTGATTGCTGCTTCAATTTCATTTTGTATTATAGGTCTATTCAGGTGATTAATTTCCTCTTGGTTCAGTTTTGGATGATCATATGTATCTAGAAATCTGTCCATTTCTTTTAGATTTTCAAATTTATTTGAATATAGGTTCTCAAAGTAGTCTCTGATGATTTCCTGGAACTCCATGGTGTTGTTGTTATCTCCCCTTTTGCATTCCTGATTCTACTAATTTGGGTTTTTTCTCTCCTCATTTTAGTCAGGTTTGCCAGTGGTCTATCGATCTTGTTTTTTTTTTCAAAGAACCAACTTTTTGTTTCATTAATTCTTTGTATGGTTTTTTTGGTTTCTATTTCGTTGATTTCAGCTCTTATTTTTATTATTTCTCTCCTTCTATTTGTTTTGGTATTTGCTTGTTCTTGTTTTTCTAGGAGTTTGAGATGTATCATTAGGTCATTGATTTGGGATCTTTCAATCTTTTTAATATATGCACTCATGGCTATAAACTTTCCTCTCAAGACTGCCTTAGCTGTGTCCCATAGGTTCCGGTAGGTTGTGTTTTCATTTTCATTGACTTCTAGGAACTTTTTAATTTCCTCTTTTATTGCATCGATGATCCATTCTTCATTAAGTAATGAGTTATTTAGTTTCCAGCTGTTTGCATGTTTTTTGTCTTTACTTTTGTTGTTGAGTTCTACTTTTACTGCATTGTGGTCAGATACTATGCATGGTATTATTTCTATTTTCTTATATTTGCTGAGGCTTGCTTTGTGCCCTAGGATATGATCTATTTTGGAGAAGGTTCCATGGGCTGCTGAGAAGAATGTATATTGTGTAGAGGTTGGATGAAATGTTCTGTAGACATCTACTAGGTCCACTTGATCTATTGCATATTTTAGATCTTGGATTTCTTTATTGAGTTTTTGTTTGGATGACCTATCTATTGATGATAATGGGGTGTTAAAGTCTCCCACAACCACTGTGTTGGCATTTATATATGCTTTTAGGTCTTTCAGGGTATGTTTGATGAAATTGGGTGCGTTGACATTGGGTGCGTACAGATTGATGATTATTATTTCCTTTGGTCTATTTCCCCTTTTATTAGTATGGAATGTCCTTCTTTATCTCGTTTGATCAATGTAGGTTTGAAGTCTACTTTGTCAGAGATAAGTATTGCTACTCCTGCTTGTTTTCGGGGCCATTGGCTTGTTAAATCTTCTTCCAGCCTTTCATCCTAAGCATATGCTTATTTCTGTCGGTGAGATGAGTCTCCTGTAAGCAACAAATTGTTGGATCTTCTTTTTTAATCCATTTTGTCAAACGGTGTCTTTTGATGGGTGAATTAAGTCCATTAACATTAAGTGTTAGTACTGATAGGTATGTGGTGATTCCTGCCATTTAGTTATCTTAGTTGTTTGAAGGTTTGATTGTGTGTACCTAGCTTGATGTTACTCTCTACTGTCTTGCTTTTTCTTATCCTGTGGTTTGGTGCTGCCTGCCTTTTCATGGTTAAGTTGGGTGTCACTTTCTGTGTGCAGGATCCCTTGCAGAATCTTTTGTAATGGTGGCTTTGTGGTCACATATTGTTTTAGTTTCTGCTTATCATGGAAGACTTTTATTGCTCCATCTATTTTGAATGATAGCTTTGCTGGGTAGAGTATCCTGGGATTGAAGTTATTTTCA
The DNA here is from genome assembly GCF_047511655.1 of Castor canadensis. Lineage (NCBI taxonomy): Eukaryota > Metazoa > Chordata > Mammalia > Rodentia > Castoridae > Castor > Castor canadensis. The sequence continues at coordinate 28,181,962 of NC_133398.1, read as the reverse complement.
TTCAGTGCTCGGAAGATCTCACCCCACGCTCTTCTTGCTTTTAATGTTTCTGTTGAGAAGTCTGCTGTGATTTTGATGGGTTTACCTTTGTATGTTACTTGTTTTTTCTCTCTTGCAGCCTTCAATATTCTTTCCTTTGTTTCTGAACTTGTTGTTTTAATGATGATATGTCGTGGAGTAGTTCTATTTTGATCTGGTCTGTTTGGTGTCCTGGAGGACTCTTGCATCTGTATGGGAATATCTTTCTCTAGATTTGGGAAATTTTCCGTTATTATTTTGTTGAATATATTACGCATTCCCTTTGCTTGCACCTCTTCTCCTTCTTCGATGCCCATGATTCTCAAGTTTGGTCTTTTGATGGAGTCGGTGAGTTCTTGCATTTTCTTTTCACAGGTCTTGAGTTGTTTAATTAATAGTTCTTCAGTTTTTCCTTTAATTACCATTTCATCTTCAAGTTCTGAGATTCTGTCTTCTGTTTGTTCTATTCTGCTGGATTGGCCTTCCATTTTGTTTTGCAGTTCTGTTTCGTTCTTTTTTCTGAGGTTTTCCATATCCTGGCTGTTTTCTTCTTTATTGTTGTCTATTTTTGTCCTGAGTTCACTTATCCATTTATTCATTGTGTTCTCTCTTTCACTTTGGTGTTTATACAGTGCTTCTATGGTTTCCTTTATTTCTTCTTTTGCTTTTTCAAATTCTCTATTTTTATTGTCTTGGAATTTCTTGAGTGTCTCCTGTACATTTTGGTTGACCCTATCCAGTATCATCTCTATAAAATTCTCATTGAGTATTGTAGTATGTCTTTTTTTAAATTATTCTTGTAGGCTTCATTGGGTCCTTTGGCATAGTTTATCTTCATTTTGTTGGAGTCTGGCTCTGAGTTTCTGTTCTCTTCATTCCCCTCTGGTTCCTGTACTAATTTTTTGCTGTGGGGAAACTGGTTTTCCTTGTTTTTTCTGTCTTCCTGTCATTGTCCTTGGTGTTGTTACTGTCCCTGTACTGTGTGTAATTAAGTATTTTCTAGCTTGTAATAATAACAATGGTAATATTGAGAATGGAAGAGTGAGCTGAGATGGAAAGCAAGAAGTTAAAGAAAAGGGGAAAACAAATATACAGACAAGAGGGAGAAAGCAGAACAAGGTATCAGACAAGAGAGTTTCAAAGGTATAAACAGGGAGTGTTAGTGTACTAATCGACAGTAAGCTGGTCCGCGTCTTCCCAAGCCGTATGGGCGCCGGCCACTGGCGGCCCCAGGGGCCTCCTCGGTTCTCCGTTTAACGTGAAGTGGAGATTCTCTGCACCAGCTGGAGATGTGGAGGGGTCAAAGTTATGCCTTTTCTCGGTGATTATGCCTGCAAAGTGTGTCTCCAGCGTCTCTCCAAGATTTCACTATAGGAGGCTCGCTTTCTGCTTCCTACCTCTAGCCGCCATCTTGGAATTCTCTCGAAATTTCAGTCTTAATAATTTTAGTGTTTGTCCCTCAGCCCCCAATCCTGGAGATCTTGCCTCATATGTTGTTCTGTAGTTGTCTCATCAAAGGGGAGACATAAAGTGGAACAAAACTGCACAAAAAAAAATGCCCACCAAGTGTCCCAAGTTCAAATGCAGTACAGTTTCAGTTAGTTTTTCAGCATGCAGGCCTAGTTCTGTTGTTTTCTCATCAAAGGTAGGGAGAGAAAAAAAAAAAAAAGAGTCTGGAGACAGGTCTGTGATTGGCTATCTGCTGCTGTGGCTTGCCCGCCTGCTGCTGTCAGCCTGCTGTTGCTTGCAGCGTTATTTATGCAGATCTCTGGGGTGAGCTTAGCACTCACCTGGCCCTGCAGGCTTTGTTCACTCAGAGTTCTGTGTGCTACAAACTTTTCCCTTTCCAAGCACATTGGGAAAGGTGACACTGCACTGGCTTTCGCAGGCCTGAGTGTTTATTTACAGTTCATGTGGGAAGTGGGTCTTCCCCCCCTCTCCTGTGGAGTTTTCCTCCCTCTGCCACTCTCAGAAACTTTCCGGCTCCGGGTTGCTGGGCGCACACCCCTGCTCCTGCTGGAGCCTCTCTGGCCAGGCCTGGCTTGTTCATTTGCAGTTCCGGAAAGGATTCCCCTCCCCCCCTTCGGAGCTCAGGGTGCCCCACCCTCTTTGCCACGTGTCTTTATTGTTCTTATTGCTTAATATTCAGTTTCTCTTATTTCCCCAGGTGGGGGTCGGTCTGTCCAGGTGGCTATGCTGCTCTGGCCCAGGGATGTCTGTGGGAGTACCGTGTACCGCTTAGCTCACCTTGTCCACGTCTTCCCCAGCCATCTGGGCGCAGGCAACTGGCAGTGGCCTGGGGGCCCTCCTGGTTTCTCTGTTTAATGTGAAGTGAAGATTCTCAGTGCAGGCTGGAGGTGTGGTGGGGTCAAAGTTTTGCGTCTTCTCGGTGGCCTTGCCTGCAAGGTGTGTTTCCAGCATTTCTCCAAGATTTCACTGTAGGAGGCACGCTTTCTGCTTCCTCCCTCTAGCCACCATCTTGGAATCGCTCCTAAATCTTGCTTTTTAATCCAATCAGTCAGTCAGTCAGTCAGTGTATGTCTTTTATTGGAGAGTTACGACCATTTACATTTAGGGTTATTACTGAAGGGTATTTACTGTTTCCTGTGGTTCTGTTGGGTTTTTTTTTCTAGGTTGATTCTAGTGTTCTTTTATTTCATCATTATTCATCTTTGAGTTTTGCTGGCTTGCTGAGTTGAACATATTTGATACTTTTATAATTCTCATGTGTTTATTCTACTGTGTGTAATATTCTCTTATATCTCTTCTGTAATGAAGACTTGGTGGACATGAACTGTTTTAGCTTGAGTTTATCCTGGAAGGTCTTTTATTTTTCTGTCAAAATTGAAGGCTAACTTTGTTGTATGTAGTAGTCCTAGTGGTAGTTAATTTTCTTTCAGAGCTTGAAATATATTGTTCCATGCTTTCCTGGCTTTTAGAATTTGTGCCTAGAAGTCTGAGGTAATTATTATGTGTTTACCTTTGCATGTAAGGTGGTGTTTTTCTGTTGCATGTTTCAGTATCCTTTCTTTGTTTTCTAGTTTTGGCATTTTTTACTGTGATGTGGCATGGTGAAGTTCTTTTCTGGTCCTGTGTGCTTGGGATTTGAAATGACCTCTGTACATGGATGTCTATATCTTTCCCAAGATTTAGGACATTTTCTGTGATAATTTTATTGATCTTTAAGTTTGCATTGAATTTATATATATCATGATGATTGAAATTTGTCATTGGGCTGATTCATTGGGATCTGGCACCTCTTTTTCATGGAATAAAAAGTCTTTTTGGAATATTCTTTCCCCCATTCTCATTCATTATTACTGTCTTTACCCTGAAGTTTACTAGATGTGCCAAGGCATAGACAGAGCTTAAGCTCAAGCTGTGAATCTTTACTGTGGAATTTGCAGAAGTTTTCTCTGTTATTGAAAACTTACCAAAATTTAAAGACTATATAATTTATCATTTGGGTACATCATATGATGGGCTAAAATCAATTGGACTTAGAGGCAGTATGACAAAGAGGTTAAGAGCCTGGACTTTGAGGTGAGATTCAGCATGATCTTTACCTTACTAGCAGTGTCACTTTGGGCAACTAATTGAATCTCCATTTTCTTTTCCATTTCTCTAGAATATCCATTCTCTGTGGGTATAACTCTACTATGTTAGTCAGATTCCCATTACTGTACAAATGCCTCAGAAAATCAATTTATAAAGAGAAAAGGCTTATTTTGGCTCAGTTGTCAGGGCTTAAGTCCCTGGTTGGCCCCTTTGCTTTTGGACTTTTGGTAGGCAGTATATCATGGCTGAGAGCCTATGGCAGAGCAAACTGTTGACTTTATAATTGAGAAGTGAAGGAGAGAGAGAAAGAGACTGAAATCTAACTGTGCCCATTCAAGGGCATGTAGTCTATGATGCAAAGAGCTCCCACTAGGCTCTACTTCTTTAAGGTTCCACCTCTCAGTAATGCTACCCTAGTTAATAAGTATTTAACACATAGACCTTTGAAGGACATTTAAGATCCCAACTCTAGCACCTACTATTATGATAACTAGAAGGTGAGGCAGACAGAGTCCATTATTTAGAGAGAACCCAATCACTTAAGCCACTCTGCCAGAGCTAGAAAAAACCCAGTCATATTAATATATATAGATGATAGATAGATAGATAGATAGACAGACAGATAGATAAAGTAGTCTCTTTGATGAGTGCTTGGAAGACCCTTTTTCCCTAAGTCCTCTGATTTCCATGTCTGCATCTAACTATGCCTACCCCTCCCCAAAGTCCTAGCTTCATTTTTCCATTATGCTGTTGTTTTTGTATTCAGATATTAACATATCAGTTCTGGGAAGAGCACTGACAGGATAAACAACTAATTCTTGGTGTCACTGATCTGTTTACATAGCTTAATTTCACTATGTTGTTATATTAAAATACTCAGTCATAAGGATGGGAAGAAATAGTAAAAGTAAATTAATACAACAGAACTCCCTTAGGCTGAGCCTAGGGAGAGTAATAGCTCCTTTTCTTCAGGGATTGTTGTAAGAATTAAGTGAGATCTGTTGTAATTGGTTTTTGTTTTTCATTAATACAATGCTGTATAAACACTTAAATTTTTTTATTCCTTTATATTATTTCCTGGGAGACATATATATGCATATATATGATATTTTATTGATACCTGAGTGTACTTTTATTTTATTTTACCTTTTATCTTACAAAATTTTGTAGGCTTTATTAAAATATTTAAGCTTATAGAAACATGTCCTAAAGTTTATGGGAAAATCTAATGAGAAGCACTTGCATTTGGTTTTTACTGAATTTGGTGTTTGCTATTGCTACCCATGGAGTTATTAAACAGTGCTGTGCATTATGATGGTGCTGATCACATATGGCTATATAAACTGAAATTAACTAAAGATAAAAAGATAAAACTGAGAATGGTGGTACACTCTTACAATCCTAATACTCAGCAGGCAGAGGCAATATGATTGCAAATTTGAGGCCAGCCTTGGCTACTTACAGAGTTTTTCCCCCATTTTTATTAGCTTATGTCCATTGTACAGGGGGCATTCATTGTGACTGTGACAATTCTGGACAGTTTTACATTATATATTGGCTAGGTGACCCCACCATTCCTCCTCCCCCTACTTAAAGCAATTACAAAAGGTTTCATTGTTCTATTTCATATTACATAGTGAGTTTGAAGCTGGCCTGGACTGTATAGTGAGAACCTGTCTCTTAAAAAAAAAAATTAAAAGATAAATTTAGTGCCAGGCACTAGTGGCTCACGCCTGTAATCCTAGCTGCTCAGGAGGATCGTGGTTTGAGGTCAGCCCCAGCAAATAGTTCAAGAGGCCCTATCTCGAAAAAACCCATCCCTCCAATAAAGGACTGTTGCTGTGGCTCAAGGTGTGTGTAGGCCTTGAGTTCAAACCCAAGTACTGAAAAAAAAAAAAAAAGACAAATTTAGTTTCTCAGTTGTGCTACCCCCACATTTCAAGACCTATTAGCTTTGTTTGTAACTACTGGCTACCATATCAGATAGTACATATATTGAACAGTTCTGTCAGAGTAGAAACTTACACTGTAGAGCACTGAACTCTAATATGAGAAAATTAATTAACCAAATGTTCTATTTAAATAAAGTCAGAGAGTTGGCTACAAAAATTGTTTTCTGTGGTTCTATATCATCTATAAGTTTTGTAATGAATACCATTCTAGATGCACACTTACTACCTTGTTGCATATTTCTGAAGTGTATTTTTAAGGTTTTTGTAAATAAATAATACATTGTTGAATTTTAATGTCTCCTTATTTTTATTCGTCACATCCTGAAGTTATAAGTTTCCATTTGTTTTAACAACATGTAAATATTTGTCTCTGTTCCATTGCCATAACCATATGGCCTAAAATAGCACTATTGAAATGTGATCATTTTCTGTCTGAAATGGATTATGTTGATCACATTGTATACTAGGAATTAGAGAGTTTAAGACAATGCAAATACATGCTTCATCTTTTGTAATTATAGGCCTTTGAGAATCTTGAACAATGGGAAGCTTTACAGTGCTCCTGTTTATTATATAGCATACTCTTACATACAGTTTGCTCAAAGAATGGTTATGAGATTTATAATTTTCTTTCATTAAAAGATAATACTTAATTTTTTTAATCCTAGGAAGCTCTACAGAGGATCATTTCAACTCTGGCAAATAAAAATGATGAAATTCAGAACTTTATTGATACACTAAATCATACACTAAAAGGAGTTCAGGTATGAATCTTCTTTCATTAACATTTGTGTAAAAATGTCATACTGAATGTTGAGGCAAATCTGAGGCACAAATATACTCTGTCAACTCTAGGTTATAAACTAATAGAGGTCAGAGATGAGTTTTAAAATGGCAGAAAAAGTAAAAATATTTTCCTTGCCATTCCTGCATTCTCCATGGAAAAATCAAATGGTAAGAGAGAAGGAAAACTCTGGAGTAGTGGTTGCTAGGGAATATTAGCATGCTTACTTTTGCCCTTTTCTGTTTGATGTTTTTCTTTACTAATTCTAATTAAGAGCATATGGTTATGTTTTTAAAATATTGGGATGCAAGACGTCTCTTTTACAGGAAATAGTTCACAGAAAAAAGAGATGGTAAGAGGTCTATTTGGAGAATTAGATGAAAGTAAAACAGGAAAGGTAAAGTACCCAACTAGAAAAGAGAGGAAGACTTAAGGAAATTATCCCAGATTTGGGCAGATAGTTCCTGATGAAAAGAGGTACAAAAATCCTCAACAGAATATTAGCAAACTGAGTCAACAACACATTAAAAAGATCATTCACTGTGACAGCGTGGGATTAAAAGACTTTCAGATAGGAAAGGAAGAAATGGAATTGTTTGCTGATGACATGATGTTATATATAGAAAAATTCTATCAAAGGCCTTATGAAAACTGATAAGTGAATTCAGTAAGCATACAGCACAAGAAACTATCTGAAAAAGAAATTAAGTAACAGTCTCATTTACTATAGTATCAGAAGAAATAAAATACCTCAGTAAACAAAGGAAGCAAAGAATCCATACTCTGAAAACTACAAAGCATTGATGAAAGAAATTGAAGAAGATATAAATAAATAGAAAGATAGCATTTATTCACGGATTGGAAGAATCAATATTGTTAGAATGTCCAGGCTACTCAATGTAATGTACAGGTTTTGTGGAAGGCTTATTGAAATTCTAATGTCATTTTTCATAAAAAACAAAATCTTAAAATTCATATTAAACCAAAGACCTCCTGAATAGCCAAAGCAATCCTGAGCAAAAAGAACAAAGCTGGAGGTTCAGACTCCCCAATTTTGAAATATATAATAAAGGTATCATAACCAAAATAGCATGGTGCTGGCATAAAAACAGACACAACAAACAGTGGATCAGGATAGAAAACCTAGAAATAAAGCTGTGCATTTATGCCAGCTGATTTTCAGCAAAAGGTACCAAGAACACACAATGGGGAAAGGACAGTCGTTTCAATAAATGGTGTTAGGAGAACTGGATACCCACCTGCAGAAGAATGAAATTGAAATCTCATCTCACATTATATACAAAAATCAAAATGGATTAAAATACCTGAAATTATAAAATTTCTAGAAGAAAATATAGGAGGAAAAAAGCCCTGTGTACTAGCCTGCACAATAATTTCTCAGATAGGACCCCAAAAGCACGGACAGCAAAAGCAAAAATAGATAAATGAGGTTGCATCTAACTAAAATGCTCCTACATAGCACAGAAAAAAAAAAGAAAGAAAGAAAAGGGGCTGGTGGAGTGGCTCAAGTGGTAGAGTGCTTGCCTAGTACGAGGCCCTGAGTTCAAATTCCAGAACCACCACAAAAAAAGAGTGGAAAAAACAACTTACAAAGTAAAGAAATTATTTGTAGACCATACCTTCTATAAGGAGCTAATAAAATGCAAAACATATAAGGAATGCAACTCAATATCAAGAAAACAGTCTGATTAAAAAATAGGCCAAAGACTTGAACTAATGTTTTTCAAAAACAGATATACCAATGACCACCAGACATATGAAAAATTGATCACTATTTCTAATCATGAGGAAGTGCAAATTAAAACCACAAAGGATTACAGGTGTGTGCCTCACGCCCAGCTTTGCATAGTCTTTTAAGTTCTATATATTTTATGCAAATGCAGATGTAGTATTTTTAGATAATCTGAAAGATTTAAAAATTTACTCAAAATCAGAACTAACCCATATGTCCAAGCTGTTTTTCTGTTGCTAAGTTAAAATCTCTGGAATATTTTATTAAAGTGCTTTACCAGTGATTTTTTTTTTTTTTTGGTGTTACTGGAGTTTGAACTGAGGGCCTTGTACTTGCTAGGCAGGTGCTCTACCATTTGAGCCACATTAGCAGTTCTTTTTTGCTTTAGATATTTTTTGGATAGGGTCTCACTCTTTTTTGCTAGTACTGGCCTTAGCCTCTAATCCTCCTACCTGTTCTTCCCACATAGCCGGGATTACAGGTGTGATCCATCACACCCAGCTTGTTTGTCAAGATGATGTCCTACTAACTTTTTGCCTGGGCTGGCCTTGAACCACAATTCTCCCAATCTCTGCTTCCCCAGGACCTGGGATTATAGGCACGAGCCACCAAGCCTGGCCCAACTGGTGATTTTATGCACTCCAAAGGTTTAAAACTATTGCTAAGGCTCTGCCTTAGAACCTGGAGGTATGGATGAAGTTGAGAAGTTTAAAACCACCTTTTCCCTTGTTCTATGGAAATAGTTTTATAAATTGTAAAGAGTATGAGATAGTTCATAAAAGGCAGCTTAATTCATAGCATAAGCTAAAACAGCACTACGAGCATTAGCAGCCAGCTTCTTGCATTTATCTCTTTTTAAAACTTGAGTCAGTTATTACAATTTTGTTATTTTTATGTTAGGCTAAGGTATTTTATGATATAAATATTCTCCCCTTTGAGTAAACCTTTTAGTTTTTAAGTGTTTTATAGCTTGTCAGTAAAATCATTGTTTTGCTTTTGAAAACAGGAAAATTCTTCTAACATACTTTCAGAGTTAGATGAAGAATTTGATAGTTTGTACTCTATATTGGATGAAGTAAAGGAAAATATGGTTATCAGTATCAAGCAGGAACAAGCTCGTAAATCACAAGAGTTACAGGTGAGGTCATACAACTATTTCAGTATGAACATTTATCCTATTTAATGCTTGGTTTAATGAAAGCAAAAGTTAGTGGTGGTTTTCTGAATGTAACTATACCTTTATCTTATAGGATATTAACTTTGTCTTGACATAAATGCTGCTTTTGAAAATTATAGTTAAAATAATAAAATTTACCCTCAACAGTTTTTTAAGTATACAGTTTATTGGTTCACATCATGTTATAGAGCTCACAAACGTTTTCATCTTCTTACACAACTAAAACTTTATACTCCCTGAAACAACAGCTCTTCATTTCCCCTCTCCTGCCATCTCCTGGCAATCATGTTATTTTGCTTCCATTATATTGATTACTGTAGTTACCTCATTGAAGTGTAACTGTACAGTATTTGTCTTCTTGTATTAATGTTTATAAGGCTCATCCACATTGTAGCATGTGCCAAAATTTCCTTCTTTGTATGGATGGGTAGTATCTCATTAATTTATATATAACATTTTCTTTATCTGTTCATCTATCTATGGACATTTGTGTTGTTTCCACCTCTTGGCTATTGTGAATAATTCTACAGTGAGCATGGGTATCCAAATAGTTTATCTTTAAGAAACTCTCTTTAATTCTTTTGGATGTACACCTAGAAGTCCTGTTGCTAATCATATAGTTTTCTGAGGAACCTCCACACTGTTTTCCATAGGAACTGCAGTTTCACATTCCTACCAGCATTGCGCAGGGATGTTTGTCCGCATCCTCACCAACACTCATTTTCTGTTTTGTTGGTAGTAGACATAATGGGTGTGAGTTAATATTTTGTTATGGTTTTGATTTGCATTTCTCTAATGATTGGAAATGCTGAGCATCTTTTTGAATGCTTGCTAGATATCTGCGTATTTTCTTTGAAGAAATTTCTATTCAGGTTTTTTGCGCACTTTTTAATTGGGGTTACTTATTTTTTGTTCTTTATACATTCTGATTTTTATTTTGTTTTTAATTTTGTACTACTAGAGATTGAATCCAGTGCCTTGTGCATACTAGGCAAACACTCTACCACTGAGCTACACATACCCCCGGCCCTAAATTCTGGATATTAACCTCTTACCAGATAGATAGGACTTGCAGTTGTTTTCTCCTGTTCTGTAGGTTACCTTTTCTCCCTTTCAGTTGTTTCCTTTACTGTGGAGAAGTTTTTAAGTTTGATATAGTCCCATTTGTCTATTTGCTTTTGTTGTGTGGGCTGTATTCAAGAAATCATTGCAAAGTACAGTGTCATGAAGTTTTTTCCCTATTGTTTTTTTCTGGGAATTTTGTAATTTTAAGGCTTAGGATAAGGTGTCTCATCTGCTTTTAGTTTTTACATAAGGTGTAAAGTAAGGGCTTTAACTTTATTCTTTTGCCTGTGGAGATTCAATTTTCCCAGTACCATTTGTTGAAGAGACTGTCCTTATGTGTTGGTGTCCTCATTAAAGATTTTCATTTATGTGAGTGCTTCTTTTTGGGCTATCTGTTCTGTTCCATTGCTTTGTGTCTGGCTTTATGCCAGTACTATACTATTTTGGTTATTGTAGCTTTGTTTTAAGACATTTTGAAATCAGTGTTGAGCCTTTTACTTTGTTCTTTTTCAAGATTGCTTTGGTTGCTTAAGGTTCTGTATCAATTTTAGAAATTTTATTTCTATTTTTTTCCAAAAATATCATTGGGATTTGGATAGGAATTGCATTGTATTAGTAGATTGCTCTGGGTAGTATGGACATTTTAACAATATTAAATACTCCATTTATTTGTATTCTCTTTAATTTCTTCTAGCATCATTTTATACTTTTCAGTATATGTTGGTCTTTCATTTCCTTGATTAAATTTACTCCAAAGTATTTTGTTCTTTTTACTGCTATTATGAATGGGATTGTATCATTAATTTCTTTCTTGGATTATTCAGTTTTGATATATAAAGATACAATTGATTTTGGTCTCAGATATCTTTGAGAATCTGAAAGACATGGAAAAATACAAACTGTTTTTCTCTTCTATACATACAGTGTATGCACAAAATTTCTAAGAATCAAATACCTTTAAAAAGGGCTATTAGAAATTTAACTCAATTATCATATTACATTGGATTTTTAAAAATTTGTTTACTGTTTTCATCATGTCTTACTGTTCTTGCTCTAAAGATAGCATTGTAAAGGAATTTGAAAAATCTTGAAAATGTCCTATATTTTAATGTTTAAAATTCATACTTGAGGACCTAGTGTAAGATGCCTGTATCTGCAAATTGATATAAGCCAGTGATAATATCTGATTTCCATTATCTAGTTTTCATACATTTGTTCAGTAAAATTTGAGCAACTCAGTAGAAAACTACTGTCCTGGATTTTGGGTGTGTAGCAGAGAGTAAAACAGTTCTTGCCCTCATGGATTTCACGTTCTTAATAGAAAGTCATTTGGAAAAAGTACAAAAGAAAGTAAAATCAGATCATTTTGTCAAAGAGATTAGAATTTATAAGGGTAAGCAAAATCGTATGTAACACAAATATCTGATTTAAGAATAATGTAAACACTACACAGCTTACATAATGTACAGCAGTCATGAAGGGAAATTAAGAAGCAGTTCCTTACAAGTTGGATGGTTTCTGAAGAGCTTGATGGAGGAATAGTTTTCTTTATACAGGGAACAGACAGAAAGCAGTTCATTTGTTGACATCCCAAGTAGCTAGGATTATAGGTGTGAACCACCAGTGCCTAGCTGAAGGATACTTGTAATATCATCCATGTCATAGTATCTGGGTCTTGGTATTTAGGAGTATTGTTCTTTGCTAATTCAAGATGTTTGAGATTTCAGAATTAGATAATCTATACTCATGAATTTTTGGTTTAAAATATGCTTTGTATTTCCAGAAGAAGTGTGATATTTTCATATCAGAACTTCTTTTCTCTTTGTCTTTTTATTACTATTTTTCTTTCTTCCAGGACTTATTTTCTGATAGCCTTATACAGAGCTAGAGATATGTATGTACATATGAAATCTATATTGCCCTTCTTGGAACAGGTTGTATTTGTTGCTCTCATAAGCTATTATATTTATATTTTTAGTTATTGACTAAATTCTTAGCAATGCATTAATTGGTTTATATAAATTTATCCGAATAGTTTTTGTCCTGCAGTCTCAGTAGAACTCCATCCACTTTGTGTTTGCAAATCTTAATTACAATAATGAGTTTAATAATTTTTTGCAGTTTATCAGATTCATTTTTCATTAAAATTGTTTTTGGGATCTTTTTTAATAGAATGACTTTAATTTTTGATCAAGGATTCTATAAATAATCTCTTGGTTATCCATGAGGAATTTAAAGTGTTGCAGAAAATGGTTTTAAAATATTATCTGGAAATGGTGACAGCAGGGATAGTCAATACTATTTTTAATTGTTATATCACCATATCAGCTCTATAGTAATTCCATTGATTTTTTCTTTTGTCTTACAGTTTATTGTGTGTAATTTTTAATATTTATTTTTCCTCAATACAACAAAAATTTAGACAATTTAAAAAATAGGAAATGGCAGTCTGGGGATGATCAAGGGATATTAAGGGGACAATAGGTGTTTGCAAATAAGGCTGTGAGTCACTGAAACAAAACTTAGTGAACCTAACTGTTGATTCTAGAATATATTTTTGTGTTCTGATTCAAAGGAAAAGCTATGGCAATATCAGTCTAATGAAATTCTACCATAAAATTGTCTTGGGATAGTTTAAAAACCAACCATGAAAAGGAATCACAGTTTGGCTAGTTGTTTCTTTAGTTGGAGATTATAGAGAATCTCTGTTCTGCCGTTAGGTTCACAAAGTTATTCATATTTTCTCTGAATAACTGGTAAATTAGTCCTCGTAAGTTGCTTTCTTCTGTAGCCCACCCTGTTTTTTACTTTCTTCCTTGACTTGAGAACAAATCCGTATGTTTTTCGGATTTGAAGTTATCACTAACGATATTTTCACATGACCTACAACTGAGAGGGAGGAAGAGAGAGAGAGAAAACCAAATAAGAAAGATTGTATTAGATAGAATTAATTCATATGTGAGCATGAAGACAGACTATTTCACTATAACAGTTCTTGTATTTTGTTCATCTTCATTCCTTTTGAATTTTAGTTATTTGGATTTGTAGTTCCGTGCTATCCAATCTTGGAAACTAAAAATTAAGATTTTTAATAGTATGCATTACTTGAGTAGTGTGACAAATGGAATGCTGAGGTTGTGCTCAATTGAAATGTGCCTGTATCTTAATTTACAAACTTCAGGTTAGATAGCTAAATATCATCAAGAAGTTTAGTCTTCATTACAGAGAATGTTGTCTGCAGATAGATTATTTTGATATCTTAATTTAAATTGTAGTTAGTTTTCTGGCTACCCTGACGGGGAAGAATCTTTAAGTGAATTTGATTCCAGTTGTTTATAATTGCTTTGTTATAAATTATAAGTGTATCTTAATCTATATACAATTAAGCTGTTTTGGATAAATTATGGAAAGAGGTTAAGTAGTAAGAATTAAGATAATTAAAATTTCAGTTATTGCTATTAAAATTACTTGTATAAGTATATTATAACAATATATAATCAAGATTCCGATGGCAATGAAACTTCATTTTAATGATTTAGGCTTTTTCTTCCTCTAGAGCCAGCTTAGTCAGTGTAATAATGCCCTGGAGAACTCTGAAGAACTACTAGAATTTGCAACAAGGTCATTAGATATAAAGGAACCAGAGGAATTTTCAAAGGTACAAAAGAAACCAATCAAAAAGACTATATTAACACACTTTAAAATGAATGGGGAAAAAAAGGTGTTTGCAGTTTAGTTGTGGATTTTAGTTGTTTATAATACTGAGAAAGTGCTGGGGTTTCTTGCTAAGTAAAATGATAGCTGTTCATTTATTTCAAAGCAGATTCTTAGAAATATATATCTTTGGGGTCATGAATAAGTCGATTAGTTTATTGTTTTCTTTTTCACTTATTACCCCTATTGATAATTTGCTTTAAAGGTGGTTGTGTACTTGAATTGAGTTGTAATTTTCTTAAAAGCCTTTTTGTGACTGAAGAAAATAGATTGATATTGCTATTAATATGTTTAAAATTAGTTTTGTATTCCTTCTATGAATTGATTAGGAAACCTCATCACTTGATACATATAAGCACAGTAACCTTGTAAATTTCATTATTGAAGACAAATGTCCTTTTGTTTAACTTCCATAATTGAGTATTTTATTAAAATATGAAAATGTAGGGTTATTTAAGGGGAATGTTTGGTATAAAAGTAAAAACAGTAGAGTAACTTAGGTTCTAGTTTTTAAGGGATTGCAAATTCTAAATTCTAAGGAGAGCTATTTTTATTTTAAGAAGGGCTATTTTTAAATGATTACCAATTTATCAAATTGAAACTCAGGAATATATAATATATTAAGATATAATGCAACGAGACTAAGGAATTAGTTATTATTAGCAAAATATTACTATGTGTTCATCAGGATAAGATTAAGTGTAATGCTCTTTACTTTACCTTTGTGGACTTTGTGGTAGCTGCATTGTTACAAAGGTGGCAGTATAATCCATTTGTATGCAGTTAGTGTTTTCATTTCCTGATTTTTCTGTGACCTTGAAGGCAGAAAAAACTTCCTTGAAAAAATGACATTACTCAGCCTAAATCTTTGAATTTTAAAGTTGAGGTTTAAAAATTACTTTCTTATCAAAATGAGTCAAAATAAAAGTAAATATACTAATTTACTTTTATTAAGTAGATAAAGTATTAAATATACTAATATACTAATTGATTCTTAAACTTGGAGGTAAGTTTTAAAGAAGTTTGCATTTGCACTTGATAGGACTTATAAAGAAGCCATGAGGAAAAATGTGTCTTAAAGTACTTTAATAATATGAGGTGTCACCTATCCTGAGGGCATTTATGTGATAATGTAAAGATCTGAAACATACCAAGAATCATGCAGAAAGCAAAAAAAAAAAAAGTCTTAAGTCATTGACTAAAATCCAGGTCATTATCTCCAGAAAGAGTATTTTAAGTAGTAATATTTAAATTATCATGTTCTCATATCTTAGCATTAAAACTGAATACGAGCTATTCTATTTACCAACATTATACATAATCTGAAAGTGAACAAGTAAAAACAGCACTCAGTTTTAGAGCATACTTTCAGTTATTTTTTAAAGTGTTAGAAGTTCAGTTGGTAGTAAATATAAGCAGAAAGATCATCAGAAATGGGATTCAATCATTAGGTTTATTCTTGGATGGAAGTTTCCACTCCACCAAATCTGGCTTCTTTGCTAATAGCTGACATGCTATTAGATCCTTTATCAAAGATAATATTCCTATTCTCTTAGGCCATGAATTCTCCCTGTGAAAAGAGCTACACAGTAGAACAGTTTCCAAGTCAATAACTAATTATACACCTCATTACAATACAGTTATTAGACTAGAGGGGAGGGATAGGTTCCTATTCATGAATGCCCACCATGGAATAAAAAGTACAGAGTAAGGTGAAAGGGGAACAGTGTCTTCTGCATTTGATCATTGGTGAAAAGAGAAACCGGTTTTAGTTTATCTTCCTTTTCTTATTCACAGCAACTCTCCATGAATATTGCTCAGTGTGGGTCAAACTCTGATTACTGGGAGGAGCACATAAAGTGAGGGGTGGAAGCTCACTCACTATTTTACAGGAAGAAGTATTGGCAGAAGTTCCTTCTATAGGCTGAAATCAGGAATGCTGGGAGGAGACAGAGCCCTCAACATAAAGCATGGGTATTTTAGTTTTGAAGGCAATTTAAAAACAAATGAGAAATGTACTAAGCATAGATCAAACTAATTTTCACCTTTATTGTGGGTGTTTATGTTTTACAGAATGTAGTCTCCTATTACTACATATGTGCTTAGTCATAATGTAAATGCATTCAGTACTGAATATCAAAGTTTAGTTCAAGTTTTTATGTAGCTTGTGCCCATCATAAGTAAGCACTTCAGCCTATCTTCAGCCTTCTTTGGGGTATTTCAAGTTATTTACTATGATTTTGTGACAAGTACTTTTTTTATTATTTACTCACATGTGTGTACAAGTACTTTTAAATGATCATACTTTTTGACAAATAGTACTTTACAGGACCAGATAAATAGACAAATAAATACAAAACTTCTAATGAATCAGTTATATGCAACTTGGTTTCTTTTTTTAAGCTGGTATTTTTACCTAAAGGAAAATAGCATTTTGAATCTATCTCTTTTTTAGTTCTCTGTTTCCTCTTGTTTTGTTTGTTCTAGGGTTTGAACTTAGGGCTTTATAACATATGTCTTCTGTGGGAAAGTAGATTGCCAGAAAAGTGAAAGGTTCAGATGCTGTTCATTTCCAGTTTTTCCTTTCAGACTCATAATCAGATAAGTCATATCCCTTAACAAGGAGAAATGAGGGAACAGAGAGGATAAGGGAGTAATGCTAGTGGCACTTCCTCCATGTATAAAGAGATACCAGGTGCAGAGAGGAGTCCCCTCTTTCCTTTCCTTAACACCTATATTAATATCTTTTAAATTTCTAACTACAGTGGTCATAATTGTTTAAAAATCAACATAATTGCCTAGCTTAACATTTCTTATTGGCAACATTTCTGATGCCAATCTAGTTTCATGATGCAAGGCACACATAAATGCCATAGAATTGGGTTTGTTTGCTATAGAATATGGACCTTAGAAAGGATTTTTAGAAACATTAAGGATAGTGCTTGCTTTGGCAGCACATATACTAAAATTGGAACGATACAGAGATTAGCATGGCCCCTTCACAAGGATGACATGCAAATTTGTGAAGCGTTCCATATTAAAAAAAAAGAAACATTAAGGACAAAACCTTTAGTAAAGAAACAAAATTATTAGTATACAAAGTCACAGGGTTAATTTATAGTAATGCCAGAACAGTGTAATCTACTGGTCTCTTAAATCTCAGTGCTTTTCTTTGGTTACAGAATGGTACTAAGGTCAAAACGTTTTAGGGTGGGTATAAAAATGACCAAAGCAAGTGGAAACTGTTAAAACTGAAGGAGAGAGGCAGTACAAGCACTGTTATATATATATATATATATATATATATATATATACACACACACACATAGATATATATATACATAGATATGTATATATATATATTTAACATTCTGAACTATATTTAATACATATAACTATGTGTCAGATGATAAGTTTGCACTGGGAATAGAGTATTCAGCAAAACAGCCATGTTCTGTATCAACTGTACTGTTAACTATGCTGTTAGTGTGGGAGAAAACCTTTTGTTTAATATATTATATTGTAAGCAAATGTAAAGGGGCAACAGTTTTTGCTTATTTTTTTATGTCTACACAGCACCAAGTAATAGCTGTGTTTTCTTTCTGAACTTGTGCATGAATTTTCAAAAAGAAAGTGCAATAGGTTTAAGTTGGCAGCTTCTGTGAATCATGAGGGAAAGACCCCATTCTGAATGGTACTTCTCTGGTTTCTCCCTGTTTCAGTTTTTCTTTGTAGTAAAAAATTGTAGAACTGTAGCCTAGTTTTACATGTTAATAGGTAAGAATTCAGAATACAAAGTCCTTGCCCAGTGAGGGCATATAGAGAAAACTTGAAACAACCATTAACAAGCTGTGAAAGATCTCTGAAGAAAAATTAGAGAGCAGATGTGACAGACATATACAAGAAAACTATCAGGACAGAAATGTGTGTACCATGAAAGAGATTGAGTATTGTAATTTTAGAATGTCTGACTGAGTGAAAGTGGATGTGTGTTTTAATAATATTAAGGTAAGAAGAAACATAGTCACAAGGAATTAGTTTGAAGTGTTAAATTTTTCTCTTTTTAAAGTCATTATTATGGGATCTGGATTTTCTACTATTGTTCTAACATCACATTATGCAAGCTTATGTGAACTGTATGAATTTCCTGTAATTTATGTTTTAGTGTATATGAACTAATCTATTGCAGGGTTTATATCCTAACTTTTCTTGCATGTCACTGCCATTGAAACTTGCAACTTGCATGAACAGCACTAACTACCTTCTTTCTCTTCTCCCTGATTTGCTCCAAGGCTGCCAGACAAATCAAGGATAGGTATGGTATAAAATCTATATTTTTATTTAAGTATCAATATTGAAATCAGAAATGAAATTCAGAAACAACTTTTTATTAGAATATTCTGGGTTGAAATAATGATGTCCAGTGGCCAAATACAAAATAAAGAATATGTCTTCTGTGTATGTTCTTAGAATAATTAGATTATTTTAAGAACATAGTTGTGGACAATTGTATACTTGTAAAAGAATTTCATTTCTGGTATAATAATGTAGTTAGTCTTCGTTTTAGAACAGTTATACTAATGAAGAGGGAACTATTTTGGATAACTTAAATATATATATATATATATTTCTGGAATGCATTTTTTTTGCCCTTAAATATAAGTGGATCTGATTTTCAGAGAAGTCACAGTACTTTAACAGTCTTCAAGGGCTAACGCTCTCCTACTTCACTGCCCTCCTGTTTAACACCTTTGTATTCTCATTCTGTCCTGTTCCTGGTGCCATCTCTTTCTGTTTGGAAAGCCACCACTGTCTAGCTTATATTCTATAAGAAGAGAAAATTCAGGAAAGTTAGTAGGTGTTTCTTATTGGTGGAGTCAGAAATAAAAAAGGGAATTTAGCACTTTCTAGAATGAATACATCAGAGTGTTAAAGAGCAGCTGGTAGTATTTGGATTGTGTTAAGATAGAGGAATGGTTTTAATTTGCCTGACTAGTCACTGAGAACTGTCTGTAGTGAGGCTGTAACTGAAGTGTTTTGTTTGTTTGTTTTAAATCTTAGGAACATGAGATAGTGTGAAAGGCATAGCTCTTTTTTTTTTTAATTTGCTTTATTTTTTGGGTAGTACTGGGATTTGAACTCAGGGCATCACACTTCCTAGACAGGTGCTTTACCATTTGAGCCACTCCACCGGCCCCCATAGCTCTTAAAACACTACTGTGACTCTTAGATTATCTTTCATCAGATAATTAATGAAAATATTCATTATAGATTATGTGAAGATCAGTGTCTCTGTTGTTAATCTTGGAGAAAATTTCAATTCTGGGTTTTCTTCATGGTTTTTTATTTGACTAAGGGCAAGAATTTACAAAGTAGTCAAAGCATTCTTAGCATAGGTATTAATTATTATTTTTATTGTTTATTTTATATCAGGCAGTTGTTAAAGATACAGACCATTATAAATACTGAATATAGAAAGAAGATCATGAGAGTATTTTTTTTCAATGAATGGAGTTTTGCTATGTTGTCCAGGCTGGTCTTGAATTCCTATGTTCAAACATTCCTTTTTCCTCTATTCCCACATGCCACTGTGCCCAGTGTGACCATGGGAGTTTGAAGGTGTAAAATATTGGCTATATGAGGAATGAATGCTAGAGAGAACAGTATTTTGATAAGGTATATTTGGACTGTGCTGAAATTTGCTGTGAGCAGTCCATTTTCCACTATGGCTAGATTATTCTTCCTGATTAGTTACTATTCTGTTTTGCTCCAGTTCTTGATTTCAGGTTTTGGGCTGTCCAAAGACCTTGTGAGAGACCTTTAAAATCTCTCCTACATATCAAGATTCTGTATGGTTTTGTGCTTTTTAGAAACCTGTTCTTACTCCTGATCACTTTCTTTTTGTTCAGATTTGTTAACAATTTGATTTTCATACCTTTATGGCTGTATTTGTCACTGAAACTTGATGGTTTTTACTTCTACTTGTAAAGCCAGCCTCTTGACTTGATGAATCCAGATTATCTCAGGAGTTAGATTTCCTTAATTTGTGCTAGGGAAAAGTCCCATGTTTTTGTTTTCTTGGCTTAAAACCTACACATGCTTTTTAGCTACCCACAAAATACTTCTTTCGTGTCTGAGGAATGTTTCCAGGTCTTGAATTAATTTTTTTAAACTTGATTTTTAGCTTCATAATGTCCACGATTCCCTGATATACATTCTGTTCTCTGAGGAAGTGAGTTTCTAGAATTTCATCATTGTCTTTTATAATATGAAAATAATTAAAACAGTCATAATGAAATATTTTCACCAAAGAAAGAATTATTTTCTATATTAAGGCAGAGATGGCTTTTAAAGGAGAATGTGTAGTAAACATTGAACAAGGAATCAAATATAAAAAATGAAAGTATCTATAGAAACTATCATTTGCTGTAGCAGAAGTTAGGCAGAAGAATATTGAAAGATGATTACTTGAGGCAGATAGTGGAAACTATTGGTTCTTGGAAAAGAAGAATCATGAAGGGAAGAGAGTCAAATTAGGTAGTTTGAGAAAATTAAATGTGTTTATATGTCTCATAGTCATTTTCTCTTTGCAAAAAATAAAAACCAGAGGAAGGGATCCTTTCATTTAGCTGGTAGTCTTAGAAATAAATTTAGAAAATCAAAATGAATTATAACATAACCACATGGATCTGTTAGTTTAGAGAATAGTTTATGAATTTTAGAATTTTAGTTTGAGTTTTAAGGCATATTTGTCTAAATATATTCAGTTTAAAAATATATTTTCAGTTTTTTGTAAGATTATAGCACTGTTGCACATCTGAATTGATTCACATAAAGTTTTGAGTTTTTATTGGCTAGGAATTAGTTTTATTTACTAGGCTTTTAGACTTTGCACTTTTGGTGGACATTCTTTTTCTTTGTGTTTCATAGTGTTTAAATCAAGTTTTACAGATTTCAGATTTAGAATTCTCTAAAATACTTCCAGATATTTTCCTCAATTTTCTCATTACACAATTAAATAATTTGTAAAGTTTAGAAGAACCCAAGTAGGTTCAAACACATTTACTGACTCAGTGCTTTATTAGGTATCTATCTGAATATAGCTCATTAAGAAGTCTTCAAATCAAAAGATACATAAAGAAGAACATATATAAGACTTAGTCTTTGGTCTTAACTTCTTATTAGTATAACCTGAAATTTTATTTTTGAGAACCAACACCTTAATGTAATGTGTGAAATACTCAGTGTTATATTTGACACATAGTAAGTATTCAGCCAGCTTGAGTTCCAGTCCCCATAATTTGCATTTCAATATTATAGTACTTTCTTCTTGATAAAATAAATCAACAGTTGTTTATTCATTGTGACCATTAAATAAGGTGATTGCTTTCTTAGTTTTAAAATGAATAAAATAACTGAATAGAGTAACAGCTTGACATCTTTCATCAAAATAAGGGAATCATCAAGTTTGACATCTTTTATCCCATTGGTCTCTTGGTTAGATTTGGCAGAGCCAGTTGACTAGGCCTGGTGTTCCCTTTATCCCTCTAGCTCTATTTACTTCCTCACTCAAATTGTATATGAGAACAGTATTCATAAGTAGTACTGCTACATCATTTTTGATCAGAGATAATAAGGGACTTTGTGATAATTGTGGAAATTTATTAAAATATGAAAAATCAAAATTTGAGAAAAATTATAAATTAATAGAATGAGTTTCTTTTGGTGTCCAGTTTTAATTGGGGACTGTCATGCTTTTGATGAAGTAAGGTCTGGTTTGGCTTCATTCTTGTGTTTTTCATTTCACATTCATATAAATGTTTATTGCACTCATTATTTCTATGAAACAGGGCATTTCTCATAGTATCTTTCCTTGTAGGTGATGTTGATAGATCAGAGTGACATGTGGCTAATATGGTACTCACCATTCATGATTTTACTTTCTCACCCCTGGCCTCACTTTAGCAGATACTACTATACTGTACAATAGTAGACCCAGCTGCTGCTTCTGTTTTTGAGGATACTTGGTATAGAAGGGGAGGATGTTTGAATTAAGTTTTATGTACAGTTCATTATTTGGTGAATGAAAAGGAGTGAGGCTGGCATCAGGAAGTCAGAGAGATTGAGTGTACAGAGGTTCAGATGAATGTTGAGTCTGGTAAAGATTATTGATATTGGATATTTGTTTCTTGTGAGTTTGTATATATATATATATATACTATATACATATATATGTATATATGTATACTATATACATATATATGTATATAGTATATATATATATATATACAATTTCATAAAACTGGCCAGAGTTGCTAAAAGTTATGTTAAATGTCTTTAAAAGGCATTTTTCAGTTTTCATTTAATTCTCAAAAGACAAAAGCAAATTTCTAATTGACTATCTACCTTTGCTATAGTCTCTGAAATTGATTTATCTTTTCATTTTATAAATTAAGATTTGAAACTTCCCATTCATTTATTCTAAAAGGTATGTTTGTGTTTACTATAGAGTCACAATGGCTTCAGCCTTTCGTCTTTCTTTGAAACCAAAAGTCAGTGACAACATGACTCATTTAATGGTGGATTTCTCTCAGGAAAGACAGATGCTGCAAACTTTGAAGTTTTTGCCAGGTAAATACATGTATTACATGTACAATTTTGAATAAAGCCTTTTTTCTCAAATTTTTTTTCTGTAATGAATATTGGCATGTAAATATTAAAGAAGTATAGTGTGTTTTTTCTTCATTCAACTAAGGAATAAATCTGCAGTTATTGTTTTTAGAGAATTATTTTACTGGTAGCAAAAGTTCCATTTCAAGACTCCCACTAAAAGATACCATTTGTTGATACTTTGACAGAGAGAACCAGTATAGTGTGATAGTTAATGGTGGGTTTTGAGGCCAGATTTCTTAGATTTGAATTTTGCTGCTAACTTGCTGGTTAATCTTGAACAAATTAACTTGCCTCATTTTCTACATCTTTAAAATGAGATAATTATCTTATAGGATTTTTATAAGGGTGAAATGAATTGATATTTCTAAGGCACTTGTAATAACATCTGGCATATAGTTAAAACTCACTGAATATTAGCTGCTATTATTACTATTATTGTTGTAGTTGTTTTGAGTTCAGATAGAACTTTATGTATAGTAATAATTTGTTAATACTGCTTATTAGCATATTAGTATGTGGATATTGCAGTTGCCCAAACATTTGAAGTTGAGTCCAAATTATTGCCTATGTGTGTGAAAGGACATTTTGATGAGTATTCTTCTTATTTTTTTTAGCACCAAGTAATACTGTTAAT
Organism: Castor canadensis; assembly: GCF_047511655.1. Lineage (NCBI taxonomy): Eukaryota > Metazoa > Chordata > Mammalia > Rodentia > Castoridae > Castor > Castor canadensis. The sequence continues at coordinate 28,158,634 of NC_133398.1, read as the reverse complement.
CTGATAGCTGAAGTTGTGGGGGCATGGTAATTAGAGGAATCAGGGAATATCTTGAAAGTGATACCTTTCTTACAAATTTTTATTTTATTTTTTATTTATTTTTTAATTTTTATTTTATTCATATGTGCATACAATGTTTGGGTCATTTCTCCCCCGATCCCCCTGCCCCCTCCCTTTCCCCTCCACCCCCTCGATACCCAGCAGAAACTATTTTGCCCTTATCTCTAATTTTGTTGAAGAGAGAGTATAAGCAATAATAGGAAGGACCAAGGGTTTTTGCTAGTTGAGATAAGGATAGCTATACAGGAAGTTGACTTGCGTTGCTTTCCTGTGCATGTGTGTTACCTTCTAAGTTAATTCTTCTTGAACTAACCTTTTCTCTAGTTCCTGGTCCCCTTCTCCTATTGGCCTCAGTTGCTTTAAAGTGTCTGCTTTAGTTTCTCTGCGTTGAGGGCAACAAATGCTATCTTGTTTTTGAGGTGTCTGACCTATCCTCATACCTCCCTTGTGTGCTCTTGCTTTCTCATGTGATCATAGTCCAGTCCCCTTGTGTTTACCCTTGATTTAATGTCCGCATATGAGGGAGAACATACGATTTTTTATCTTTTGGGCCAGGCTAACCTCACTCAGAGTGATGTTCTCCAATTCCATCCATTTACCGGCGAATGATAACATTTCGTTCTTCTTCATGGCTGCATAAAATTCCATTGTGTATAAATACCACATTTTCTTGATCCATTCATCAGTAGTGGGGCATCTTGGCTGTTTCTATAACTTGGTTATTGTGAGTAGTGCTGCAATAAACATGGGTGTGCAGGTGCCTCTGGAGTAACCTGTGTCACAGTCTTTTGGGTATATCCCCAAGAGTGGACAGTTTTTTTTTTAGATTAGCTGTTCTTTAAAAGGGAATATTGATCAGATGAAACCATTCTTTTCTTTTCTGAATATGTAGTCAGGAACTCTATGATATGATTGAAAGACTAGGCTAGTAGTCATAAAACTCTTACAGAACCAAAGGTAACACAAATGAAGTATTAACTTGTGCCATAGAGATTAGAAGTCCTAAAGGAGTTTATATTTATATAAGAAAGAGATGAATGAAGGAAGTGTAGCTGTAGAGGAAGAAGTATACTTGTCAATGGGGTACCTACCTTTCAGATGGTTCCTGACTTACGGTGTTTTGATTTTTGACTTTACTACTTATGGTAGAACAAAAGTGATACATATTCAGTAGAAACCATATTTTGAACTTTTATGTTTTCCTGGGTTAGCAATGTGTAGTACAGTATGCTCTTGTCATGCTGGGCAGTGGCAGCAAGCCACAGTGTGGCACAGTACAGTGTACTATGTTGCTAAGCTATGATGTTTTGTAGGTTAAGAATATGAATGAATTTTTTACATAAGATATTTCCAATTTATGATGGTATAATTAATACAACCCTAATGTAAATTGAGGAGTATCTGCACTATATTTTCAATCATAGGGTCCACTTAAGTGGACATTAAAGGAGAAATAAACATTTCTCCTTTTTTATTTGGAATATCAGTTTTATTTGGAATATCAGGTAATTTAAAATGGTTTGGTTAATTCAGTCTGACACGTAGAATTTCATTGATAAGAGGCTTGATTTTAGTTTTGAAAATTTGAGGTTGTACTATCAAAATCCCACTGATTACCAATTAACTGAGGTTTTACTTAGTAGAGTACCCAAATGTCCATTTATGGGCTGGGGATATAGCTCACTGGTAGAGCACTTGCCTAGTGTGCACGAGGCCATGGGTTGGATCCTCAGTACCACACACGCGCACACATGCATACACACACACAATATTCATTTGTCTCATAGATAAGGACATAAATTTCATGCTAGGAAGTATATCTCAAAATGTGAGGTTTCTTAGGAACCACTATTCTGAAAACTCTATAGAAAAGAAACTGGAAAATACTTGTTGAAGTTACATTGACCATGTATCTCTATGACTCTGTATGTATGACTCTGAAACTTCAGAATTTCACTATTCTCACGTAACTATCAGATGTAGAGTATTCTTAAAATAATTTTTACATCAGCAGAGGAGCAAAGAAAAATTGCAGCAGTATAGAAAGAGTATCTGTCCTTTACTGCTTATCTATTCAAATATTAAGGCTATTTTAGTATTTTATTGAATACTTCTTAATAGAAAAAGAAATACATGCAGATGGTAGAAAGCTAAAAAGGTTCAAGAGTTAAAATAAAAAGTAGCTCTTTTTCTCATCTTAGAGTTTTCTTCTCTAGAAGCTGCCACTATTCTGTATCAGAAAGTCTGTGCCTATATGAGCATCATGATATAGGAGAATTGCTAATGTAGTTTGGTAATTTTGATGGTCAAAATGGCACTTTCTTTTGATTAAACCAAATATATACTCTACCTCCTTTAAAAATGTGAGTATATCTTTTTTGATATGTCCGTAAGGTCTTAGGATTGTATTTTAATTGAGTGGCTTATTTTTTATTGTTGAATATTAGGAATTATTTGTATATTTTGGATAACAGTCCTTATCAGGTGTTTCTTTTGTAAACTTTTTCTGTCTATGGCTTGTGTTTTCATTCTCTTTGACAATGCCTTTCACAGAGCAGAATTTTTAATTTTGATATTTTTGAGACAGGGGCTCCCTAGAGCCCAGTCTAGCCTTGAAGTTGCTGCTGTGTAGCTGAGGCTGTCCTTGAAGTCATGATCCTCCTGCCTCAGCCTCCCAAATGCTGTGATTATAGAGGTGAACCACGATGCCTGGCTCCGCTATTTTTTCCTATAATGAACTCCAGTTTGTCACTTATTTCTTCAATAAGTAATGCCTTTGCAGTTATACCTAAAAAGTCATCACTAAACCCAAAGCCATCTAAATATTTTTCGTACTTGTCAGGCAGGTGCTCTACCACTTGAACCATTCTTCCAGCCCTTTATTGTGGTGGGTATTTTAGAAATAGGGTCTCATGAACTTTTTGCTTGGGCTGACTTTGAAGTGTGATCCTTCTGATAGTTGCATCCATTGTAGCTAGGATTATAGGCATGAGCCACTAGTGCCTGGCTAGATGTTTTTCTATGTTATCTTCTAGGAGTTTTATGCTTTTCCATTTTCCATTTACGTCTGTGATCCATTTCAGGTTAGTTTTTATGAAGGCTGTAAGATCTGGGTCATGATTCATTTTTTTTGTGGCTATCCAGTTCCTGCACTATTTTCTCCATTATATTGCCATTGTGTATATATTTCTCTGTATTTCATTGAATATATTTTTGTGGGTCTATTTTTGGGCTCTCTATTCTGTTCCATTCATCCATTTGTCTTTTCCAATACCACATTGTTATGATAACTGTTGCTTTACAGTATGTCTTGAAGTCAAGTCTTCCAACTTTGTCTTTCTCTTTCAGCATTGTATTAACTCTTCCAGATCTTTTGCTTCTCCATATAAAATCAGCTTGTTGATATCTACAAAATAGCTTGATGGAATTTTTTGTTGAGATTGCATTGAGTTGGGAAGAACTGGCATCTTAATACTGAGTCTTGGGGATTGGTGGAGTGGCTCAAGTGGTAGAGTACCTGCCTAATAAGTGTGAAGAAGCCCTGAGTTCAAACTCTAGTACCACCACCACCTCATGAACATTGAATATCTCTCTCCATTAATTTAGTGCTTTGATTTATTTCATGAAAATTTTGTAGTCTTTGTCATACAGCTCTTGTACATATTTTGTTAGATTTATTAATTATTTCACTTCCTCGGGTGCTAATATGAATAGTACATTTTAATTTCAAATTCCATTTGTTCATTGTTGGTATATAGGAAAGCAGTTGACTTTTGTGTATTAACCTTGTGTCATGCATACTTGCAGTAATCATTTATTAGTTCCAGGAGATTTTTTTGTTGGTTCTTTTGGATTTTCTACATAGATCATCATGTCATTTGTGAACACTTTGATTTCTTCCTTCTGAATTTAAGTATTTTTTTTTGTTTTATTGTCTTAAGATAGTAGCCAGGACTTCCAGTATATTGTTGATAGCAGTGGTGAGAGTGGGCATCCTTGCTTTGTTTCTGATCCTAGGGGTAAAAGTTGAAGTTTCTCATCATTAAGTATATGACATTAGTTTTTTGTAGATGTTTAGGAAGCTCCCTTTTATTCCTATTTTACTAAGAGTTCTTATTATGAGTGGATGTTGCAGTTTGTCAGATTGTTTTTCTTAGGTGTTAGCATGTTGTGCCTTTCATGGAATTCATCCATTCATCAAGATTATCGTATTTGTGGATTATGTATTGAATGTTCATGCTTCTTGTTTCATTCCTGAAATTAGTAATCTGTGTCCTCTCTCTCTTTTTTTGGTTAGCCTGGATAGAGGTTTATTGATTTTATTTATATTTTCAAAGAACCTGCTTTAGTTTCATGACATTTATTTTTTGTTTTCAGTTTCATTGATTTCTGCTCAATTTTCATTGTTTTTTCCTTTGGATTTTATTTGCTCTCTCCATGTTTGTGTGTTTACTCTTTGTTCCTTAAGGTGAAAGTTTAGATTATTTCAATGTTTTTTTTTTTGTTAGCTCTCATCTAGTCATTTCTAGTTTAATTCTTTTGTGGTCTTAGAGAAGATTTCTGTACATTAAATTTTAAGATTTAAAAATTTTAAGATTTCTGTACTTTAAATTTTAAGGTATGTCTCATGATCCAGAATGTGGTCTATCTTGGTAAATATTCCATAGGAGCTTGAGAGGGGTATGTATTTTGCTGATGTTGGATAAAGTAGGCTATAGATGCTAATTATATGCAGTTACAATTCAGTTCAGTTGTGTCCTTAAGATGCTCTGCCTTCTGGATCTGTCCATTTCTGACATAATGGTGTTGAAGTCTCTGACTATAATACTGGATTCATGAATGTCTCTTTGCAGTTTTATAGTTTTTACCTCATGTATTTTGACACTCTATTGTTAGATTCACCAAATGTCTTCTTTTGGAGGATTGACTCCTTTATCAATGTTTTGCCCCTCTTTTTATTAACATATATTAGTTGTACAGGGGGGTTTCATTGTGACATTTACATATGTGCTTACAGTGGATCTTAATTAGATTCATCTCCATCATTTTCCCTCATCCCCCTTCTTAGAACAAGTTTGATAAGTTTCATTGTTTTATTTTCGTATATGTATATAAAGTACATTAATCATATTCCCCCTCCTTCACCCTGTCTCGTTTATCTTCCCCTTCCCACTATTACACATCCCCACACAGGACCTGTTTTATCTTTCTGACCTTTATTTTTTGAGCATATATTGATTGTTCAAGGGGGTTTTGCCATGGTATTTCACAAATGCATATATTATACTTTAATCAGATTAGCTCTCTGTATTGCTTACTCTTTCTTTATCGTCCTGCTTCCCTATTATTCAACATCTTTCAATGCATTTTGTTATACTGCCTTCATACTCAGATGCAATGTATTTCAATATTATTCAGTCATTATCATTATCTTTTAGGTAGTTTTTGTTCCTCTTTATCCTTTTTCTTATTTTAATTTTAATTTTTTTTATTATTCATATGTGCATACAAGGCTTGGGTCATTTCTCCCCCCTGCCCCCACCCCCTCCCTTACCACCCACTCCACCCCCTCCCTCTCCCCCCCATCCTCTCAATACTCAGCAAAACTGTTTTGCCCTTATCTCTAATTTTGTTGAAGAGAGAGTATAAGTAATAATAGGAAGGAACAAGAGTTTTTGCTGGTTGAGATAAGGATAGCTATACAGGGAGTTGACTCACATTAATTTCCTGTGCGTGTGTGTTACCTTCTAGGTTAATTCTTTTTGATCTAACCTTTTCTCTAGTTCCTGGCCCCCTTCTCCTATTGGCCTCAGTTGCTTTTAAGGTATCTGCTTTAGTTTCTCTGCATTAAGGACAACAAATGCTGGCTAATTTTTTAGGTGTCTTACCTATCCTCACCCCTCCCTTGTGTGCTCTTGCTTTTATCATGTGCTCAAAGTCCAATCCCCTTGTCGTGTTTGCCCTTGATCTAATGTCCACATATGAGGGAGAACATACGATTTTTGGTCTTTTGGGCCAGGCTAACCTCACTCAGAATGATGTTCTCCAATTCCATCCATTTACCAATGAATGATAACATTTCATTCTTCTTCATGGCTGCATAAAATTCCATTGTGTATAGATACCACATTGTCTTAATCCATTCGTCAGTAGTGGGGCATCTTGGCTGTTTCCATAACTTGGCTATTGTGAATAGTGCTGCAATAAACATGGGTGTGCAGGTGCCTCTGGAGTAACCTGTGTCACAGTCTTTTGGGTATATCCCCAAGAGTGGTATTGCTGGATCAAATGGTAGATCAATGTTTAGCTTTTTAAGTAGCCTCCAAATTTTTTTCCAGAGTGATTGTACTAGTTTACATTCCCACCAACAGTGTAAGAGGGTTCCTTTTTCCCCGCATCCTCGCCAACACCTGTTGGTGGTGGTGTTGCTAATGATGGCTATTCTAACAGGGGTGAGGTGGAATCTTAGTGTGGTTTTAATTTGCATTTCCTTTATTGCTAGAGATGGTGACCATTTTCTCATGTGTTTTTTGGCCATTTGAATTTCTTCTTTTGAGAAAGTTCTGTTTAGTTCACTTCCCCATTTCTTTATTGGTTCATTGATTTTGGGAGAGTTTAGTTTTTAAAGTTCCCTATATATTCTGGTTATCAGTCCTTTGTCTGATGTGTAGCTGGCAAATATTTTCTCCCACTCTGTGGGTGTTCTCTTCAGTTTAGAGACCATTTCTTTTGATGAACAGAAGCTTTTTAGTTTTATGAGGTCCCATTTATCCATGCTATCTCTTAGTTTCTGTGCTGCTGGGGTTTCGTTGAGAAAGTTCTTACCTATACCTACTAACTCCAGAGTATTTCCTACTCTTTCCTGTATCAACTTTAGAGTTTGTGGTCTGATATTAAGATCCTTGATCCATTTTGAGTTAATCTTGGTATAGGGTGATATACATGGATCTAGTTTCAGTTTTTTGCAGACTGCTAACCAGTTTTCCCAGCAGTTTTTGTTGAAGAGGCTGCTATTTCTCCATCATATATTTTTAGCGCCTTTGTCAAAGGCAAGTTGGTTATAGTTGTGTGGCTTCATATCTGGGTCCTCTATTCTGTTCCACTGTTCTTCATGTCTGTTTTTGTGCCAGTACCATGCTGTTTTTATCGTTATTGCTTTGTAATATAGTTTGAAGTCAGGTATAGTGGTATCTCCAGCACTGTTCTTTTGACTGAGTATTGCCCTGTCTATTTGTGGCCTCTTGTGTTTCCATATAAATTTCACGATAGATTTTTCAGTCTCTTTAATGAATGTCATTGGAATTTTTATGGGAATTGCATTAAACATGTAGATTACTTTTGGGAGTATAGACATTTTTACTATGTTGATTCTACCAATCCATGAGCATGGGAGATCTCTCCACTTTCTATAGTCTTTCTCAATCTCTTTCTTCAGAAGTTTATAGTTTTCCTTGTAGAGGTCATTCACATCTTTTGTTAGGTTTACACCTAGGTATTCCTCTTTATCCTTGATAAGTTTCCTTGCTATAAAGTCTACTCTGTTTGAAATTAATATAGCTAATGTAATTTTCTTTTGATTACTGTTAGCACCATATGCCTTTTCCTATCCATTTATATTAATCTGTGTCATTATATTTAAAGTGGGTTTCTTGTACACATGTAATTTGCTCTTTTTATGATTCATTCTTGTAATCTATATCTTTTAACTTGTGCATGGTCTGTGAAAGAAAAGGCAATATGAAGTTGTGGGGATTTCTGCCTACCATCAAGCAAGCAGACAGTTCCCTAGCAGATACCATTTGGTTGTTCTCTAAGTTGATCCAGTTCTGATACCTGCAGAGAAAAATCTAATCCCATAGGTTGAGGGTTCATTCCTCAAGCCTTCTCCCACTTCAGACCCAGGCACAAGTCTAGGGCCTTAAGAACCTTAACTGACAGGCTAAAACTGGGATTCCTACAGCCCTCTCCTCAGGTTCAATTAATTTGCTGAGGTTGCTCACAGAACAGAAAATACTGTACTTACATTTACCAGTTTATTACAAAGGATACTTTAAAAGGCTACATGTTAAGTAGCCTTATGAAGAGATACATAGGTGAGGCCTAGAAGGGTTCCAAATGCAGGAGCTTCTGTACCTATGGAGTTGGGGCATGTCACTCTCCTAGCATGTATGAATTCTGTTCATCTCTGTCAACCTCAATGTGGTCAGCTATCCAGAAGCTCTCTGAATGCAGTCCTTTGGGTTTTTATGGAGACTTCATCGCATAGGTATGATTGCTAATGGACTGGATGGGGAAACCCAACAGGGCCTCTCATGTTGAATTGCCTTCAGCATTCTTTCTTTTGGAATCTCTTTGACATACTATCTTAAGTTTCTATGGCTTGCTTTGGGGAGGGAGTTAAGAAGCAAAGACTATAAATGAAAACTAAAATATATACACCATAATATCACAAGATATTTTATGTAAGCCCTATGGTAACTACAAAGAACAGTTGCATTCTTTTGGAGACCATTATGCATAAGAGAAAAGTATCTGTGCACCCATGCACTTGTACTGGAATGGCACTGAGTTGAAATGTGGATAGTGGGGAGTCATGAATGCTGTGTATGGGCTATTCTCTTGACAATGAATAGTAATCTACGTTTCTTATTTTGCAATAGTAGAGACTAACATCTGTTACGTATTTCAGGAACAAAACCTGTAAGATACATGAAGGAGAATGTTGGTAGTGACAAGGGATAAATACTGCTTTGGTCGTCAGTTGTCTAACTAAGAAAGTATCAGATTCCATATATTTTTGTTCATTTATACATACAGAAGATTTTAACTTTGGGGAGACTATGGAAAATGGTACTTGATCACCCTCCCTACCTTAAGATTAAGGACATAAAAATTTATTCTTCCTTTCTTACTACTAAGATTTGAAGATTAAAAATTGAGTCAAATTCCTTTTACTTAGTGTTATTTTACTGAGGTAGTTGCCTTACTTTGTTTGCTCTCAATTGCTTTTTCCTCTTTAACTTTTCTATGTAATTCCTTTGTTATCATTGTAGCTTTTTAAGTTAATACTTTGCTTTTTATATGTTTTAGGTGTATGGAAAATTAAGCAAATGGTACAGAGAGTTACTAGTAGAAACTCACCTCCTTCTCTCCATACTATTTCCCTTATTATTAACATCTTGCAGAGTATAGTATATTTAACAAAATTGATGAACCAATAGTGACACATTGTTATTAAGTAATGTGCATAGTTTAGCTTATATTAGGGTTCACTTTGTGTGTTAAGAAGTTCTTGGGCTTTGGCAAATGTACTTATCTACTATTACTTTGCTGTACAGAATAATTTTCCTGTCCCCAAATTCTCCCCTGTTCCACCTGTTCATTCTTCATATCCTGCAACTGTTCTATGACTACTTGACAGTTCTAGGAATTTTTTTTATTGTTTTTGTTTTCTCTTTGGGATTTCCTATAAATTCAATCATTTCATCTGCAAACAAAGTTTTTTTTTCTAATTTGTATACCTTTTACTTTTGGCATTTAGCCAAGATTTTCAGTAAAATGTTGAATGGGAATAGAGGGAGGGAAGGGGACATTTTTGCCTTGTTTACAGTCTTTGGGGAAGGTGTCTCATTTCTCACCATTAAGCCCGATGTTAACTATACGTTTCTTTCTTTTTAGATTTTTTTTTTGAGATAGGGTGTCACTATGTAGCCCAGACTGGCCTCAAATTCACCATTCTTCCACCTCAGCCATCCAACTGCTGGGATTAGTGGTGTGCATCACCATGCCTGGCTGTGAATATGTTTTTTGTCAAGTAAAATTCTGTATTGTTCCTAGTTTGCTAAGAGTTTTTGTCATGAACAATTATTGGATTTTTATCATATATTTTTCTCATTTACTAGGTGATCTTATCATTTTTTTCCTGTTAGTGTGACCAGTTACATTAATTAATTTCAAACGTAGAACTTCCTTTACATACCAGAAATAAATTCTTTTAAACTCTTTTTTTACTGACAAAATTTTATATGCAATACCTGTTGAGCTGCATAGTTTTACACAGTTTGGGCACATCTGGGTCACTGAAGAAACATGTTATCCAATTGGCCTATTATATAAATAGAACATACATTAATGTTGAAAAGCTATAAATATCTATTTATGGAAAAGAAACTGATTAATATTCATACATTAAATATGGCTTCTTTATCCCATTTCATTCTAATGAATCATAGTACTCTTGGGAGAAACATTTACAAATCCATAAGTATCTTGGATGAATAGGAAATTCATTTTTGTTCAGTGCTGAGAAATTATAATCTTTATATTAAAAAGGTTTTTTAATTTTGTAAAAAATTTAAAGAATATATAATATTATACATACTTACTGTGTTGTACAGTGTGATACATGTATAACATATATAATGATCAAAGCTGGGCAACTAGCATATCCATCACCTCAAACATTTATCATTTTGTGGGAATATTCAAAATCTTTCTCCTAACTATTTTGAAATACATAATAAATTACTCTTAAATATAGTCACTCTCCTGTGCTATAAAACACCAGAAGTTATTCCTCCTTTCTAACTGTATTTTTGTATCTGATAACCAGTCTCTTTCTAGCTCCCCACCCCTCTATAAACAAGATTTTTAAATATGGTGAAAATATAATCTTAAATTATTTTAATTATAATAGTCAAAGCAGTTTATTCTGTCAGTACTAACTTAATTTTTATTCTATAGCTGATTGAAATAGTAGATTAAAAGTATGTGTTGGAAGGAACAAATCATTCTTGATTATTTACCTTTAGCATGTTTAGAGGTTTATAATTTGCTTTTTGCCATCTTAAGATTTTAATAAACTTTGAGTATTTATGAAAAAACTTTGAAACATGAATTTTTAATAGTCTAGCAATAAAAGGTGCTTTGAAAATACTTTCTTATAACCTGATTTCACTTTTGGACAGTTCCAAAGCAGGTTGAAAAAGCAAAGGTTGAATGAAAAACATAAATATTTGATTAGTGTTATAATAAATGAGTTATGAAATTCCACTTTTTTCTTCTGCACAGTTCCCAAAGCTCCAGAAATAGATCCAGTAGAGTGTTTGGTGGCTGACAATGCTGTAACAGTAGCTTGGAGAATGACAGAAGAAGATAATAAGATTGACCATTTCATATTGGAATATAGGAAAACTAATTTTGATGGACTTCCACGTGTGAAGGATGAGCGATGCTGGGAGATGATTGATAATATTAAGGGTACTGAATATACATTATCAGGTAAAATGACAGCAATTCAACAATCTAATTCTTAGAAAATAGTGTAATTATGAAAATATTTGTTACTTTAAAGGATAAAATTGTTGTGTTTTTTTAGGCAACTGAATTTTTACATATTCATTATGGAAATGTATTTCTCTTAAAATATCAAGAATATTTAGGGATATTTGCAACCTGTTAAAACAGAATGTATGTAAAGGAAATATGAAGGGATGTTCTAAAAACAATATTTTAGAGTAGCTTTTAATTTACCTTGGTTTTCTGACTAAGTAAAGAAGTTATTAATTTTTTAGCTTTTCTCAGTACCCCACCCTGGAACTGTAAATACTGTTGCTTTTACTTACTGTTTTAGGATTGCCTTCATATTGATAATTAAAGTAAAGCTGTGACTTGATATTCAAATTTTGTGTTGGCCTTTTCTTTTAAAAAGATATCTCAGAACAGACAGGACTTTGAATATTTGAAATGGCCAAATATTGCCTGAGATGTTCAGTGCTTATTATGCATAGTAATAACATTGGGAGTTACCATTATTTAGTACTTACTATTTGTCAAGAGCTGGCATTACATGTAGTACACCTGTATTACATACAGTATACCTCATTTAATTAGCACCCTATGTCTCATTTAATCTTTTCAACAATTATGAAGTTGGTTTCATCATTTCTGTTTTACAGATAGAAAACCAAGGGGCTGTCAAGTTGTTGAAAGTCCTATAGCTAGTAATTTTTGGACTGAGATTTTAATCTAGATCTAACTTCAGTTTTTGTTACTGATCTCTGTGATTCACTTCATTGTTCACATAAAAAAAAGTCTTAGTATAAAAATTCCTTAGGCTATCTACTTTCTAGAAATTGATAAATATGTTGTTATAAATTGTGACATCTCTCCTTGAATAATATATTACTTTTAACCTCAAGAGTACTTTTATTACTGAGTAAACAAAATTGATAAATTGTATGATTTATTTCTTTTGAAGAAAATAATAGGTAAATCATAATTACTCTTTTTTTAGACATTATTAACCATTTAACATAAATTCATACTCTTTCCAAATAGATACTTCTAAGGAAGGAAAAATTGTTTGAATATTTGTTCTCATAGTTTTGGGAATAGAGTTCTTTTCTTTTCATGTCTGAAAACCATTTCATTTTTCAGGCTTAAAATTTGATTCAAAGTATATGAATTTCAGAGTACGAGCTTGTAACAAGGCTGTGGCTGGAGAATATTCTGATCCAGTGACCCTGGAGACCAAAGGTAAGTTGAATAGCTATTTATATAGCATAAAGTAAAACTTTATGTCTGAAGTTATTCAAGATTGTGATAAAGAAGTGTTTTATGTGTAGTTGAATTCTTTTCGTACCCCTGGCTTTCCCAACAGTAGGAATTATAAGGCAAGGAAAATAGGACAACAGTAGTGGTTTTTATTAAGGTTTTCCCTTATGATTGCATTCATATAGATAAAATAGACTGGGACAATAGTGATTTTTTTGTTAAGTGCTTAGGTTACAAATTTTAGGCTAGTGTTAAATACACAAGCATTTCTGATATTTGCCTAGAGTTTTCCCAGAGAGTAGATTATTAATCAATTTAGTGTAGAGGTGCCTGTTCAGGACCTAAATTATATTTCAGGTCCTCTCTGTTTTCCTGAATCTTCTTGCAGCTATTACCATCTATATAGTTTGTTAATGTGTACATTGTACTCGTAGTTCTTTATTGGATCATTAAGATCATCTTGAGAAGACCAGTAGATAAGATACTACTATAGCCATACTTCATATAAAGAAAGTAAAGCTGAAACATGTTAAATTGATCACTATCCTTAGCTGTTGCTTGGATAGGTGTAAGAGTCTATTTCCATGCTCAGTACCAGCCCTTACTTTAGGCCTGGAACCTAAGTTCTACTCTATAAGAATAATTTGAATTTAGTGAAAACTCCTTAGAATAACATACTCATTTACAATAGGGAATAATAGGCTCTCTACACACTTATTTTGTTGTTTGATGATGCATACTTTTTAGACATACTAAAGCTTTAGCTAATCAAAGTAATACCCTTAAGTCAAATGGGGTATTGTAAAGGAGTATTCCTTCAATACATAATTACCAGAATTTTAAGTTTTAGTGGGAAATATAATGGGAACAGATTAGATGGTAACTGCATAAAACATGATAACTTTGGGATAGATGATATTTTTAAGATAGAGTTTCTGGGACTTGTACTTCAGAATAGAAAAAAACTGTACTGTATAACTGTGTATCATTACATTTTAGTAATTTTCTCTCAGTTTCCCAAAGGGGAAGCTAATCACTGTTACACTGACTAAGAATTGTGAATAGTATGATATTTCCCCAAAATAAAATAATAAAATAATTTGAAACACATAGTTTTGTTTCATGTTTTTTGTTTCGTTTTCATTTTCCCCCCTTCTACTATTTATGATGTAAATCACCTTTCACCTGGGTCAGTTCTCTTGCTTCTGCCATCATGGCTCATCTCAGTTTGAAAGTAATGAGAGTTTAAGTGTGAAATTATATTAAGTATTAAAGCATCAGAGGAAGTTTCTGTGTGTCACATTTTTACACTATAATATTCTGTGTTTTTCATAACTTTTTCCTCCTCAATTCTACTAGTTCCCCTTTTTAGTAAAGATAATCAAGTGATAATTCTAACAACAGGAAGTGGAGGTTACTATGTTCTAATGGAGATTCCAGTTGAAGGAGTAAGCAGAAATACCAGTGGCCATGTAAGCACATTGTATTTGGTTAGAGTAGGGGTATGTAGAGAAAAATAATGGTAAATAATGTAGAATTATAAATTGCAGTTTAATCCCTGAGAATTTTAAGTGCTATGGTTAGGAATTTAAACTTCATTCTCTATATACAGTGTTGAATCAATTGAGTAGGAAAATAATATGATGATAGGTATGCTTCAGAAGGTAAAGATAAGTTAAATTTTTAAAAATATTATCTTGGACAGCACTTAACTTCAGTTTGGATAACTCATCATCCCATTTGAACTTGAAAGTTGAAGATACCTGTGTAGAGTGGGATCCTACTGGAGGAAAAGGTCAAGAAAGTAAAGTTAAAGGAAAAGAGAACAAGGGCAGGTAAGCTAGTTCATTAAATCTGTTAAGTGGACAAATGTTTGTTCATTGTTTTTTCTCTGATAATAAGTTATATTGAAATCATTAATTTATATATGGATATAAATACTTGTACATTGATTTGACAAAAACTTACATTTAAATTAATTTTCTATATACCAATATGATTTATGATATTTTAGTAACTCCAAAGTGAAGAGTAGTATAGTTGTCAGTACTTGAATTTGTCATTAACATTTATCATTACTTTTTTCTTAGTTTCTTACCTAATCATCTTACACATTTTTACTTCAGCATTCCATTTCTTCAAAAATGCATATATATACATACATATATATGTGTGTGTGTGTAGCAACTTGAACTGCTTAGAGAGAAGTTCCTTGAGTAATTTATGAATATTAGATATACAGATCACCTGTCTTACCTGAAGGAAGTCTGCATTAAATGAAAACTTTTAGCATTTAACCCCAGAGTTTTGCCTCTGATGAGCAACTCAATTACCTAAGATTCAGGCTTGAGGACCTTTTGTTATTTTATAACTTATCTAGATAATGTCAAAGTATGGGAGCCTCTTTTTAACAAGTAAATTTTTGCCAAAATTGAAGGTAAATATCTGACAGCAAGCTTTTGATCTAATTTTATTATAAGGTATTAAATTTAAGTTGAAAAGCAGTCTCTTAACAGTTGCCTATTTTTATCTGACAGTGTCCATGTTACTTCACTGAAGAAACATACAAGGTGACGATCTATGTCTGTATAGTTCTAGGACTTAGTATATCAAGCTTGGCTGGATAACTTTAATTTTTTTCTTTTAACCAATAAGCAGAAGCCATTGCAGAAGCCTTCATTAAGCTAAAATATTGCTCTGTGTAGACTGACTGTATTGATAGCTTGTATTTTGAATTTACAACATTATAGTGTGTGATACAGTATTTGAATTATACTGTGTATGATAACAAAATAAGCTCTGCTTTAAAGCCTTTCTTGAATTATTTTCCCTCATCTGATTTTTTTTTTGCTTTTACTTATACTTGGCTTCTTTCTTGTTGTACTGTATGTAGTATATCTAACATAAAAGCTTGCTTTTATTTGTATTTGACATGAGGCAGATTTCAGAGTGTTCAATATTTATTATAATCATGCAATTTCAAAAGCATTGAGGTTTAAAAATAAAGGTCATTGCTGAAATTATTAGGATAGTGTCAGAAAGATGAATCATTTCAAATTGCATCAGTATTAATATACTGATTTAAAGATATTTAAACCACACATCTTTTCCAAAAATCAGAACGTGTTTTCTTTTCAAAATTTATTTCCTTTTTAGTTTGTTTTCTCATTATTGGTAAAAGTGATTTCATAGTGTGTTATAAATTGTAAAATTCTTCTGGATTTAATGGTTTGTGCAGTTTTTCATTTGGTTACTTGAAAAATTTAGAGTGCTTGTATTTAGCATTTTAGATTGTATTATTTCTCATTTCCTTCCTTTTAAGGGTATTTTATATGTAGACCACTTTTAGAATGTTGAGTATCCCTTATCCAAAATGTGTGGGTTCCAAAAGTGTTTTAGATTTAGATTTTGCAATATTTGCAAATATATAATGAGATATCTTAAAAGTTGGGACCCAAGTCTAAACACAGAATTCATTTATGTTTCATATACACCTTATACATATAGCCTGGAGGCAATTTTATGCAGTAATTTTTACTGTCCCTGTGTTTTGACTGTGACCTGTCATGTGTGGAATCTTTTACTTATGGCATCATGTCAGTGCCCAAAGTTTCCAATGATGTAGCATTTCAGATTTATGGATTAGGGCTGCTCAACCTGTGTACATTTATTTATCCTTTGATTAAACATTTGTTAATTATAGAATATCTGCTGGATGTTATGAGGTGTGTAGAGTATAAACACTGTCTTTGCCTTGAAGAAATTCTATCTGGATCATGTAGGTGAGATATATACACAAGTAACAAGAATTCACGTTAGACATTATGTGTAATGGTAAATGTCAATAAAGGAGTTGAGAGGAAGAAAGATGTTCAGAGCTGCCAGATGTTGAGGTGGTCAGGTAGAAAAAAGGGGTGCTCACTCCCCCAGTGTTCATTTTCCCCAAGTGAATGGCACTGGGTAGAGCCAGCACAGATCACAGGTAGAGGATTTTCTCACTGCCAGTAAGCCCCAAACAAAAGGTTCCTGATGGTTTATGAACCTGAGGACTAGAAAGGCGGGGGAGAGAAGAGGGTTAAAGTAGAAAACTAACAAGACAGAGTGGAGAAAAGTGCTTTTGATTAATCTCACCTCCCCGCCCCCAAACCACTCTTAAGGAGTTTTCCACTTTTCAAGTGTCTCTATGGAGACATAAGGCTTCCCTATCATAAGGGGCCTCTGGAAAATGATGACTCCATCAGGAATGTAGATGTGCCTATGAGTATGCTTGGGGAGGGGTGAAATTCCAGCTCCCTCTAGAAACTGTGGTACACTAGGTGTATACCAAGTCTAGTGTAAGCAGGGCAGCCTGTCTGACCCTGCACCACCAAGACTCCCCTCTAAGTCCTCCCCTCAAGGTCTGCCTTTGTAATTGTCTGTGATTGGGTATGAAAGATAACACAAAGGATTTTGGCCTGAATCTGGACTTCTCAGATGAGTTATTTAGTGGGGTAGGATGTGGAAGACTTTCATTCTTGAATTGGGAGAATGTGTGGTATTTGGACTTATAATAGGGGATAGGTGGCAACATGAGGAAAGACTGAGCAGATTGCATGAAGTTAAAGAAACTCTTTGGTTGGCACATTTAGTTGTATAATGCTGTCTGGTGGTGAGAAGACTAGGAAGGCAGATTGGGACTAAATCAAGAACCTGAAATCCTTTGCCAGACTATGTCATTTGCAGACAATATGGAAGACATGAGGATTTTAAAGTAAGGAAATTAGAGTTAAGTTTATCTTGTAAGAGTGAGCAAAATGAATTAGGTGGCAAAGAGATCATTTGGGGTAGTAAAAGCCTCAATTTCAAAGGGTGAGAGATCATGTTTTACATAAGATGATGATAGCTGTGTACCTTTTGCAAAAATATAGGAAGGCTGGAATGCTGCCATGGAAGAGTTCTCCTTATTTAACTTTTTTCTGAAACTGAACTGCCATTCTCAATAGTTATATCTGTTTTTCTTTTTTCCATGCTTCCCTTTATTTATTTACTACTGGTAAGTTATAACTTTTTCTTTAAAATTGTTTAAGGGGACTAAAGTAGAAAGAAAAATGGAGGGAATGGGTCAATTTGGGATATAATACATATATACATGAAACTGTCACAGTGAAACTCTCCTGTATAGCTATCTTGAATGAACAAAAATACCTCTTTTTCAAAAACGGGGACAGGAAGGTAAAACAGGTTCTGTCTCGGGGGTTGGTGCCAGTGGGAATGGAAGAGGGTATAAGGAAAGGGTGTAGGAGGATGAATATGGTGAAAATACTATGTCCCATGTATGAAAATGGAAAAATGAGACCTGCTTAAACTACTCTAAGAATGGGAGGACTGAGGATAAAGGAGAATGATGGGGGGGAGCGTGAATTTAACTAAGATATATTGTAAGCACTTTTGTAAATGTCACAGTGTACCTCCAGTATAATAATAATATGATAATTATAAAAACTTTTTCTGGTTTTCAGATGAGCTCTTAGCATACTTTGAAGCACTACTAATTTAAAAAATTCTGTTGATTTATACTGTATGACTTTCCCTTGCTGTTTATTGCTCTGAATTACCTGAGAAATACTTTTCAAAATGCGTATTTCTTCCTAGCAGACAGTTGGGCCCAAATGGAGGAGGTGAACTGTCAGTATCTTGGTTGATTCTGATTCTATTGTGCCTTCTCAGTTGATAGTAAATAATTCATTACAAAATTCCAAGGCCCTGTTTCTCTGCTTTGAGTCTGGTTCAGGAAAAGTATAGGGTCCTTTGGTTAATGACAACACATACTCCATTTACTCAGCCTACATTCATATTAGTGAAGATACTGCATACCTCTTGTGCACTGTGGACACAGAGATGTGATGTGGTTCTTGGCAATTATTCCCTTCCCTCAGCTACTTAATAGCCAGGTTCCTTACTTGCCATAGCAACCATGTACTGAGAGCACCATGTGGCAGACTGTATAAGAACTGTCTTTTCACCATTTATCCTATTAATCTCTATCCCATGTTAGGGGAGGTTTTACTTATTTATTTATTTGCCTACTTCATGAGCTTTTAGTCCTGTTAAATAGCACATCTTTGGTGAGGCCTAGTAATTTGCATTTTCAAAAAAGTGGCTAGGGGTATATAGCTCAGAGACAATGTGCTTGATTAGGATGTACAAGTCCCCCAGTACCACAAAAAAAAGTTCTCCAAGTGGTTCAGATATGCACCCAGATTTGGGAATCACTGATTTGGTGCTTTTAATTCCTCCTCACCAGTAACCACACATTTACTATAACCTCTCATCTCCTTTCATTTGATTATTGCTGGTTACCCACAAAATCTATTTGATTGCCATCCATCTCAGCTGAAAAGTAACCATAGTCATGAGTCATAAGTGTAAGAATAGTACCAGCAATAATACAAAACATTGGGGACTGAAGTGTGAAGCTAGATATGGTGAAGAGCTAGTGTTCTGCAGTTAGTGTATTTCATCTTCCTTCTGTAGTTACAAAACTGATTTTCTACAAATATTGACATTTAAGATTAAAATTTCAATTTTGTGTAATTATAAGTATTTGAAATTGAATTAATTTGGAAATAGGAAGATTAATGTAGGAAGAATAATATTTGTTATTTGGGTACCTATCCTGAATGTACACTTAGTTTTGCAGGTGGAGAGGTTCATTTCAGATGCAGTTTCAGATATATGTTTGGAGAGTGACTGTAAATGATACTGAAGTCTTATATTGCATAGGTGTTCTAAAGACTTAAAACTTTGTTACAGGCCTAGTGTGGTAGCTCCTACCCGTAATCCTAGCTACTCAGGAGATGGAGATCTGTGGAAGATCACAGTTTGGGGTTAGCCTGGGGCAAGAGTTCACAAGACTCCACCTCAATCAGTAAAAGCTGGGCATGATGGGATGCACCTTAAGTCTCAGCTACATGGAAAGTATAAATAGGAAGATTGATCCAGGTCAGCACAGGGAATAAATGTGAGACCTTACTCAAAGAATACCAAAAGCAAAAAGGGCTATGGTCATTCATTGCTCAAGTGCCTGCCTGGCAAGTACAAGGCTCTAAGTTCAAAACCATAGTACTGTCCCACAAAAAGCTTTGTTATAACTTATAAACCACATTAGGATAGTCTTATGTTTAACAGCATTCCTTTTCATGCCTTCCTAATGTTGCCTCTAACATGTTCTTCACACTTACTTTTTAAAAAAAGCAACAGAATGATTTTATGAGATGAAATGTTCTCAGAAGCCTAATCTAAAAAGAAAAGGATAGCTGGTAAAGTAGGAAAGGAGTCCTAGAGTTGGCTTCTTCCCAGAGTCCCGCAGCAGTGGCATCTGTGGATTCCCTTGCACTGGGGACATGGTTTGAAAAACACCAGCTTCAAAACACTTTACCCATAGGATAATGAAAATAGAGCTACTTTTACTAATATTTAAAAAAATTTTTTGAAATGTAGTATTGACCATATGGTCTTTCCCTCTTAGTACAAGATATATTTGAAAACACACGGATCATTTGTGATCAGGTTTTTAACATTCTTGATTAGTTTATATAAAAAGAATCAAAAAGAAAATTGTGATGAAGGCTTTTGTATTGTTTGGATTTTTTCTTTTTTGAGTTGTCATTAAGTTAACAGAATGTTTACAGAATTTTTCTTACTACTTAATGATTCTTAAGATTGTAATAAGTATTATGTTAGAACACCTGTGCAAACCAAATCTTGAAGAAATTAAAAATATATTCAAAATAATGAGTATAAATTTTCATTTTAAAACGCTTCTGGGTTTTTCTTTCCATCAAATTTTGCTTTGTTCTTTTCATCCCCAGTAGGAAGAAACTACTAACTGCCTGTCTGAGCACAAGTTTTACAGAAAAATTTTTATCTGCCTATCCTTACTTATCTCTGTTCATACTGTCTGTTCAAATAGAATTTTAATTAGTTACCTAAGTGTCTTTTTAAAGAAATATTTTTTTACAAAAAGTACCTTTGATATCCTTTGGGAAGAATTAAACTAAATCATGTAAATACTATAGTAGTAGAGTTGTACGTGTGCTACTTAGTATCATTTAGTAGAAAGTACAGTTGAAGTGGTCCTCAGTTCACTGTCTAATAAATCTGTTTTCTGACAGCAAGACAACATTTAGATAGTGTAAAATGAAGTCAGTGAATCATGTGAAATGACTGTAAATTATATCCTTATTCTCACTTTGCCTTTTTTGCGGATTTTTATTCTGGGATTAGGTGATAGTTTATTAATATCTACTAAATTGATCTTTTCTTACAAAGAAAAATTCTAGTGCAACTCTATTGCAAAAGTGTTATTTCTAGTTTGTGGTAAGAATATATATAAGTATTTCCACTTCTAAATAGCTTTATGATAGGGATGGAGAGGTGGCTCAAATGCTAAATAACTTTACAGTAATTTTAACCAGAAAGTTTAATTCTGTATAATTAAAATATTGAAAAACATTTTTGGGATTTAATCTACTTTAGGTTTTTGAGAGTTAGTGAAAAATCTAATATTGTTCAGTTTACAATATCATATAATTTGATATGAGAATGTAGGATGGGATCTTGTTCATCTTAATAGTAAAAAAGCTTTTAATACTTGATATTATCCTATGCATGGATTTGGGCAGTTGCTCTTCTATTTTTTAGAAGAAAAGGTCCAGAACAAAAATATTTACTGCTACTAAAAGTTGTTACTTAGTTATAATTGTAAGAAGCCTAGTTTTGCCTTTGCTTTTATTTAAATTTAATTGCAAAAAATATAAGCTATAGCCTAAAATCTTCTTTGTTTTTCTTCAATAAGTCTTGTTTCATTTTGCCATTGTTCCTTATTTCATCTGTGTGTTCTTTGTATAAGCCTTGCTCAATGTGCATGACATTAGTATTTTCAGTCTGCTTTGTATTGATAGCTTCTTATATTTGAGTGTTTATAATTGGCAACTCTTTTTAATAATAATTCAGATCAAATGGTGCTGTTCTTTTGGACTGGTGGAGTGGCTTAAGTGGTAGAGCGCCTGCCTAGCAAGTGTGAGGCCCTGAGTTCAAATCTCAGTACTGCCAAAAAGAATCAAATGGTGCTGTTTCTGTAACATAATTAGAAATCTTTTCAGAGATTCCTTTCATGATTTGTAATTCTAGTTTATGAAACAATTCTAACATAAAATATTTGGGTTTTTTTTTTCATTCCTGTTCATGTAGAAGTGGTACACCATCCCCCAAAAGGACGTCTATAGGCTCCAGGCCACCAGCAGTAAGAGGCAGCAGAGATCGTTTTACTGGGGAATCATACACAGTTCTGGGTAAGATAAAACATAACAGTTCTTCATGGTCTTGGATTAAAGGCACCATAGTCACACTGGTGGATTTTCTAATGACTTAGAGCTAGAGTGGCTGTGTATGTTTTGAAGGAATCTTTATAGAAGATTATCCATATTGAAGTCTAATTACTTTGGATTTTTTCATATTGACTTGATATCTTTAAATCTCTACTTAAGCTTACATAGTGATGCCTCATGTATGTTCCATCCTTGATGTGATAATAAGGAAGAAAAGTTCTAAAATATTTTATATTTAGAAAAAATAAATATGAAGGTATAGTTTTAGCAGGTACTCTGCATTTGATGTCTGGGTGTTAACATGATTATTTTCATAGAAAGAGTAGTTGAATTAGCCAGGTATGGTGGCACAAGCCTGTAATCTAAGCACTTGGGAGGCTGAAATAGGAAGATCACCAGTTTGAGGTCAGCTTGGGCTACATAGTGAGACTCTGTCTCAAAAAACAAAACCAGAAAGTGTAGTTGAATTAAGTGTCATTAAATTTCTTGTGCTATTTGTGTAATGAGTGATAGGTATGACTCCTAAAGATGAGACTTTTTTCTGATCTTTTATAGGAGACACTGCTATTGAAAGTGGACAACACTATTGGGAAGTGAAGGCCCAGAAAGACTGTAAATCTTACAGTGTGGGAATAGCATACAAAACTTTGGGAAAATTTGACCAATTGGGAAAGACAAACACTAGTTGGTGTATCCATGTCAACAACTGGCTACAAAACACATTTGCAGCAAAACATAATAATAAAGTCAAAGTTTTGGATGTTACTGTTCCTGAGAAAATAGGTGTATTTTGTGATTTTGATGGTGGTAAGTTTTCAGTACTTTTCATTGGTAATCATCTATACAGAATTTTCTTTAGTATTGTGATAACATTTTAGCCAACTAGGCTTTGATCTCAGTTGTAGAATTCATGTGCTATCTTCATGGAACCTAGAAAAGCACTCATTTATAATAAACTAATTCAGAAAGATTTTGCTAATTTTAGTTTTAAGCACTAAAATGTCTTCTGTTTATTTTAATTCCTTCCTTACTAGTTTTTATTACCTACACATAAAGAGTGGTGGGACAAAATTTTTAAGTTGAATAGACCTTAGAAATTACCCAATCCATCTTCCACACAATATAAAATCTCATTACATTATTTCTGCAGGTAGTTGCCATTCCTATGCTTGAAGAACTTTTTAATGTGAAGCTTATTGTCTTAGAAGAAAGCCTGTTTGTTGGGCAGCTCTTTGTCAGGTTTTTCTAAATTGGCCTTGCTTTACCTCCCTATAACTTCTGAGACTGTTGCTTTTAAATTTTGCCACATGAATAAACATAGAATTATGTTCCCTAATTCACATTCAAATGATAGTTCTTATTTGTAAAAACTACTTACACTCCTTTTATTGCCCAGTTTTTCCAGACTATACGTTCTCTGTAAATAGCTGTTCTTCTTATAACTTGATTTGTCCAAATATTTATAGTTTCCTATGGCCATATAATATGTTGAAATATGTTCTTAGAGTAGAACATATAGCCTCTGTGATTTGGCAACACTATTTCTAGTGTTATGACTTACAGCAAACACTGTCAAATGCTGTTGACCTGTATTGCGCTACTAGGTCTTTTTAAAATTATCTATCTATCTATCTATATAAACATATATATAGTTCTGTCAGATTGTCCTTTTCTTCTTAGAATAGGAAGCTTAGAGCTTGTTTTTATTGTTTATACCTCAAGAAAATAATGTATTTATATTTTTGTTTTAACTTTAAAGATTTAGCTAAGCTGTTAAAATAATCCAAAAATTGATATTAAACTTTGAAGAATATCCCTAAGTTTTTCAAGTTAATTATTTTATAAATATCTTCTCTAAGTCCACCTAATTAATTTACAAAAATTTTGAAGATGATGTAGTATTGAACTAAGGAACAAAACTAATTCCATATATGTTTTTCTCTAAGTTGACACATTAGCTAATAATCCAATTATTATTAAAGTAATATTTTAAGTAATACTGGAGCCAGATAATTCCATGAGCTATCAACGTAGTCACTGAAATAAAAGGGAGAAAAATTAATTAATTTGATTTGTATTAGTGATGGAAAGTCAGTTTTAATAAATTTTTAATTATTCACTTTGAATCAGATAAACCATTTTCCTCAGAATAAATGCCAAATTTATTGGTGTACTTTCTTTTCTACTACCAAGACAACATATGCTAATCTCCCTTTTTTACTTTCCCATACCCTGCGATTCCACAAAGATAGTAGTGGGAAGTAATTGTTAGCCTCAAGCATAGAGAAAGCAGGGAAAGTTACAATGTCGAATGGAATTGGATTCTGAAAGCTTTGAAAAATAATAATAGACTAATCTTAAGTGATGGGAGGGGTAGTTCTGTACATTTTAGAAAACTAGCCATATGATGATAATCTAGTATCAGAAATATTAGTAAATGATTAAAGATAGAATAGCTGGGTGCTGGTGGCTTACAACTGTAATCCTAGATACTTGGGAGGCTGAAACTGGGAAGATCACAGTTTAAGGCCAGCCCAGGCAAATAGTTTGCAAGACCCCATCTCCAAAATAACCAGAGCAAAAAGCGGACCGAAGATGCTGCTCAAGTGATAGAATGCCTGTTTTGCAAGCACAAAGCCCTGAGTTCAAACCCCAGTCCCACCAAAAATAAGAGAGAAAGATTACAAGCCAAAGATAGTATAAGAATTTTTAGGAGGCATGTTTAAAGAGTGTAGGTTAAACTATTTTTTGTTTTGTTAACTATTAAACTGTTATTGCCTGTCAACAGCTTTTAACATAGAAAGTCCTAGTAAATGCTGAGTGGTTGATAACAAGGACCTGAGCAGTGATGAATTAAGAAGAATGAATTTGATCATGTGAAAGTAGAATTCACAGGACTTAGAAACTAAATATGAATTGGATGTGGGGGGAGAAACAAAAGGAGTTGAAGATGACTCTGAAGGTCCACCTAGTATGATCAAGAGGATGACAGTGTCAATAGAATAGGGAACATAGTCTTGGGGGAAAATGAGATGACAGCAGGATAACCATGTGGCATGTTCAGCAGGCATTTTGAAATTCAGTGCTTGAACTCATGACAAGTGGAGCTGAAACTAAATATTTGAGGCAGCTTCACAAAGTGACTACTCAAGATTACACAGAAAGCCATTTTTAAACATTACTGCTCTGCTATTTACTGACTTTGATAACATGTTGATAGTTTGCTTAATAGTTTGAAGTAATAATGTATATAAAGCTCTGAATACTTTTAATAATGTGCATAGATGCTATTCTTTTCTCTTCTCTTTGGTGGCAGTTATTTATTAAGAAAGCAGTGTACATACTTACCTAGCAGGGGAGTACCATGATGGTACCTGGTTTTCCCAGGGCGAGGCTTATCCATTGCACTCCGGATGTGCTGACCCTTGTTGTTTCCCCAAATGTGGGAAATGTGACTGCAATTATAATTTGTGGTAGTGGGGAACTGCATTCACGCTCTCCTCTCTAATAAAAAAATTTTTTAAAAAGAGCAGTGTACAGAGAGAAAAGCAGCTACATTTAGGAGAAAAAGTAAGGAACAGACTTCTGCAGGGTTAGGTTACAAATCAAGAGAATAAGCATCAGAGAAGAGCAAGTGATAACAGTTTCAAGGATGTCATCATGTTGGACAGTTAGGAGGTCAGAGAGTTATTTTAGGGCATGGTCCTTTCTTACATTTTTTGGTTTAAAAAATCTTGAAGCAGTGATGACTATGCAGTGATTTCAAAGACCGGAGTAAAAGTATGGCCTTAAGTAGCTAAAAGACCAGATTTAATGGAGTAAACCTTAAAAGGTGGTAATACTTGGGTAGAGTAAAAATAAGGAGGAAAAGATCACCTTGGTTTTTACTAGACTAATGAAACCTTTTGGTTAAATGATGATAAAATAAAGGAGCAGTTTATAGCTGAAAAGAAGAATTAGTGTCAGATTACGGAGACCTTAGGGAATCTTGAAAAATGGGAAAACTGGATTTGGGCTTTTCTTTAATCATGCTTACTGATTTTCAAGTGAGAATTAAATCCCATCTTTATAGTTTGTAGCAAAAAATTAATGCCAAATATGTTTTAAGGCTTTTTGTATGATTATATGTCAGACTTAATTAGATGTTATAATTTTTGTGTAATAAATTAGGCATTTTTCCCTTTCCTTTTAGGTCAGCTTTCTTTCTATGATGCAAACTCAAAACAGTTGCTGTATTCCTTCAAGACAAAGTTTACTCAGCCAGTACTACCTGGTTTCATGGTTAGTACCTAGTTTATATTTTATTTGGTTTGGCAACTTTAAGGAGAATAATCTATGCTTCATTATTTGGGGAAGCAGAGTATCTTTTTTTCCCATTATATTCATCTCCCTTTCTTCAATCCACCCTCTCCAAAATCTGAGATTTTCTGTATGCTTTATTGAAGTCATTATTAATACATAAAAGTACACAAATCATAATCATGAATTTTTATGGGACTACACTCACTTTTGTAACTACCACCTAGACCAAGAAATGGACCATTAAAAGCACCACAGAGGCCTCTATGCCCATTTCCATTCTCTAGGTAACGTTCTCCAAAGAGTAATTACTACCTTGAGTTTTAATACCTTAAATTCATTTTGCTTCCTTTTCAACTCTGTGTAGTTAAGTAGCTCCTACATTTATCTTTTGGCTCAATATTTTGTGTTTGTGACATTTACCCATGTTCCTGTGATTGTAGTTCATTCATTCTCATAGCTGTATATTTTCTGTTACATGATTTACATCACAATTTATGCATTCTGTAGTCAGATATGTGATTGTTTCCATTTGGGGGTTGCATACACACATATATAATTCCAGATATACTCAACTGCAGACTGATTTATATAATAAAAATTCATGTTTCTCCACACAAAATAGTTTTGAATTAACTTCTTTTATCAAGGTTACTGCTACTTGTAATACCTTAATCATTTGCATTTCTCCATAAAGTTGGCCTGCTGTGGGGAGTTCTGGGATCCAGTTAAGGGCACCATTATTTTGGGTAAAACTTTCCTTAATTTGGGGACTACCTCTACAAATGAGTATGGCATATTTCAAGTACAGACTTTGTAGAATGTTTTGTATGTGTGTTCTTCCATTATTAACCCTCACTGTAACCTCACACAGTGAAGAGAAAGTATTCAGGGTATATATGAGTTTAAAATACATAAAAAACTTTTAAACCTCACAATCAATAATAATTTTTATTCTAGGAACTTAAAATCTTAAGCTTAAATCAGTGCTAATAACCAAGACTCCTACTTTTTCACCAAAAAATAAAAGTTATTAGTGAATAAAGATATTGCTCATGGAAAAATACTTAAAAATATCAGAAGGATTTTTTTTCCTTCCTTTGTTTAAACTTTGCCACAAGCCTCTGCTGTATTATGTATTTTTGGATGCTTTTCAATTAGCCAGTCAGGGACAAATTTTTCCCATATGGAACTCACAGAAGTTCTATTTTTCCCAATTCTGAGATACACTTTAATAAAAGGAATTTCATTTTTAATTCAAATACATCTCATGTGTTTATTGTATTTATTTTTAAATTCCAAATAAACTATAATTACACATTTATAAGTACCATACAATGCTTTGGAAAATTATTTTAAACTTATTAAACTTGGTTTTATTTTCCTTCATTGAAGTTTGGGCATTTATAAATAATCATATGAATAATTATACTATAAACATTCACACTTGAGTGTTGTGTGAAAATACTGTTTCGTTTCTCTCAGGTAAATATCTAAGAGTAATAGGTAGCTGGAACACATAAAGATTGTATGCTTAGCTTTATGAGAAACTAACAAAATGTTTTCCAAAGTGGTTATACCATTTTTGCATTACTAACAGCAATATATGAGAGTTTATCACATCCTTGCATTGTTTGGTATTGTCAAGATTTTTCTTGTCCTGATACTGTTTTAGTATGTATGTAGTGGTTGTTTCATTATTCCCACTTTGCTAATGACAAACGATGCTGAGCATCTTTTCATGCACTTATTTGCCATTTGTATAATTTCTTTTTTTTTTTCCTGTGCTGAGGACTGAACTCAGGGCCTTGTACTTGCCAGTGCAAGCGCTCTTCCACTGAGCTAAATCCCCAACCCTGTATAATTTCTTTGATGAAGCAGATGTTAAATTCCTTTGCTCATTTTGTGAGGCAATATTTATTTACTTATTGTTGAATTTTCAGAGTTCTTTATAAACTTGGGCTATAAAACTTTTATTGAATGTGTTTTGTAGATATTCTCCCCAGTTTATAGCTTGCTTTTTCATTTACTAGACATCAAGTAAAGCTTTTCATTTTGATATAAAGTCCAATTTATCTGACTTTTTCTCCTTTATGGGTAAGTCTTTGCCTAACACATGGTCTCAAAGATATTCTTGTGTTTCTCAGTGAAATTTTAGGTTTTATATTTAGATCTGTGATTCACTTTGAATTAATTTTTCTATAAAATAGGGTTCAAGGTTCACTTTTTGCATATGGATATCCAATTCTTTTGCTACTACTTATTGAAAAGTACTACCCTTTCTCCATTAATTTGCTTTTGTACCTTTGTGCTAAACCTAGTAATTTTTTAATGTCAGGATTTTATCATTACGGAGCCTGCTGACTTTGAAATTTTAGGGTGTTTTAATTATATAATTATGAATTTCAGTCAATAGATTCTTTGGTTCAGTACTCCAGTTAGTAGATACTAACTGACAGTGGAAATACTAAACTTCTAGAATTTCCTTTGCTTTAGACTTGTATCTGCTACATATATGGTAGCTGATGATAACTTTAATGGTTCATATTTTCATATTTTAAGTTTTAACTCTGTTCCCAATCTGCTTTGTTTTACTTTGTTGAATAATAGTGCACTGTTTCACAAGCAAAGCTTTTTTTAGAAACTTATTCATATTTGTGATAACTAATAGAACATGGTAATTGACTTGGATATTGTCATTTGCATTTTTCTTAGAAGTCCTTCTTAAAGAATTTTAAATGTTCTTCCTGTTAACAAGAAACCAATGAACTCTGTTAGAAGAGGGACATTAGATTCCTATAGTCAAGGGTGACATCTCATGATCAAAACCTAAAGGAATATATGGAATAAGGAAGTTGGGTATTTTGTGCACTTCCCTTGGTTGTAAAGGTTAGTGTCAGTAATGATGGCCAATATCTTTTGCCTAAATTGAATCCAGTTTAGTCTAAATTTCTTCAGTTCTGAGTTCCCTTTCTTGGGTGTACCTTCAGTGGCTTCTGCTACCATAAAGACTTCTTTTGGCCTCTGTGGTTTTAGAAGAATCCTGAATTTTCCTGCTTCTCCTCAGCACAAATATGAAGGCTGTCATTTTGGTACTTGTTGGTTTTCATGCACCTGCCATTTGGCTTTGAAATAGAAATTTAAGAATCACTGGAAACCTGTTGCCAGGACTTACGCCTCTAATTCTAGCTATGTGGGAGACAGAGATTGTGAAGATTGGGGTTGGAGGTCAGCCCAGGCAGAAAGTTTGGGAGATCCCATCCCATTTCAACCAATAAAAGCTGGGCATAGGGCTAGTGAAGTGACTCAAGTAGTAAAGAACCTGCCTAGCAAGTGTGAGGCTTTGAGTTCAAACCCCAGGACCACAAAAAAAAAAAAAAAAAGCTGGACATGGTGGTACACATCTGTAATCCCAGCTATACAGGAAGCATAAATAGGATCAAAGTCAGGCCAGCCTGGGGTTTAAAAATGTGAGACCCTATTTGAAAAATAATAAAGGGTTAGAGATGTGGATCAAGTGGTACATCTGCCTGGTAAGCTCGAAGCCCTGAGTTCACCACCAAAAGGAAAAAAATTTAAAAGAATCACTGGTGTTTTGATCTGATTTGAAATCTAACAGGGGCTTTGTTTTTGTCTTTTCTTAGGTTTGGTGTGGTGGACTTTCTTTGAGTACTGGAATGCAGGTTCCAAGCGCTGTGAGAACACTTCAGAAAAGTGAAAATGGAATGACTGGCTCAGCTAGCAGTCTGAACAATGTTACTCAGTAATGCTTACTCAGAATATGTTTACCCTCCCTCTTGATTGGGTGGCCTTTTCTGTGCTGTTGCTAATCACAGAAAGTTGTGAGTGGTGGAAATCAGGTTTGCTGTGTCTGCTTTAGGCCTGGAATCTGTTAGCTTATGCATCTAGTATGGAGCATTTATAGGAATCTCCTGTGCAATATCATAGAAGCAAGCAGTTATTGAGCAAGACACTGATGTTTTGAATAGAAAATGGGAAAAAGACAGTGTTTAAGTATTTATATAGAAACTCATTTTTGTGTTTCTTAGATTACCTTGGCTCTTTAGTAGGTTTCATTTAAGCTTAGGACCCGGGCTGCAAAAGCTTTTTAAGGCTTGCCTTCCTTCCTCTCTTAAATCCATCTTTGATAAAATTCCCATTTGAATTTGGCACTAAGTGATTATAATTATTGCTGATTTTAACATTATTATTAGGAATGAAAGTTTATAAATAAAGGGCAGAAAACTATATATTACTCCACTTTTCTTAAGAAGGAAGGATGGGAGATGCCTAAAAAATTCTTTACTATATTCTTTTTAATATGATATGGTTTAAACAACTATTTTGAAAAAAAATCTACCTATCTCTGACTTAATTGGCATATGAGTTTTTCAAAGAACCATTCAGAGGTTATTTTTTCCTCAGTCCTTTTGCTTATATTCATTTGCTTTCTAAAGGAGTGTAATACTTCCAAAAATCAATATGGATACCTTTGCCAAACTTGGGGGAATATGTTGAACAAGACATAAAGCCTGAGGTGATTAAGCAGAAAAATCTATTCTTAAAAAGTTGATTAAAGAGGCTGAGTGCTTACCCTGCCTCTTCCCATGGCTTGTCCTGAGCATGTAATAAATCTTGCTCTGTCCTTAAATAAAAAAAAGTCGATTAAAATTTGTAACGCAAGTCCTTTGAGCCAAACTAAAAGTTGTAATTACAGTATTTTAAGAATTCTCTGAGAATTTTAAAGAAATAAGAATGTGTATTTTTCTTAAATTTTGGAAACTTTTAATCTCTGACTGAGCTTCTTTCATTGTTTTAAGTGTATCTCATGCTGTGACATCTTCCCCCAAAAAGAGATCATTGCTGCTAACATTTGAGTTACTTTCAATATAAGGCCTGTGCAATAGTAATAACTCATTCCCTCTTCAAATTTACTGCTTACCGATTAAGACATTTTGTTCCATTGATGAAACAAATAGACCTAGGGTATTTTTTTCCTCAGAGGACAAATATCTGCATTATTATCTGACAACATGCTGGTAATTTTAAGACTTCTCCAAATAAATATTTTAATTTTTGTTCCTTGTATTTTGGAAAATTTTTGAGTATTCTGATCCCTATAGAAAGGCTATTTCCAGGACCTAAGGAAAAAAGGAATTTCCCTTTCATAGACTCAAACCTGAAAGAAGTAATTTAGTGCAGTTGCTTATGTGAATAGCTACACAGTATATTTTAGCAAAATTACACTGGAAAAGCCAATGTTCTTGTATAGAATTTTTTACTATTATGTCTTACATAATTGTGTCTTGTCAAGAATCCAGTGCCTTCTTCCTCTAAGCATGCTCTTGCTCCCTGCCCCATGCGGTGTCAATTGATATTCAGCCAGACAGCATTACATTATATAGTAGTGAGGGCCTTCTGTTGCAGGGAAGTGGGGAAAAGGAAATACTAGTCAGGGGCTGGAGAAGTGCATATGATTCTTTCTTATGCTCATGACATCATTTGAGAGTTTTCACATAAAATTTTCTAATATTCATTTGGAAAATGTATTAATTTCACTGGGAAATTTTCATTTCTCAGTGGCTTTGTAGTAATAAATATATTCAATAAATTCAGAGTCCAGGTTCTCATTCCAAGTAATACTTGCTATTAAATTTTACTATTAGTACTTCAAAATAAGGATCTGAGGGGTTCCCTCTCTCTGCTTCTTCTTAAAGGTCTCTAAAATTAAAGAACTGTGTGGTATTTTATTTTGTTTTAAGAATTTAATTTTGGCTGGGCACCGGTAGTTCATGTCTGTAATCGTAGCTACTTGGGAGGCTGAGATTGGGATAATCATAGTTTGAGGCCAACCCAGGCAAATAGTTTGTGAGACCCAATCTCCAAACAACCAGAGGAAAATGAACTGGAGGTGTGACTCAAGCAAAAAACCCAAAGTTCAAACCCCAGGTTCCACCAAAAAAAAAAAAAAGAATTTTATTTAAGTTAAGCAGAGAATATTTGTTAAACTTATTTTCAGACTAAAAATAACATAGTGCCTATCTAAAGATAACTGTTAATTTGATCATGATATATGACATTTTCATTGACATTTGTGTTAAAAATATTGAGCTCTTTTGCTCAACTTAATACATTGTAGAAAGTTGGTAAACCCTTTCAAACACTCTTTATTATTTTATTTACCTTTTTGTTTTGACACGTCAAACATGACTGCTTTCTATAAAGGAAATGCATGAGAGGTTGACTGTAATGGCTATTTCACAGGTGTAAAAATTATGTTTTAAAAAAACATGCACTGAGTATTTCATTTCCCTTTAGCAAATGAATTCCAGACCTGTTTTTATTAAACTGGATATAGAAATGAAAGAGCTGCCTTATGCACTTTAGAAAAAGAATTTTTCTACAATTCATTTTGACTCTTTCAGCTGACTATGTCACATACATCTTTAACTTCTGGCAAATATGTATATACTAATCATTTAATCGTTAGTGCACATAGAAATTAAATATACAGTGATTCTTTGAATGTTCCAGGTATAGGTAAATGAATTAGAAGTATTAAGGGCATGTCTGTTTGTAAGTGGGTTTAGTTGATGACATCTGTACCGTTTTGAGTGTTATACAGTTAAACTTGGCCAACTTTGTTCTGCAAATAGTAATTTTTCTCCACGTTATATAAAACATAGTTTTCATTTATTTATTAATTTATGAAATTAAAGCATCAACAGTATCATGTATAATTTGAATTTGGGGGCTGATCCATGGTGGTATAAACAATAAAAGTATTTGTGATGAAATCTTCTAATTAGGCTAAGATATTCTATTTCATGACATCTAGAATGATTAGGTTTTCTCTATATTCTTTCCCATAAAATTGTAGTTATTTATGTATTTTGTTTGTTTTTTAAAAATTTGGAAAGATTTAGAAAAGGCTGTATATGTAAAATTATTATTCCAAAGAGTATTAATTTTAAAAGACAGGATAGACTTCTTACTATGAATTATATGATTCTAGGCTAAAAAAACCTATTTTTAAATCATCATAATTCCTATTTTAACAGCATATTTGTTAGATCAGTCTTCATTCATTGACTAGTTCATACAACAAATATTTTAGTTTCTATGCTATGGCATTCAAACTTTGATTACTTTGTATTCACATTTCCAAAACTAATAAAGATTAATTTACTGTTCACCTCATTCTGCTGCTTTTGAGTTGTGTGATAGAGACTGTATTTAAAAAATGTTTTGCTAATAATTCAGAAGTTTTTAACCATTTGTTGTAGCTTGTAAAAGAGACCTTCAAATTAACTGCATATAATATAGTTCACTTTTATATAGTCACATAAATAGGTCTGAAAAATTTGTTTCTTATTTTTACACTAGATATATTCTTTCAGAGAAAAACTTAATAGTTATCATAAATTTACAAATGTCCAGGTACTCACAGGTTTATTTTTAACAAAATGTATCTTTCAGCACTAAAGTTTAATTATAACACGTCATAAATGTTTTCTTCATCATCACAGCAAGATTACCTCATGTTCAGTAGTTTTAGTTTTGTGTATCATGTAGTATTCATATTCTGAAATTATAATTCTGATGCCATATATGATAGCTTTGTTACCTGGAATATATGATTAACCTAAATACTTTAATGATTTTGAATTAGAGTTTAAGCAGATCACTTTTGGTATCTGTGATTTTTTATTGAAAGACATTGTTGGACACACCATATAAAAGGCTCCTGTTGGCTTAGTAAATAAATACCAGAAATTGCCATGGTACTTAGACCATCAAATTATTAAACAAAAGAGTATTTGTTATTTCTAGGTCAGTATAGGGTACTGATTCTTAATGATTTAAGGTATGTTTATTTAAATTAATATGTTTTCTTGATATAGTACCTAGTCAATCTCAGTTGTTCCTTAGGAATAAAAACAGGATTTTGCAGTATGTAGGCAGAAGGTAGGTGAGTGTGTTTGCTTTGGTTTGAAGCTTAAATTTGGACTACTTTTTAAATAAGTCAAATTGTTAAAGTGATTGGCAAAAGGCAGTTTTATTAATACTGGAACTTTTTGGAGAGCACAGGACTATGAGGAGAATCCATCTTTTTTTTAAAAGACATTTCCAATATCTCTAAGGTACCAAAGCACCGAGTCTAATTCACCTTTTAAGGGAGACTCCTTAAAATCAAATTTATAACTAAGTCATACTAAAGATATATAATAGCTGAAGTTTTGGAGTAATTTATATTAAAAGCCACTAGTCTTTAAAAATGTCTGTGTATGAAATAAAAAAGATTTGGGCATCATTCCTTTTAAAGTATTTAAATTACCATAGCTTTACTGTATACTAGATCTATGACCTTTGTGTAAATCATCCATCACCTTTGGGCCTCTGTTGCCTTACTTAAAATACTTGTAACTTATTCCACCTACCTCACAGGGCTGTTGTGAGGACTAAAATGAGATGGAGTGTGTGAAATTACAGCTTCAACAACTGTAAAGTCCTATTTGTAAACGTAAGGTGTTATTTTTAGTTGCTGATGGATCTAAGTGTTTGGATACTTCTAAATGCCATTTATTTTGATAAAGCATGTTCTTAAAGTGGTATCATCAGTGATTTAAAATGTAATTCTAAAAATGA
Organism: Castor canadensis; assembly: GCF_047511655.1. Lineage (NCBI taxonomy): Eukaryota > Metazoa > Chordata > Mammalia > Rodentia > Castoridae > Castor > Castor canadensis. Next base: position 28,123,703 of record NC_133398.1, on the reverse strand, counting down.
AACCTCCTGTATTAAAATGCCCTTTAATATTAATTTACATTGTGCATGACTTGTGGTCTTTTTATATTTTCTCATCAATTTCAAGAATTTCTAGAGCTGTAAAAGATCGCCCACAGCATTAAAGCTTGAGTGTAGAATAGCATAAATAAACAGATTAATTAAGCTACTTTTCCATCCAGGAATTTGCACTTTCAATTTAAGACTGTTTAGTGCCACATGCAAAGAGTGAATTTGGCCTAAATTTTTCCAGACTACCAAATGATTCAGCAGTTGTTGTCACTGGGTAAAATGATAATAAGGTATGCCTACTGAGCATTTGACAATGTTGTTGCCTTGTCTTTAAAAGAAAATAAAATGAAGCATTTCAAAACCTTCTAGGTTAACATATATCATTTAGTACCTCTCTTGATATATCTGTTGTTTTATGTTGGATTTATTTATTTTGGGTTTACAAGTTATCTTAATCTACAGATTTTGGTATGTATTATCTGGATATGATTTTACTATGCAGTTATAATAAAAATCCTAATTCCTCAGGTTTAACCTTTAAGCTATGGACAAGACCATTAATAAACTACTTCTGATATACCAAGTGCTGCAAAATAGTTTTTTAATGAGCACATTGCCTCACTTTTCTGAGAAACAATATGGAGCTTTTAAAATGGTTTTTTACTTTAAAATAGGGTATTCAAAATGGAGTAACTTGTATATTGAAATGATTGTATGTTCTGTATAGAATGCCCCAGTTAACCTGTATTATTTATACACCTGTATTATCTCATTGAAAAATTAAACTTTTTTCCTTGCTTTCTTTTGCTTCAGTGCTTAATATTCATCAACTTTTATTTAAAGATCTACAATGTGTTGTTGGGAATGAGAATATTTAAAAATTCATGGTACTTTTTGCCCAAGACATTATTAGAGCAGTGCTATTTAACAGAATTACATGAAATGATGGAAAGTTCTGTATTTGTCCTGTCTAATATGGTAGCCTCTAACCACAGGCAGCTACTGTGACAAATGTACTGAACAACTATATTTTTAATTTTAATTTAATTAAACACAAAGTAGTACATGTTGCTGGTAGCAACTGTTTTGCATAGTATAGCTCTAGAAGCTGTACTATGAACAAAAATGAAACCTGCTGTATATAACTAATTAGGAATTTCTATCTTTAAAGTCTGTCACATCTTGGGTTGCATTTTGGTAGATGGTAACTAAGAGTCAGAATCAGAGCCTAAATAAACCTGTTTAAAAATTAGTATTCTAATTTGAAGCAAGTTTAGGAGAAAAAAGAATATCAACCAATGACTAAGTGAGATTGTATCTCTCATTTCTGAGATCTTTTTCACCAGAGAAGGATGAAAGGAAACTGGATAATCTTGTGTTATGGGAAGAGGAATGTGACAAAGGTACTGGGAAAGGAGTACCCTTATATAGAAGGACTAGGTAAGGGTGCAACTTTTCTGGAGAATAATTTAACAATGTCAAGATTTTAAATCCACATAACCTTGAAAAGTTAATTCCTTTTCTAAGTATTTCTTTTACATATAAATTCACAAATAAGCCAACATTCACTATAGTATTACAATAGTAAAATAAAAGCAATCTGACTACTAATTGAAGAAAGACAAATCTGGATGACCCTGGAGGCAAATATCTTTTCCTTTTGTGGTTGTTAGGCAAAGAACTGGCCTGACAGCTCTGAGCTACCTCAATAAATGAATATACAACCAGAATTTTGAAGGTTCACTTTATAACTTGCTGCATCAGCAAGCTACCGTTGTCATGTAGTGGGGTGGATACATTCTATACACACACACATACACACACACACAAAGGAAATGTTATAAATATAGGCCTGTTCCCAGCTATTCAGGAGGTGGGTATCAGGAGTATCAAGGTTTGAGGCCAGTCCAGGCAAAAAGAGATCCCATCTCAACTAACAAGCTGGGTGTGGTAGTGTGTGTTTGTGGTCCCAGGTAAGCAGAAGGCATAGGTAACTGCCTCAGGCAAGAAATGAAACATCCTCTCTGAAAAATATCTCCAAGCAAAAAAAGGGCTGGGGGCATGGCTCAGGGGCCACAGCACCTAACTAGTAAGCAAGTTTCTGAGTTCAAACCTCAGTACCACCAATAAAAAAACAATTGTGGGAGTTGGTGTCCTCAATTGGAGCTTTTTCGGTGGTATGCCAGCCCTGGCTGGGATCTCTGTAGGACAAGAGCTTGGGAAATCAGGTGCATTTCTACTTTTCTGTCCAATTTTTCCTTATTTATACTACATGGTAATAATAGTATATTTATGCCAATTATGGACAAGGTCACCACAAGAGAGACTGATTATGGGGCTTCCATGTAACCCTTCACAGCTAGTAAAATATTTGTTATCAATGAAAGGACATTTTATTTGGTGGTTAGGTCCTAGCTTCTTAGACTTAAAATGTCAGGCTTGGTATCTATTACTGTTGCTCCAAAACCCACTTGCATGCACACACCTGAGTGACTTTTGAAAGATGGATGCTTTACTTGTAAAAGAGGCTGTTTTTACTCATCTTTGTACCCTGTTTCCAACCCAATTAAACATACTGATTTTTACAGTGAGCTGGTCTCAACAGCTGAACCTCTGGTATGCTTGAGCAGTATTTTTGTCATCAGTAGACTTGTATGTTTACCTTGTTAGCTGTTTGTTCCTAAGTCTGTTTATGCCAGTGGCAGTCATTGTTATATAATTTAAATATATGAACCAGTGGGAAGAAGGTGTAAAGTTACTTATAAGAAAAGTGAGAAACTTTAGAGATAAAGAGCTTAAAAAAAGTTGCTGACAGGTTATATCCAACATAATTATAAATGATAGAGGAAAATTACACCCCCAGAAAATCAGGACCTCAAATTCAAGTTCCTTCCTTTGTATCTTTAAGAAAAACTATGAGCTCCAAACTTAAAAAACCTAGCTCAAATCAAAAGATTGTCTAGAGTAATCCTCTACTTTAACTACCTTTTTATAGGTTGGTAGAGAATGAGATTTGCTATATACTTGAAAAGTACTCACTTCTAAAAAAGACTGGTAATTTTTTTCTTTTCTAGTTACTTTTGTAATTTTGAAAAAGACAGAAAAGTAGAGTGGGCTCACTTCTGTAATCCTAGCTACTTGGGAGGCAAAGATTTGGAGGATCATGGTTCCAAACCAGCCAGCAGCAAATAGTTCTCAAGACCCTATTCTCAAAAAAATCCATACATAAAAAGGGCTAGCAGAGTGGCTGAAGCCATAAGAGTGCCTGCCTAGCAAGTGTGAGGCCCTCAATTCAAACCCCGGTGCTGCCAAAAATAAAAAGCATGATCAGTTTATGCTCATCACTTAGATTTATCAGTTAACTATTTGCCATATTTGTGTTGCCTGTTTTTTTAGATTTCACCTGCAAGTACTGCAGTATGCCTGAATGATGACTTAAAAAAAAAAAAACAAAACAGCCACATTCCATTAAAATTTTTAGAAAAAATAGTAAATCTTTACTATCGTCTAATGTCTCAGTCCATACTAACATTTCGGTTATTTCAAATTATCCTTTTATGGTTGGCTTACTCATATTAGGATCCAGACATGTTGCATTTGATTAAGTTTCTGATTTTGTAGTAGTGTTCCCCTTAAATGTTTTTAAATGACATTGATATCAGAAACTGGGATGTTGGTTTTGTAGAATGTACTACAATCTGAAATTAGCTGATTGCTTCGCTATACCCTGTGCTAGAGATCAAGAGTTTTGATTAAATGCAACTTCATGAGCAATACTGACAGCAGCTATCTCCCACTCTATGCCCGGTCTTAACTAATGCTGCCCAAACCGCAAGTCAGGGAGCTATTCTGAATCCCATTCTGCTTGGCACATGCACCGAAAAACTTATTCGCTGTTCATCTGACGATTACATGAAGCTGTTATTCTGGATTGTGTCTGGCGAACTCTCACACTTGGGGCAAACAGCTCAGCTGGTGTCTCTTCAATTCATCGTCCACTGAAAGGTTTTCCTAAAATCTCAGGTTGCCTCGTGCTCTTCTGTACTTATTAGGTAAGCAACGGATGAAAGAGCTTTGGCTAACTGACTAGAAAAAAAAAAAAGGATTAACTTGGGGAGGTGCAGTAGCAAGAGCTGTAGACAAGCTGAGACTAGGTCCGGACCAGGAACATCAGCACCATCCGGGCCAGTGTCCGCGGCTCTGCACTTGACGGCCGCTTTTGCGGCAGTTGCTGTGACTGCCGTAAAGCAGAGTTGCCGCCGCCGCCGCCGCGCTCTGTGATTGGACTTCGGCCGGCGCCTTCTGACGGGTCTCGCCAGAAGCTCGGGTGACCTCACCAGGCGTCTCCCAGTCTTCTGGGCACCCAGGCTCGGTAGCTCCCAGGCCCTGGCCAGTTCTTCCCACGCTCCCGGGCGTATCAGCAGGTAACAGCCTCATCCTGAGACAAATGGAGGTTTGTAGGGTGATTGAGACGCCTACAGGAAGCGGATTAGGATAGGGACATTTGAGCGAGTCATCTGCATGCACCGGAGGAATGAGCTCGCGGGGAGGCCAGGCCGGAATGTGACGCCAGCTAAGGTTGGGTCCCAGCGGGGGAGGACTTGATGCCTGCGAGGAAGGGAGAAGTTCTGTGGGCAGTAGGGAGCTGCAGCCGCTTTACAGAGAAGGCGCTTCCCCGGGCTCAGCTTCCCATCCTTTCGGAGGAGAATACTGAGCACCCCTTTGTGTGTTACAGATAAGGTCACACTGCGAGCCTTGGTAAATAAAGTTCCATATGGCTTTGGGGCCTGCCTTTCGTTTGCATTGTCACTTGGGAGAGGACGGGAAAGATGGGATATGCATAGACGTGACTGTTAGACGCTTTGCCTAGGAGCCAGAGAAACAAACGCGGATTTCATCCCCATCGCCCATTTCTCAAGAAGCATGAGACAAGCCGCTGTTCTTTGGACCCGTTTTGTTTTCTCAGGTGTAAAAAGAGGACCTAAATGATAGTCCAGACTTTTTGTCTTTTGAAGATTTCCAGTGACTAAAAATCAACCTATGAACAAATATTCAAGTGAGAGATAGAGCAGTAGTTTAGGAATTGGGAAAAGAGGGGATCCCAGAAGAAAAGGCTGTGATTGAATTGAGCTGGACTCTGAGGAGGAATAGGGGTTTTTTTTTTTTTTCATTTTTCTTTTATTATTCATATGTGCATACAAAGCTTGGTTCATTTCTCCCCCCTGCCCCCACCCCCTCCCTTACCACCCACTCCGCCCCCTCCCTCTCCCCCCCCAATACCCAGCAGAAACTATTTTGCCCTTATTTCTAATTTTGTTGTAGGGAGAGTATAAGCAATAATAGGAAGGAACAAGGGTTTTTGCTGGTTGAGATAAGGATAGCTATATAGGGCATTGACTCACATTGATTTCCTGTGCGTGGGTGTTACCTTCTAGGTTAATTCTTTTTGATCTAACCTTTTCTCTAGTACCTGTTCAGGAATAGGGTTTGAATGGTTAGGAACCATCTCTGGGCGAGCATCATGTATAAAGATATAAACATTAGTGATAGCATTCATATTTTAGTGTCTATTTGTAGGGATATATTTAGTGAGAGTAGATGATTTGAGGATAGAAATGAATGGTAAAGGGACTCTAAGTGGAAGGAAAGTGCAATGCTGTAAGAGGGAAGAAAATGAGGGAAATGTCAGAACAGGACTTGATTTCTGGATCTACATGGTTGATACTTTGAACATGGTTTTGACAAAAAAGAAAAAGGGAATTCTACTGAATTCCAACATATGATAGTGTGGGGGGAGTAAAACAATTCAGGCTATAGCTCTGGTGTTGTTGAAAAGTCTGTAAGGATGGAGAGCTTTCTTCTGGAGGAGGAAAGGAAGATAGCTCATTTTGAACTTTAAATTTGAGATGTAAGAAATAGAGTTGAAAATACAGGCAGTGAGAACACAGACTGAAATTTAAATGGTAAGTTTTCTTTTTGAGGTGAGAGTTAAAAATCTTTAGAATGGGTTTGCTTTGAGGAGAGATTGTAGGAAGAGGAACTTACAGGATGTACCCACAGATACGAGGCTAGAAAGAAATTGTTGAAGGAGGCATATAGATCTTGGATCTAAGAGTAAGGACTCCTTTTAGAAAACAATATAGTCATAGATTATAGGTAGCCAATTGTTACTGAAATTATTAATAATTTACAACAAATATTAAGCACCACTTTGGAACTCTAGCAGAATATAATTCAAATAGATAAAAATTTCCACTGCCTGTATGATTGTCTACACAGAAGCAATATCATTTACATATTTATCAACAAATATGTTTTTCAGTTACTATGTGTGACACACACCTGTCATCCCAACTACATGGGAGACATAAGTTGGAGCATTTTAGCCCAGGCAAAAGCAAAAATGCTGATATGCTACCTGAAAAATAACTAAAGCAAAAAAGGCTGGGGCATGATTCAAGTGGTAGGGCACCTGCCTAGCAAGCACAAGGCCCTGAGTTTAATGTATAGATCACTACTTTTCAAAGCTTAATATACATATCGATCACCTGAGGATTTTTGCTAAAATGTACACTATGAATCTGTTGATATGCGGTGAGACCTGAAAATTCTGTGTTTCTAACAAGTTCCAATATGATAAAATTTCTGTATTTCTAACAAGTTCCAACGTGATGCTGATATTGGTGGTCTGAGGGCCATGCTTTTATGTGACAAGGATCTAGATCATGACTAGCAAATGTGGCAGTTATTAAGCCACTTATTGTCTGTCATATGCTTTTCTTAAGATGAAAAATTTGCATTTGTTATTTATGCTCATTATAAGTATATTGGGGTAATTTAGAAAACCTTAAAAAACAATATAAAAGTAATCCCTGATTCCACCTGAAAACAATCATTGTTAAATTGGGGAACACCCATCTAGATTATATATGTATATATATTTGGTCTTTAAATGTTACGCTATATCCTTAATATACTCTGAACCCTGTGTCTGATTCTAGTAATCTTATAGTTTTACCCAATACCCAAATGTCCTCATAAAACAGTTAAGTACTTGCATTTTGAAAGGAAGATTTTACATACTTAAAAGTAGCTTGATTTAACATTATTCTGTAACTCCAAAAATGAGAAGATGTTAGCATAATTAAGGTTTATAACATGTGGGCTATTGTAAATGAATATTTGTTAATTGAGCTGTAGGATGAGAGAAGAATTTTTAAAGTTTTTTAATGAAAAAATTAATTGTATTCACATAAGACAAACAATAATGAAAAAGAAAAGTCCCTATACTCCTTCCAGCCTAAAGACAATCCCACCTATCTTTACTTCCTTTCTGATCCAACCCCTCTTACCTAGGTCTTTGATTGCAGACAGTCTTTTCAAAACATCCTTATAGCATAGTCATTCAAAAAGGAGTCAAGATTTATGATTTTTCTGGAGTGTCAAACAGAGACTATTTTTTAAAAAATCTATTCTTAAGTTTCAGCATGTTGAGGTAGAGGTTATGTTGCTCTCCCTATGTTACTTTTAAATGCTTGAGACTTGGAACTAGGTTATAGGCTTTAAACTCAAAGACATTTTTCATATTCTGTTTTATGATAGCCCAGAGAACCTTCCTTTAAATAGTTTTATGCACTTGAGCATTGTGTGTTGTATTAGTATATTTAGCATGCTTGCTATTACTTGATATTAATTCAGCCAGTTTTAGGCTAGTGGGGGACATGAGTCATGCACACTAGTGGCTATAATTCAAATAGAAAGTAGTAAAAACCTTAAAAGTTAGTTGCCTTTTATGCTTTCTAGTGCTTGTGCTTCACCCTTCATAGCAATTATAATGTATTATTATTGTCTCTAGTTATCTCTAATTGAGTCTACACAAAATAGACTAGTGAGTCTTAATAAATGTGGAAGTCATAAGAGATGGGGCTTATGCATTTTGGAAAACTTCCTATCCTTTTTAGGTACATCACACCCTCCACCACCATCACTACTGCCTTTCCTCTTTTGAAAGCTCCCATGCACATCCTTAAACTCTCAGAAGATAGAGAACCATGTCATACCATTTTATCTCCTGTGCTTAGCATTGTGTGAGTGTGTGTTGAGGGGGCAGGGAATCTATAAGTACACAAAAACTGTTTCTTGTAAGAAGGTAAAACTTCCTTTAAAAGTAAGAATAATCACTTCTGACTTTGGAAGAGGATTGAAGACTATTTAAAAAAGGTACTTTGAGAGGCCCTATGAAAAGGACTGTTGTAATTGGATTTATGGAAGTGGATGAGAACATTTCAGAAAAGAAAGTAGTAATGAGCAACAACACAGACACAGGAAAGCATGGGACATGTTCCAGGAGTACTTGAGCAAAAACTGTAAGTGTGAATTGGGAAAAAGGTTAGTAAGTTTGCCTGTATTCAGTCAAATTGTGAATACCCCCATATGGAACTTTATATGTAGGTGGTAGGAGACCATTGAAAAATTTTGGTTGTGGCATATGTTGATACACTTGTCAGCAACTTGCTTCATCTGTTAGTGTGTAAGAAGAACTATGGTTAAAGAAAAAGTGGAGACAGGGACATCAGTTACAATTAAAACATTAAGTGCAATTAAGGTCTAATTAGGATGACAGTGAAGGAAAAAAAAGGAAGATAATGCCAGAGACATTGTAGGTTATATCAACAAGCTTTGACCTCTTTTTAGAAATATCGTATTACTCATTTTTAAGTGGTTACTATCTTAATGAAAAGACAGTGTGATAGTACAAAGGAACTTGTAGACAGCGCTCTACCATTTGAGCAACACCTCCAGCCCAACAAGAAACATTTGACAAGTAATATTCCTCCTTGGTCACTGAATTACCTGGGCACTTAATAAAGTTAATTGGCCATCATCTTGATAAAAATATAAACTATTGATAATATGTTTTAGAGTTCTTTTTTCATATAAGAACCATGAACTAGAGATGTGTCCCCCCAAAAAGAACAGGATATTAATTTGGACTTTGTCTGTAGTAGTTTATAGAGGCCACTTAGTAGTTGGGCTTAGAAAAAGCTGAGTTATAGCACAATCTAATTACCACTAAATTATCAGGGAAACTAAAATATGACCTCAAAGCCAGACTGTCATTTGACAACTGTCTTTGAACAATACAAAAACTCAAGGTAAGTAGTAACTTAAATTCTTTTTGATAAACTACAAGAAGATAAAAATCAGTCACCCATAAATGATCAGAGATTATCAGCAATGGAATTGGCTAAGAACATTGTAGGAATAAGAATAAAGTAACAGATTCATCATTATGGAACAGAATAGAGCTATAACAAAGAAGAAATAACTAGTAACAGGATTAAAAGAGAAAAGAAGGCAGAAAGTGACATAAATATGCCACTTTCTTATTTTGTAACTGGAGAACAAAAGATATGCAAAGCCTGGACATCAAATAGTAGAGGTGTGAGTATATTTGAAGGAATAATGGTAAACACTAGAAGACCTAAATATAACATTTAAGCAAAACCAAATATTAGAGAAGAGATAGGAAGACGTATGTCTCTATTTAATTTCTTATTCTAAAGAAATAATCAGCAATGGGACCAAAGATGAACGAACAAAAATGTTTATCATGGCATTCTTTACACTTAAAGATACTGAGAACATGCTTGGGATATTTATGAAAACTTACAACATTCTAAATCATGCACACAAAAACCCTCAGAAAACAATGAAGAGCTATCATACTGACTATATTCCTTGACTGAAACTTTTGAAGTTTTCTCTGTGTTCTCAGTATGGTGAGCAGCGTCTCTAGGAACCTGGAGGAAATGCATGAGGTCCCAAGCTAGGTCTTCTGAATAGGAAACTTTGGAGAAGACCCTCTTCTAATCCCCCATTGGTCAGAATGTGCTGAGGAACTTTAGATAATTTTTTCTTTGCTGTTGCTGATGATTAGAGGTAATAATAATAATATAAGCTTTTTTCTCTTCAGAAATATCTCTTTGTTCACAGAAAACAAGATTATCTTCCTATCCAAAAAGATGAAAACAACTGGGTTACTGTCAAAAGACAACCAAGTGAACACCCCAGACTAATGAGTAGAATCAATAAGAACGTGATTTTGGCGCTTTTAACATTGACAAGTTCTGCGTTTCTGCTGTTTCAGTTGTACTATTACAAGCATTATTTGTCAGCAAAGGTAATTATTTTTCTTTATCATTAGACTTCATGTTAGCTTTACATTTTCTTTTTTTTTTTCTTTTTTCATTTTTCTTTTATTATTCATATGTACATACAAGGCTTGGTTCATTTCTCCCCCCTGCCCCCACCCCCTCCCTTACCACCCACTCCGCCCCCTCCCTCTCCCCCCCCTCAATACCCAGCAGAAACTATTTTGCCCTTATCTCTAATTTTGTTGTAGAGAGAGTATAAGCAATAATAAGAAGGAACAAGTGTTTTTCTGGTTGAGATAAGGATAGCTATACAGGGAGTTGACTCACATTGATTTCCTGTGCATGTGTGTTACCTTCTAGGTTAATTCTTTTTGATCTCACCTTTTCTCTAGTACCTGTTCCCCTTTTCCTATTGGCCTCAGTTGCTTTAAGGTATCTGCTTTAGTTTCTCTGCGTTAAGGGCAACAAATGCTAGCTAGTTTTTTAGGTGTCTTACCTATCCTCACCCCTTGCTTGTGTGCTCTCGCTTTTATCATGTGCTCATAGTCCAATCCCCTTGTTGTGTTTGCCCTTGATCTAATGTCCGCATATGAGGGAGAACATACGATTTTTGGTCTTTTGGGCCAGGCTAACCTCACTCAGAATGATGTTCTCCAATTCCATCCATTTACCAGCGAATGATAACATTTCGTTCTTCTTCATGGCTGCATAAAATTCCATTGTGTATAGATACCACATTTTCTTAATCCATTCGTCAGTGGTGGGGCATCTTGGCTGTTTCCATAACTTGGCTATTGTGAATAGTGCCACAATAAACATGGGTGTGCAGGTGCCTCTGGAGTAACCTGTGTCACAGTCTTTTGGATATATCCCCAAGAGTGGTATTACTGGATCAAATGGTAGATCCATGTCTAGCTTTTTAAGTAACCTCCAAATTTTTTTCCAGAGTGGTTGTACTAGTCTACATTCCCACTACTAGTTCTCCTTTGTAGTATATAAAATCAATTCTATTTTTTAATTTTTGTAGAAACATTTCTGAAGGATTATCGTCTTTGTGGGATGTGACAAGCAATTCAAAATTACAATGAATCCTGAGTTCAACCCTCAGTATTGCAAAAAATAAAAAAATTACAGCCAGTGGCTCACGTCTGTAATCCTAACTACTTGTGAGGCTAAGACTGGGCGAATTGAGGTTCAAGCCCAGCCCAGGATAATACTTCACGAGATCCCATCTCCAAAATAACTAGAGCAAAATGGACTTGGAGGTGTGGCTCAGGCGCTGGGCACCTGCTTTGCAAATGCAAAGCCCTGTGTTCAAAGCCTAGTCCCACTAAAAAATTTTTTTAAAAAGTAAAATAGAAATGGTAAAAAAAATTACAGTCAAATGTTCATGTAATTGCATACTCAAGTTAGAAGTGCCAAGTTTCAGTGTTTAATCTATTGAAATTTTCTGGTATAGTTATATAAAAATATTCAACAGAAAATCCATTAGTTAAATGTATTTAGTGACAAGTAGTTTGTTTTACTATTGTGTATATTTTAATTTAGCATCTACCAGAGGAAGAGTAATCATATAAGTTACTTTATATGTGTAGGCATAAAGATGTAGAAATAATGATTTGGAAACTTAGTTGCTTCTTCTAGGAATAGTAAGTGTCTGCAGGACTGTTGAGAAGGACTGCAAAACTTTCCAGATTAGATTATCCTGATATCTATCATTGATTAGGGATGAAGGGATATTTGCTAATTTGGAGTTAAGGAAGGCCTATTTCTACTTATATTTAATTTAAGAGCATTACCAGAGAGTTCCTTTGGCCCTTGCTGGTTATATAAGGCTGGCTTTTCTATTATCCACTAGATTAATAAAATTAAAGATAAGGAACTAGTATTATTTTATCTATTGGATTTGCTAAAATTCTGTAGGTGGGTTATGGCTGACTCTTCAGAGGCAGAACAACCCTCCAGGTCTCTAAATTACAAACCCCTGCAGTGGAGTAGTCTTTTGAGCATTTTCTTGGGCCTCAGCTTTGAAGTACAGATGCTCTTCAATTTACAATGAGATTATGTCCTGATAAGCCCATCATAAGAAGCTGGAAATATTATAAGTCAAAAGTGCATTTAAAGCTGGGTGCTGGTGGCCCACATCTGTAATCCTAGCTACTCAGGAGGGAAAGATCAGGAAGATTGCAGTTTGAAACCAACCCAGGCAAATAGTTTGCAAGACCCTATCTAGAAAATACTCAACACAGAAAAGGGCTGAAGGGGTGGCTTTAGTGGTAGAGTGTCTGTCTAGCAAGCATGAGGCTCTGGGTTCAAACCTCAGTACCACCAAAGTGCATTTAATATGCCTAACCTACTGAATACTGTATATTAGCTTAGTGCTCTGTAGAGTATCAGTTGTATACCTCTGTGATCTGACTGACTGGCAGCTGTCCAGCATTGTGAGAGTACTCTAGCCCAGGAAAAGATAAAAAATCCAAATTTGAAGTACAGTTTCTACAGAATGAGTATTGCTTTCACCCCATTGTAAAGTCAAAAAATTGTGATAAGTTAGGGTCCATTCATAACTGGCTTACAGCTCATCAAAAAGGAAAAAAGATTCTGTAAGACCCACTAGAAAATGTGTAACTGTTCCTCATTTTTTACTGCACCTAATAGGATAGTGGGTTTATAAATCTGTGTGCTTTTGCTTATTCAATCTGTACTTATTGATCACCCATTATACTCAGGGTACTTAGCAGGAAAACTGAGATAAATAGAATAAAAATCTTACTCTCAAAAATTTATAATTTGGCATCAGTGGATCATGCCTAGCTACTCAGGAGGCAGAGGTCAGGATTATTGTGGTTTGAAGTCAGCCCAAGGCAAATACTTTATGAGACCCTATCTTGAAAAAAATTCTTCACCGAAAAAGGAGGGCTGGTGTTGTGGCTCAAGGTGTAGGCCCTGAGTTCAAGCCCCAGTACCTCAAAAAACAAAAAAAACCCTCACAATTTGGTAGGTGTAGGAACAGCAGTAATTCCTCTTTCAGTTATTTGGCTTTCAGTTAGTCATTTCACTTTTTTGAGCTTCCATTTCTTTAAATGGGGCTACTAGCAACTTTGCTGTTGAAATAATACATGATGCATCTAACTTTAGTGTTTAATACAGAGTGGATGCTTAGAAGATGATAGCTGTTAATAGCTATGTTTCCTTGTCCTGTTAAGGTTTACATTATACTGAGATGAATAAAATTGAACTCAATTATTACAGTGTCCTTAGGAGCCTACATGTATCACCTTTTCATAAGTGAGTTAACTAGGATCCAGGCATATTAAGTTTGTTGCTCATGATTACCAAATGAAGGTCCTAAAACTTATGACTTCACTTATAGAACTACTCTGACATGTAAATGAAAATATATTCCAAATAATTCTTTTAAATTAATAAAAGAATATATATAAATGAGATGGCCTTAAGGAATGCAACAGAAAATAATAAGATTGATGCCTAAGTGGAGGGAAGACAAAGAAAAGTTTGTATAAAGCACTGAGTAATCCAAACCTTATATTCTTGACACCTGTGCCTGCAGATATTGGCTGTTCTTGTTACCTACAAGGTCACTTATAGGGTTGTATGCTAGGATAGCGTTGCATTATATTTAGTAATCTGTGTTTTGGATTGGAAGGAGGAATGACTTGAAAGATGAGTTTGTATTTCAAATTTGACAGTAATTATTTACAGTGAACAATTTTTTACACCATCATGAGAACTGGAAATTAATCTTTTATTCATTTAGGTCATGTGAAACAAAAGTTTTTGAAATTTTTTAATCAGTCACTTAGTAATTTTCCTTGATCTTTGACTATGGGGGGGCTCACTCCATTTTACTCTAAAGGAAAAAGGTCATTGCTGGAGGATGAATATTACATTTGGCAGTCTGGTCTAATATGGCAAGCTTTGATAAATACTAGTGTCCCTCTTCTCCTACCCTCTACTATTTTTGCCTTTACTGAGGAAAAAGGTGAAAGAATTTCTTGCATTAGAATGAAAAGATTTTTGAAATTTTTCCATTTATTCTCAGACTTTAGACTGTAGTTTTCAGGCCAAATAGCTGTAATAAACTCTTTAATAGACGCAGCTTCCTCACCATTGACGATCATATTTATGAGTTCAGTGGCTTAGGACTAAATAAAAGAGTGATGTTTCTACTAGAGGGAAAGGTGCTGAGAGGCAGAAGGCGAAGGCTACCTGGAGGGTATTATGGCTAGTGTTTCTGATTCTTAGGTTTGCTAATTTATAAAAAATTGAAAAAATCAGTTATTGAAGACTTTAAAATTTTTAAAAAAATAAGTACTACCATGTCATTTTACAGGGGTATGTTTAAAGATAATATGAGTTAAGAATTTAGAGTTTTAGTTCCTGTAAGAAACTGAGGGATACTGCCTGTAAAAAGTACCAGAATTTTTTCTTAGATCTTTACTTCCATTTCTACAGTGCTTTTTCTTTCATGGCGTATTTTAGCTTGACTCAGTTATCAGTGGAGTCTGTAGCCACCAGATTATTTCTACCAGCATCTTACTCTGCCTGTCCACTGACTTATTTATTTCCCTTAAATTTTCATTCCAAGTATCTCCCAGGCAATGTTTTGGAATAACTATAGTCTTTTTTCCTTTTTTAACCTATTGACTTTAACTGTATGGCCATTTTAGACCAGCCATTCATTTGTTGAGTATTTGTTGAAAACTTACAATACACCAAACACAATATTAGGCTGTGAAACAAAATGGTGAATGAAGTTCAATCATTGCTTTCCAGGAACTCACAAATTGGGGGGCTTTGAGGTTAAGAGAGATTAAGACACAAACAGAAGATATATAAGCAAATAATAGTATAATATTTCCTTTTTCAAAGCACATGTCATCAGTCTCCATTTTGAACACTTCAGTACTTAAGAACTCTTCTGTCCCTAGTGTGTCTAGTTTTGTTTAACCTGCTATTGTTAGTTATTTTTCCTTCTGAAGTACCAATATAACCAAGTTCACCACATAGCATACCTGTGGAATAAGATATAAACTTCATAGCCCAGTATGTAGGATATTCTGTGTTTGCCTCTCCAGACCTTTCTTCATCATACTCTGTGACTTGGGAGGCTGACTTCCATGGACTGCATTAGCTGAGCTCCTTTGCCCTTTGGTTTCCAGTTGGGTTCAGCCAGTGGGAAACATCAGCTGGAGATTGGAGACTAGGAAGAAAAAGAGGTCAGGCTATTTATTCTCTTGGTTTTCTGTATGGTCATTTGTTACTGGTGACTGCATTCCCCCTATACGCTGCAGTTGGAGCCATGGGGTGCCAGTAGCTCTTCCTTTCTAGAGGCAGCCTGACCATTAAGATAATGAAATTTAAATTATAGGACCCCTCACTTCCTAGGCCCTCAGAAGGACTTAAGAGTATGTTTACAAAGCTACATAGTTTTATAACATTTGCAAAATATATTTTTGCATTATTTTTCTTACAAGGGGCTATTAAGATTGTATAATCTTAAGACCCTATAAAACTGCTTCTTCAATGGCCTTACCTAACTGTTCAAGCTTAGTTAATTATATGCAAAGTTTGCAGGAAATAAAAATTTCTAGATAACGTACTTGGGAGGGTATTACTGAATATTTCATGGACATCTTGTAGGATGAGTAGGAGTTCTCCAATGAAGTAGAAGGATGACAAGGCCATTACAAATAGAGGAAACAGCTTACTTAAAGAAAATTATCTATGTGGGTGTCTAGAAGAGGAGCATACTAGGCAGAAACCAAAGTAAGTACAAAGGTCTGGAGGCAGGAATGTTCCTGGCAGTTTTGAGAAGAGCACAGAGATTAATGTGGTGGCAGAGAAGCGAGATGGGGAGAATAACAGGTAAGACCAAGAGAGTTCCATGTTGTTGAGGGTCTTGTAAACCATTATAAGGACCTTGGGTCTTAGTCTCAGTAAGATTGTGAACCATAGGAAGGTTTTCAGTTGTTATGTGACATGATCTGACTTTTGTTTTAAAACAAGTAATTTGAAGAGTTAAAATGCTGTTTTTATAATTTACACAAAAGATAATGGCTTAGACAGGGGAGTTGGTGAGAAATGGAAAGTAGATCTATAAGCATATATTGATGGTTAGATATAGAATATGAAAGACAGAAGAGAGTCAAGGGAACTAATATTTTTGGCCTGGGTAATTGAAAGGGGGGAGTTACTGTTTACTGAGATGAGAAAGACTGGGAAGAAAAAGTTTGAGCAATGAAGAAGACCAAGAGGTTTTTTTGTACATGCCAAGTTTGAGGTATCTATTTGATATCCAAATTAAGAAGGCAAATGGACAATTGGATGTATAAGTCTGCAGTTCAAATGGTAGTATGAGTTGAAGTTTTAAGCAGATAGTAGTTAAAGCCATAAGACTAGATGAGATAGAAATAATTGAATATAGATTTGACTCAGAAAGAGAGCTAGAGAGAGAGAGACAGAGACAGAGAGAGAGAAGAGGAAAGAGGAAGAAGAATAAAGAGGAGAAGAGAAGAGGGAGGAAATGGGGATCTGAGCTTTGGAACCCTTCACCATGTCAGGAAAGTAGGAGGAGCAAACTAGTGAGACTAAGAAGGAGTAGTTAGAAATAGGAAACCTAGAAGTATGGGGATCCTGAGAGCCAAGTAAATGAAGTGTTTCAGTGAGGCAAATGTTATCTGCAATTCTTCGTAGATCAAATAAGACAAGAACTAATAACCTTTGGATTTAGCATGTGGAGGTCATTGGTGGTCTTGATGAATGCTTGGGAGAGTGAATTTCTGCTGAGTTCACAGGAGGAGAATTACTATTATTTTTTTTTTGAATAAGTTAAGATTATTTTTTTTTATTCATATGTGCATACAATGTTTGGGTCATTTCTTCCCCCTTCCCCCACCCCTTCCCTCTCCCCCCCCACCCCCTCAATACCCAGCAGAAACTATTTTGCCCTTATCTCTAATTTTGTTGAAGAGAGAGTATAAGCGATAATAGGAAGGAACAAGGGTTTTTGCTAGTTGAGATAAGGATACCTATACAGGGAGTTGACTCGCATTGATTTCCTATGCATGTGTGTTACCTTCTAGGTAAATTCTTCTTCATCTAACCTTTTCTCTAGTTCCTGGTCCACAGGAGGAGAATTAAAGGCAATGAGAACAGACCACCCATTAGGAGTTTTGCTATAAAGGGAGAAGGGGGGCAGAAAATGTTGGCAAAAGAGCAGCCTTGAAGTTTTTGGTAGTTTTGTTTCTTGTTTTAACTATTTTTTAAGATGGAAGAAATAAATAATATCATGTTTGTATGCAGATGGGAATTATCCAGCAGAGGAAGAAAAAGTGACTTGGCAAAAGAGTATGGGGATGGCCTTAAATAGAAAAGTAGGGAGTTCATCTGTTAGGAAAGGAGGGAAGGCAGACTATATGGATGTAATTTGATTAGGTAAGAAGATGTAGTGGAAGCTCTTGAAAGTTATCTGTTTTTATTTTCTCTCAAGGAGAAAGAAAGCAATGCTATAAGCTGAAGGATAGCATAGGGAGAGGGTGTTGGAACAAGAAAACAGCAGAAAAGTCTTCAAGGAGAGTAAGAGAATTAACCGACAAGGGAAATGTAGGATAACTGCTCGGCAGACTTAAGACCTTACTTAATGAATTAATGTGATGCCTAAGCAGCCACATTTAGCGGCAGCAGTTGCATGTTCAGAATAAGTAAAGAATTGGATTTGTTTATTTTTGAGATAAGGTCTCACTGTGTAGCCCAGACTGGCCTAGAACTCACAGTCCTCCTGTCTCAGTCTCCCAAATGCTGGGATTACAGTGTGCAGCATCATGCCTGGCTGAGAGTTGGATTTTTGCTAAGAAAGTAAAACGAAGTGAAATATAGGTGAATTCACTAGAAATTTATTTATCCTAAACTCAATAAACTAAATAGCTCAGAACTTCAGTCTTTTTTTTTTTTTTTTTTTAACTAATGAAGAGCTACAGGGAGTAACAAATGGGTGTAGTACAGAATTTGCAATCTCATTTCAGGATTGAAGATTGAAAAGCTGCCTCTTTATTATTGTTTTTTTTTTCCTTAAATAACATTTGTAAGAAAATGTTATTGTCTGAATTAGAGAGCTTGTGATGAGACAGCAATTCTGACTGTACCTTAATTACTCAGTATATTCATCTGTCTCTGTCTCCTTTCCCCTTCAATTAGCAAACTCTTATTAAGCATTTACTACTTAACCAAGCACTATGCTAGGCACTGGTAATACAAAAATGGATTGGTCTTGGCCTCTGCCCTTGAGTGTGCAGTGGTTTAGTGAGAAGATGAGTTTTCTTTGAGCACATTTCATTTTGAAGTTGAGGCTACTCTAATTGTTCTTCAGTTCATTTATAGCTTATAGATAAAGAACACATTGAAAGTGTGAAAGGGGGAAAGGAAATAAAGGAGAATGATGGAGGAGGTGAATTCAACTATGATATATTTTAAGAACTTTTGTGAATGACACAATATACCCCAGTATCCCAGTACAGTGTAACACAGTACAACAATAATATGATTTTATATACATATATATATGTATGTGTGTATAATAAAAAAAATATGGTAAGCTTCTTTGAACTTGAAACATTCTTTCTCTTGTTTTTAGATTAGCAGACATTCTTTCTCCTATTACTCTTAAAGTATTTGGGGGCTTATCAGATGAAAACTAATAATGTTTTTCTTCCTTTTGTCTTTTGGGACCTGATTATTTTTTTAAAGTACAACTCTTAACAATTGACATTATGACATATGCTGGGAGTAGACAAGGGTATACAGTTCATATGTGGAAATGTCAAACACAGTACCTGACACTTAGAAGCTGTTCAATAAATATTATATTTTCCTACCACTTTGCCAAGATCTCTGAACACTAATTCAGTGTGTGGAGGTAAACTGAGGTTAGGAGTATGGCGCTAAATGGACACACCCTAGTTCTAGAGAGAGAGCAGAGGGTTTACTGTTCATTGACACATATTAATTGGTTCAGGATATATATGACTATATACATATATAGAGAGAGAGCTAACTTACTGCAGTCCATCAGTGGTTTACATCTTGGGTTGCTGTATTATAAAGTTATAGAATTCTTAGCTCTTGACTTTATGAAAATAACTTTTGGATAATGCTTTTTAATGACTCTGAGATAATTTTATAGTTTGACTTTCATATTCACCCTAACTGTAATGGTATATTCAGGGCTTTGAATTTCCTAAAGTATTCTTTTGTTATCTTCCTAGAATGGAGCTGGTTTATCAAAATCTAGAGGAAGCAAGATTGGATTTGATAGCACACAGTGGGTATGTACAGTAAATAAGAAATTCTTTAGTTATGATGTTCATTTAGTTCATGTGTTTATGTACTTCTTAACTATTTGTGTAATAAAGACAATGACAATAGTCACCTTGGAGATAGGTTAGATAGAGGCAAGGAAGGAGCAGGCCCCACCAAGTGCTTTACATGGAGTATCTCATTTAGTTCTTTATAGAAACCTTAAGAAGTCAGCTGAGTATGGTGGCTCGAGTCTGTAATCCTAGCTATTTCAGCCTGGGCAAAAAGTGCATGAGACCCTATCTCAACTAGTGGCTGGGTGTGGTGGTACATACCTGTCATCCCAGCTACACAGGGAAGCATAAATAGAAGGATGGTGGTCTACGCAGGCCTGAGCAAAGCAAGACCCTATCTCAAAAATGACCAATGCAGCTGGGTGCTGGTAGCTCACACCTGTAATCCTAGCTACTCAGGAGACAGAGATCAGGAGGATCATGGTTTGAAGCCAGCCCTGGGCAAATAGTTTGTGAGACCCTATCTTGAAAAAACCCATCAGGAAAAAAGGCTGGTGGAGTGACTCAAGATGTAGGCCCTGAGTTCAAACCACAGCACCGCAAAAAAATAAATGTAAAAAAGGGCTGACCAAGTGGCTAAAGTGGTAGAGTGCCTGCCTAGTAAGTACAAGGCCCTGAATTCAATGCCCAGTTCTGCCCACCCCCGCAAAAAGAAACCTTAAGAAGTCAGTATATATTGTTATTTTCAATTTGCTTAGAGAGATTAAGGTTAGTTGGCTCATGTCTGAGTCCTGATTCTCACTGTCTACCTTTATGACTTTTATTCACTAAGCTATTATGCTTCCCCAAAATGAATGAATATGTGAACCAGAATTGAACTATGAATATAAGGGAAGATTAACGATCAGGAATAAAAACCTATTCAATATGTTACCTTTATAAGATGAAGAAAACTAACATTTATCCTGACCATATATTTTGTGTTGATATCAGGCTTCTTTGTAATCAGAGATGTGGAAGGCTAAAGAGTCGCCAAAATTTTAAGTCATTGCTGACACTAGCTGTTTAAAAGTAAAGTTTGTTTGGACATGATGACCCACACCTGTAATTACAACTACTCAAGAGGCAGAGATTGGTTTGAGGCCAGCCAGGGCAAAAAGTTAACCACCTCTAACTCAACCAACAAGCCTGGTAGTGCACATCTGTGATCCCAGTTACACAGGAGGCTTAAGTGGTAAAGAGCTTGCCTAAGTAGTGCAAGGTCCTGAGTTCAAACCCCAGTAATAGTACAATAAATAAATAAAAGTTTGCACATCCTGTTATCAGACTTCTTTGTTATCTAGTCTGGAAATATCAATGTGAACTTTAATTTGTTCAAAATAGCAAACGTTTTCCTTTGTGTATTTAGGGTGGTGTGAAGGGAAAGGAGAGCATCATATTCTTGGGTTTTATATTACCTAGTCACAGTTGAACTGAGAGCATTTAGGAAAGAAAAGGATGATAATTAGAATCCAGCCTTTTACTAAGAGCAAGGCCTATCAAACCCTTTTAGATTTGATAGCATTTTTAATACCAGTAGATGGTCAGCATATCCTATATTCAACATGACATTTTTCTTTCTCATGAACTAAATGAATTACTGAAGGGCAGATGATAATAGTGTTGATTTAGAATTAATTGGATTCACAATCAGTTGGTCACCTGTTCCCAAGGAGCATTAATGATAGCATTGATAATGACCTAGAAGTTACATTTAGAAAATGAATTATAAAATCTTTCTTTGATCCTTCCTTAATCAATATTTATATTAATAACTGTAATGAAACCATAATGTGTTCATCATATTTGTGTTTATCAAACATTTAAGCACCTTAGATCATTTCTCTTTTATTTTCTAGATACAAGCACAGAAAGCATTAATTCTAAAAGAAAAAAATTAATAAAAGTAGACTATCAAAATGTAAAGCTTCTACTCACTAAGACACTATTAAAAAAGTGAAAGGACATGCATGTTTATTCATGCAATAAACACTACTTGGTCAAACTATTTTTTTGTTTTTTTAAAAATTACTGGAATTGATTTTCTAATATTTTAATCATTTTTGCATCTATATTCATGAGGGATGGTGATTAGTAATTTTCTTACTTTTGTAATGTCTTGTTAGGTTTAGCTAATTAGTATTATACTGGCCTCATAAAATCATTTAGGATATAATTCCCTTCTCAGTTTTCTGAGTTTTTGTAGAATTGCTATCCTTCCTAAAAACTTTGATAGAATTTGCCAGTGAAGTATGAGTCTGGAACTTTTCTTGTACTTTTTAGGGCAGCTTTTTTTTTTCTGAAGATAATAAAGAATGATTTATTAGGAAAGCAAAAGTACACCTCGAGGTATGAGGCAGGCAGTTAAGTAAGAATCAACTGCCTAAACAGGAACAGCACCCCTCAAGGGGTAAGGAGGGCAGATGGATAAGAACCAAATGCCCATTTTTTGGTTTTGTTTTAATAACAGATTCAGTTTCTCTAATAGGTCTGGGGCAATTAAGATTTCCTATCATCTTGTGGTAGTTTTATTAACATTTGTCTTATTTTATCTAAGTTGCTGAACTTTTTGGTATAATGTTTATTCTTTTTCTTTAGCTAAGAGGAAAAAGAATATTCCACTAAGAGGTATTAAATTTCACTATATGTGGGAATGATCAAGCAGGTAATTTATTTTGGTCTGATTCTCTTGCTGAGAAAGATTACTAAGCAGCATTTATAAATATGAAGAAAAGTAGCATATCCAATTAATTTTTGTTTTTGAAAGGTTAACATTACTGATTTTTAAAAAGTGACAGATCTGCATTTCCTCACTCACTTTTGCTTGAAAAGATTTAGCTAATACAAGAGAATAATTTTTAAATGCAGTTTTCTTCTCAGATACCACTTCCTCTGTGAAGATTTCCTTTTTAGATGTTAACTAGTAGCCTGCTCTTCTGTACTGTGTGTTTTTATTGTAGTACATTTTACCTTGTGTTACAATCATTCATCTTTTCTGGAATTACATTTATTGAAGGAAGAACCATATGTGTAGTGGAATGATAACCATGCTATCTATTGTATAAACTCTATATACATTCTTATAAAATTAATAAACAAAAATTTAACAAAGTAAGTTATTGTATTGGTTTATTGGTATTAAGGTGATGTTTTTGCTTCAAACAGCGTGCAGTTAAAAAATTTATTACGCTAACATCCAGCCAAAATGTACCAGTGTTCCTTATTGATCCTTCTGTTCTGGAATTGATTAATAAAAACTTGGAATATGTCAAAAATATTTCTCATGGCTCCACTTCAGAATGCAAGTTTTTCTGTGTCCCAAGAGAGTTTACTGCATTTGCACTGCAATATCACCTGTGGAAGAATGAGGTAGGTCGATTGCTTCTGATAATGGAATATGTATCTTACATAACAGTATGGAATTAAGCCAGTTTAAGATGTAAAACATTTAATATTTTTCTTAAAACTTTCATACTATCAGGAATATTTTCAGCTATAAGAAACAACACAGTAATAGCTAAAGCAGATTCCTGTCTTTTCTTATAAAACAAGGTTACAGGATTGATATCTGTTAGTGTTAGTTTAACTGCCCACTGATATTAAAGCTGAAGTTCTTTATTCATTTACTTCATCATTGTAAAATAGCTGTCATAACTCCAAGTATCACATCCATGTTCAAGATAAGAAGGGAGGAAAGAATGTAACATCCATCTTTTGAAGGGAAATTTTTCTCAGAAGCTTCTGGTAAACTGCTGTTTATATCTCACTGCTCAAAACTATAATTACATGTCTCCTAGTTGTGAGGGAGGGCTAAATACAAGAATTTCACATCTCCAATAATGGAGGAAGGGATTGGATGATGAATTTCAGTGTATGTTGCATAAGGTAGACATTTAAGAATAGTATCTTGGTCCAATGCATTCTTCTCATTTTGTAACTGCACAGTACTTGTTTTGGGTGGGGTTTTTTTTGCACAATATTTGTTTGATACTTGAGTAGAATGTTTTTTAGATGTGTCTAAAAATTCAAACTTATATTTCCATCCTGCTTTATGATTTCATGGCCAAAGTCAGACAGTAGTCAAAAAAAAGTGTCAGCCAAGCATACCAAAATGTTGCTTATTTATTTAGAATATTTTTACCATAGTTTGGATATTGTTTAAATGTATCCCCCAAAAATTAATGTGTTGGAAACCTGGTCCCAACTGTAGGGGGATGTAGAGTATTTATGTGGTAGATTCTGGTGGGGAAGGTTCTTGCCTTTGAAAGAGATTAAGGTAGTTCTTCTAAAACCCTGAATTAGTTCCCAAAAGAATTTTGTTATAAAAAGAGTAAGTCTGACCCCACCCACCTCTCTGACGTCTTTTTTCAAGATGTGATCTCTTTTCTTTAACATACATTCCTGTTTTTCGTCATTGAACCCTCATCAGAGCTATGCTGTTTTGACTTCAGCCTCCACATCTATAAGCTAAATAAACCTCTTTCCTTTGTAAAGTTGGCCTACTTCAGGTATTTTATATGACAATACAAAACAGACTATTCAACCTTTAATTTCCTAACTTCACTATTTTTCATTCCTATTTTTAATTTTTTTATATAATTAAAAAATGAGTATTAGATTAAATGAGCATAACTAGATAGTCAGCCACCCAAGATAGATGTGCAGTAGTTCTACCATGGGATCTGTTTTAGTTGTATTGAACCCTTGTAGGTGGGGTTCACCTTCCAGAGTGGTATGATGGCCCAGGAAAGCAGTATAAACTGCAGTTCCCTTGATTGACCCCACACTCTTATGCAGGGCATGGAGAATGAAACTAACTTGTCTTGAGCTAATGGTTCTTTCCAGACAGTGATGGAGGTGATAAAAACAGATGAATTATTTTTATGTACATGGTCTTTGTTTATGTGCTGACTTTTTCTCCTCATTTTACATTTTGAAAATGTTAAATTTATAAGGAAGTTAGACCTTGATTTTTAAATTTAGTTTTTATTTTTAGCAAAATGATACTAGTACTAAGTTTAAAAAGTCACATAGTAAAGCAAATCTCAATAAAGAAGAGTAGTGTCTTCTTTTCCCACCTTTTAGTCCCACTCCTAGTTCCCACCACTTTTAACTCTTTCTGCCTTTTTCTCACTTATAAATGTTTGCATTTCTGTTGTTAATATGTGATTTTGATGTTGAATTATAAGAATTTAGCTCTTATATTAGCTTAATCTCTAGTGAATACACACCACACACACACACAACACACACACATACACCTCCCATCATCACACCGAATGAATGCATTTTGTAGTTAAATGAATAATCAATATTTACCTTCTTTTTTTTCTTTTTTCTTTTTTTGGCAAAACTGGGGTTTGAATTCAGGGCTTCATGCTTGCAAGCAGGTACCCTAGCGCTTGAGCCACACCTCCAAGCCCAGTATGTATCTTCTTATGAGTGTGTAGGTGTCCACATGGAAGCTAACTACTCTGGTTAGATGCCTTTTTTCATGACTCCATTCTCCTTTATTGTTTGCTACTATATATATATATTTTTATATATATATATATATATGTATTTTATATATATATATAAAATTCAACTATGAACTTTGCAACAGAAACATTAAAAAACTCTCAGCAAGATCTGTAATCCCTGTTTCTTTTTTTTCTTGGAGACATTCCTCCTGAAGCTCTTGGTCTTTTTGCTCTAACAGAGTCTGCTGTACCCATATTGTTCTGGAACTCCCCTTCATAGCATTGTAGAAAACCCTTTCATTTTTCCTGTGTTAAAAACACCTGTTTTTTAAGATTTTTTGGTTTGCTTTTAATCATTCCAAGGAAGCACATTCTTCCATAATCTCCTGAGAAAGACTGAAATCTTGTATATCTGAAAATATTTGTTTGACCTTTACCTTTGATTTTTAGTTTAATTTATACATCATTTGGCTTCTACTTACTATGTAACAAATGACTCCAGAAATTTACTGTATGAAAACAACTGTTGGTTTAGGTCATGATTCTGTGATTTAGCAATTTGGGTGGGATTAGCTGGGCAGTTCTGATCTCAGCTAAGCTACCTTACGTAGCTGCTTCTTTAGGGCAGACTAAATTATCATTATTGTAGTTAGGTAAAAATGCTGTTGGCTTTTGTATTTAGATCTCGTTTTCCAGCTATTGTATTGAACTCAAAAGGTACACTGTAGTAGTTTATTCTCTCTCTCTCTTTCTCTCTCTGTCTCTCTCTCTCCATCCCTCCCTCCTTCCATCCCTCCTTCTCTTTCTCCCTCTCTCCTCCCTCCTCTCCCCCTCCCCCCCCAACTCTCCTCCTTCTCCTCCCTTGTTCTTTCTGAATATAGATCAGTGTATTATTTGTACAAAAAGACAATTTTGTCTCTTCTTTTCTGACTCTGACTCCTAATTTGTTTTTGTTTCCTTTTTAAAAAAAAACTGATTTAGGTAGGGCACCTAGCAATTGCATTGAAAGCAAGTATTCTTTTATGAATGATGGACTTAAAAATTGATCTTATTTTGTTATTTTTGCTCTATTACTTTCTCTGTTTTCAACTGTTTGATTTTTTAAAAAAAATCATTAACTGCCATTGTTTTTTATCATATCTTATTTGAAATTTTCTTTCTTTTTTATTTAGTTATTTACTTATTTTGTAGGACTGAGATTGAACTCAGAGTCTCCTGCTTACTAGGCAAATACTCTACCACTTGAGCCATACCCCAAGTCCTTTTGCTTTTAGTTTGTGTCTCAGATAGGGTCTTGTGCTAACTTTTGCCTGGACTGAACTGTGATCCTCTTACCTTTGCCTCCCAAGTAGCTGGAGTTACAGGCATGCACTGCCATGCCTAGCCCTCATATTTTTATTTTCTAAAAAATTCTTGTACTCTGTTCCTTCTTATAGCATTCTGTTCTTACTTCATGGGAACAATTTTATCTTTATTGCTGTATGGATATTAAAGTTTTGGTTTTCTAAAAAGTCTTTTTCTCTTTGCATTTCGTTTTGCTAAATCCCTTCCTTTTGGATGTTTATTTTGTGATATATTTGTTTATTTTTTTGTGTGATTTTTAGTATACAGGTTTTCTATAATGTTTGTTGATCTCGGTTCATATTTAAGAACAAGAGACTGAAAACCAATTAGAAGCATTTTTTTAATGGTTAGGCTTTATTAACTGGTGTTCCTACTTTTAGCATTTACTTTATAGAAATTAACCAGAGAACACTAAAATAAGCATTCTTATCTCAAGGAAGAAATGTGGCTTAATTTAGTTTTGATACTAGCTTTTAGTTTTAGATATTCAAGTTTGATCTTTGTTTGATTCTAGGAAGGTTGGTTTCGGATAGCTGAGAATATGGGATTTCAGTGCCTAAAGATTGAGAGCAAAGATCCTCGGCTAGATGGGATAGACTCACTTTCTGGAACTGAAATCCCCCTACACTATGTCTGTAGATTGTCCACTCATGCTATCCACTTGGTAGTCTTTCATGAGAGGAGTGGCAACTACCTCTGGCATGGCCATCTACGACTCAAAGGACACATCGACAGGAAATTTGTTCCTTTTCGAAAGCTACACTTCGGTCGTTATCCTGGAGCTTTTGACAGGTAAATTTAGAGCCAAAAGGGGAGATGTGTAATGAGTTTTGTCTAGTCATGAATTTTTAAACTTTTAACATTTTTAAGTGAAATCTAATATATAATTCGTGTGAATGTTCATAGTAACTTCGTTGGTAATGCTCCCATATTAAGAGCGATTCAAATATCCTTCAATAATAAAAGGATATATATTAACACACACACATATTTCATACAGTGAAGTATGAATACAGCAGGGAAATGAACGAGAGCACTGTGTATTAGCATGGGTGATTCCTACAATGTTGAATGACACAAACGAGGCTGAAAAGAAAAAATATCACGATTACATTTACAGGAACTTCAAATACACGCTAAATTATGTTCATAGATATATACTGAGATAGTCTAAAATTATTAAGGATAGTGACGAAGCAGTACCAGAAAAAACAAAGTAGGAGTTTACCTCTTAGGGATGAGGGGGAGCAGTGATATGGTGACATATACAAAGAATTGCTAGGAAGTTGGTAAGATTCAATTTCTGTGGTGGAGACATGGCTTTTATAACATTATTTTGTGCCTGTGTGTTTTATCCACTTTCTTAATATATTTTTTTAAAACATGGCTGGTATGGTTGCTGACTGATATAATTCCAGCAGTTGGAAGGCCAAAGCAGGGGGAGTACAAGTTCAAGGACAGCCTGGGCTACATAGTAAGACCCTGCCATAGAAAAACCAAAACAAAACCAAAAAAATTTTTAAATACATAAGTAAACTATGTACAAAAGTATATCCTTAGCTATCACAATAATAGTAATGTTTCTTGCAAGAAATAGTTATTTGAAGGCACTCATGTAAAATCTGATTAGCTGTAAATTATATTTACAACTACAGGATGAAAACAACATTATTGAAATTAGACAATGAGTATAAAGTTTTTAACCTAGAGTTATACTTTTCTTCCCCTTTTGAAATCAATAATGGTATTATAATCTGCTTGAAATACCAGATTCAGATGTGAAGGTAGAAGCAAACATTTGCCTTTTGAGCTGGGTGCCAGTGGCTCACGCCTATAATCATAGCTACTTAGGAGGCAGAGATCAGGAGGATCATGATTCAAAGCTAGCCCAGGCAAATAGTTCACAAAACCCTATCTCAAAAAAACCCCTCACAAAAAAAGGGCTGGTGGAGTGGCTCAAGGTGTAGGCCCTGAGTTCAAGCCCCAGTACTGAAAAAAAAAAAAAATTCCCTTTTGCCTAAAGGTTTACCCTCCTTGTAAAAATTTTCATATTGATAACCTTTGTTGGCAACTTCCAACTTCCAGAGAGACAATGCTTATCTGTTACACTGGTAAGAGCATATTTATAAGCATATTTATTCTTGCCTTCTTATTAGTATTTAAAATCACATACTTGAGGAACAACTGAAAAAGATACTCAAAACTGGAGTCATCTATATTTTTCTGTGTATGTGAAGTCATACCTTTTGTAAACCAAACCAGGTTTTTAGGAATATAAATAACCAAAAAAAGAATAGGGTGTGGAGAAAAGTAGTTTGTTCTAAATGTTGGCTCTTATTATTTTACTCAAAATCTTAGCTACTGTTTCCTTACTACTTTTATGCATATTTTTCTTATTCTATATTTCAGATAAGTTTTTCTAGACAGGCACTATGTTTTAGGTTTTTTTTTTAAAGCCTCTTGAGTTTACTTCAAAGTTTAATGATTGAATTTATTTCAAAATTGTCATTCAACAAATACTTGTTAAGTGTAATGTATGCCATTAGACAAAAGGCATCTCTATATAATTTTATATAAAGAGGAATAGAGAACCCTCAAAGAATATTTATACAATGAGTTCCAAGTAGTTTGCCTGTTAATGAGACTCAGGTTATTGTAATTTACTTACTGTGTCTTAAGGATTAAAAAATTTGCTTAAAAGTAAATTGACAATCTAAAATGTCATTTAACTGTCCTTTGTGCTTAAAATGCCAAAGTGTATATGAGTAAAAATATTTTAAAGCACATTAGCCAAAATACTTAAAACTCATTTCCTATTTGATGGCAAATTTTCAAGATCTTCTTAAAGTTGCTAATTGATACCCAAGATAACTGAAGAAAATATATTTGGTGTTGAGCCATTTTGCTGATGTTTACTATTTTAAAAAGGCTGCTAGTGTTCTGGATTAAATCCTTATAATAAAGCTTAACTTTTGTTTTCAGGCCAGAGTTACAGCAAGTTGCTGTTGATGGACTAGAAGTTCTCATTCCAAAAAATCCAGTGCACTTTCTAGAAGAAATACCACACTCTCGATTTATTGAGTGTAGGTATAAAGAAGCTCGAGCATTCTTTCAGGTAAGAGACAACCAAATAATGTGCTTTTTAAATTAAAGGACATGTTATGTAGTATTGGGGGGATGGATGTGAAGGGACTTATGAAAAATAGATAAAACATCTTTTTGGATTCATCTCTTTTCTTCTAGTTTGTTTTCTTTTAATTTTTTTAAAAAGTAGATTAAAAATTAAACTTAAAAAACTATTTCCACTGGACATAGTGGCATATACCTATAATCTCAACACTTAGGAGACTAAGTGGATATCAAGTTCTAGACAAGTCCGGGCTACTCAGTGAGACCCTGTCTCCAAAAACAACAGCAAGGCCAAGTGCTGGTGGCTAACACTTGTAATCCTAGCTACTCAGGAGCAGAGATCAGGAAGATCATAGTTTGAGGCCAGCCCAGGCAAATAATATGCCAGTCCCTATCGGGAAAATACCCAACACAAATAAAAAAACAGGCTGGCAGAGTAGCTCAAGTGGTAGAGCGCCTGTCTAGCAAGTGTGAGGCCCCTGAGTTCAAACTCCGCAGTACTACCAAAAACAACAACAAAAGTTGTAAAATTCTAATTCCTCCACAAGTGGATAAATTGATATTCATGGTTTCATTTGAGTAGACTTTGATAGGGTTAGCACTGGCCTCTGCCTTCAGTTATGATAATTCATAAACTTTATAAGAGATACTGAGTTCTCTTTTTGAATCCAAGTAAAAGAAAGCTATTGTAGAAAATAGACTTGTCAATTTAGACAAGACTTCATGGAAAATACAGTTTGTCTCAGAGGTTTGTCACTGAATATGAATTTTTGTGTTTATGAAGGTCTTTGAAGACAAATGCCATATAGAGATCAAGTGCTTTTTGAACTTTATTCTGCTGCTCTAGCTTTCAATTTAGTAAACATTTATTGAAATGTTTCCTAGACTTCTGACCCTGGGAATATAAAGATGATTTTGAAGGGTATGAAAATTTATCTCTTTAGATATGACATGAAGCCAGAAATATAGTGAAAACAGGCAAATTGACAGTGGGGTTTTGCTACTCCTTGCACTTGCCCTTTACTTTCTGGGATTCTCTACCAAAAAAGAAAAAAAACTGAATGCACGAGGGCAAGAACGGAATTGAAAAATGAAGTACCAGCTTTATTATTGCTACCAAGAGTCCAAGACTCATAAATACAAAACTCACATTTCTCTTGAATGGCATGCTGTCAACAAAGATATAGGCCTGACAGCCCAAGTGGGCCTTCCTTTAAATTTATAATTGTGGAACTAGAAAATTTCCTAAGTCTCATGGATAAGAAACTGGAAAACCACATGTGTGGATGAGTTTCCTCTAGTAGGCAAGTGTTGCCTGACATTTCCCCACCACGTGGTGGTAGGAAGTAGAAGAGATGGAGGTTGTTGATTAAACTTAATCACTCATTCTTTCTATCTTCAGGGCATTTGCTCTGTCATAGCAATTTTCACAGTGAGTAGTGGATGTGTATTTTATCCCCCTACTAAATTCTTCCTGATGACAGACATCTTACTTTATTCACCTCTGTAGCATCAGCATCTGTCACGGTACCTGGCACGAAGAAAAGATGCTGTGAATGTGGGGAAAGGCATGGACAATAAGGTGCCCATCTGAATCAAGTACTTTCCCAATGACACTTTTTAGAAGTTCTCTTGTCCTAACAAGGTTGGAGCTACCTAACAAGCCTTTGCCCAGATTCATTTGCCCTTCTTATTTGTGAAAAGGCATTATAAAATGCAAAATGTTTCAAAATACTAAGAAATCATGTGGATATTTTTTAATTCCATATATATATTTTTTACCTCTTTTCTCTCCTGCTAATATATTGGTATTACTATTGCCAAGTGATTAATAGATTCGATAGGTTTTTTTAATCCTTATCCTCTTAAATGTTTGATTCTTCATCATTTCTTTTGTTAGAACCTTGATTAAAAATACCAGGAGGATCTGTTTTCAAATTAAAGCAAACATACACATATTTGAACACTTGGTGGCGCCAAACAGTCTCAAATGCAGTGCCCAGTGTAAAACAAGCAATGAGCTAATCTAATAAACCTTATAAAGCAACTTCCTTTCTTTTTAAAATGATAATTGTTTGCTTTTGTTTTTTTGATTTGTGAGACAGGATTTCACTATTCAGCCCAGGCTGGCCTCAAGCTCACAATATTCCTTCCTCAGCCTCCTGAGTGCTGGAATTATAGATGGATACACAACCACGTCCAGCAGTAATGATTTTTTTTTTTTTATAAAAATTGCAAGTACAACACAAATAGCATTTTTTTTCCTGAGCCATTTGGGAGTAAACTGCAGACAAAATGTTCAAACATTAGGTAGGGTAGAGCAAGAGAGGTGTTTGTGCACAGGTGTGGCCTAGTGTTACAAAGTGTCAGATCTTGGACAGGTAATGAGGACATATACATGAAGGGGGTGTCCAGTACAGGAAGTCAGAGCAAAGCAGGCTAACGAGGGCCTTCTCCCTACAGAAGAGTAGACAGGCGTGGGAGGCCAGGGCCTGAGCAGAATGAGAAGGCTGTCTACATGTGCTTGTAGCCCAGCAGGTGACAGCAATGCCCAGAACAAGAAGGGAGGAGGAAGAGAAGTGTCTTCCTGACTCACTATTTGTTTTTAAATATTTTCTCAATCAACCAAGAAGTTCAGAACTGGACAATATTCATTTTTCTGAATTTTATTTTGTGTCAGAAAAATTAATGAGCTCCAGCCTATTAAATTTCAGTGAAAAACCAGAAGAGAATATGGAAATATCTGGACACCTGACCTAGGAATATCTAGACAGTGATATTGTTCTTTCTTCTCCTAATTTGCTTTCAGATCTTGGGAAAAATTTTGAGACTTAGTTCCCTCATCTATAAAAAAGTGTGGGTATTTTCTATTATCTAATTATGCTTTAATATTTGAGGGGAGAGTGTGTGCTTTAGGATTCCTGGATTCTTCTTCGGTTTTGTGTGTCCAGGAAAATTTAAATGGCTGTAATATTTAAATTGGGATAGTCAATTTTGTCATTTTCTAGAAGTATAGTAATTTGTAAATGGTATTTTTATGTGGAAAAAGTATATGTACACTATAATTTCTAAACTCCCTAACAGGCACATAAGTTACATAGGTGTGTATACATGTATATACTTTAACATATATACAGGTCAGTTCTAAGAAATTGAATCTCTGAGAGTGTCATGTTAGGAAAAATGTGTCAGGACATAGGACTGTGTTCACACAGGGAGCAGCCCCAACAGGACACACTATCAGACCTGATGTTTTTATAGAACACAAAGTTTTCATATCTACTGTTTAATAATCTGATCTCTCTAGTCACTGTGCAGTAAGGCAAGTTTTTTGTTTTGGCTGTAACTGAGGTTTGAACTCTACCCTTTGAGTCATTCTGCCAGCCCTTGTTTTTGTTATTGTTGTTGTTGGGTATTTTTGAGATAAAATCTCATGAACTATTTGCCCAGCTTGCCTCAAACCCTAATGTTCCTGGTCTTTGCCTCTCAGTTAGCTAGAATTATAGGCATGAACATGACTTTTTGAGATGCCACTTAAAATCATTGTTGTCTGAGTATGGACCAAGTCCTAGGTCTGCAGAGTCAGCTGCAGACCTTTTCTGCACAGTAAGGATAAGAACATGTACCTCTCATTCCAGTCATATATTGTACAAGAAGTTATGTCTCTGAGGAAAGGCATATTTTCATATCCAGGAGATCCTGGTCATATATATATAATATACGTATATTGTTCAGATTGCAGCTCAACCTGCAGGAAACTCACTTTCTTCATGGCGCACTTTTTTCTCAAGATTCCTATAGTCCTTTGTAGTTCCTGTTATATACATCTGGAAACTGTATTCTTCCTGTTATATTGTAAAAGAATTACAGGATACTTTAGAATATTGTAGGTATAGGAGGGGCTTAGTCAATCATTTATTTATTTACCCACTTATCAGTATCACTTTTTACATGCCAGGTAGTATTCTAAAGCTGTAGAAAAAAATAATAGAGAAAAACAGTACCTGCTCTCAAGAAACCATCTTTAGCTAGGTGAGGCAGCACACACCTGTAATGCCACCTACTGGGGTTGCAGGTAGAGAGTAAAGCTGGAGTCGGAGGCCAGATAGGGCAGTTATGGAGAGCCTATCTAAAAAACAACATAAGACAAAAGGGCTGGGGTATGACTCAAGTGGGAAAGTGCTCTAGCATGCACGAGGCCCTGGGTTCAATTATAGTCTAGTGCAGGAAGTAGAAATAAAGTCAACAATTAGAATTAGATATAAGAAGTGTCAGGTATAATGGCATATGCTTAAAATCCCAGCTACTTTGGAAGTGAAGGCAGGAGGATTGCACATTAGATCTAAGATCTAATTCATTCTTTCATTCTCTTATTCACTTAACAAATGTTGAGATGCTGGTCTAGGCTCTGGAGGTATGCTGTAAGTAAAGCTAAATCACTTTCCTCATAGCGCTTATATTTTGTGATGGTTTGCCTAGGGTTGTAGCTGAAAAAGAAATGGACCTAGATTTGAACATAGATAATCCAAATCAAAACCCCGGCTCTTGGGCTAGCAGAGTGGCTCAAGTGGGTAGAGCGCCTGCCTAGCAAGCATGAAGCCCTGAATTCAAACCCAGTACCACCAAAAACACACACACAGAGCACCTGCCTATCAAGCCCCCAGTTCAACCCCCCAGTGCTATAAAAAAAAAGTTTAAAAACACACACAAAAAAAACCCCAGCTCTTTCTACTATACTACATACTATGCTACTGTAAAAACTAGTAGCATCAATGTATGATGAAAACGTTTAATCTGTTTTGTTTCAGTTATGTTTATAGCTCTATAATTAGCCTTCTTTCCCCCGTAACTGCCCAGTCTGCTAAGTTGTGATGTAGAGGAAGAAGCTTATAGAAGTTTAAGGCTCCTCTCCTGGGAATCCTATTATATTCCTTCCTTTTTAGCTGGTCAAATTTAATTCAGGTGTCATGGAAATGTTCTTAGTATTTAAGAAATAGCCACAATAGCTAACTGTTTATTAAATCTGCAGCAGTACCTTGATGATAACACTGTGGAAGCTATGTCCTTTCGGAAGAGTGCAAAGGAATTACTTCAGCTAGCAGCCAGGACTTTAAAGAAATTGGGAGTGCGATTTTGGCTGAGCAGTGGAACTTGTCTAGGTACAGTTCTTATTACTTTATACTTGTTGTCTTGTCATTTCATCCCTTTTAGTTTTAGAGATGAATGCTTGATATTAGAAGTGTATTTATATACAGAATAAACATTAATGCATGAACAAGGATCTGTTGATTTCTTTAAATAAATTAATTGCAGAAGTCTAAAATAGAATTATAAATAATGTGTATAAATTAAAACATAGATTATAGTTGATTCCCAGGTAATCCTTAAATTAGCATTTTTTTATTTCTATCCCAAAGATTGTAATTGCCTTAAAAGAAAAAACTGTATTTTGTTTGTCTGGGTACCAGCGATTCATACTTGTAATCTTAGCTACTTGGGAGGCCAAAATCAGGAGGATCACATTTTGAGGACAGTCTGGGCAAAAAGTTCATGATACCCCATCTCAACAAATACCTGGGAGTGGTGGCCCATGCCTGTCATCCCAGGTATGAGAGGCCGAGATTGGGATAATCATGGTCCAGGCCAGCCTGGGCAAAAAGTGGGGCTCTGTCTCCAAAATAACCAGAGCAAAAAGGGCCAGAGGCATGGCTCAAGCAATAAAGCTCTTACCTAGCAAGTGTAAAGTCCTAAGTTCAAACTCATGCACAAAAACAAAAACTATTGTACTTACACATCATACAACCAGCTTGCATTGTACCAAAATATCTCTAATGTGAGGAAGACTGAAAGGAGCATCCTAAAGTGTTCCACAAACCTTTTCCAGGTCATTGATAATATCACTGGTTAGACATCACTGTTCAACTGAGATGGAGAAAGATAGACTTTTCTGTAGTCCTTAAGCAAATGGCTTTTAGAATCTGAGAAAGATTTCTGGATCTCCATCCAGTATTAAATCAAACTTCTCTGACATTTAGAATTATTTAGAATCTTAAATTTTGTTCTGTTTTATTTGTTCCCTTTGATATTTACTGTAGTTGATTATAACTATATTTGTTGTTTCTTCATTATGACTGTATTTGTACAAAAGTTAATTCAGCTTTTATAAAGAGTTATCATATTATTTATTGTCCAACTGAGAATATTTGGAGAGTGAAAGAAAATGCCATAAATAATTTTGTTTGTGCTACAGGTATCAATTGAGACATGGTTCTCCTATGTGTTAGGCTGTGTGGAAGATTACATGGTAATCTCTAGTGGTAAGGTCCACTGGAGTAAGCCAAAAAAGGAGACCTTGGGCTGCTGTTGAGTGGCTCAAGTGGTAGTGCACCTGCCTAGCAAGTGCAAGGTTGTAACCCTAGTACTGCCCCCCCGCAAAAAAAACGAGAAAAAGAATTTCTTACTTGTGTGACATTTGCTTTAAGATTCAACTTTTTAGAAGCAAATTTGTTTAATAGTTCGTGTCATCAAAAATGCATCCTAATTATTTGTCATGAATGCTTTTGAGTTTTTAGTGGTTTACTTCATTTAAAGGTATTGATGAGAGGCCCTGCATTCAGAACCCCAGTACCACTGGTAGAATGGCTCAGTGGTAGAGCACCTGCCTTGCAATCATGAAGCCCTGAGTTCAAACACTACTACTGCAAAAAAAAAAAAAAGTCATTGATGAAATGAGGGAGTTACATTAGATGTAACTATTCTACTAAATGATATTTAAGGAGCCTTCCACTTTTAAGGTAATTATAGATGAATATTTACTTTTAAAATAATTTGGATGGAAAGATTAGTAGAAAAATAGAGAAGATTCGGGAGTTCTTAGTAATATTGAGGCATAAATTTTAGTGTTTTAGAATGATTCTATAGTATCTAATTGACAAGGTGATACTTAGTAAGCACTTATTTTTTGACAATGTGTTGAAGGAAAATCTGTTTTATATGCCTATCAGATAGGATCTGTTCAGAGCTGTTAAGTTCCACAAATTTTGACTCAGGAAAGTATGTCAATTAAGAATTAACTATTTTATCTGTGGCTCATGTGTGTAATCCTAGCTGCTTGAGAGATGGAGATCAGGAGGATCAAGTTTTAATGCCTTTTCTGGCAAAAAAGTTTGTTGAGACCCCCAAGTGTGCACCTGTCATCCCATCTACATGGGAATATAAATAGGAGAATTGTGGTCTAAGTGGGTGTTTAAGGCATAAACACGAGAATCTATTTGAATAAATAATGAAAGCCAAAAGGGGTAGATGTGTGGCTCAAATGGCAGAGCACCTGCCTTCCATGCATAAGGCTCTGAGTTCAAAGACCTCATTACCACAAAAAAAAAAAAAAAAAGAATTTTTTTTTCAGTACTGGGATTTGAACTCAGGGCCTACACCTTGAGCCACTCCACCAAACTTTTTTGTGTATGTGATGGGTTTTTTCAAGATAGGGTCTTGAGAACAGTTTTCCCAGGTCAGCTTCGAACCTCAATCCTCCTGATCTCTGTTTCCTGAGTAGTTACAATTGCAGGCATGAGCCACTGGCGCCCAGCAAAACATACATCTTAAAGCAGCCCCCATCACTAAACGTTAATGGTTAAACATTCTAAACAGCAACTTTTTAAAAATAGATAGCCCAGTCAACAGATTATTAAAGCTAATGAGTTTTTACAAAATTAAAATATATCATGAAAATTTTTGAGGAAGTTGCATGCTCAAACCAGTAAATATATAGAAATATAGATAGGTGATAGATAGATAGGTTGATAGATAGATAGATAAAGGAAGTTCTTCAAGAGGTGACTATCACCAAGTCATTTTGTTTATGATTTAAGTTTTTTAAAAAATAATTTTGGTGCAGAAATACTATTGAACATGGATCACACCTAAGGAAAGACCATGCATGGGAGGAATAGGGAAAGGGAAGGAAACCTAAAACTTAAATGTGTTTGATGTGCTCACTGTATAGAAGCGAATATAGTAATCTTAAACTGGCTGAGGCCACTGTGGGAAGGGGACTAGGAAGTAGTGAAGAGGTCTGGTACAGATGAGCCAATATGGGTTGTAATACACAAGTACATGGAAACAACGCTAGGATTATCTCTGTATAGCTATCTTTATCTCAAACTAGCAAAAACGGTATGTTTTTCTTATTATCTCTCATGTTTTCTCTTCAAAAAAATCGGAGAACAAGAGGGTGGAACAGGTTTTTCCCAGAAGTGGTTGGGGGGGGCGAGGTGGCCCAAATAATATATACACATGTAAGTAAATGCAAAAACAATAAAATAAAAATTTTAAAAAATACATAAATAATTATTTTGGTCAGGTGCCAGTGGCTCATGCCTGTAATCCTAGCTACTTCAGGAGGCAGAGATCAGGAGGATCATGGTTTGAAGCCAGTCCAAGGCAAAGTTAGTGAGACCCTATCTTGAAAATACACAACAAGACTTTTGGAGTGCTTAAAGTGTAGGCCCTGAGTTCAAATCCCAGTACCA
The DNA here is from genome assembly GCF_047511655.1 of Castor canadensis. Classification (NCBI taxonomy): domain Eukaryota; kingdom Metazoa; phylum Chordata; class Mammalia; order Rodentia; family Castoridae; genus Castor; species Castor canadensis. The sequence goes on along the minus strand of NC_133398.1, from coordinate 28,085,703 downwards.
CAAAAAAAAAAAAGATAGATAAATAATTTTGGTAGAGCAGTCTATGTCTAATCCTGAGAAATAAAAGCCATTGTTTTGAAGATTATCCATTATAATGACTTTTTTTGCAAGTCTAAATTTGATTTTATTTTATGCCTTTTTTTTTAGGATGGTATCGGCAGTGCAATATTATTCCTTATAGCAAAGACGTCGACCTAGGAATTTTTATACAAGATTACAAATCTGATATTATTTTAGCGTTTCAGGATGCAGGACTTCCACTCAAACACAAGTTTGGGAAGGTCAGTTGCAAGAATTGACTTAATTTCATAAGTTACGTATCTCAAATGTAAAGTTTCTATTAAGCAACTCAAATATTGTTAAGAGCACTGAAAACTGGGCCTGGTGGTGCTGTCCTCTGATCCCAGCACTTGGGAGGCTGAGACAGAAGGATTGCAAGTTCCAGGTCAGCCTGGACTGCATGCAGGATTCTGCCTTAAAAAAACAAAACAAAACTATTGTATACATAATTTTATCATTCAATATTGACCAGAATGGTGTCAGCAGAACCTTGTTTCCCCTGATGATTTCTGCACTATTTAAGGAAAAACTGGAAAATCTGACTTTTTATTGACAATGAGAAAATAAGGATCTTGGATTCTTAAAAATGAATTTATTACCAGTAAATTAGGTAATAATATAACATAAAATTAATGTAGAAAGTAAGAATCCCACCCACCCTATCTGAAGTTACATTAATTCTCATAAGTCAATTTAATTCTATGTTCACTAAAATAGTCCATTGATTGCTAAGGGATAGAAATATAAAAATCATTTAAAACAAGTACTAGTTTCTTAACTTACATGTCTTAAGTTATAGCTGTTTCCTCAGAGGTCAGTCAGGGATAGGTCATTGTGGTCCAGATGAAATCCTGCTCTATGGACAATTTGGTCCCTATGTCCCAATCCCATGAGCACTTGTAATCATCTTGCTCTTAATTTGCTTACTCCCAGAGAGGTATTATACTATAAAGCAAGTGGAGATATGGTTAGTTCCTGAAAAACTATTTCTTCCATTATAAATTCTCGTTTTACTTTACTAAAAAAAAGTTTAATGAAATACTTTCCTGAGGTCAAAGTCAAAGCAATAGAGCTTTAGTCATTCAACAAACATTTCTTGAACATTCTCTGTCTGGAACTTTAATCACTCTGCACCTGAAACACAAAGAGGAATAAATTTTAATTCTTAACCTTGAGAAGCTCATTGTCTAATTGGGAGGGGGAAAAACATATAAATTATTATGTGATTGCTTCTATAATAGATAGATGGACCAAATCCAATTACCATTTTTTCTCTGTACCTTAATTTTTTATTTCTTCTTTTTCATACACACACACACATATATTTATATGTATATATATATATAAAATGACCTGTGCTATGTATGTGGCTATGTATAGAATACTACTCTACTTAGTTATTTATTGATTGTGGTGACTTACTTCCCGATAGTTTTTCTTGCTTATTAAAGGAAATAATTTTTGTTTGATTTCTTTCCTTCTTTACTCAGAAAGGTACTTGATGAGGATGTTTCTATTTTCTCTGCAGAGTGATATTTTTGACTACCATCAGTCATTTACTCTGCGTTGTCATCCATTGTAAGAAACATTATTTTATAGGAATTTAAGAAAAATTAAGTGGTGGTTTTCTACAGGTGCATCCTACTAACTTCTTAAGAGGTTCTCCAACTTGAAAAAACATGACTCTTAGAATAAATATTCTATGTATACAAAGCATAAGAATCTTTTTCTGTCTTTTTAAAAAGTTTTTTTAAATGCATTTTTATTGTTTCAGTCTCTGAAGGTTTTCATCTTCCTCCTAGGTGGAAGACAGCTTGGAACTATCCTTCCAGGGGAAAGATGATGTAAAACTTGACATTTTTTTCTTCTATGAAGAGGTTGACCATATGTGGAATGGAGGCACTCAAGCCAAAACAGGAAAAAAATTTAAGTATGAATCAGATAAGTTGTTAAAAGGGACTAAAGAAGTAATTTCTTAAGGTAGAATAAGGAAACAAAGTGTGTTGAGGCTCCATTATTCATAGAGTCCAGTGATGTCTGAGAACTACAAATGGCAACAGTCTTTGACGAGGAAGTGTCACTAGGTTTGTCAGTTGAAGGTGTCATTGTGTTCAAAACCCTTGGGTCATCAGGAAGAAAATATCAAAACAAGGAACACAAAAATCAAGTCCAGAGTCTAAACTGAGAAAAACAGTTTGTCAGAGTTGTAGGAGCTTGATAATTATATAAGAATGGGTAAGAGTTGGTAAGGAGTAAGACATGATGAAGTGAAGTTTAAATGAAGAACTTGAGATTGAGTGGGGCTGAGACCACAATCCTGGGCAACCTTTAGAATGTGCCTTCAGTGTAGACTGAAGGCTAATCCTTAAAGAATATACACAAGCTTAACAGCAACCATATTTCATTGACGTAAGATGTACCATTATTTTATGTGCCGCTGAGAAAAGAAAAATATTGCCATGATTCACAGATGGAAAATTGAGAAAGGTATCTCAGAATTACTGGAATGTAGTATGTTAGATTGGTATTATTAACATCTAAATTTTTTAATACCGCCCCACTTAAACTCTTATATAGGAAAAGATAAAATGACAAAGTATGCTCTTCTTTCTGATGCAGTTGACCTATCTTCAATTCCTAGAGAGAGAATGAGTACCAAAAGGTATGGGCTTTGGAGTCAGGTAGACGTAGGAAACATCATCTTTACCCTAACTAATTTGTGGTCTTTAGCTTTTCTGAAAATTAAGTGCTGTGTCTATTAAATTTAGGTAATAACTATGATGTCAGGCATGATTATGATTATTTTACATGTGTTAACCCATCTAATACAACAACCTTGGAAGGTAGATTTCCTGTGAGACACTGAGAAGTGATATTTGCTCAAGATCACACAATAAATAAGTGAAGGAGTCAGCAAGACAGCAGTCTGTCTCTAGAGTTCATACTTTTAGCCACTGTTTCATACTGCCTCCCTGATACACCTAAGAGTATGAAGCACTTAGTCTAGTGCTTGGCATTTAGTAAGTTAGCAGCATGTAGGGGGTTTTCCCATTGATATGCTATTTAATATTACTAATATTATGAATATTGATGTTACTACTATCATTACTGCCATTGTTACAGTAGTCATGTGACCAGTGGGGTAAATTTGAGCTGTTGAGCATAAAGGAGAGTATTTTATAAGCGCAGAGGAGAAATTCCAGATTCATATTGGTTTCTTGTGGGTTGACTCACCTTACTAGAATCCCTGAAGGCAGGGAGTTTTTGTGTAAGATTAAGTTTGTTTTGGAGGTTGAGAGTAATCCAAACATTTTCCGCAAAGTCATAAGGTATCCCCAAATTGACACTGCCCCAGAGCTTATTCTTCGAACTTACCATAAAAAATTATTTATGAAAGCAAATTAATTTGTGCTGGATAAGCTCTGATTGTAAGACACATCAAAATTAGTAAATTAATGAATATGAAATTGACACTGTCACTGTGGCTAGATGAATAGGGTAAATGTTTTTGACATTTAGCTACAGTTCAGTTATTCAAATATAAAAATGCCAAATTTAATGTATCATTAAGAAATTCTTAAAAAAAAAACAAAACCCTGTAAGATAGTACAACAAAAATTAAGAATATAGAGCTAGCATACTTGCTATATAACCCCAGCTCCATATTTTACCATCAATATTACTTTCAGCAAGTTATTTAACCTTTCTGCGTAAGAGTTCTCAACTGGAAAATGGAAAAACAGAAATTGCCACAGAGTGGTTTAAAGGTTAAAAGACTTGATACACAAAAAGGATCTTGAAGAATGTCAAGATATCCTAAGTGCTAAGTAACTGATAACTTCTATTATTATCAATACAATAGTAGTAGTAGTAGTAGTAAAAACAAAACAAAACAAAAAAAACTATTCCTGTTCTTAGTCTTACAAGAAATTTACAGATTAGAGAACTGTATAATTATCTCAGTAGAAAGGTGCTGCATCTGTTCTTAGAGAACTCATATAAGAGAGTCACCATTTTTCAAAGAAAGATAATTTCAAGAGCTAGCATTAGTCTTTTTGTTCTTAAATTTCTTTCTAAGGAGTGAATTTTTCTTCTCACTGACATGATCTAGAAGCCACAAACTTCAAAAGAACTATTCACTTCCAACTACTACATTTCTGGATAGAGAAAGCTTCTTTCATTCTGCTGCAACTGCTGTTTATAGTTGCAGTGTTTGGGAAGTGTGAAGTGTTCTGACTATTTAACAAGAGAAATGAGCAGTGATAGAACTGCCTGGACAGATGGTGTGAGTCCCAGATTTCCTGTCATGTTTCTGTGACCTTAAAAGGCAGAGAAAAGAACAGGAGATGGCTGCTTAGAGTAGTTTCTTTGGAAGATTCCCCCAGCCATATGCCATTTTCATTCTTTTCAGTGCTATTTACTTTAAGAAAAATACAGTATTTTTGACACCACTGTTTCTAGGGGGAGGGAAAAAAACCTTTAAACTAGCATAGGTTTTTTTTTTTAATCTTCATAATATTCTGTTTTTATTCATGTGTAGTATATGTCTAGAAAAACTAAAAATACAGAATGCTTACCATTAAAAGGATGAAAGGTACTCAGAATGTTGGAGAAGAGTCTCCTCTTTCTGGACTTTACTCTGTGTACCTCCTGAGTGATGTCTTTGTAATAATTCTAATAGTAACAGCAGTAGTAAATATATAGTTACCAGAGTATCTACTAGGTTCAAGCAGTGTGATAAGTACTTTATGTATATAATCTTAGATAGTCCTTACACTATTCCTGCGGGTTAGGTATTCTCACACCAGTTAGACATAAGAAGACTAAAGCTCAAGAAATGAAGTCGCTTGAGGTCACTGTCCATTAATAGCAGGGCTAAGATTTAACCTGAGACTTGATTGACTCAAACCTAAATGCTTTCTTCTAAGACTTAGTAGATTAAGTAAGTTAATAAATGTAATGCATTTAGAACAGAAACCAGCAATACTGTCAGTACCTTGTAAGTACTGTATTAGTATGAGCTGCTGCTGATAGTGTCATTACTATATTACTGCTACATGGTCGTTATTACTGCTGTGCTCTAGGGCATAAAGCATAGCATCCTCTACACAGTGCTGAGTGGAATGTGGGATTTGTTTCTCTCTAGGTAAGCATTTTTTTCCCAGGTATCAATTCAGTCTTTTACTCCTTTACTTCCCATTTGCTCTTTCTTTAAAGTTGTTCTTTCACCTATTCCATTTTCAAATATTGTCTGCATTTTCTATATCTACTTTTCTTCTTTAGAGTCCAGATTGCCAGTAAGAAAATGTGATGGATATAGTAATTTTTTAATTCCACAACTTTACAGTTCTTATACCTGCCAGTTAAGTTTCTTTTTGTTATTGCTTTCCTTCCTGTTTTACTCAACTGATACAGATGGAGACCAGAAGTTTTAGAGGTAATCATAATAGTTAACTTTTATTGAATATTCACTATGTGCTAGGTGCTATGATGCTGTACTTTTATATGCATCATCTTATTTAACCTTTACAAACCTTTGTAAGGGAGATTTTAATATTAGTGCTTTTATTTAATAGATGAGGAGATTAAGGCAGAGACTCAAACCTAAGTCTGTATTACTTCAGAGCTTATGTTCTTAACTGTACCCCATGTTAGTGTCACCACTGTCTCTGTCATGTTGTTAATATTCCCTTCATGGATACATTGTCATGGTAATATAGCTACCCCTATATCTTCTAATAGGAATTCCTATGACTTCTAATAGGAAATATTCTGTTCCTTAAGTTAGTAGTGGGTTCCTTACACCTTCTTATATTCACTATTTCTGCTTCCTAGATAGACTTCAAAAATTTTGACTCATCCTTTGTGGACTACACACCCATTCAATTGTGACTTCTATGTAATTTATTTATTCATTTCTATAAAATATATTTAAGAGTACTCTGTATCTTAGATACTGATGCTACTATATTTCTGCTATCAAGGAGCTCATAATCTAGACCATAAAAACAAATGTTAAAGTACTCTATCAGTGCAATTACTGAACTATGTACAAATTATAGTTGAGTCAGCAAACTCACCCTATCTAGAAACAATAGCAAGGAAAAATGGCTTAAAAACAGAGAGGTTGGTTAGATAGACATAGAGGTGGAGAAAGGCTTAATAATAGCTTTATTTAACTGTTTTTCTACTCTGGTTGCTTTCATTTTTTAATTAAAATTCTGAGAGCATCTTTGCATATAAAATAAAAACTTTATTTGGATTTATTTCCTTAAACAGATACCCAGAAGTGGAATAAAAGGTTTGTATACACACATACATACACACACACATACACATACACCCCAGAATATTATTCAGACATAAAGAGAAGGAAATTCTGTCATTCGCGTTAATATAAAAGGATTGGGGATACATTAAGTGAACTAAGTCAGACCTAGAAAGACAAGTGCTGCATGTATGTCTTATGTGGAAGTTAAAAAGAAGTTGACTTGAATATTGAATACTAATTACTACTGATTGAGAAAGGAGTGGGAGGGATAAAGGGAGGCTAGATTTGATCAGTTTACACTATATGGACATACTGAACTAAAGTATTGAATCCCATTGATATCTACAATTAATACATGTTAATCAAAAAAGGTCAAGTTGTCTTCATTTGACCATACTGTCATACATAGAAGTTTAATAATAACCTTGACATTCAGGTGTTTTTTTTTTTGGTGACACTGGTGTAGGGACTCAGGGCCTCACACTTGCTAGGCAGGCACTCTTACTGCTTGAGCCACTCCACTAGCAACCTTGACATTCAGATCATAATCAATCATATATCATATGAATAATCAATGGGCAAATTTATCCTTAGTAATTCTGAAAAAGAAAAGGTGCGTGTGTTTTATTTTGATACATATCGCCTTCCTAAAAAGCTGTGTAAATTTTATATAGTCAACAGTAGTGAATAAGAGTGCTACATTACTGAGTTTTCCATTGCACTTACAGTAATTCATGACTCCCCTGATAGGTCCTTTCACTAACTTTTTTTCCACTTTTTTTCATTAACCCAAGGTATCTTGTCATAAAACTAGGATGGTCGTTGATGGCAAGTTACCGGCAGTTATTATCTTTCTGTTAATTTTCCAAATATCCATTGGCTTTTAGTCCTCCCAAAAATCTTTTCCCCATTTTCCATTTCAAAATTCAGCTATAAAACATTACAGTGTTTTTAATGCCTCACTTAAAATTATTTGTTAGATGCTATGTAGAGACTTCTATATCTCAACTTTGTACAGGTGTGATTTTTTAGTGAGTGAGCCCAGGAATCAGAGTGAACCCTGGATTCAAATGTGAGTTCTGTCTTTGTGTCACCTAATTAACTTCTGAGCTTCAGATTTCTCCTCCATAAAATGAAAATAACACTGCATCCCTCACAACATATAATGCTTGAATTAAATAATGTGAGATCACCTGGTTTACTGCTCGGCACTTAATAGATTCTCAACTGTTTGCTGATTCTGAATTAGATAGGCAGAACTTGAAACTACTATTACAAAGGTTCATTGCCATGTAGCAATTAGAAAAAAATCATGTAACAGTGAATTAAAGTGTACCAGATAGATGTTAAAAAGAGGAATACAAGCTTACCCTACATATAACTGCAGAGATATAGATACTAGGAACAAAAGAAGTAGAGAGAATGCTGAGGTAAGGGTTGAGGCAGCACAATTTGAATGAATATTGTTGAGTGGGGTTGCTATTAAGTTAGATAGAGTTGGCTCTAAGAAAGGAAATTTAATGAAGTGTAGAGAAGGTGATACGAGCAATACTGGTGAACCTGTTAATTGACAGAGAGGGTTAGTGTTGGGCCATAGTTTTGGATTTGACATAATATGTGAAGAGTCTCTCTTAGGGCTTTAAGTGACAAATGTATTAAAATAGAAGCCCTATTGGGGAATATTGCTAATAGCTAGCATGTGTGTGTGTGTGTGTGTGTGTGTGTGTGTGTGTGTGTACATGGAGAAGTGAAAGCGTTGTTAGAGCAAACCTCCCCCCCTCAAAAAAAAGAAAAACAGCTGTTACAGTAAGCTAAAGTTGGATACTTTCAAATAATTTTCCAAAGTTGGTTGTACCAATTTTTTCCATCACTCTACTAAACAGAAGGTAATTGGAAGAGCTAGTAAAAGGACTTAACCATCACACCTGGCTATGAACAAGGGATCCTGACCCTGAAGGAAATCCAAGAAAACTCTAAGGATCCAAAGTTTATAACCTTAGAGCTCAGGAAAATTAGGAATCAGGAGATAATAATGTAAATTTTAAAAATTGAACTGTAGCAGACATAGTAGCTGGGTGCAGTGGGACACACCTGTCATCCAAGCCTTGCAGGAGACTGAGACTGGGAGAATTGCAGTTCCAGGCTAGTGGGTAAAAAAGTTCATGAGACCCTCCCCCATCTCAATGGAAAAAAGCTGGGCATGTTGGTACTTGTCATCCCAGCTACTTTGGAAAGCCTAAAATGAGATTGTGGTCCAGGCTGGCCTGGGCAAAAAGCAAGACCCTATCTCCAAAATAGCCAGAGCAAAAAGGGCTAGAGATGTGGCTCAAGTGGTAGATAGACCTCTTGCCTCCCTAGCACAAAGCTCTGAGTTCAAGGTCCAGTACTGAAAACACACACACAAACTGTTCTGATTTCTAATATTACAGTTTAATTACACCTGATAATTTATGTAAAAGGATTATGTAGCTGGGTACCAGTGGCTCACGCCTGTAATCCTAGCTTCTTTGGAGGCAGAGATCAGAAGAATCACAGTTCAAAGCCAACCCAGGCAAATACTTCTCAAGACCCTATCTTGAAAAAAGCCACCACAAAAAAGGGCTGGTAGAGTAGCTCAAGGTGTAGGCCCTGGGTTCAAGCTCCAGCACTGCAAAAAAATAAAAATAAAAATAGAAGAATCATGTTGCTACCTTTTTTTCCTCAACATAATGTTGTTGAGACTCACCCATGTTTTTACATATTATAGCTGTTTTTTAGTCATTTTCTTTGTTATATGACTAGACCACAAATATTTATCAAGTTCATTGTAGTATGCTATTTTGGGTTGCTTTCATTCTGGGGCTATCCTAAGTGAATCTGTAGTGAACATGTGTACACGTCTTTTAGTACTTTGTGCATGTTTGTTTCCATCCATTTGGGTTGCTATAATAAAATAAAATACCATGAACATGATGGCTTTTAAACAATAGAAAGTATTTCTCACAGTCCTGAAGGCCAGGAGGTGCCAACGTGCTTGCGTGCTGGTGAGGGCACGCTTCCAGTTCACATACTACTAACTTTTCCCTTTGTCTTCACACCGTAGAATGAACTCTCTCAGGTCTCTCTTATAAATGCACTACTCCCATTCATGAGGGCCTCATTCTCATGACCTAATCACCTACTGCTTCTGAGGAGTTAGTATTTCAAAATGAATTTCAAGGGGATGAAAACATTCAGACTGTGGCAGTGATTTTCTATTGTGTCAGATTCATAAAGTATGGGTAGTTTGGTCATAGGGTATACATTTTTCAACCTCAGTTTTGCTTCCAAATAGTTTTCCAAAGTTGGTTGTATCAATTTACACTCTGCATTGTATTACAGGACTTTTCATTTCCCCATATTCTTGCCATCACTTGGCATTGCCAGACTTTAATTTTAACCATCCTGTGGGTGTGTAGTGTTACTACCCTGAAGTTTTATTTTCCACTTCCCTAATGACTTAACGAAGGCCGCTAGTTTTTTATTTTCACCAAGCACTTAGATATTCTCATTTGTGAGGCATATTCTTTTCAGTTTGTTCTGAGTTGTCAGTCTTTTTCTTACTAATCTGTAGCTCTTATATATTGAAAGTATCTTCTCCTGATTTGTCCTTTTTTTCTTTTCACTCTCTTAATGATACCTTGTTTACTGGAAGTTCTTAATTTTAATGTAATTCACTGTATCAGTCTATTTATGGTTAGTAATTTTAGTGTCCTTTTTTAGGTGTTACCAAGGAAAGATTTGCCATTTTAGGAGAGGGAAGGATATTCTCTTATATTACCTTCTATAAACTTCATTGTTTAGAATAAAGATTAAGTTTAAACTCCAGACTTTATTTGGATTCACCAATTTTTCCACTGGTGTCCTTTTTCTTGTCTAAGAGCCAATCTTTTTACACTTAGACACCCTGCCTTTTGAAACTTGATTTTAGTGTAAGTTCTTAATAATACCAGATAATCATCCATCATTGCATGTCTTGGTTCTGCCTAGTCCAGGGCACTGAGTTGCCTTCTCAATGGACTCACTCACTCCTTAGTTATCTCTATCTGGAAATAATCTGCTTGTCCTCTGAAGTTCCATAGTTCCCCCACCTCTTGACATCCCTCAGGCTTTAATTGGAGTACATTTGCTGATTTATCTGTGGGGTGTGTGTGTGTGTGTGTGTGTGTGTGTGTGTGTGTGTGTGTGTGATGGCACTGGGGTTTGAATTCAGAGCATCATGCTTGCTAGGCAGGCATTCTACCACTTGAGCCACTCTGCCAGCCCTTTTTTGTTGTTGTTGTTGAGTATTTTCAAGATAGGGGCTCGAGAACTATTTGCCTGGGCTGGCTTCTAACTTCCATCCTCCTAATCTCTGCCTCCTGAATAGGTAGGATTACAGGCATGAGCCACTGGTGCCCAGCTGTCTGTCTTTATTGAGTGATAGATAAAATCAGTTCTTGGTATGTCTGTTGGACTAAGTGAGACCTAATCCCTACTTGAAAGTAAATCAGGTCCTCTTAAGTGTAGTGTACACTGTTTAGTAAGGATGATAGGATGATACCAGGTTAATGACTTGATCTAACCTAGCACCTTTAGGGAATTAAAACTATAAAATTAAATTATACTAGTTATTAAATCACTCTGCTTCCCAAGAAGTTAAAGATTAGAATTTGGTGTAGAACCTTTTCTTATGAGCTTTCTCAGCTTCATAGATACTTTGCTCCTACAGTTACATCCCTCCAGAAATACATTTGTCTCTTTAGTACTTCTTACAGCTGTGAAGCTAAAAAGGCAAATTTGAATAATTTTTTAAATGAGTATATTTAAAACATTGACTTTTCTAAAATGATCTCATATTGATCTATTTATGCCTTCATATTTTACATCATATAGATTATGTTTTAGGTCTCCTTAATTACACTTCTAAACCACTAGTGAGTAGCAGGTGTAAAATTGAGGGGTTGAGGGAAGAACTTTGAATACATATTACATGGTTAATTATATACTCATACTATATACACAAGTGGCAGTTACTTATATGGTGGGCTTTGCTTTTTTAAGAGAAGATTTCTTCAGAATGAATGAATAGCAAATCTTCATTTATGTGAGACAAAATTATATTTTAAAAACTATTACATGTTTTATTGTTTCAACGTAATTCTATAATGTATTTTATTTCGGTAGTATCCCAAAACAAAAATATTTTCACTAAAAGATTTGTATACAAATGTTCATAGCAGTTTCATTCATACTACCAAAAAGTAAAAGCATCTCAAATGCTCATCTTCTGGTGACCAGCTACACAAATTATGAGATATTCAAGCAATGGAATACTACTGGGCAAAAAAGAGAAATGAGCCACTAACATGAATGAATTTTCAGAACACTGTGTTTAAGTGAAAGTCTGATAGGAAGAGTACATACCATGTATTTATGTTTATTTGAATTGTAGCGTAGGTAAAACAAATGAAGTGTATAAAATGATCAGGGTCAGGGTAAGTTACTTCTTTATGACTAGCAAGGAGCACAGGGGACTTTGGATGGTAGAAATGTTCTATATCTTGATTAATGTGGTTACACAGGTATATGCATTTTTTAATATTCATTACTTTAAATTGGGTTCATTTCATTCTATGTAAATTATAACTTTGACTTAACTTTAAAAGATAAAAATATTTTATGACTTTGGAAACTGATGCTAAGGGAAAAGAGTCCAAGAATATACATTGAAATGCAGGGCTGTGTGGACCAGAACTAGCGCATTTTATCAGGGCAGACTTAATTGCAATGATAAACTTTGAGACTTGTGCATCTGATTAGACAAATTGGGTAAATCTGATATCAAAATGAAAAAAGCCTTTTGTGTTTAGTGTGAAATTTGAAGTCATAATTTTAATTTCCTTTAATTATATATAAAGAAAAATTCTGTAAAAATTAACTAAAGGAAAATAAGCAATAAACACAACTGGAACTGGAGTCTAATTTTCATTAATGAATATAGATCTAGTTTTTGGAAGTTACACAGTAGAAATAAAAATGTTCTGAGACTTTGTCCTTTGCTATTGAAGTCAAATTTTGTGCATGTCTTAACTTGATAGTTTTTATTTGTTTGTTTTAGTAGTACTGGGGTTTGAACTCAGAGCTTGCACTTGCTAGGCAGGTGCAAGGCAGGTTATATGTTTTAAGCCACATCCCAGCCTTAACTGGATATATTTTAAGGGTTTTGGGCATGGGGGGTTGTTTTTGGTGATACTGGCAGTTGAATTCAGGGCCTTCAACTTGCTAGGCAGGCGCTCTACCACTTGAGCCACTCCACCAGACCTAAATTGATAGTTGTGATGTAGACATTATTTACATGCATTTAGTGTTACATGATACCTATCCTTGCAGGCTTTCATTTGTCTACTCACCGATGATAGAAATTTCTTCTTGTTTCTCCAATGGCATAGCTGACCACCAACTACCACTAGAGTAGAGGTCCTATGGGGATTTCATAGCAGAGTTTAGCAGTCTGTAGGATAGATGGGATCACTCAATTTACCATGTAAATCAGTGGGGAAATGAGGTTTAGAAGGTAGAATTTTACCTTATAAAACATATATTCTCTCTGTCATACATACACATACACACAAAGTTTAGAACAGGAATGGAGAGTGGGGTCATAAAAATCTCAAACATTTTTCAGCCTGGACTCTGAAAAGTGTGCTAACAATTCCTCTACACCTCTTTTTGCTACTGTATTTGTGTTTTTCTCAGTGAAAAAAAAACTGGGCATGGTGGTGCATGCCTGTCATCCTACTGATGGCAGGAAGCATAAAATAAGATGATCATGGTCCAGGCTGGTCTAGGCAAAAGGCAAGCCCTTACCTCCAAAATAACCAAAGCAAAAAGGGCTGGAGGCATGGCTCAAGTGATAGAGTACCTGCCTAGCAAGCACAAAACCCTGAATTCAAACCCCAGTACTCAAAAAAAAAAAAAACTAGGCAGCATTCTAATTTTCAAAAGTTGAATCTAATTCTTAGATGAGTATTTTAATGGGCAAGATTGGTGGCTTGGAGTGGTGGTGAACACCTGTAATCCTAGCACTCTGGGCTGAGACAGTTGGATCAAGAGTTTGAGACCAGCCTACAAGGCAAGACCCAGTCTAAAACACAAACAAAAAAACCCAAGATTGGTAGTGATTGGTCATAGTAATTCCTCCCTTTATCATATTCTCTTTCCCAGACAGAAAGCACTAATGAATGTCTTAAAGATATAACTGAGCTAAAAGAGAATAAGCAAATAAATGATGAAGAGGCAGTATTTAAAGATAATTTTCATTAACCAGACCGACAAGCAGGATAAATGATAAATCTAAAGGAAATCAATTCCAAAAAAACATTTTTTGAAGACTACCAAAGAAAATAGATTGCTTACAAAGAAGAATTACATATGCCTTTGTAACAATAGAGATCATAAGATAGTGGAGTAACATCTTTCAAACATTTATAGCATTTTGAACAGTTAAAAGTAACATTCATTTCTGGTACTAGTGGCTCATGCCTGAAACCCTATCTACTCAGGAGGATAGGGTTACAGTTTGAAGCCAGCCTGAACAAATAGTTTTTGAGACTCTATCTCAAAAATATCCAACACAAAAAAGGAGTGGCTCAGGTGGTAGAGCACCTGCCTAGCAAGTGTAAGGCCCTGAGTTCAAGCCCTAGTACCACCACCCCCAAAATAATAATAAAATAAAATGAGAAAGGTTAAAAAGCAAAACTTGATAGTAACTTGAGGAGGTGAAATGTCATTGGTCATGGAGTAACATATACTAAGTCACATGTTTAGAAAGCTGGTAGAGATTGTGCATGAATTTAGTCTTTAATAGAAAACATAATGAAATAAGTATGTTTAAAAATAAACAGTAACTGGAATAGAAATATTAGAAAACTAATATTATTAGTTTTAATAATATTAGTTATTTAATATTATAATATAGAAAACTTCCAAACAGCAGAGAGAAAAAAAGAGATTGTGTTTAACCTTTACCAATCCAAATAAAAATAAGAAAGGTAGCTGAGGGAGTTAAAAAGTATAGTAAACAAAATACCTTACATTTATTCATCCTTTGATAACATCTCTCTGAGGTGCAGGTACTGTAATTCTCATGAATGAGAAAATTAAGGCACAGAAAGATTGACCAAAGTCCCAAAAGTAATAACTGGTGAACCCACGATTTGAGCCTAGGCAGTCTGGTTCTAAACTAGTTCAAAATAAGTCCAATATATTATCGATCACAATAATTGTAAACAGATTAAGTATGTAACTGATACTTCCTATCAGTTCTAAATAGAACATTTATAAAAGTTGATGATGTGGGAAAGGCAAAAAAAGGTTCATGATGTGCTACATCACAGTTTCTTTTTTTGTGGTACCAGGGTTTGAATTCAGGTCCTACACCTTGAGCCACTTCACCAGACCTTTTTTGTGATGGGCTTTTTGAAATAGGGTCTCTTGAACAGTTTTCCTGGGCTGGCTTCAAGCTGTGAGCCTCCTGCTGTCTTCTTCCTGAGTAGCTAAGATTATAGGCATGAGCCACTAGCACCCAGCAATGCTACCTCACAATTTTAATAAATTTCAAAGTATTAATAAAAATCTTCTGTGTGTGTATGTAAGTGTAATTCTCCACATGAATGAATTAAAGAGAAAAAAACCCTACATGATTATTCCAATAGATGGCATTCTATGACCACAATGGAAATAAGTTAGAAACTGACAATTAAAAATCTGCGAAAACATTAAAATACCTTCCTTCACTAATGAGTTTGAAAGGAAGTTATAATAGAAATTTTAAAATATTTAGGACTTAAAGATGATGAATGTACTACATAATAAAACTTACAGGATGTAGTTAAAGGGATAGAAATAAATTTATAGCCTTAAAGCACTAGAGTATGATATTGAGGTCCTTGATTCATTTTGAGTTGATACTAGTACAGGGTGATAAACATGGATCTAGTTTCAGTTTTTTGCAGATGGATAACCACTTTTCCCAGCAACATTTGTTGAAGAGGCTGTCTTTTCTCCATCTAATATATTTGCCACCTTTGTCAAAAACAAGGTGGGCATAGCTGTGTGGATTCATATTTGGGTCCTTTATTCTCTTCCACTGGTCTTCATATCTGTTTTTGTGCCAGTACCATGCTGTTTTTATTGCTATTGCTTTGTAATATAGTTTGGAGTATTGTGATACCTCCAGCATTGCTCTTTTTGCTGAGTATTGCCTTGGCTGTTCGCAGTCTCTTGTGTTTCCAAATGAACTTTAGGGTAGATTTTTCAATCTCTGTTACGAATGTCAATGGGATTTTGATGGGAATTGCATTAAACATGTAGATTGCTTTTGGTAGTATAGCCATTTTTACTATGTTGATTCTACCAATCCATGAGCATGGGAGATCTCTCCACCTTCTGTAGTCTTCCTCGATCTCTTTCTTCAGGGGTCTGTAGTTCTACTTGTAGAGGTCATTCACATCCTTTGTTAAGTTTACTCCTAGGTACTTGATTTTTTTTTTTTTGAGGCTATTGTAAATGGAACTGTTTCCATATATTCTTTCTCAGTTTGATCATTATTGGTGTATAGAAAAGCTAATGATTTTTGTAAGTTGACTTTGTATCCTGCCACCTTGCTGTAGCTGTTTATGGTGTCTAGGAGTTTTTGGGTCTTTAAGGTATAGGATCATATCATCTGCAAATAGGGATATTTTGACAGTTTCTTTACCTATTCGTATTCCTCTTATTTTTAATTCTTGCCTAATTGCTCTGGCTAGGAATTCCAGTACTGTGTTGAATAGGAGTGGAGATAGTGGGCATCCTTGTCTAGTTCCTGATTTTAGAGGGAATGGTTTCAGTTTTTCTCCATTAAGTATAATGCTGGCTGTAGGTTTGTCATACATAGCTTTTATGATGTTGAGGTACTTTCCTTCTATTCCTAGTTTTCTGAGAGTTTTTATCATGAAATGGTGTTGGATCTTATCAAAGGCTTTTTCTGCATCTATTGAGATGATCAAGTGGTTTTTGTCTTTGCTTATGTATTTTTGTATTTGTGTATGTTGAACCACCCCTGCATCCCTGGGATGAAGCCGATTTGGTTGTAGTGAATGATCTTTCTCATGTGTTGTTGGATTCAGTTTGCCATTATTTTGTTGAGGATTTTTGCATTGATGTTCATTAAGGAGATTGGCCTATAGCTCTCCTCTTTGGAGGTGTCTTTATCTGGTTTTGGGATGAGTGTACTACTAGCTTCATAAAATGAGTTAGGCAGTGTTCCATCCCTTTCTATTTCATGGAACAGTTTAAGGAGGGTTGGTATTAGTTCTTCTTTAAAGTCTGATAGAATTCAGCAGAGAAATCCATCAGCTCCTGGACCTTTCCTTTTTGGGAGACTCTTGATTGCTGCTTCAATTTCATTTTGTGTTATAGGTTTATTCAGGTGATTAATATACTCTTGGTTCAGTTTTGGGTGGTTGTAAGTTTTTAGGAATCTGTCCATTTCTCAAGATTTTCCAAATTTATTAGAATATAGATTCTCAAAGTAGTCTCTGATGATTTCCTGGATTTCTGTGGTGTTTGTTGTTTATCTCCCCTTTTGCATTTCTGATTTTACTGATTTGGGTTTTTTCTCTCCTCATTTTAGTCAGGTTTGCCAGAGGTCTGTCAATCTTATTTATTTCTTCAAAGAACCAGCTTTTTGTTTCATTGATTCTTTGTATTTTTTTTTGTTTCTATTTCATTGACTTCGGCCCTTATTTTTATTATTTCTCTCCTTCTGCTTGTTCTGGGATTTGCTTGTTCTTGTTTTTCTAGGAGTTTGAAATGTAGCATTAGGTCATTGATTTGAGATCTTTCTGTCCTTTTAATATATGCAGTCATGGCTGTATACTTTCCTCTTAGGACAGCCTTTCCTGTGTCCCATAGGTTCCAGTAGGTCATGTTTTCATTTTCATTAACTTCCAGGAACTTTTTAATTTCTTCTTTTATTCCATCAATGACCCATTGATCATTGAGCAATGTGTTGTTGAGCTTCTAATTGTTTGCATGTTTTTTACCATTGTTTTTGTTGTTGAGTTCTAGTTTTAATGCATTGTGACCAAATAGAATGCATGAGATTATTTCTGTTTTCTTATATTTGCTGAGGC
The DNA here is from genome assembly GCF_047511655.1 of Castor canadensis. NCBI lineage: Eukaryota > Metazoa > Chordata > Mammalia > Rodentia > Castoridae > Castor > Castor canadensis. Next base: position 28,068,198 of record NC_133398.1, on the reverse strand, counting down.
TTGCCTTGTGCCCTAAGATATGATCAATTTTGGAGAAGGTTCCATGGGCTGCTGAGAAGAATGTATATTGTGCAGAAGTTGGATGAAATATTCTGTAGACATCAGCTAGGTCCATTTGATCTGTGGTGTGATTTAGTTCTAGAATTTCTTTATTGATTTTTTTGTTTGGATGACCTATCTATTGGTGATAGGGGGGTATTGAAGTCTCCCACTATCACTGTGTTGGAGTCTATATATGTTTTTAGGTCCTTCAGAGTATGTTTGGTGAAATTGGGTGCATTGACATTGGGTGCATGTAGATTGATAGTTGTTATTTCCTTTTGATGTATTTCCCCTTTTATTAGTATGGAATGTCCTCCTCTATCTCATTTGATCAGTGTAGGTTTGAAGTCTACTTTGTCTGAGATAAGTATTGCTACTCCTGCCTGTTTTCAGGGGCCATTGTCTTGGTAAATCTTCTTCCAGCCTTTCACCCTAAGGCAGTGTTTGTTTCTGTCAATGAGATGGGTCTCCTGTAAGCAACAGATTGTTGCATCTTCCTTTTTAATTCAGTTTGACAAATGATGTCTTTTGATGGGGGAATTAAGTCCGTTAACATTCATTGTTAGTATTGATAGTTATGTTGTGATTCCTTTCATTTAGTTGTTTTTGTTGTTTAAGGGTTTGATTGTGTGCAGCTGGATCAATGTTACTTTCTACTTTCTTGCCTTTTCTTCTCCTGTGGTTTGGTACTGCCTGTCCTTTCATGGTTTTGTTTGCTTTCATTTTCTGTGTGCAGAATTCATTGAAGAACTTTTTGTAGTAGTGGCTTGGTGGTCATATATTGTTTTAGTTTCTGCTTATCGTGGAAGATTTTTATTGCTCCATCTATTTTGAATGATAGTTTGGCTGGGTAGAGTATCCTAGGATTGAAGTTACTTTCATTCAGTGCCCGGAATACCTCACTCCATGCTCTTCTTGCTTTTAAGGTTTCCGTTGAGAAATCTGTGATTTTGATGGGTTTACCTTTGTATGTTATTTGTTTTTTCTCTCTTACCTCCTTCAATATTCCTTATCTATTCTCTGTGCTTGTTGTTTTAATGATAATATGTTATGGGGTAGTTCTATTTTGGTCAAGTCTGTTTGGTGTCCTGAATGGGCATAGTTTTCTCTAGAATTGGGAATTTTGCTGTTATTATTTTGTTGAATATATTACAAATTCCTTTTGCATGCACCTCTTCTCCTTCTTCAATGCCCATGATTCTCAGGTTTGGTCTTTTGATGGAGTTGGTGAGTTCTTGCATATTCCTTTCACAGGTCTTGAGTTGTTTACTAATAGCTCTTCAGTTTTTCCTTTAATTTCCATTTCATCTTCAAGCTCTGAAATTCTTTCTTCTGCTTGTTCTAGTCTGCTGGAGTGGCCTTCCATTGTGTTTTGTATTTCTGTTTCATTCTTTTCTCTGAGGTTTTCTATATCATGGGTCACTTCCTCTTTAATATTGTCGATTTTCATCCTTAATTCATGTATCTCTCTATTTATGGTATTCTCTGATTCACTTTGGTGTTTATTTAGGACTCCTGTGAGTTCATTTATTTGTTTTTGTGTCTTTTCATATTCTTTATTTTTGTTGTCTTGGAATTTCTTGAGTGCCTCCTGTACATTTTGGTTGACCATGTCCAATAATATCTCTATGAAATTCTCAGTGATTACTTGCAGGATTTCTTCTTTCAGGATGTTCTTGTTGGCTCATTGGATACCTTAGCATAGTTTATCTTTGTTTTGTTGGAGTCTGAACTGGATATCCATTTTCTTCATTTCCCTCTGAATCCTGTATTAATTTATTTTTGAGGGGAGAATGGTTTCCATCCCTTTTTTGTCTTCCCATCACTCCACTTGGTGCTGTTTCTATCCCTAGTCTGTATGCAATTTAGTAGTAGCTAACTTACAATAGTAAAACTAATAAGATAAAAAGAGAATAAAAAAATAAAAGGAAAACCAAAGAAATCAACAGGGAGAGGTGATGGACAAATAAATAGGAAACAAAACAAACAAATACATAAAAAAAATTCCAGGTTCAGGAACAATAGAATTTTAGTCTTAGTAGTTCTGGTGTTACTCTTTCAGCATCCATTCCCAGTGTTGGTATTTAAGCAGAAGCTCTATCTTAGTCTCGCCAGGTTTTTGGGGAGACTTGCTAGTTTTTTTTCCTGTCTTTCAGCGGCAGCTCCTTAGTCAGCTCCTCCCTCAGTGTGGTGTTACTTGTCCTCAGGTTCTGGAGATCAGCTCTGTGGCCCTCTAGCTGTCCTGCTTTGGAGTTGGGTTTTCACTGTGTCGGTCTGCTGGGGGCTTGTTTCTTTGCCTCATGCCCTTTCTCTGGGGCAAGGTCAGAGATCCATCAGTTGGCTCCCTGCTGTCAGCATGTTATGCTGGTTTGCTATTCTTCAATTTTGTAAAGTTGTTTGACTTTGGATGTTGCTCACTGACTCAGGAGATGAGTTTTGTGGACCTCTATCTGCCTTATTTCAGGCAATGGCTTATCACCCACCCACTGTCGACCCTTCTGCCTTTCCAGTCTTTGTTTACTGAAAGTTCATGCGGAGATCAGCTCCTTGCCCTCCTCCCTTCTCCAGTGTGCTTAGAGCACCCCGCCCCCTCTGCTGCATGTTCCTTTTCATTTCCTTGTTTATTATTCAGTTGTTTTTTTTTTTTTTGTGGGGCGGGGGTCAGTCTGTCTGGGGGACTATGCTGGTTTATCCTGGGGTAGCTGTGAGAATACCGCATGCCACTTATTTGCTCACCTGTTGGTCTGCTGGTTGTCTCCCAAGCAGGTTTGGAGCTGGCATCTGGCAACTCAGGAGCCCTCCTGTTTTCTCTGTGTAACAAGGTGTGGAGAAGCTTTGTATGGGCTGGGGGTTCGGGGTGTCGGAGTTTTAATTTTTCTTTGTGCTTTTTTTTTTTGTCAAGTGTGACTCCAGCGTCTCAGCAATATTTTTGATTTATGGAGCTCATGCTGTCTGCTTCTGCCCTCTAGTCACCATCTTGGATCTCTCCCAATTTCATTCTTCTTTATGGCTGAATAAAACTCCATTAAGTATATATACTACATTTTCTTAGCCCATTCATCAGTTGTGGGGCATTTGGGCTGTTTCTAAAACTTGCCCTTCGAAGAATTTTTTTTGTAATATTAAGACCCTCTTAAATTTGCATTCTGATTTAGGGTTGCCTTAGTCTAAATTTAAATCTGTTCACATTTTGGATCCTATCCCAGGGCTTTACACTACAGACTGCTCAGCTAAACTTAATCATTGCTTTCAAATCCAGGGTAACATTCCACACCCATGGTGTATTTTAGTCTTAGTAATTATTTACCAGTAACCTAGATAGGGCAGATGGCATGTGCTGTTCTGTGTCACTCACCACCCTCCCCATCCTCTCTACAGTCCTATTTTATAATCAGTTTTTACATTTTATGGTATATCTTTCCTCTTCTCCTAGGCAGCTAGGGTATTCTTTTTGCTGAGTACATTGAAAAATAATTGAGGAAAAGAAAATCAGAGAGTTTAGAGATCTTTCTATTCAGGAACAAAAGTTAATGTTTGAGTTAATTGTCTTTGCATTGTTTTCACGTTGTTTATATCTTTAAAATGTTTTGCATTTGCTCATAAATCCTCCATTGTTCAAAACATTGCTTTTGTAAAGTGTGCAATATTGTCTTCTACCTTGTTTATCCTAGATCTGTTATTTTTCTCTTCAGCTCTTTGCTGAGGCTAATACTTAAAAGAAAGAAGTTGCTTGGCCTATCAGCTATGATTTCTGCCTCAGTTCAGTTCCGATGTGTCAACTGATAGGATGGGACAGATGAACATTCTGCTGACCAGCATATGAATGGGAAGGGTAGAGGCTGATGATGGATGAATATGTCTGAAGGCAAACTAAGAAATTCCATGAATATGAGTGTGCAGGGTAAAATTGGGACCAGCAGATGGTGGGTCTAAGCTGTATCTTATTTCTGTCTCAGCTATGATATTTGCTGTAGCTGTCTTTACAGAAGCCAGCTGGGACTGTCCATTTTAACTGCCAGTGCCCACTGGTTTTTATAGAAGGCACTTGTTACTTTTTTTAGAATTTGTTCAGTCTCTCATTTTTATGAGTGTTGTGTTCACTTGGTGGTAAAAGATGATATTCAAAAACAGAATATATGAGAAATGATCTTTCCCTGGAGAATGTTCCAATTAGATCCCATTCCCTGTTCCTTACATTCCTGTGATCTAGCTGTTGCCACATCATGATTAATTACTGAAAGTTATTCCTGTGTTGTAAAGAGAAGAAACATTTCTCAGAAAAAAAAATCAACACGTGTAGCTTTAAATCAAACAGACTTCTAGTTTTAGCTTTCCTTCGCAATATATCAAATTTAATTTACTTGATCCAAAGTACCTTTAAGAAACATGTTTTTAAGTTCTAATCAACATAGTTCTACAAATAGATATAATTAAATTCATTATAACTAGTATTCCTTATGTTGGTTTATACATGTTACCTTAGCATTTCAGAGGAAAACACACAGAAACTACAGGTAGGATCATGTAAAGTATGGAACTAAAGGAGAATACAACTTGGAGTCATATTTATTCTATGTCCTTGGGAAATGCAGATGTGTAAGAAAAGAAAATGATCATTTTCCTTCATCTTTTGGTAACTTCCTTTGACACTTCTTCCCCCAACAGTCCCAACAGAAATCCCAGGGCTGACTTTCATTTGCCTGACTTGGGTGTGTTCTTATCTGTGAGTCAATCACTCTAACTTACTGGTTAGGGCTAAGGTTTGCTTTTGGTTTTCTGTAAAGTGTGTAGTATTGTCTTCTACTCTGTGTATATCCTAGATTTGTTATTTTTCTCTTTAGCTCTTATTTTGGTTTGGTTTTACCCATTTCTGGAATTTAGTTATTAGATTAGCTTCTCTTCAACCATATGGAATGGGAATGGGGGAAGAAATTTGGGGTGATATTAACATTGGAAGAGGAAAGGGATACTGAACAGTTAAAAATACAGATGTCTGCTCTATCCCCAAAGCTGTTTAATTAGGAGAGGTCTGTCCTTCAACCAACAGTGCATTGGCAGCTGGACTTCTTAGCTAGACCTTCTACTGTCAAAGCCTAATCCCTCTCCATATTGTCTCTGTTTTGCTGCAGATACCTGTTTCCCAAGTTTACACTGTGCTGGACTGAGTTTGCAGACATGAAGGTCCGTGTGCCCTGTGAAACAATTGAGTACATTGAAGCCAATTATGGTAAGACCTGGAAGATTCCTGTAAAGACATGGGACTGGAAGAGCTCTCCCCCCAATGTGCAGCCCAACGGAATCTGGCCTATTTCTGAATGGGATGAAGTTATCCAGTTGTATTGAGATACTATGTTGAAATGGGAGAATTTTTCTCCTCAAAAGAAGGTGGAGCTCTGTTTAAAAAGCTAGATGACTTTTTGTCACACATAAGTGGGAACCAAAATAGAAAAAAAATAACAAATTTAAAGATATAGAAAGAGGCCTAGCTGTAAGCCATATGATGTAATTCTCTCATTCAGCATTTATTGAGGAGTTTCTATGTGCCAGGTAAAATGCTAGGCTTTGTGGAGAAGCAGAGATGAATGAGCAAACCTTCCCTCTTTCCTGTCCCTTTGGTAAGCATGCCAATTTTCCTTTGTAGGAAACTCCCCCATCCTTTGAAGAGTCAAAGTAGAATGTGATATGTTTTATCATGGTTTTTTAAATACTCAGTATTGTTTAGATTGGAAGATGAACTCATTAGGCAAACCCAAGGAAGGATATGCTGTCTAAAAAGATTAATCCATTCTTGCCTGTCCTCACCATTTAAGCTGGTATGTTAGTGCCACCTTTTAAGATGTGGAATTTGAGTTAATAATATTCCAGTGATCAGATCAGACTTTAGGTGGCATCAAGAAAAGGTGAAGTAGATTCATTTTACAAGTAATCTAATGTGGAATTGATTTAGAACACAGGCATTATTCTATAGGAGAAGGTGAGAACTTACTTCAAGCCTTGTCAAGGTAAGTAAATTTCCATGTACTTACTATTTTCATATTTGAAGTAAGAAGAAAACTGACACTTGTGGGATACTTAAATTTCTAACTATTGTGAGAATTTTTTTCACTGACCTTTAATAAGTAGTTGTTCACAAATTATTCAAGAAAGACCATGATTTTCTAAATAATTTTGAAAGAGTCATGATTTCACAAAACTTATTTTCCTTATTTTATCTCACATACTCTTTTAGATAATAATGAGCTATTTATGGGCATTTTATATTTTCTGAATTTATGATCCTTGTACTAATTTTAATGTTGACACTAAAATATTAATAGAAATACATCTAATATCTCTAATACTTTGTTGTATTTGTTCAGCAATCATAGCTCCATATCTTTAATTTAGGCCTATAGGCCAACTTAAATGTTATAAAAATCTACCTGTTCCTTTTCTTCTAATACTACTTCAGATCTTCAAACTAAAAGGTCAATAATGACTCTGGTAACCATTTGTGACCCTAGATCATAGTCTTTGTAAAGCTTGTGTCCATCTCTATTCAATCTGCTGAATATTGATGGGGTAAAAACTCAGACTTCCCTACTTTATCAAGTACTACCCACTTTAGAACACTTCAGTTTCCTTTTTCCCTTCAAGATACACCCCCGAGTGGGCAGCGGTGGCTTTGTCTCCCTTATCTCTTCTCTAGTCACTTGAATGACATATCATAAGCAAGAGATAATGGGAAATTCAGGCACAATAAATGCTGAAGGTAAGTGATACCTTATCTCTGCTGTTTAGGACTTCTTTCTGGGGTAGCTTGGCAGATTTTCCACTAAAACTAGAAAATCTAGTCTCAAGGGCTGACAGAATTTCCCAAAACAAGCTTGATGAAAGTAATCTACAACACCCCTCCTCCAAATTTTAAAAACAACATGAAAACTTTCTTTGATGAATGATAACCAAACATTGGTTCTTTTTATAAATAATAAAAGCAAGTTTTCAGGGACATTTACAGATTATCAACAAACTTGTCCCCAAATGACAGGTCATCATAATCAGCTTTTTCTTTATTAGAAAATAAGCCACAGAGTATAAACCCAAATTTTAAATAGCTAACATAGTTTTGTATTTCATATGCCAAAACAATACAGTAGATAATAGTGTTCTTGGATAAAATTCATCAACAGCTTAGAGAGGACTATTTGCTTGTGCTCTGCATCTAGAAGCATATACACTTCACATTTCTGCCCATTTCAAATAGGACTCATACTGTTTGCCAAGAGATTTTACCCATCTACCCCTTTTCAAATTATTTCTCTTGTATCTGCCCTTGGAGTACTAGGTCTGGGAGTGTTCAAAATCTAAGATATCTTGGTCCCATTGACAAACATTCCATATTCTTCCCTATATAGACCACAGGCTCCTAAAATACCTTTCTTGTCTTCCTTCTGGTTTTTGCAGGCTTCATCATCTTGGGTTCCACCCTAACTTGGGAAAATGGAAGCCTCTCCTTAGAATCTGAAGGCTAGACCTGCCTCTGATAGTGATCCAACTATACTTCCTCCTATACATCTTAATATTTGAACCCTGTTGAGTATCCAGAGACCTTTAGTTAGGTGTATATACCACTAATACCTTATCAGATCACTTTTCTTTCCTCACCAGAATATTCCAACAGTCATTCTCCTAATCTGACCATTTTCAGGTCTGTTTGCCTGCTTTACCTGAAGATCTCTTATATTAATTTGTTGGTAGTTAGATACCATGGTTGTCTCCAGAGAGATCCTGAGAAGCAAGATCTTTCTTAGTTGGCAACCAGGTAGCCACTCAGGCCTTCTCTAAAACATGGAGCACTTGTCCTCTGCTTATTGCAGTTACTGACATCTAGCCTCTGGAATAAAGCCATAGTAACCAAAGTTGGGCATCCTAAGACTAGCTAAACCAGTGGGACATCAGGTTTCCCTAGCTACAAACCCTGAAATGTGACCACCTGGTAGCAGAATGTCTGCTAGCACCACCCCCTCTCAAGTTAACACTTAAGTGAAAATCATCTTGCTCTTAAAAGCTGGAAGAGATTTTGGCGGAACATTTATTATAACCCTTTTATTTTATAGTGAGTAAAGAAGTGATCTGAGCAACAAACAGCTGAAACTAAAACCTAAGAGCACCATGATTTTAGTTCAGTATTGTCTTTCATTACTTAGATCACATCACAGCATCTCTAACCCTTCTTTGAGAAACTTGACAAAGAAATTGTCCAAAGCTTTAATGAGCCATCATTTCAGTGTGTTTCTACAACCCCCACTTTATATCTTTTAGTTCAGATTGAGAACCTGAGGTAACAAAGGAAGCTGAGGAGGAGCGTTTCCTTGTTGTCCAGAATTCTTAAGCTACCTTCATACCTTTTTCTGGAAAAAAAAAAAAGTCTTATCCCCCAAAAATAAAACAATTACATCTGTAGACATCATCCTGTGATATCTGATTCTCCTAAGCTCAGATGCACCTCATTGTTTTTCAGTGAATCATCCATTTCTGAAGAGTCCCTTCCTTTCCCAAAGCAACTTTTCACAAGGCTCTTTCCTTCCTGAAGAATCTTTACCTGGTAGTAGTGGTGTATTCCACCAAAGAGAACAATAGTTTATGTAACTGGAGTACTTTGCAGTGGACTTTTTTTTTTTTTTAAATCTGTTTGACTAGAAAGGGCATGAAGTATCTACTTTAAAGTATTTAGACTACCTTTAATTATATATATATATAGTGATACTTTTTTATTGGTGCAAGTAGTTAACAATAGATTGTGTTCATTTTTAAATTTGCCACTCCAACCCTTGTTTTCTATTCCTATACAGCAACAAGGCTTCAAATGGCACAGAAGATAGGCAGATAGGTGAGCGGGGATTTTTAAATTGGGTACCAGACCTAAATTTGTAAAACACACTTAGTTGAGTTCCCACACTTCAGCCTAAAATCTCAGCCAGGATCACAAGCCTAAAGCTACAAATTTCTCAAAGTTTCCCCTTCTGGAAATGAACTGCTCCTTCATCCTAAATGTTGTAAATCTCTAGGGGAAGTCTCTCCTGAAAAACCTAATCAGAAAAAGAACCACATTTCTACCTTCTAAAACACAATCATCACTTGTAATGGTTCTAAAGCATTGAAAAAAAATTACAGTTACTAAGGTCCTAAATTCAAGCCCCAGAACCAAAAATAATAATAAGAATTCCATTTACTGACCAGGCAAAAAAAATTATCCAAAGAAATGTCTCAGGCATTATTTCTCTTCTCTCCTTGTGTTCTTCTATCATTAAAACCTAGCCCAGGTCATCTCTAAAATCTCAGTTAGGGAAGGCAATATGTTGGCATAAACATAGTGGCTCTCACACCTTTAATCCCAGCTACTCAGGAGGCAGAGATCAGGAGGGTCACAGTTCAAAGATCACAGCTCAAATAGTGCACGAGACCCTATCAAAAATGCCCAACCCAAAAAAGATCTGGCAGAGTGGCTCAAGCGGTACAGCCCCTGCCTAGCAAGCATGAGGCCCTGAGTTCAAACCCCAATACTGCCAAAAAAAAAAAAAAAAACAAAACAAAAACCACAATCTTTCAGTAAAGCTTGAGCTTGAATCTCAGGTTCATTATGTAGGATTTATGGAGTGGGCCCTCTCATTCTCAATTTCCACCTGAGTGAATTGGGGAAATGTTAGAAGGATTAAATAAAACATAAATACTCAGGCCTAAGATTAAATAGTCATGAAATGTGCCATTTTCGAGTTCCATGTCTCTTTTCTAATGGAATTACAGGAATTGTGGGTCAGGATATACTGCCTTACTCAGAAGGTTCATGATGGTATTTACTTAGGAAAAAAAATTATGTTCTAGCAAAGCATTACAGGTCAAATTGTATAGTTTATGAATTCAGAGATGCTACCACATTGCTTCCTTCTCTAAATAGAACTTGTGTTTTTGTTTTGTTGGTCAAGCTGTTTATCTTAACATTATTTTAAAATTTTTTTTATGTCCTCATTGAACTTTATTTTTTTTTATCAATAGGGGTTTTATTTTATTTTATTATTCATATGTGCATACAAGGCTTGGATCATTTCTCCCCCCTGCCCCCACCCCCTCCCTTACCATCCACCCCACCCCCTCGATACCTGGCAGAAACTATTTTGCCCTTATCTCTAATTTTGTTGAAGAGAGAATATAAGCAATAATAGGAAGGAACAAGGGTTTTTGCTAGTTGAGATAAGGATAGCTATACAGGGAGTTGACTCACATTAATTTCCTGTGCATGTGTGTTACCTTCTAGGTATCTTAACATTATTTCATATGCTACTTTGTTCCTTAGTCCCACATAGTTCATTCTGCTTCCCTAAATTTGGTGCCTGCTTTGACCTCAACTTGTTTTTCAATATTCTGTCTTCTCCTAGGGGTAAAGCCTCACTGTACATCATGATTTGGAGAGTTAAAAAAAAAATTGGGATACTTGGTTTTATTTAATTGTCTATGCTGGGCTTGGGGGGCATGTAGCTCAGGGTTCAATCCCAGCACAATAATAATAATAAAGTAGAATAGAAAAGAAAATACTCAAGTATATCTCTGCCCCCAAATTTGTGTTTCTATCTCAACAAGACAATAATCAGCAGGTCTGTGATGCCGTTTTAAGCTGTTCCACATCAGACTGACTACTAATTATAGTTTATAAGTCAAACAGACCAATCAGTGTTGATAACTTTTGTACAGAATCAGTGCATAAAGTAGGCAAGTATAAATTTTCTAATGAGAAACTTCTGTTTCTTTACTCTCAGAACTTCTAGCTTAGAATTCTTCCCCATAATCCCTGAACCAAACCTAATAGAGAATGTATGTAAGAACCCGCTAGTGAGCCAAGCTTCTTTGTATATATGAGTACCTCTTACAGAAGGGTTGAAAGAGAAAATAAGGAACACTATCACTACTGTGTTTCGTTGTATAAAATGAGGTCCTATCTCATGCACCTTAAAAAAAAATTAAAAGATTTTACAGCCTTCTGATGGTTTATTCAGAGCATGGAGAATAGTTCATGTATTTGTTAAATGAAAATCATATGTAACTCTTTGTGTGTTCTTTCCACATCATGGCTATAAAAACCTGTATGTGAATTTTCTAGACAAAGTAATGTTTTAAACATGAATAGATTTCATTGTATGCTTACCTGTTTACTATTTGGTATTGGCTTCAGGTACAAATCACTTGTGGTACTACTGAAAATACCTTTATAATTGTTATTATTATTGTTTTTATCAGAATTTATAATATATAATCACTTTGGGATGATGAATAAAATTTTTTAATCTCCTGAGATCTTTTGTATTTATTTCAAAACTTGAGGTGGAAATAACAACCACTGACATGCACAAATAATCTGGTAAAATAGTACTCTTGCCACCAGTACAATATTTCTAAAATATAAGTCCAGAAATCATAGAGGTCTTCACACATACACTTGAGAATCAAAAGGTTTTCAGTGAGGAAGCCTGACAGCCAAGGAAGATACCCGTAATCAGGCAAAGTTAAGTTTATTAGCTCATTGCAGCCAGGGAAAATGCCTATGTGGGGAGCCAAAGAATTGTGAAGAGCACCTGTGATAGAGTGGAAATACCACAGGACATGGAGTAAAAAGTCCTAGTTTGTGTGAATTCAACAATATCTAAAAAAGGAAGTATGCATGATAACCATGCTATTCATTCTAGATAAACATGGCTAGTTTAGCCTGAAAATCAATCAGTATAATAGATCTAATAAGCCTACTAAAGAAGAAAATCATATTATCATATAAGTAAACAGAAAAAGAGTTTGACAAAATCCAACCCCCATTTCTGACTTGAAAAAAGAAAACTCTCAGTGAAAAATAGAAGGAATTGCCTCAACTATCATTGATAAAGAACATCCATAATCAAGCATGTATTACCTTAATAAATAGCATCTAATAGTGAATGGGTGATTTTTTTTTTACCCTAAGATTAGGAGCAAGGCGAGAATATCACTGTCTTATTCCACCTAATACTAGAACTTCTAGCCATTGCAGTAAGGTCAGAAAAAAAATGAAAAAAATATACTGTTTATTTACAGATGACATGATTGTCTACCTAGATAATACCAAAGAACCTATTTTAGAAAAAAAATTAAACAGAGCTAGTAATTGAATGTAGTATGGTCATAGTATACAAGATCAAGATCGTACTCTGGTAGCTCACCCTGAGTATGATCACCCTACTCAGGAGGCAGAGATCAGGAGAATCAACGTTCAAAGCCAACCCAGGCAAATAGTTCACGAGACCCTATCTCAAAAACCCTTCACAAAAAAGGGCTGGTGGAGTGGCTCAAGGTATAAGCCCTGAGTTCAAACCCAGTACCAAAAAAAAAAAAAAAAAAGCAAGCTTATACTGCAAAATTAATTGCACTTAGATAATCTTAACAGCAACCATGAAAACTGAAATGATAAATGATACTATTTATGGTCACTCCAAAGAAAATGAAGTACTATGTGTACAATATCTACAAAATGTATATAGGATCTACATGCTAAAATGCTGATGAAAGAAATCAAAAAAGACCTAAATAAATGAAGATACATACCAAAATTGCTCTATAGTTTTAATGCAATTCCTAGGATGATCTCAGCAAGGTTTTCTAAAAACTTTATTCTAAAATTTATGTGATAAATTTATCTAGAATGGCTCAAACATTAATGACAAAGAACACAGTAGGCCCTATACTACTTTGCATAGCTACCCTCATTATCTCCCCTTTTAATGGCATCCTAATAAATCTTTGCTTTCTCCTAGAAGAAAGAAAAAAGGAAGGGAGGGAAGGAAGGAGAGAAGGAAGCATCTACTTATAAAGTAGATGCTATTACCCCTTGTTTTGCAGATAAGGAAGCTGCTATATAGAGATAAAAGATCTTATACACTTGTCTACTATTTAGAATCTGGTGGCTACTCTTTCTGCCAATTCTAAATTGCTGATCTAGGAAAAAATGTTTTAATTATGACTTGAATCCAACTTCTTATACTGAAAGTGAGAAGGATTACTCTGTTGAAATGATCACCCCTCAAAATCCAATGTTTCCATCCTAACCCTCAGTAACTCACAATATTACGATATGTGGTATAGGACCTTTAAACATCCAACTAAGGAAATATGAGGTTGTACATGTGAGCTCCAATCTACTGGTGTCTGGTGTTTTTATAAGAAGAGAATAGGACCAGCAGAGGCACAAGGGAGGACCATGTGGATACAGGAAGGAGGTAGCTGGCCATCTGCAAACCAGAGAAAAGCCTTCAAAAGAAACCAACCTTACCAGCACCTGGGTCTTGGACTTCTATCTTCCCGAACTGTGAAGAAATACACTTCTATTGTTTATCACCGAGTCAGTGTGTGGTACTTTCTTACGGCAGCCCTTACAATCTGATGCAGCAATGAAGGCAGTATGGTATAAATAAGGGATAGAGATGTAGGTCAATGAAGCAAAAAGAAGAGTGGAGAGACAACTGAGCCCAATGGTCCATGCTAGCCCTGGGCACCACAGTGCAGGCAACATAAAATGTAGAAAAGAAGCTGGAACCATTTCTATACCTGCTGCTTCAATTAGAGACCAGGACAGGATGGATTGTTCACATAGGTGCCATAGAGCTTCACTGAGGGTGCTGAGGAGAACAAAAGCCTGAGGATGCTGGGCCTGAGCCCAGTGGAGATTTCGAATTCTGTGTCTTAATTTAGTTCTGATTTCCCTATTGTCTGCTCACCTCTGGAGACTGTGAGCACAACAGGGCAAATGAATTGTTCTAGCTCTACTGGGAGGGTAACTTACGCTGACAACTGACCTCACCTCCCCTTTCCTACCTTGTGCCTCTATGAAAAGGCTTGGATACCTCTGGCTTTCAGAACTATAGTAAGTCAGGTCAAGTCCATCTTGTTTTCACTCTGAGTTCCACTCAGTCAGAGATTTCTGCCTCAGAGAGCTCAGGGGTAGGTGGCTAATGGGCCTGGACCAGACTAGAATCCCTGCAGAGTTCTAGGAACAGTGAGTAGAAGGGGAGCCAAGCACTGGTTATATCCTGTTAAACCAGACTGCTTCATGTACAGTTTGAGTCTCAGCAATGGATCTGAAACCTCAGCTGGTAAACTATTTAATTTTAGGCAATTTGCAAAGAAGCAAAATCCACTAACTAGGAATTGGATGTGCTCTTGCACAGTACAGAAAATCTGTGTTATGACAAGCAAATGTGATCACAGTGGTGGGAAATCAAGGTTTTCTGTTGGTTTTTGATGGTAGGATTTGAAGTGACATCCTCTGGTATTCCTAAGAACCTTTCTGGAAACATTTGCTGGATTTGAGGGATAAGAAGGTGTCTCCTTCCTGCCCATGGGGTGTGTGTGGGTGTGCGGTTAGGGATTTGTCAGTCTGGGAACCTGAGAGCTCTGGGCAGCTTCGGCCTGGCAGATTTCCCTGCCCCCTGCCTGAAATGCAGCCTTGGGAAGCAGAGGCCCCTCCCCAGTCCAGACGGCACCTCTGGAGCTGTGGCCTTTATTTCAAGTCTGGTCCCAGGGGGCCGAGAGGGGGATGAGGATAGCTGATAAGCCTGGCAGTATTGACTTTATGGGGAACATTCAATGAATTTACTTTCTGCAAGTAAGCTGCACTCTTATCTACTGCCCACAGAGCATCTAAATCCTCATCTAGCAGACTCTAGTGATGATGTCCCTTTATACAAAGACCAGAGAATAAAGAGGGGAAAAGAGTCCTACCCACCTCTTTCTTCTCTCCAGTACCTGATCCTGCCTGACTCTCTCTGTCTTGGTTTCCCACTTGGATTTATTTCCTGAAAATAGAAGTGCTCAGAGCCAGCCTACAGAGTCAAGGCCAAGCCAGCCCGGTCTTAAAATGTCAGCAGCTGGGCATACCCAGGACTGTGTGTCCCTCTAGCTGGTAACTATGGGAAGAAATGACCACTCACTTGAGGCAGTTATGAGCCCTGCTTTATGCTTCAATGGTCAACATTTGCTCTGGACAGAAATATCTGCCTGACCTCATACCAGGTGTCTTAAAGAAGAAACATGGGGTGTGGGTATGGATGTGTGGGTGTTACCAAGGGAATTGGGGGTGGGGGCTAGAGGGCAAAAATTGATTAGAAAAGCCTGATGTTCAGGAGGAGCTTTTCTTTCCTTTCCAGCATCTTCTTCATCCAGTCCTGTGTTCTGTTTGCTCCAAATACTGGAAGGAAATAAATGCTTCTTAGCAGCATAGGATCCAAGTAGCTCAAGGGAAAGTGGGATCCAGGATACTGAACTGAGCAGATGAAAGAAAACAACTGAACGTGCCCTTTGCAGGAAATCAGTGGCATGTGTTTAGATTCCTCATTTAGCTTTCATGTAGACTTTTTCTGTTGATAAAAGAGCTGGGCAGTGTGGTTCATACCTGTAATTCTAGCTACTTGGGAGGCTGAGATTAGAAGAAATGCAGTTCGAGGCCAGCCCAGGCAAATAGTTCACAAACCCCATCTCCAAAATAACCAGAGCAAAATGGACTGAAGGTGTGGCTCAAGCAGTAGAATGCCTGCTTTGCAAACTCAATGCTCTGAATTCAAATCCCAGTCCCACCAAAAATAAATAAATAAAAGAATAACATTCATTGAGCAACTAAGGTTTGATTAGGAGCCTATTCCTACCATGTTTTAGTATTTACTCCAAACACTTTACATACATTAGCTCATGGAGTCTTCCCATTAATTCACAAAGTTGATACTATTTCCAATTTATAGCTAAAAATTTTGAGGCTGGAAGAAGTTAAGTAATTTGTCTAGGACAACAGTTGGTATCAGTGTAGGATACAGACACCAGGTGGTTTGTCTTAAAAGCCAAGTCAAAGGTCTTCTGTTAGCTGCCACACTAAATCACCTCTTGCTTGACAGTTCTTAATATCTCACTTAATCCACGGCAAATGAATGAGTATATATTAGTCCCACCTTATAGAAGACAGGCTCAAAGGATACTAACCTGTCCAGGGCCACAGAAACCAGTGTGTAGCAGAGATTCTGGCCCACAGATTCTACCCTCTCTCTTCTGTCTTGTCTAGGGAATGACTTTGGGGGAATCTAAAAATAATAGTGAAAACAACTAAGTCTCCCTTTCCTTGTGAGAAGACAAAGCTCTCACTGCTCTGTCTCCTGTCCCACTGCTCAGGCAGGGCAGTTGGGAGGCCACATTAGTGTATCTCTCCCATCTATATGTCTTAGTGACATGCTTTCACCTGCAGCTGTTTGCTTGATAATTTTCTTATTTGGGAGATATTGGAAGGGAAGAGGGCAGGAAGAGCCTCAGAGCCTTCCAGCTAACCACTAAGTTGCCCTGTGGGTCCTGTAAGTGGGATAGCAGTGACATTCGTGAGAACTGGCAGCCTCTGCTGCTCTAGGAAAATGTCTAAGAACCACTTGTAAAACATAGCTGCATGCCAAAGTCTTGTTTCAGGTACATGTTTTAGTCTTTAACTTGTTTAGGAGCAATATTTTGTTTGGTCTGCAATGATAACTTGTCATGTCACTTTTTAATTAATATAATTTCTCATATGAAATGAATAAATTTGGGTGACATGTCTAGCAAGCCACTTAGCACTTAGGGTTGAGTAATGGAGGAAGAGAGGTTTCTGCCAAGAGTTGTGTTCAGAGCTACTCCCTGGGTGAAGCCATCATCCTTTCTGGCCTGAATTCTTGTCATGGTCTTCTAACTAGTCCTGCATGTCCTTTCTTGTCCCCCTCTCCTCTCCCTTTCCTTCCTCTCCCATATGGCAGGCAGAATGTTTTCTCCTTAAAAACAAAAACACCCTTCTATGGCCTTGGAAGCAGTCACCTCACAGAAGCAACCTACATATCGGCTGACAAAACAAAACAGAGTGTTCTTACATTCATTCAGCAAGAAGAAACATCTTCTCAAGCAGTTTCTATGTGTTGTGAGCATAATTCCCAGGCTCTGGTGATAAACGGCACTAAATCCCTGCCCTCATGTAGTTTACAATGTATTAAGTAAAGTAGAATGAGATTTGTTCTGAAGAAATTAACATGGAGATAGGGCTTCTTTAAAAAAAAAAAAAAGAGAGAAAATAAAAGGAATTTAAATTTACCAAGAAAGTTTTGTATGACCAAGAGTCTTATATACCAACAAATTAACCACAAAAGAATGGGCATATATTAATTCAGAAGATGCAAATTCAAAAACAGGTTTCTAGTATTAATATTAAATAAAATGAAATTTGTGAAAAAAGCAAGATAGAGAGGGTCATCTTATATTGACATAGGATATATTTCTCTAAGTCATATACTTCCATGCATTTTTATGTTTCAAAACCAGTTCATCAAAATACATAAAGATCTAAAGAACCACTTCTGCAAACACAAAAAGAAAAGTGCAGATGCAGAATAGAGGGGGGTTTTCACATAATTCTTTCTAATAAATCAAACAGACCAAATCTTCAAAAATATAGAAGACTGACATAATGGATATGTATAAAACTTTTTATTTTTCAAACAGAAACTGTACCTCCTTTTCTAGTTACTATGAAGTATTTATAAAAGTAGGTAATATGTTTTACCAAAGAGAAAATCTCAATGAATATCTCAAAGCAAAAAACGTACCATGTACACCTTTGACTACACTGCAACAGGATTAGAAAGTAACAGCAAGTAGTTACCAAAAAATACAACAATAAGAAAATTTAAAAAACACTTTCTAAAAGAAAAAAATAGCAGACTTTAGAAACTAATGGCAGGTGGACATCATGGCATATGTCTGTAAACCCAGCACACTCGAGGCTGAGGTAGGATGATCAAAAGTTTGAGGCCAGCCTGAGCTACATAGCAAGACCCTGTTTAAAAAAAAAAAAAAGTAAGGGAAATGATACTGCAAGTAGAAACACAGGTCATCCCCAACCCCCAAACGCATATCAGAAGAAAGTTCATAGCTAAGAATGCTTTCCTTTACTAAATGAAAAATAATATAAATAAGGACTCCGTGCAAAGTTCAAGTGATAAGAGTATTTGCATAGCAAGCTTGAGGCCCTGAGTTGTGGTCTTAGTACCACAAAAACAAACAAATAAATAACTACATTTAGCAGGGCAGGGTGGCACACACCTGTAATCCCAACACTCAGGAAGCTGAGGCAGCAGGAGGATCACAAGTTTTAGACCAGGCTGCAGTACATAGTGAAACCCTGTGTTAAAAAAAAAGCACTCTATTAATGAATCTGAAACATCAAAATTTGTAAGTCAAAATGCAAAACTCACTTAAGCAGAGATAGAGCATATGAAACAACAGTGACTACCTAAATGGATATATAGTAAAAACTATATTAGATATCAAGAACCAGATGAGTCATACGATGAATAAAGTGATGGATATATGCACAATGTATGGGTGGAAGATGGGTAGTGACTGGATAAATGAAGGATTATGAATACATTGGAATCACAGACTGAGAAAGGAGTTAAGCATCGGATTGGGGGAGAAAACGCATTTTAACACCAGGTAAGGCTGATGCTCAACGTCTAGCCAAAATGACCTTGACCCACACCCAGGACTGGCAGAAATCTCTCCTGAAGTCTCCGGGTTTGGTCTTTCCTGATACTGACAACTCCTGCACAGCGGACTAGAGGGCCAGTATTCAGAGACTAATCCAGACAGATCAATTAAAGCAGCAAGATGAGAGAGGCTCACAGTGCCTAGGCTCCCCTTGAGACCCGCCTGTCCCTCCCCAGCTCCCTGTTCCCTCCCAGGGAGCTCTGCAGGTGCTGTCTCTCCAGGGGGTGGTGAGAGTCATGAATAGTAAGGGTTTTAGCTCAAGCACATAGAGGCGTTTAGCTGCCCAAACCTAATCCCCCAATAATCGGATTATGTAAATTCCTACTTCAACCTCTTTCCCTGCAGGACCTAGCCCCTAAATGTTCACACTGGGAGACTGGGATGCTGTGAAGGGTCACTGCTAATGGAATGCTGCACCAAAATTGTTTCTCAAAGTTTAAGCCAACAATAATAGTTAAGAAGGTTTAGAGAAAAAAAGTCCACCTTGTGCCAACACAATTGTGCTACTTTCTCTGTAGTCCTTGTCCTTTCTCTGAATCATTGGCCTACTGCACAGATTTTATTCTACAGTTTGCTTCATTTAGCATCACACGTTTCCACTCTGACTATCCAGTTGCCACAATTCTTTCCACAACTGTAAAATACACTATGGAAAAAATATATCACTTCACAGTTTGGGGCTAAGATGAAGGATAATATAGGCTTAAAAGCTAACATGTGCTCTATCAGAATTACAATAAAATAAGGTAGGGCAGGGAAAGCACAGGCACCAGGAGACAGCAAGCCCACAGCATGCAAAGAACAGAGGGGGCAGAAAGAGGAGTGAATCAGGGATGTTTACTGCAAACACTAGGTTTTGTTTCTATGCACAAATTGGCCAGTTCTCTCCAATCCGTCCTCAATGCTGCCACCAGAATGAGTCTAAATATATTATGCCCACATTCAAAAAGCACAGTTGTCTTCCTGGTCTCCACTCCTGCATTTGTCATTCCTACCCAGTCTTTACCACCCTTCCACCAGGAACCCAGGTACCCAGGGCCCCTGCTTTGGGTACCGTGTTTTAGATGGCTCTGCTCTGGCCTCTTCCAGTGCCCACCCAGTGTTCGTGTCCCACCTTCTAGACTGTGACCTTCTAGATCACAATCTGAGTATCTGGAACCCCTGAATTTCTATCCATGTGGCCCCATTTTTAAGTCCTGCACTGGTTGTTCCTTAGGTCCATGTGGGCCTGGAGACTGCATCATATACTCAAGGCCCTGCATAGAACAGGAGAGAAAATAAGGATAAGGATGAGTTGGGAGTCTCCAGTTGCACCTTTGTCCTGGGTCTGACAAAGGTCAGATCCAGCTTTGCTTTAAGTTCTAGTTTAAATGCCATCTCTCCATGAGTAACCTCTCCTCCTCCAGCTAGAATCTTTTGCCTTTCTCTTCCTAATGTCACACTCTCTGGTACCCAAGACTGTCTTATATTTGTCAATTTGTCAAGTAAGTCCTCTTCCTTCCAAAAGCTGTGAGTTTATTGAAGGCAAGTACATAGTTTTCTTCATCTTCTGACCTCACCCCAGAATTTAGCAATTCAACCAATAATAAAACTGCACTAGTTTGTTTGAATGGAGGGTGGCAAGGGAGCTGGGATGTGACAAACATCCCAAAGTCTCAGTGGCTTACAACATGTATTTCTCATTCATGTTGCATAAGGGCTATGGTTGGTGTTGGGTTTGCTCCACGGCACCAACCTACAAGAGCAACACCAAACATGACTTTCTCCTGGCTGATCCCAACCAGCAATCACATCTGCCAATCTGCTCCATTATGGCATATGTCATGTCAGCTCCCCTTCCATTGGCTGATGGAAGTCACATGACCAAGCCGGGCAATGCAGCAGGGAAGTGCATTCCTTCCACCTGTAGGGAAGCACTGCCAGTCATGTTGCAGTGGATGGGCCCATAGAATCTGCTCACAGAGAAGGGAACCAGTATGTGGCTGTAACAAAAACACAATCGGCCACAATAAAAGTTTATAATATACTATGCTAGGCATGGTGCTAAATGCTACTTTTCTTATTTGACCTTCACCATGCCCATTTTACAGATGAGGAAACTAAGGCAGAGAGAAGCTATATAGTTTTCCAAGAAATTTCAATTTGGGTAATGCAACTCCAGAACCCTTTGCTCTTATTCAGCAAGCTGTAATACATTTGCGAATTCATTGTGCCAAGTCCTGTATTGGGTCTTTCAGAGACAAAGATACCTAGAAATTCATTGCTTGTACACTCATTAATCAACCAACACTTGATCAACACATATTTGGTGGGGGTAATGAGTGTGGAAGAGACAGACAAGATAAGTAAACATTACTAAGTTGGGATGAGTGCTAAGAATATAGAGACAGAAGTATGAAAAGTAAGTGTGTGTGTGTGTGTGTGTGTAGGTACAAGTATAGCCATTATGGTTAGAAACTTCTGAGAAGGTGACATTTGAGTAAAGATCTGCAGAATGTCAGCTTGAGGGCAGGGATTTATGTCTGGTTTTGTTTGAGGTTGTGTCCCTAGCACCTTGAACAGGGCCTGGCCATTGTAAGCTTTCAGTACTGATTTGTTGAGTGAATGAAAGGCTGTAAGGGAAGGAATCATGGATAATTCGAAGAGTGTTTTTAGGGAGAAGAGAAAGTGCAAAGACTTCCAGGCAGTAAGGTATCTAGTGTGTTCCTGAGACAAAGCCAGAGTGGCTGGAGCTCAGTGAACCCCAGGGAGAGAAGTGACAAACAGGACAAATGGATAAAAGGACATCTCAGGGACCATTTAAAAGCATCAGCTTAACTTTGTATGCATGCTCTGTTTTTGTTTTTGTTTTTGTTTTTTTGAGACAATCTCCCTCTAGCCTAGGCTGCCCTTAAACTGTTCAGCAGTCGGCCTGCCTCGGCCTCCCCCAGTGCTGAGATTACAGGTGAGTACCAACATGCCTGGCTTTCAGCTTAATTCGGAATGAAATGAGAGCCCCTGCAGGGTTTTGAGGAAAGAAGTGACAGTGTCTGCCTTGAGTTTTCATAGGATCATTCTGGGTGATGAAGAGGACACATGGAAGAGGCAGGTGCAGAAACAGGAAGACCAAAGAGGAGACCCATCCTGAAATACCCAAGCTCTGTGTGGGGTAAGGGGAGTCGAGATCAATAAATCCAGGAATCTGTCCAGTGAAGTAGTTGTTAAATTTGTCCGTACATCTTAATTTCCTGGGTACCCTTGGCAGAAGTGCAGATGGTGAACCCCACCTCTTAAAATCCTAGTTTAGGGGATCGTGGGCATCGGGAAGGAAGCTGTACTTACTTGAATAAACATCTGCTGACTTAACCACGGACAGGAACTCCACTAGGATGTTTGTCTGTGTTGGAGAAGGAGGTTGGTAAGCCGCACCCCCCTCCTGTCCCCAAGCCTTAAACAAAGCGGGGTCCTCCTTCCTCCTCTGCTCACTTTCCAGGGCAGGTGGGAGGCCTGGTCCCTGGAAACCAGGGTGTGGGAAGTGGGGAGGGACTAGCGGGAGCCCGCAGTCCTGAGACAAAGGCGGCGTCCTATAAAGGCCGAGGCGCGGCGTCCAGCGGAGGGCGCACACGGCCGGTCGCCGCGACAGCGAAGGCGACAGCGCGGGTTCCCGGCTCTTGGCAAGGAGGTGAGTGGACTGCGGGCGAAGGTGGGCACCACCCAGGTGATCTTGCTCAGTCCCTGGAGTTTGACCTACATTTGCCCCGACGGGCAGGGATGTGTCGGCGACTTGATAGTCACGAAGGCGACTCGCTGGGAAGACCTGGGGACTTTTCGCAGGGCAGGGGGTGGCACAGCCCCCGGCGACCCAGTCCGGCTCCCTAATGCGCGCTGTTACAGACACTTGGGCTTGATGTGCAACTCGGGGTACACCAATCCCCGCTCACCCCAGTGTGTCTCCCGGTGGTGGGTCTATAAGCAATCGCGGACACTTCGCAGATAGGAAGCTTCAACCCCGAAGCTTTTCATGGATTCCTGAGATACTTTTTCGTTGGGCAGGGCAATGCTTGGCTAGGGGAGAGCAAAAGATAGAAAAAGAAAAAGGGAAACCTGGGAGGTGAAGCGGGCGGGCAAGGGTAGCCTTGGAAGAGATGGAGGTCCCCTGTTAATTGGTCCTGAGAACAGGTGGCTCCCCAATGCACAGCGGCAGGTGAAGCGCGCCGGCTTGGTGGCTTCCCAAAGAGCAGTGTTTAGTTGTGCACTGAGTTAATATATCCTGCAGAATTGCCTAAGAGAGAAAAGTAAGTTGCATAATAATGTATATGGTGGTTTTTTAGAATGCGTCTGAGTGTGCATGGAATATGTACCAAATTGGAGGTGGCTGGGGAGTGAGATTGATTAGGTAGGTAAACAAGTGTTAAAAGTGAAGCACATAAATCACCATATTGTATTTTTTTTTACCATATTGTATTTTTAATTATAGTGTTTTAATATCCACCAGCTATCATTGGTTATTATTTCTGTTTGTTAATTTATGCATTTGAAATCATCCTTCTGAGAAGAGAACCAAAGACTTTGTGTGTGTGTGTGTGTTACTGTATTAGAGTTTGAACTCAGGGCCTTAAGATTGCTAGGCAAGCACTAGGCCCGTTCAAGCACACTACCAGCTTATTTTATATATTTAAAATCATTATTCTGAGAGGATTGCATCTCTAGGCTTCCCCAGGCTGCCAAAAGGGTCCTTGGAACAAGAACAGGTTATGAACCCGACCTCATGGAAGTCCTCAATGGTGACAAATGTATAAATTCCTAGGCTTGGAACTCAGGTCCTGCCACTGATTCCCTGTGTGACCTAAATGCCTCCTCCTTATTTTGACATCTATCAAAAGTTTTCTGTGATTCAGATGATTTCTCCATCTGGTGTAGGTTTTTTTTGTTGTTGTTTTGTTTTTTTAGCTCTCACATTACTCTGAAATCAAGATTTTCAGCAATCAGTCCTTGCAACTGAAAAACATTAAGTGCAATTTTCCTTTGATTTAAAAAGTACTTCAGTAATTTCCCAGTGACCTCTACTTTGAGCTTTTCCAGTTTGTTACATCACTGATTTCTATTTTCCTGTGGAGAAGCAGAGTAATACACTTGAGGATAAATCAACAAGTAATTATTAAGCACCCCTAGGATGTCATGCTACATTTTTGAAGCCAGTCTTCTTTCTGTTCCTTCTGTCTGCTTCTAGCACAATAGGCTCAGCTCTCTTAGAAGAGAACACCACAGTCAGTTTATTCTGCCTAATCTTTTTTCCTCCTAGCCTGAAAAAGACCCCCCATGGGACTAGAGTTGACTTATCGAATGAGCTAAACCCTCTTTCGCCAAGAGAACCTTAAAAGTAACTTTGCTCCCACAGTCCCAACCAGCTCCAGTATGAACAAAACTTAAGAGTTTTCTTTTTATCTTATTTTTAAATATATTTTATTAGGATATATTCATGATACAGGGGAGATTTCATAGTGACAATTCTGATTAGTCTTATATTGTACATTATTTACATTGCCCCCCTCGTTTCTCCCCCTCAGCCCCCTCCCCACCCCACTTAAAGCAATTGCAAGAGGTTTTCTAGTTCTGTTTCATACAGGTATATGAAGTTCACCAACCACACACCGTCACCCCAATCTCCTTCCTTCACCCCCCACCCCATAGAACCCTCCCACACACCATTCCTATTTTATATTCCTGGTTTTCATAATTAATATTTGAATTGACATTCAAAGGGGTGTCTCAAGGTATGCCCTCTGTGGGTGTGCTTTACTTTGGTCTGTTCAATCCCATCAAATACTCTCCCTTACACCTTAACCTCCCATCCCCCATTTTTCAACATATTTCAATATACATCCTTATATCATCTACCTACACATCTCGAGGTATGCAATATTAAAATTACCTTGATTCAGATTCAAACCGTAATCCTATTTTGGTTTTAGTTTGTTTTCACTTCTGACAACACTCATACTTTTATTATAGAACCAAACAACTCAGGTTAGGTAAAATACAATGGGCAGGGCACTGCAGCATTTCCAAGCAGAAAGATTACTTGGTCCAGCCACTCACTCTGGTAGAATCCCCCTAGAATGACTGGTCTGTTCATACAGACTATGTTTCCCTGTCCCATGTCAGCATAGGCAGCTAGCTCCTGAGGATCCAGCAGCCAGAATAATTCAGCTGTGCCTCCATTTACAACAGGATTATACCTTAGTAAACCTACCGTAAGTTGAAAACATTGTAAATTGAATGTATTTAATACACCTCATCTACCAAACATAACTAACTTAGCCTACCTTAAATGTGGTCAGAATACCTAATTAGCCTACAGTTAGGCAAAATCATCTAATGCAAAGCTTATTTTATAATAAAATGTCAAATATGTACTTTACTGAAAAAGCACAGCACAGTACTGTGTGGGTTGTTTACCCTAGAGATGGTGGGAGGACAGGGAGCTGCAGCTCAGCATGTCAAGAGTCTTATACTATTCTGTGAAGCCTCTTACATAGTCAGGACTTGGTGGAAAGGAGAAGTAGGCTGCTGTTTAAAGAATGTGTAGAAATACATGAGCAAGTATGAGGAGGGAATTCAAAAGAGAGAAAATGACATGAGTGAAAGGGTGGAGTTTGCAGTAGGTATCACTCTTTGGAGGAACTAGAAGGGGCTGGGTGCTCAGGAAGAGCTGAGGCTAGAGCAAGGAGCAACCTGACAGCAATGAGCCAAGAACACCAAACTGCCCAGTGTTTGGCTTAGGCTCGTTTGCCAAGGCATCCTAAAGGTTCCCATTAGCACATATTAATCCAAGCCACCTGGAGAAAAAGGGGCCTGGGCCTCAAAGAGTTAAAGATGGCAAGAAAAAAGATTTGGCAGTATCTGATGACAAGCAGCTCTCCAGTGCAACCTCCAAGACACCCATGTGTAGCTACAGCATGCCAAGAGTCTTACCATTTTCATCAGGCTACATACCACACTTCTGTTGCTCATATATCAGGATGTTAAGGCCACTGCTCACCCTGCTTATCCTCCTCCAAACGTGGTCCATGTGCATAGTTCAGCTCCTATAGAGTGAAGCCCAATCCTCCAGGTGCCATCTTGCTGCTCCAGTCTGAATCTCCTTTTATTCATGAAACCCGATGCACTGTTGATTCATATCCAATTCTGTATGGGCTAAATGTGTATTTTATTCACACATCGATCCTGTACTGTACCTGACTTTCTGATCAGTCAGAAAGAGTTGGTTATAAAGGACATCACAGAGGTATTAGAATAAAGCAGCCTTGAACTTCAAAACAGTCGGGGGAAAAAAGGGCTGAAGTGTGTTGTTTTCTCTCTTTTTTTCTCTCTCTCAGTTGAGAAGTTTCACAAACTTTTTTTACCCAGGTTGGGCTGGAACCAAGATCCTCCTAATCTCATCCTCTCATGTGACTGGGATGACAGGCACCACTGCACCCAACTATTGGCTGAAGTGGAGTTTCTTAAACTTTTTTCTGGGCTGACCTCAAACTGTGATCCTCTAGCTTTCTGTCCTCCCCACATACACCCCCACAACCCCAGTAGATAGGATTGCAAGCATGAGCCACCACTGTCTGGTTCTTCTGCTACATTTTCTTAAAGGAAAATTCTAAAAACCTGAAAATGAGGAAATGAATTTCCAAAAATCTGACTTGAGAACATCTCACATTGCAGGTTTTTATAGAACATGTGATTGCAACCAGACTTCTTATAAGATCTTGGCTCCACAGGGCCCTTTCTCTTTTCTCTCTCAGAAGCTCAGACATGACCAGGAAGATCTTCACAAACAGCAGGGAGCGGTGGAGGCAGCAGAATGTCAACAGTGCTTTTGCCAAGCTGAGGAAACTCATCCCCACCCACCCTCCAGACAAAAAACTGAGCAAAAATGAAACGCTTCGTCTAGCAATGAGGTATATCAACTTCTTGGTCAAGGTATTGGGGGAGCAAAGTCTACAGCAAACAGGCGTGGCTGCCCAGCGGGATCTCCTGGGGCTTTTCCCCTAGCACCCCACCTACCGGGCCTGGAGGACAGAACCTTACTGGAGGAATACCAGGTTTCTTCACCTGGCCCAAGCCACCGTGTTGCATAGTTGGCTTTGGCTGTCATCTCCCAGGGCAGTACTCATTCAGAAGTCACTGGCTGTGGACGGACTGTTTGTTTTCCAGAAATGACTTGATGGAGAATCGGGACTCAGGACAGGGGCAGGGAGCTGAAAGGAGGCCATGAGGAATGTGGCTCTGGAGCCCATTGCCCCCAGGACTTGAGGGGGGACACAGCCTGCTTCTGTCTGTTCTATAAATCTAGGTTCTGCATAAGATGTTTGCAAAAAGGAAAAAAACCTCAAAGGCTTAAAAACCATTGTTTTACTCAAGAACCTTAGTACTAAGGCAGAAATTTTCTCCTAACGGATCACAGACAAATAGCAGAATGTTTCCCTGATAACATATTTAGAAGTTCCTTTTGAAAAAGGAGACATAGTTGATCAAGGGCAAATAAAAGAAATATTCAGATTGATGAATGAAAAGATAGCCCCCGCAGAAACTAACCTGGGTAAGAAAATCTGTGGGGAAGAGTCCCGTCTAAGGAGTGAGGATTATCTCTGTGGGGAAGAGCTCTGTGTTCTTTAAACTCTCTGGAAGTGTGAGGTACTACTTGCATTGAGTAACACCACTGTAACAGTTAATCTCTGAAGACAAATAGTGGGTTTCATTTGTAAAAGGAGAGACTTGGTAATTTATGAGTTAGAGTTCATAGTTCTCTTATTTAAAGAAGTCAGCTAAGATAAGTTAGGAAACCCTTTAGTTCCACATGTCAGGTATTAAAATTTTTGACTCAGTCTGAGTTCCTGCTGACTTGAGTCCTGTAAAATTCAGTTACAATTATGAAAATCCAAACATTATGTTTTAACAACTCATTTAGCAAAGCTTAGTCTAAATAAAACATTTAGAGTAAACAACAGACGTGTAATAACAGACTCTAATTACTATTGCAACTTCCCTTCCCCGCCATGGAGCACTAGCTCAATCTTGTGCTGGGGGGTAAGGTGGTACCCAACGCCAATGAAATAACATGGATTTAGACCACTCATCACCACAGGCCATCTGATCCGAATGGTACTTGGATTCAAAGGTAAATTCTATAGTTGAGCCCAGAATGCAATGAATGTCATTTGATTATCTCTGGGACATTTTATTTCTCCAAGGTTCTTGACAGTTACATTGGTTTTAAAATCTTCTGAACCATAGGCAAGAAAGCTATGGATTTGTGGTTAGGAATTTCCAGTAGATATACAATAGAAGAACTTAAATTTCCTGCCACTCTAGAGAGAATTTTATGAAAAGTTGAAATGAGCCCCTTGGTTTGGTGGATGGGAAGAAATCTGACAGGTCTCTTACAATCTCCTCTCCTTCTAGCAAGATCATTATGTCATTAAGGTCTACAGCCTTTGCATTTATAGCACAATGAGTTTATCTGAACCAGCAAGGTTTCCTTCCAGGTTCTTTTATTTAACCTGCATTCAATAAACTTCCCCTCGGACCCAATGGAGTTCAGGAAAATACATTAAGCACAGACACCAGGGTATTTTTCTCTGAATGGGCATTTCTTTCTCCTCAGCTTAGGTAATTTACAAGGTGACAGTACATGTCAAAGTTTTGATGACAGCTGTCAATTGGGTAACATTACTCTCGCAACTGGCATTAAATCAAAATAACACTATTGACAGTATTTTCTTTTCTTAGCTTCATTTGAACATGTTGCCAAGGAAAGCACAGCTGTTCCTCATTATAGGGTTTTGCTATTTTACCCAGAAAGAGTCCACTTTCCTGCAGCTGGGGCTGTGGTCTGTGTGCTCAAAGGGGGCCTCCCACTAAAATGGAACAGAGAGCTCCTGAAAAGCTATGAAGAGACTGAGCTATCATTACACTACATGAGTGGGATAATTATTTAAAGAAAACCTGCAGGAAATCCATTGAGAAACAAATAAATTTTTACATTATTACTCTATGTAATTCACGTCTTAAAATATCTATTTCACCACCTTGGATTCTTATATATCATTTTGTATATCTCTTTTGTATTAGATTAAATTGACTGTCAAAAAGAATTGTAATCACATCTGAACCAAAATCTTGACAAGGTATCCATGAAACTGGAAGCTAATTCAAAAATCACTCCAGCACCTTCTTTAGTATCTATACTTAAGGCTTGGTGATTGCAGCAGTAAGAATTTATAGCTCAAATGCATTGTAATTCACTAAATGGTACATCTATTTATGTGTCATCTGAATACAGCAGAAAAGTTTAGACAAACTGTGTGACCTGTGCTTCTCTGTTACGTGAACAAAAGTGTTTTGTCTGTCTGTGGACTTTCTAGTACTGTCCATAGCCAGTACAGAATGTAAGCAAGACTGGTATAAGCTGATTTATATACACCATTTGATTGGTTAATTCCACTTCCTCATTTTGCAGAGGAGAAAACAGGTCCAGTGGGTTTTGAAGTGACTTTTCAAAGGTCACATGGACAGTTAAGTGGAAACCCAGGACACCAAGGTCAGGTCTCCTGACCCTGCATCCACCCTTTCCACAGCTCTGTTCAGCCACCAAATATTTTGGGATTGAAAATGAACAAGCACCTTATCATTATTCTTCTCTGTTTTCAAAAGCTTTCAGTTATCTTCTTCATATACCTTTTTATTGAAATGGAATTATCCTGTTTTATAGAATGTGAGTAGATGTATCAACCAAAGATTTTATTTGTTGATGTGTTTTGGGAATTTCTAACCACTGATTATAATTTGCTATTTAATTGTTAATTTATTACAAATAAATTATTTAAGAAAAGAAACTGTTCTTTCTTTTTTAAGAATAATTTTACAAATTTATTAAGCATACCCCCTCCTTCTCTCTATCTTCACAGCCATTGTCCTGGCTTTGGCACACCCAACTCCCTATTGGCTTTAGTCTAAAAATCTATCCAGTATCACCTGACACCTCTCCCACACACCAGCTGCCTCTCTCTTTTCTTCTACCCACTAGCACACAGCTTCCTAATTGTCCTTAAAATCACAGCTGTGGTCAGATCATCTCCCTGCTACTAAACCTGTACCTCATCCACCAGACTGAGACATATATCATACCCCAACAAAGCAGGCTGTCTGTAGCCAGACCCCAGCATCCCCTTCTCTTTACCTTCCACCCAAATCCTTCATGAATCTACTTCACCTGATGACCCCCAAATGTGTCCCTTTCTCCTACTGTGACTTTACTCTTGTGATTCCAGGTACTTGGGCAAAATGTTCCCATTCTTACTCCTTCTACTACCAGCTCCACCTCTGTCAAATTTCCACTCACTAAAATCCTTCATGGCTGATCTGAAACATCATTTCTCAAATGAAGTCCCAGATTTCTACTATTCATTCTACTCTCTCATTCCTTAGAATCCCCTTATCTGATTTATGGCCCACATTTCCTCTACCATGTGTTATAGATGTCTATGTATCCCCCTAAAAAGTTAAAATCTACCTGAGGACAGGGATGATTTCTTATTTAATGCTCACCAAAGTCCTGCAAATGACTCCCACTTTCAAAATATTAAAACTATACTGAGAACATTAAAAATACTCTTTTGGCCTCCTCTTAAAAAATGACATTAAATTAAAGCTTGAATAAGCTTAATTTTCCTGAGAAACCCAAAGTCTAATGTTCTTAAAAGTTTGTTTCCTATAATTTTCACCTGCCTTATGAAATTTCATCGTGTAAGAATAGCTTGAGATGACCAAAATAAGTACAAGTTATGCACAACTGGCTTTGTCCTTTAAAAAGTCGAGAGATGAAAGGGGTTTGAGAGAATAGACGGCTTAACTGCTGACCCACATGTCAAAGGTTAGTCAAAAGTCACATCTTTAGATTAAAAAGGTCAAAAATATGGATGCAATCTGAAAGTCCAATGGCAATGCAAAGTGAGGGATTTAAAGCAGGTGTTGGGAAAGAAATGCCAAGGAAAGAATGTCCTTAAAGGATTAAAGGAGGCCAGTGGGCAAGGTCTTCTGAGCCAATGTCTGCTTCTGGGCCTGTTGGAGTTTTCTAAAAATAGGGAGACTCGCCATTTTGTTTCTTTTTATTGCTAATGGACTTCCACAAGGAAATTCTGAAGAGCACTAAACTTTTATACAAGAGTTATGATTTACCAAATTACACATTCTGAGTTTCATTTTCAGAGCTAAAGAATTCCCCCATAGACTAATGAAGGAAGCTGTTGAACTTTTTTTTAGATAAATTAAAAAATGTAATAAGATGTAGCCATTGCAGTCTTCTTCTCAGATCTAACTAATTATGCTTTTAGGAACCTAACAAAAGGAAGTAATCAGAATTATGGCCAAAGAATACACAACATGAACCAGATGTAGCTGGTGGAGTGGCTCAAGAGGTAGAGAGCCTGCCTAGCAAGCATGAGGCCCTGAGTTCAAACCCCAGAACCTCAAAAAACAAACAAAAGAAAAGAATTACATACATGATCATCTATTTCAGAATTATTTATAACATACATATAAATTATAATATTGAGTAAAATTTGATGAAGGGCTCACTATCTGCCAGACACTGAGCCAAGAGCTTCCAGTGTATTAGCTCATTTAGTCTACATATCAATATTATATTTAACATAATATTAATTATATTCTATTAGTTATATGTATATATTCCATTATATACATTTTGTAGATGAGAAAACTAAGTATAGAAAGTTCAAGCTGTATTTCCAGCCCCATAGGCAGAATCAGACCCTCAGTCATTTTTACTCAAAATCACTGCACTATGTACACTATGCAGAGTAAAGTCAGGGTAACTTTATTTACTTCAGAATTCTTGACTCCAACTACCTTAACAGAATCTCATGTGCCAGTTATACTGCTCAATAGTATAACCAGGTAAACAAACACCATAATTCCTGAAAAGCACAATCCTGCTGTTCTGAAGCACCAGGCCAGTTTTAACATCATGACAAAGAGTCTCCATGGATGGAAAGATTACCATACTGAGTGTGCTGCCTGCAGGACAACTGGTGAGTTCCATAGTCTGCACTGGGTAGGGTGCCAGCATAAGAGGGTTCTGTGGTTTTTTCTTGCTACGGTTGTCAGCCATGTTCTGCCTAATCTTCTCTTCTTGTACCATGATGGAATGTGGATCAGATCAGGCCAATCTCATCTCCTTCCCACCTGCACCCCTTACTGTGGCTCCTCCAGGGCTCTAACTGGCCTGGTTGTAACTCCTCTGGAGTTGGGAGGAAGGAAGGCTTAAGGAAGTGGATAAAGTATTTTACTTCACTAGGTATGTGATTGCACTCTTGTTCTATCTCTGTGCATATTCAGTTCAGACTGTTTCATTTCTAGTTAGCTAGTCACATGCCAAGTCCTGAGTTTAAAAAGACTGGGAAAAAGCACAGAAATAAACTTGAATTTAGCAAGACTATCTTGCACACAGTCTCACAGACCAATTTCACTTTAGGGGAAAAGAAGACCATGCTAAGTAAGACAGCTTGCATCGGCTCCAGAAGCCAGATAAGTTCAGTATAGATTTTTTTCATATCTTCCATTAAATAAATCAAGACTTAATTTTACCCTATAGCATGAGTATATGTGTGTGCACACATGTGTATTTGTGTGCCACATGTTCTCTTTCCACCTATAGTGCATCTGTGAGGGTACAACTGCACCAGAAATTGGGATGTGTATATTCCCTTATATCTACATAGGCACTGCATAGCAAAGGATTTCAAAAAAGAGGTCAACAGTGAGACGGTAGTACCTGGAAAATCCCTGGGAGGGACTGGATAGTCTGTTCCCTGGGATTGTTGAGTCTGTGAGAAAAGTTCTGTGCGTGGGGGGCAGGAGAGGTTCATCTTAGTGAAATCTGCCAGCATCCCCTCCCTGCTTTCATTTAAGATAATTGAATAGCTATAGAAGATTAGAGACAGGATCAGGTATCCTCAGACCCGGCTTCTTGGTTTCCCTTTAACATTCTAGCCAAGGTGGTAGAGCTCATAGAAGATCTATGAAATGAGCTAAATCCTGCAAGGAGGAGGAGCCTGGGGCTGGGGCCTTAACCTGAGGGCCCTGGGATGTCCTCAGTCTCATTGCATTGGACAGTATCACTGGAATGGGTCAGGCCCCAGAGATGCCCCTCTCCCCAGCTCATGTTAGGCTGAGAATCAGTGACCTTCTGGTAAAAACTGGATCCATGCTCAGCTTTTAAACAGCATGTAAGAGTATATCCCCAATTGCTCTAGCTCTCCCTGGACAAGTAGATTTTAAAAGGGGAAGGAGAAAGGGCAGCTGAGGACAAAACACTCAAATACCGTGTTTGCCAATTTAGGACTGACATCCTCTAAAACTCAGTTTTTACTTTGGACCCCTGTGAATTTCTTATATTATACCTTGGGCATATGTATTATAAAAATACTTGGACGTAAAAATTAGTTCTCAGAAGACAATCACATTTATGCTTGGTAAAGGGAACTTCTAAGCAAAGCTTTACAAAGATAAAAATTTCAAATTATAAACATCATTTTTTCCCTAAGTATTTCTGTTTAAAAAATAAATGCCACCTGATTAGGCAAAATGTTTACGTGTATGGCTAAATGTGTAAGAAGTTTCAAAAAAGCTATACATTTTATTATTTGTGGTTATAATATGCTAAATGAAAATGGTCTCAGAAGCTGGTGATGGTGGCACACACCTAGAAATCCAGCACTTAGGAATTGAGGCGAGAGAATCAAGAGTTTGAGGCCAGCCTGGGCTATGTAGTGAGACCTTGTGTCAAAAACAACAACAACAAAAACCTCACAAGTAAGCACAGTGCTAGTGGCTCATGCTTGTAATCCTAGCTACTTGGGAGGCTGAGATCAAGAGGAGCACAGTTTGAGTCCAGCTTAAGCAAATATTTCACAAGACCCCATCTCTAATAACCAGAGCAAAATGAAATAGAAGTGTGGCTCAAGTGGTAAAGCATCTGCTTTGCAAGCACAAAGCCCTGAGTTTGAATCCCAGTCCCCCACCACCACAAAACCCCCACAAACAACAACAAAAAACTAATGAAATGGTCTCAGCTCACTGCCATGATTTATAAATTGATATAAACTGTTTTAAAGTCTAATTTTTGCATTTTGGAAGTGATGCTGTTTCAGATATGATTGAGATCAAAAAGGGAAAATGATAACATACCTGGAAAATGCTCACCAAAATGTTATTTTCCAAGGCTATTTTTATTTTATTTTATTTTAGCTGTACTGGTGTTTGAACTCGGGACCTACACCTTCAGCCACTCCACCAGCCCTTTCTTGTGATGGTTTTTTTGTGATAGGGTCTCACGATGTATTTGTCTGGGCTGGCTTTGAACCGGGATCCTACTGATCTCTGCCTCCTGAGTAACTAGGATTACAGGCATGAGCCATTGGCACCCAGCTTTCAAGGCTATTTTTAAAGGAAAAATATTTTTAAAGAAAAGTGAGAGTAGGATTAATTACAATAGCATTTTTCTTTTAAAAACATTTTGAGGGTTGGAGGCATGGCTCAAGTGGTAAAGAACCTCCCTCACAAGTGCATAGATCAAACCCCAACACCTGCAAGAAAACTAGATAGACAGACAGACAGATAGATATACATTAGTTAATTCACACATAAAGTGCAAGAAACAAAATTCTATTAATTTTGATATATATACTGAATTCTCCCCTTTTTAAACAATGACTCTTTATGCAAATACAATTAAATGGCTTCATTTCTTTCTCTTTCTTATTATCACCTTGCTTCTCCACCCCCCACCCCACTCTCTCTCTTCAGCCCTGGGGATTGAACCCATGGCCTTGCATATTGTGGGCACACTCCAGCTCTTTTCTTTGTACTTTTGTGCTTGAGATAGGGTCTCTCTGACTTTACCGGGGTTGACCTAGAACTCACGATCCTCCTACCTCTGTCTGGAGTAGCTGGGATGACAGGCATGCAGCCCCCATGCCCAGCTGCTTTTCTCTCTTAACACTATATCCTAGAGATCTTCCTCAGGTATAGGCAACTTTCTTATTCTTTTTAACATCTGCATGTATATAACATCATGTTAGCCGGTCCCTTCCTGAGCTTTTGGGAGACATTCCAGACCCACACTCTAACAGTACAGATGAGCAGCTATTCAGAAACGGGCCCAGAATGGAAAAGGTGGTAAACGTAGAGGCAGAGTCTTCTGCTATCCCAGCATTACTGGAACCCAGCCCAGGTGTGGCACAGAGAGGGGCTGCGGTACAGGACTTGTGACTGTGCAGGTGGGAGGATGAATACGCTGACCTTTTTTTCTCCTTCCACCCTCTGTTCAACACTGCCTTCCATTGGCCAAACCCATCCCGAAGCCAGAGGACAGGGATACCGGAGTAATGGAGCCTGAGGTTGGTACAGACAGCCTCCTAGGACATAGAGCATGGTGGAGTCTTCACTGACCTCTTCCCCAAATAAGGACCAGGTAATAAATTTTAATGTA
Organism: Castor canadensis; assembly: GCF_047511655.1. Taxonomy (NCBI): domain Eukaryota; kingdom Metazoa; phylum Chordata; class Mammalia; order Rodentia; family Castoridae; genus Castor; species Castor canadensis. Next base: position 28,033,019 of record NC_133398.1, on the reverse strand, counting down.
CATGTCTTTGATATTTACTGAGGATGATATGAGCTATATAATATTAGTATATTTCCTCACATTGTTAAGCTAAATCCTATTTGATCTTGGCATAATTTTATTTTCATAAAAAGTCAAATTCTCTTTCTCCACATCTTGACTGTAATATAAAATATCTCTGAAAAAGTCAGACTTTTTTTTTGCAAAAGAATCTTTACTTAAAATCTATGTGGTAGCATACAAAGTATGGAGAGTACCTTGTCTGACTAAGGATGCGTTGTCCTAGTTCTTTCTATGCCATCCAACCACTCTATGTAAGAGGAAGTATAAAATTCAGTGATTCTACCAAAGCCTGAGGAGTTAAGGGCTGTCAGAGCAACTGAACTTCCCAAACCTTTACCTGCTCTTGCTTCTTCTTACTTCCCTTGCCTCTGGATATGAGGCCTCAAGACCCCCATCTCACAGTCTGCAGGCTCCCCTTGGCTTCTAGCAGATAGAGTCTGTTTTCTTCCCTGCTTCCCCAGATAAATTTCTCCCCCTGGCTCCAGAACTTCTGATGACAATCTCATAGCATCTCCTTTATTCCTCTCTGTGAGGTTGTACGGCTTTATGCTTCAGGAGGAAAGGTGTTCCATTACACCAGGTGTGATAGTACATGCATGTGGTCTCAACTTCTCAGGAGGTAGAGGAGGGAGGATCAAGGTTTGAGGCCAACCCTAGGCAAAGTTAGTGTGAGACCCTATCTGAAAAAACAAACTAAAAGAAAAAGGACTAGAGGCATGGTTCAAGTAGTGATGTGCTTATCTAGCAAGCTCAAGATTCTGAGTTCGATCCCAGTAACACACACGTGCACACACACCAGGTAAAGAAAAGATAGACCAGACTAAACAACTCTGTACATTGTGCTTGACTATCAGGACATTCCTTCTTAGACCCATGACATAAATGTATCTGACCGGACAGGTTTGAGAGCAAGTCAAAATATAAACACCTCAAGGAAGGGCTCTTCACATATGTTGTGTGTCTACTATGGGTTGGGTATTTTACTAATGCTGTCTTTAATCCTTCGAACAGCTATTTAATGAAAGTACTGGCTCCAGTTTACAGTTTGGTGAAATTGTGGCTTAGAATTACATAAGAGACAAATGAGATCAGGCTGTTAGCAAAGAGGAAGATGAGTCTCTGATCCTAGGTCTGCATTCCAGCAAAGGCAAAATTTCTTTTATTACTTCTTCTGTCTTTAAGAATAGAAATCTCTTCCCTACCCAGCACACACACACACACACACACACACACACACACACACACACACACCCCACACAAGATAGAAACCTCCCAACCAGGTGGGTGAGGTGGTGTGCACATGAAGTACCAGCTACTCAGGAGACTAAGGCAAGAAGGTCACTTGAAGCTCCAGGAGTTCAAGACCAGCCTCGGTAAAATTGTCAGAACCCATCTTAATGCAAAAGACAAAGGAAAAAAACTTCCTGTGAGAGAAATGCTCCCTGCAGACTGGCACTGATAGAAATAATTTTTTGAAAAAAGAAAAAACTTAAAAACAGTAATTTGGTTGATGAACTGGATTTTCGACTAGAAGAATTTTTCATACAGGAAAAGTAATCCAAAAGAAGCTATGGGGTTCCAAGCTTGTATGTGCTCAAGGTTTAAATTACGTTGACTGGCACTTAAGAAGATATCTCAACAGAAAAAGTCTTCTCTACTGGGAGGTGGTTCTTTTTCTTCTTTCCCTGACCTGAGATGTAAACCATGTCATAGGTCAGGCCTCAAATGATTCTCCTTGTCAGCCCTGTGAAGTTAGACACATTTAGATGTTCCCGAGAATCGTGCAAATGGTGTATCTGATGCTCAGGTCCTCAGCAAGTACTCCTTCATGTTTTTGAAAGGAAAAATATTTCTTCCCCTAAGAATGGATAAAAAAGAAATTACGTGCTTGAAACTCAACATTTACTCACAAATAAGTGAGAGTCTCTTTTTTCTCTTTCTTTTTTGGCAGAACTGGGATTTGAACTCAGGGCCTCATGCTTGCTAAGCAGGCATTCTACCACTTGAGCCACTCTGCCAGTCTGAGAGTCTCTTATTTTTAAAATAATGAAAACTTCAATTATACCCATAAACTGAAAGAAAAAGTTGCACTCAGTCCAAAATTTCTTCACCTTCACCTATTATACCTATTATAGTACTTAATTGCTGGGTTTGTCTTTTGTGGTTTTAAGTACAAGCTACCCAAAGGCTAAAATAACTACCACTATCTAGCTTTTTTTTTTTTGTCTTTTCTAGAAATAAAGGAAAGATACAGAAAGTACTGGAAATCAAACATCCAATGGACTTTGCTCCCTACAAGTAAACCCCTTATCAGTCTCTTGCAGAGATTCTAAAACATTATCTCAGTGGACCAGATTATAGGGCTGACCACTCTCAATGCTGAGTAGGAATCAAACGGACCATTCTCTTCTGTCAGCAGCCCCTGCTTTGCCAATCCAGATAAATCAATTAATGGGATGCAGAGCTGTTGTCTTGCTTTCTCTTCCCCATGCTTACCTCCCTGAGCTCCCCTGGACTGCTCGGCCTCCTGTTTAATACCATCTGAGAGTCCTTATTTACAAGAGGACTGTGCAGGTGCAAGCATTCAGGCGTCTGGTGGTACAGGGGCAATTGTCGCCCCTCCCCTCCTATCCTCCAGGCTCCCCTCTTTGTGAGCCACTTTTCTTCTCGCTGCCTTTCAGACCTAATTTAATCGGATTATGCTAATTTGTACTTCATGAACCTAAACAGCATAACTAGATCTGCAGAGGGCTAAGGCCAGGAAGAGAGGGACAATGACTTTGTCAGTAAACCTACCCCCCAAAAGTGCAGGAAGAATGTAGGTCTGTGTTCAGCCACACAAAGCTGCTTCTTTGGGAAGCCCACAGAGCTCTTGACAACTTAGAGTGCCCAGGAGCGCCTGTGCTTGGAGGAGGCAGGCCACAGCAAGGACCACAGTGACAGCACCACTTTTACCTCTTTTAAAGTATGGCCTGCCTCTTCTTCCTCCTTTCCAGTTTGCTTATATTTACCCTCTTGGCTAATCAACATATAAGGTTGGAACCTGAAGCCAGACTGTATGATTCCACATTTATTGGCAACCACCAAGGCAGGAAGGCTAGGGTAAAGTGACCTAGCTTAGTCAGAGATTTAGATAATATACAAAAAATTAACCTGGGCTCAGGAGCTAAGGCAGAGCCAGGAAATAAGGCTGAAAAAAAATCACTAGAACAGCAAGGAATTGAATCAACATCAAGAATGAACAGACTTGCATTCCTTCCATCTCCCCCTCCATCTTTTATATGTTAAATGAGACACAATGCTCCTAGGTGAGTAATTAGGTCTGAGAGCAGAAAGTACCTGGTTTTTGTAAACCTGTGACCAGGAAGAATACCTAAAAGTGGACCACAAAGAACAGACACCCACGTCACAAGACCCTTTGATTAGAAGGCTGCTGCTATTGACTCCATGCATGGGTGATAGAATCAAAATACAACTGAAAAAGTTGCTAGGTGACCTACGTCCAGGTGATCCGTTTTGAACTGGGAACCCCAATCCCAAGCTTAATGAGCCCATTGAGCCTTAGTTCCCACCTTCTGCCCGGTTGTCAGACAATGCTGCTGGCCCACTCTCCCTTTCCTTTCTCCCTGCTTTGTCTTCCAATGCAAAATAAACCTCTGCTAGCCTGCTTCCTTCTGTGCCTTCTTTGCGAATTACTTTGAAATTTATTTTGTTTTTACTCCAAGTTCCTGGGGGTCTTGGTGAGCTTGGAAAATTGAGTATTAGAGTTCCCCTCTTCTATTGGGGAAAACTCCTCTTTTCCAAATATCTTCCTGGTGACACTAACACCTATTAAGAATGAGGCTTGGTGCTCTGGGATACATGAAATTGTCTGAGACTTAGTTTTTGCCTCTCAGAATTTACACTTTGGGTGGGAAGGATATTTTAGGAATGGAAATTAGAAAAGACCTCAATAAGGTGACTGTAATTCTTCTCTCTGCCTCATGTTGGCTGACTTGGCTAGTCATCTTCCACAATCTTCCATAATTTATTTTCTTAGAAATCTTTATACTTTATCAAAACACACAGCATAAGTGTATAACTTAATTTTTATAATGAACTATGTGATAAATAAAAGTGATAGGCTGGGGTGTAGCTCAGTGGTAGAGCTTAACTGTAGCATGGATGAGGTCCTGGGTTCAATACCTAGTATCAAAATATAATAAAACTAGTATTTTCAAGCCCTGTTCTCAAGTATTGCAACTGACTTACAGTTGTTACACAGCTCATCCAGGAAGACTCCTCCAGATAGTAATTGGAGTTCTGATTTCTACTGAAATCTGCTGTTTCCACCCCACTCCCAGCATGCTCTTTACTAACACCAGAAGAAACCTCCCAAGAGTCAATAATCCCATCCTCTCACATTTGAGTAGGACTGTACACAAAAATGGTAAAATTTTACAAGTCTTTAAAAGGCTTTGTTGTATTTTCAAATGGGTGAGTGTGACTGTTCAACCTGAAGGATATAGACAAGTGGTTTTTTTTGGCGCTACTGGGGTTTGAACTCAGGATCTCATACTTGCTAGGCAGACACTCTACCACTTGAGCCACTCTATCAGTCCTAGACAAGTGTTTTGATAAACATCAGCTCACCTTTAACCCTTAATTTCCCTGTCACTATTCTTATATGTTTCTACATTCTGCTCTTGTTCAAGACATTGATTAGTAAATACTCTGACCTGGTATCTCCCACCTATTCTGGTGTCTGACCCTCTTCCTCGTGGGGTTCTTGCTGCCTTGGTTGATTGGCACTCAGCACTTTTGATAATTAGTTTCTAAGCTGGTTATCCCCTGGGTGATGAAGCCTCTGCAGTTGGAGGCATCTTCCCTGAAGACTGTCTGCCACACGCCTGTACCTGTCACAGTTTGTAGAGGAATGTGTCTTTCTTCTTTACCAGAGCCCCCATTCCCTCTGGGATCTTTCACTGAGTTGCTGCTTCTGCTCTGAGAGACCCTTGTAATTCACAGTTCATTTACAGAGCTGAAAAGATTAATTACCTGGAAATTAATGAATGATCAAGGCCTTCTCAGTTAGTCACTCATTTCAATACAGCTCCCTCCCTACTACCCCCAAATAGGTTAACTATGATCACAATCAGTTCTCATCAAGAGAAGTAAAGAAAGGAGTACTTCATTGCTGTTCTCATTCTTTCCCCTCACCCCTCTTTTTAAAGCTAAAAAAAAAAATTCTTACAATTTCCTAGCCCAGATTCTAGTTAGGATGAGGAGTGGAACTGCAGAGGGTTGAAGATAGAAGATTTCAGATGAGCCTAAATAATTTCTTAATGCTAAAATGTCCTTATTCCACTTACAATTTTTTAGGACAGTTCTTTGTCTGAAAAGTTTCCACTAGTAGTTCGAAATTGATTTCCTTAGATGGTTGACTGTTCTGGGCCAACTTCTGACTTTCTTTTGCTGAGGCAGGCTAGAAGTAGGAAAAGTTTGGGGCTCTGTAGTTTGCCTGGGGATGGCCCAGACCACCCTCACCTGACTGGGAACTGCCCATGCCCCTCCCCACTCTTTCATTATCTGGTGGGAACCTCCTGGGCCTGCCCTCCCATGGGTTAGTGTAGGTTTTAAAGGCACCTGAAAAAGAAAAGCTCTCTCTCTCTACCAGCAGACTCCACCTGTGTCCACCGTGGCCCCTTCTCTTCCCTTTCCTTACCTGGCAGAACAGGTGACTCCCCTTCCCTCAGTAAAGCTCTCCTACCTCACCCTATCAACGTGCTCTGCTTGGATTCTCCCATTAGGAGCACAAGGACCAAGATCTTCTGATCACAGACTGCACCAGTGCCATCAACACTACTACTTTAAGTACAGCAATCTAAACAACAATGAGCTTTTACACAATTTAACTTTAGTGTGAATTGTGCTGTGGATGGTTTTCTTTTACTGGTTTAATGCTGCTTCACCAGATTTCAGTACTACACCCATACGCTTTTGTCAAATTCTCATCATAAACTAACGGCTAGGGAGAGATGGATGTGAGTTGCAGCCTTGGGAGTTTGCAGTTTAATTGCCTTCACCGAATTCAAATCAATTTTCTCAAATCAATTATCACAGACATGGCTCTGTGAAAAAAGATGACTTCCTTATGAGAACAGTACATACAATTTTTTTTTAACATAGAAGATTTAAAAATCTGGCTAATGGACAAAAAAAAAACCCTTTGTTGAGTAGAAAGTAGTTGCATTGCATAAGGTTAGTGTCATAGGAGTTAATATTATGCTAGAAAATTTTTTACTGAATTCGTTTTGGCAGTTCATTCCTCTTTATGTTGTGTACACCCCAGTATCCCCCAAAGCCTTCAATGTAGACTATGATGTGAATGATCTTCCTCACCCCAGTTATACTTGTAGAGTGCAGTCTCTAAGATCTGCTTCTATTGAGAAAAGCAAATTGAAGACCAACAAAGAACAGCAGGTGTGAAACCCTGAGTTCAAACCCCTGTTCCACAAAAAATAAAAACAACAAAAAAAAAACTCAACAAAACTAAAAACAAAAAAATAACAGAGAAAGTTAACAAACAGAAAGACCGGGTGATTATCAGGTGCAGTGGTTTGGGGGTGATGGGGCTCAGAACATGGTATTCCAAAGTATGACACTCTGGCACCTGAGTATTTTGAACAATGGGATGTGGGAAAGCCTCAGAAGCAAGATAGCTCTGACCTTCTTCTGGCATTCTGTCTCTTGCCACTGTTTCTCCCTTAAAGTGCATCATAAAATCCAGAATTCCTCTTCTTCAAGGGGAATCATGGAGACTAGAACCATCTTCTCCAAAGCAAGCCTTAAAACCTACAAAGGCCACACTCTTCTCCGATCCTGCCCATACACTAGGAGACATGCTACACAGAGAAGTCAAGAAGAATCTGTACAGACAGCCTTGCAGGGATTCCTCCCTCAGTAAATTACTGTTGTATCATATCCTTTTGTCTAATTGCATTTCTATATGGCTGACCATTCTTCATCAAACATAAGCATAAAAATAGACAGCTTTCCCTAGGTCTTTGGGTCTTCATTTCTGAAGACTCTTATGCCACATATAACTTTGAGTAAATTTGTTCATCATTTCTCTTGTTAATCTGTCCTTCATTAAAGCAGTATTGGCCATAATCCTTATGGTAAGGAAAGTATCACACCTTTCTGCACCTACAGTATACTGGAGCTTCTTATATATAAAAACATGGGATCTCATCTCTATTCAAAAAGACCCAGCTCTCTGATCTGGTGTGCAACACTCACTTCCCACCATGGCATTCCTTCTTTCAACTCTATGTTGGTTCTTCAGGCTGAGTAGTAGCTCGTCTTTGGACTTTGAGTGGCTGTGGAAGCTGCCACATATCTGAGGTATTGCAGAAGTTGGCAACAAGTTTCAGTTACACTCTTGTGCTTGTCATTTGTCTCTTTTGATACTTAGTTCTTAATTTTTATGTAAACCTATTCATTACACTTTTTCTTTTATGCTTAAACTTTTTGTAATGAATATTTCTTTCATTTTTTTTTTTCAAGATAAGATCTCAATTTGTAGTCCAGGTTGACCTCAAATTCTTGATCCTTCTTCCTCAGCCTCTCAAGTACTGGAATTACAGATATGCACCACCATGCCTAGTGAGAGGCTATCTTTTTGGATAGCAAATCTTTTTTTTGGCCCAACTCTTTACCTGTCTGGGGAAAATTCTTGTTTAGCTCTTGCCAAGTGCTAGCATCATAGTTCTAGATATAATCATCCAAATCTTGAGGTACCCTCTTGCTTTATTGGCTTGACTTTTTATCACCTGACCATTCTGCCCTGGTAACATTTGACTTTGCTCTGCTTAAGCCAGCAATACTCATCTGTCCTTAGGTTGGATTTCTTAGTCTCAGCACTGATCTAACTGACCAAGCTTGCCAACCAATGAGCCTGTCTCCACATGCTTAGATCTAATTTTATCCTCAGCCTCTCTTCTGGTTATGGATTTGCAACAACTGTTGGTCCAGTTGTCCTGAATCCCAGTCTAGTAGGGAACATCCCCTTATTTAGAATATGCCTTACCTAATCTTTTTTTTTTCTTTAATTTGGCATCTCAAAGTTAGTTGAATTTAGAGGATCAGACCCATCGCTGCCAGAGATTTTTCTGCACAAAATTAGTTATATTTCAATGTAAATGAGTTCTATCTGAGAGAATGTGAAGAGAACCCCTAGAAAAGCTCAAGAATGTGACATTGGTCAAAGAACAGCATCACCTTCTTGTACTGTGGGAGGCATTGTTGCTATTTCTATCTGAGCATACATTATCAGTACTATGAATAGCACTAAAAGAAAATGAAAACAACTCCCAAAAACAAAAGGGAGAAAAATAAAGAAAAAAATCCCCACATTTTTTTCTGAGAGTGCCATAGACATTTTACTGAACTTCCTAAACACAATGAGTACTCTTCATTATTTCAATTAGGTCAAACAAGTTAATATGCTAAACACAAATTTGAGTCCTTTTATGTAGTTGGTAATTTCTGTGAAATGAGGTTCAAGTTGAATTCTATTCATGATAAAATTATTCAGGAAGTCTTTATGATGTTGGGTTAAAAAATTCTGATTATTCATAGCTGACATTTATTGAGGGCTTTCTATGTGCTAAGTAGTGTTCTTTACATGCATTGACATATTTAATATTCACATAAAACATGAAGTCAAGAACTTGCCCAAGATAATTCAGCTAGCAAGTGGATTTGACCCCAGATGTCTGGCTTCAGCCCCTGCTCTCTTAACCACTGTGCCTCAAAAATCCATATACTTTATATAAACTAGTAGTATGAAAGTAGAAAGAAAGGCATGTCATAAGTTCCTTCGGTGAGCTCTGGATATCATGAAGAATAGTACCTAAGATTTATCAAGCACTTACATGTGGCAGGCACTGTGACAAGCACTTTATAAGCATGAACTTTTAATTCTGAAAACCACACTGTGAAACAGTGTTTTTTCTATGCTAAGGATGAAAACAAGCTTATTGAGATTTCGCAACAATGTCTGTAAGGTTGCACAGTGAGTGAACTGTCTGACTCTAGACAGAACTGTATGTTCTATGTCACCACCATGCTGCACTGCCTCCCGAGATGAGAAAGTTTCCCAAGTGAACTCATTGGTGTGGTCAAGAATGCAACTCAATATGCTAATGGATGGGTGAGCCCAACAGAGAGGGAACTGAAGAGTGGAGGAAAAGGCTTTGCAATTAGGATCTGATGGGCCCCATCTGAAAGATGAGAATGAACACTATAAATAGCCTGATAGTCTCCCTGAAATAGTGGAATAAGAAAAGCTTTACACAGTAAAGCAGTATTTCCAGTTTCATGAATTGCTTGGAGGGGGAAACAAGTTTCCCAAGGTTAAATAATCTTAGGGAAATTATTCTCTTCCCAAGCGTAATGCCTATAAATTCTGTTACTAAAAACATTCTGCTCACTTCAGCAGCACATAGACTAAAACTGGAATGATACAGAGAAGATTAGCATCGCCCTTGAGCAAGGATGACATGAAAATTCGTGAAGCATTCCACATTTTAAAAAATTCTCCTTAGCTTATATGTATGTATGCATTTATAGACATGGCTTCATTGTGCAGCCCAGGGTGGCCTTGAATTTTTGATCCTCCTGCTTCAGCCTCCCAAGTACTGGCATTAGAGGTACACTCCGCCATGCCTGGCTCCTTTGCTTTTTGCTGTTGTTGTTATTTTAGACTAAGGAAATTTACTACCAATGTCTGTATAAGAATATGCAGCTTCATGGTTAATAAATAAAATACTACTAGAGCTTCACATTTTACATTTCATATGACTTACACAAATTTACAGGGATTTGAAGAACATGTAGTGATTTAAGTGGTCCTTGGACTATCCGTTCTGTTCATACATACCTGTACAGCTCCACAAATTGAACACTGAACAATGGACCTGAGAAACCTGCAATGGACATATTCTGAATGAAAACTAGACAACTTTGGGCTCGAGCAATTGAGTATGTATTTATTGGTCAATTGTCATGTGAGACAGCTTACATTGGAATGATTTCCCTCTGTCACTTTTATATGTCAGAACCCACCTGCAGTTGCTCGCTCTCTATTTATGAGCCCTCCTGATCACGTATATCCTGTTATTTGGATTGTGAATTCCTAGGTAAGATTCCTTTTGTTTGCCCAAACATCAAGTACACATTGCATTTTCATGGCTGCTGTGTTGGTTTAATCAACCCATCTACACAAGTCCTGACATTTTATGAGTTCTCACCCACTTAAATTCTAGTCTCTGTCCTTTGTCTGTTTTCTGGTGTAACAAGATGTTAATTGGGATTTATAATCTCAGATTTCTTGGTAGAACCCCTAAAACAAAAGACGTTACTCCCACATTCTAGAAAGAGAGGCTAGACTGCCTATGCAGGACTTAATAAAAGATAACGGTGAGAATGTTCCAAGACATTCACTTCTAACAGCCTAAGTAGTCAGAAAGAAGAGAAATTCATGGAAGGGAATTCAGAGGGTAGCAAAATGCTTTGCTTTTCTACTCTTCTATGAGGAAAAAAATGTGCTTTCCTCCCCCAAGTCAATTCAGACTGTACTTAAATGAAAAAAATGATTATTTTGTCTCATGCATAGTAAGTCATAACTGACAAATTTACTTATCTGCTATTTTATCCCAGGGTCACAAGATGACTGCCCCAGTTCAAGGCAGGAGATGGGTCAACGTCCAGGGCATAGGTCTCCTTTATCAGGGCAGCCACATTTCTTTCCATTTATCTATTTTTCTGTTCTTTCTCCATTACTATTATGGCTTGCAGTTTTATAGTTAAAGAGTTAAGATCCTCCCACTTTGTTCTTCATTTTGTCAACAGACATCTTTTTAGGTTTAATTTGCCTTTTTTTTTTTTTTGAATGTGTTAGGCAAGTATTGTACCACTTGAGCTATGCCCCTTGCCATTTTGCTTTTATTTTAGTTTTGAGATAGTGTCTTTCTGATATTTTTGCCTCATGATCCTCCTGCTTCCCAAGATTATAGGCCTTCACCACTATGTCCAGCTCAAGTTTAATGCTTTAACCTCACATGCAAAGTTGAATATGCATGTTGGATTAATTGTGTGTTGGTGTTTGCCATAACTGCACATGTCAATAAACCTTGGTAAGTGGAGATCTGTGGCATCAACAGGAACCCACAAATGCACTTGGTGAGTGAGTCAGCCCTGGAGGCCTGCCACAAAGAAGACTATCAATAGCCAAACAAAACAAAAAAACCCAAAACTATAACCAACACTTGCCAACTAGAAAGTCATTTGTTCCTTTTCTCTAACTGTGCCCATTCCTTGGCCCACCCACTACATTGACCATACAAGACACAGAAGATAAAAGGGACTTACCCCACGCTGAAAGTCTCTGGAGCAGGTAACCTGAGCTGATAAGGTAACAGGATCACTGAGATCAAGTTAAAGGATAAGACAGAGTTACTAATTGGTCTTCCTGGCTCTCATCTGGTGGGAGGAAGGCCTTTTCATTGCCATAGGGCTGCCACATCCGTCAGTAAAGGAAAACTTCACAAGTATTTGGGTTCCAGTGAACAGGAAAAAACCCAGTAGATGTACTTAGGGGAGACCGATTGCAAGAGAATAACAAATTCTAGTCTCACAGCTGACTGCCATTGTGACCTCTTTCTCGAGCCACTAGTTTCCTACTTTAAATAAGAGTTAAAGAAAATGATTATAATAGACACCTCTTGGGATGGCTGCCTGGCTCACTCCTTCTCAGGAAATTGCCTCTAATACACAAAGGTGCTTTACATGCGAACCACATGATCCAGCCTGGCATCAGAGCTGATTAACCGGGAGGGGATATCTGTCCTATGTCTGGGCAGGCTGTCTCTCCTGGCAATGTTGAATATGGGACCCAGAGGCCAAGGGGTGTTGGCACTAGTCTTATCAGTGACCAAGAAGCCCAAGTCCCCCTGTAGCTGCTGCCTCAAGAAATTCTCTGTGTCTTGCTCTTCCTGGGCCTTGACTGCTTGACTCTTCTTCGGTTTCAAGAGATTCAGTGAATACTTGCTTAAGCTTTATGGACTGATTTTTCTATTACATGTACTCCAAGGTCTTTTTTTTTTAAAAGCCTCCAGTCAACTCCCCAAATTCTAATATCCTGTGACTTAATGATGCCTCTTATTTTTTTTTTTTTTTTTTGGCTGTACTGGGGTTTGAACTCAGAGCCTAAACCTTGAACCACTCCACTAGCCCTTTTTTGTGATGGGTTTTTATCTAGATAGGGTCTTATGAACTATTTGCCTGGACTGGCTTTAAACCATGATCTTTCTGATCTCTGCCTCTTGAATATTTAGGATGATAAGCCGCCAGTGCCCGGCCACCTTATCCTCTTGAACAGAGATAGATTACAACCACAAGTGTGTAAACCACAGACCTCTTCTCAGTGCTAACTGCACTAGTGACTGCACTTCTGGTAGTCCTGGCACTGATGAAAGTGAGCGACATTTTCTTTAATGATATCAAATTTTTAATTAGATAATCCTGTACTTGTTGCACATGTAGAACATTTTGAGTTTATTAGTTAATGTAGTGGTAGGAACGGTATTTATAAAAAAGAATTTTTGTTTCCAGTGTAAGAAATAAGTGAGCAGTCATATTTGGCAAGACACAATGTCAAAGGCACTATTATTAGGTACACCTTGAGTCTAAACAGGTCAGTATATTCTTGAACTGGTTTCTCATTCAACCCTCATGAGCCTGCATCTCACTACACTGATTGAATGCAGTAGAGATTTTGAAGGTAATTGGTACTTTACAGTTAATTTTCCTTGATAATCCTGAATATTAAAAAGGTCAAATTCAAAATACACATATTTTATCTTTTTTTTTTTTTTTTGCAGCAGGATCCTCTCTTTTTTAATTTTTTTTTATTATACATATGTGCACACAATGCTTGGGTAATTACTGTCCCCTGCCCCCACCCCCTCCCTTACCACCCACTCCACCCCCTCTTTCTCCCCCCAACCCCCTTGATACCCAGCAGAAACTATTTTGCCCTTACCTCTAATTTTGTTGAAGAGAGTGTATAAGTAATAATAGGAAGGAACAAGGGTTTTTGCTGGTTGAGATAAGGATAGCTATACAGGGAGTTGACTCACATTGATTTCCTGTGCGTGTGTGTTACCTTCTAGGTTAATTCTTTTTGATCTAACCTTTTCTCTAGTTCCTGGTCCCCTTCTCCTATTGGTCTCAGTTGCTTTTAAGGTATCTGCTTTAGTTTCTCTGCATTGAGGGCAACAAATGCTAGCTAATTTTTTAGGTGTCTTACCTATCCTCATATCTCACTTGTGTGCTCTCGCTTTTATCTTGTGATCAAAGTCCAATAACCTTGTTGTGTTTGCCCTTGATCTAATGTCCGCATATGAGGGAGAACATATGATTTTTGGTCTTTTGGGCCAGGCTAACCTCACTCAGAATGATGTTCTCCAATTCCATCCATTTACCAGTGAATGATAACATTTCATTCTTCTTCATGGCTGCATAAAATTCCATTGTGTATAGGTACCACATTTTCTTGATCCATTCGTCAGTAGTGGAGCATCTTGGCTGTTTCCATAACTTGGCTATTGTGAATAGTGCTGCAATAAACATGGGTGTGCAGGTGCCTCTGGAGTAACCTGTGTCACAGTCTTTTGGGTATATCCCCAAGAGTGGTATTGCTGGATCAAATGGTAGATCAATGTCTAGCTTTTTAAGTAGCCTCCAAATTTTTTTCCAGAGTGGTTGTAGAAGTTTATATTCCCACCAACAGTGTAAGAGGGTTCCTTTTTCCCCGCATCCTCGCCAACACCTATTGTTGGTGGTGTTGCTGATGATGGCTATTCTAACAGGGGTGAGGTGGAATCTTAGCGTGGTTTTAATTTGCGTTTCCTTTATTGCTAGAGATGGTGAGCATTTTTTCATGTGTTTTTTGGTCATTTGAATTTCTTCTTTTGAGAAAGTTCTGTTTAGTTCACTTGCCCATTTCTTTATTGGTTCATTGATTTTGGGAGAGTTTAGTTTCTTAAGTTCCCTATATATTCTGGTTATCAGTCCTTTGTCTGATGTGTAGCTGGCAAATATTTTCTCCCAATCCGTGGGTGTTCTCTTCAGTTTAGAGACCATTTCTCTTGATGAGCAGATTTTTAGCTTCATGAAGTCCCATTTATCTATGCTATCTCTTAGCTGAGCTGCTGGGATTCCATTGAGAAAGTTCTTACCTATACCTACTAACTCCAGAGTATTTCCTACTCTTTCCTGTATCAACTTTAGAGTTTGTGGTCTGATATTAAGATCCTTGATCCATTTTGAGTTAATCTTGGTATAGGGTGATATACATGGATCTAGTTTCAGTTTTTTGCAGACTGCTAACCAGTTTTCCCAGCAGTTTTTGTTGGAGAGGCTGCTTTTTCTCCACTGTATATTTTTAGCACCTTTGTCAAAGATAAGTTGGTTATGGTTGTGTGGCTTCATATCTGGGTCCTCTATTCTGTTCCTCTGGTCTTCATGTCTGTTTTTGTGCCAGTACCATGCTGTTTTTATTGTTATTGCTTTGTAATATAGTTTGAAGTCAGGTATCGTGATACCTCCAGCATTGTTCTTTTGACTGAGTATTGCCTTGGCTATTTGTGGCCTCTTGTGTTTCCATATAAATTTCACGGTAGATTTTTCAATCTCTTTAATGAATGTCATTGGAATTTTGATGGGAATTGCATTAAACATATAGATTACTTTTGGGAGTATAGACATTTTTATGATTTCTCTCCTATTTGTTTTGGGATTTGCTTGTTCTTATTTTTCTAGGAGTTTGAGATGTATCATTAGGTCATTGATTTGGGATCTTTCAGTCTTTTTAATATATGCACTCATGGCTATAAACTTTCCTCTCAGGACTGCCTTTGCTGGGTCCCATAGGTTCCGGTAGGTTGTGTTTTCATTTTCATTGACTTCCAGGAACTTTTTAATTTCCTCTTTTATTTCATCAATGACCCATTGTTCATTAAGTAATGAGTTATTCATTTTCCAGGTGTTTGCAAGTTTTTTGTCTTTACTTTTGTTGTTGAGTTCTAGTTTTATTGCATTGTGATCAGATAGTATGCACAGTATAATTTCTGTTTTCTCATATTTGCTGAGGCTTGCTTTGTGCCCTAGGATATGATCTATTTTGGAGAAGGTTCCATGGACTGCTGAGAAGAATGCATATTGTGTAGAAGTTGGATGAAATGTTCTGTAGACATCAAGTAGGTCCATTTGATCTACTGTATATTTTTGATCTTGGATTTCTTTATTGATTTTTTGTTTGGATGACCTATCTATTGATGATAATGGGGTGTTAAAGTCTCCCACAACCACTGTGTTGGAGTTAATATATGCTTTTAGGTCTTTCAGGGTATGTTTGATGAAATTGGGTGCATTGACATTGGGTGCATACAGGTTGATAATTATTATTTCCTTTTGGTTTACTTCCCCTTTTATTAGTATGGAATGTCCTTCTTTATCTTGTTTGATCAATGTAGGGTTGAAGTCTACTTTGTCAGAGATAAGTATTGCTACTCCTGCTTGTTTTGGCGGGCCATTGGCTTGGTAAATCTTCTTCTAGCCTTTCATCCTAAGCCTATGTTTATTTCTGTTGGTGAGATGGGTCTCCTGTAAGCCACAAATTGTTGGATCTTCCTTTTTAATCCATTTCATCAAACGGTGCCTTTTGATGGGTGAATTAAGTCCGTTAACATTAAGTGTTAGTTCTGATAGGTATGTGGTGATTCCTGTCATTTAGTTGTCTTAGTTGTTTGAAGGTTTGATTGTGTGTACCTAAGTTGAGGTTACTCTCTACTTTCTTGATTTTTCTTTTCCTGTAGTTTGGTGCTGCCTGTCCTTTCATGGTTATGTTGGGTTTCGCTTTCTGTGTGCAGAATCCCTTGAAGAATCTTTTGTAATGGTGGCTTTGTGGTCACATATTGTTTTAGTTTCTGCTTATCATGGAAGACTTTTATTGCTCTATCTATTCTGCATGATAGTTTTGCTGGGTAGAGTATTGTGGGGTTGAAGTTATTTTCATTCAGTGCCTGGAAGATCTCACTCCATGCTCTTCTTGCTTTTAATGTTCTGTTGAGAAGTCTGCTGTGATTTTGATGGTTTACCTTTGTATGTTACTTGTTTTTTCTCTCTTACAGGCTTCAATATTTTTTTCCTAGTTTTTGAACTTGTTGTTTTAATGATGATATGTCGTGGAGTAGTTCTATTTTGATCTGGTCTGTTTGCTGTTCTGGAGGCCTCTTGCATCTGTATGGGAATATCTTTCTCTAGATTTGGGAAATTTTATGTTACTATTTTGTTGAATATATTATGCATTCCCTTTGCTTGCACCTCTTCTTCTTCGATGCCCATGATTCTCGAGTTTGGTCTTTTGATGGAGTCAGTGAGTTCTTGCATTTTCTTTTCACAGGTCTTGAGTTGTTTAATTAATAGTTCTTCGGTTTTTCCTTTAATTACCATTTCATGTTTGAGTTCTAAGATTCTGTGTTCTGTTTGTTCTATTCTGGTGGATTGGCCTTCCATTTTGTTTTGTAGTTCTGTTTCGTTCTTTTTTCTGAGGCTTTCCATATCCTGGGTGGTTTCCTCTTTAATGTTGTCTATTTTTGTCCTGAGTTCATTTATCTGTTTATTAATTGTGTTCTTTGTTTCACTTTGGTGTTTATACAGTGCTTCTGTGGTTTCCTTTATTTCTTCTTTTGCTTTTTCAAATTCTCTATTTTTGTTGTCTTGGAATTTCTTGAGTGTCTCCTGTACATTTTCATTGACCATATCCAGTATGATCTCTATAAAATTCTCATTGAGTACCTGTAGTATTTCTTCTTTTAGATTATTCTTGTGGGTTTCATTGGGTTCTTTGGAATAGTTTATCTTCATTTTGTTGGAGTCTGTATCTGAGTATCTGTTTTCTTCATTTCCCTCTGGTTCCTGTACTAATTTTTTGCTGTGGGGAAACTGGTTTCCCTATTTTTTCTGTCTTCCCGTCATTGCCCTTGGTGTTGTTATTGTCCCTGTATTGTGTGCAATTAAGTATTTTCTGGCTGTAATAATAGCACTAGTGATATTTAGAATGGAAGGGTGAGAAGGGATGGTAAGCATAGAAGTTAAAGGAAAAGGGAAAAACAAATAAACAAGTAGAAAAAACAAAACAAAGAAACAAACAAAAAAGTTTCAAAGATATAAACAGGTAGAGACAGTGTATTAATCAACTGTAAACTGAAAAGGCATTAGAGAGACAGAGAGAGGATTGAAAATAAAAATAAAATAATAAATATAATAAAAATAAAAAATAAGTGAACAAAAAATATATATATAAAAATTAAAAAATTAAAAAAAAAAATCTCCAAGTTCAAATGCAATGAAGTTTCAGTCTTAATAATTTTGGTGTTCATCCCTCAGCCTCCAATCCTGGAGATGGTGCCTCAGATGTTGTTCTGTAGTTGTCTTATCAAAGGGGAAAAATAAAATAGAACAAAACCGCACCAAAAAAACCCACAAAAATCCACAAAGTGTTCCAAGTTCAAATGCATTATAGTTTCAGTTAGTTTTTCAGCATGCAGGTGTAGTTCAGTTGTTTTCTCATCAAAGGTAAGGAGAGAGAAAAAAAAGAGTCTGGAGACAGTTCTGTGAGTGGCTATCTGTGGCTTTGGCTTG
Organism: Castor canadensis; assembly: GCF_047511655.1. Taxonomy (NCBI): domain Eukaryota; kingdom Metazoa; phylum Chordata; class Mammalia; order Rodentia; family Castoridae; genus Castor; species Castor canadensis. The sequence continues at coordinate 28,015,226 of NC_133398.1, read as the reverse complement.
CCTGCCTGCTGCTGTCAGCCTGCTGTTGCTGGTGGTGTTATTTATGCAGATCTCTGGGGTGAGCTTAGCAGTCACCTGGCCCTGCAGGCTTTGTTTACTCAGAGTTCTCCTATGTGGGAGCCTCTGCTACAAGCTTTCTCCCTTCCAAGCACACTAGGGGAGGTGACACTGCACCTGCTTTCTCAGGCCTGCGTGTTTATTTACAGTTCACATGGGAAGTGGGTCTTCCCCCCTCTCCTGTGGAGTTTTCCTCCCACCTCTGCTGTTACAAGCTTTCCTGCTCCTGGTTGCTGGGCGCTCCAGCCCTCTCCAGCCAGGCCCGGCTTGTTTATTTACAGTTCTGGAAAGGATTCCCCTCCCCCCGCTTTGGCACTCATGGCGCCCCACCCTCTTTGCTATGTGTCTTTATGGTTCTTATTGCTTATTACTCAGTTTCTCTTTTTTCCCCAGGTGGGGGTCGGTCTGTCCAGGGGGTTATGCCGATCTGACCCAGGGATGTCTTGGAAGTACCGCGCACCACTCACCTTGTGGTACGCGTTCTTCCCAAGTCGTCTGGGTGTGGATGTCTGGCGGCCCGGGTGTCCTCCTGGTTTCTCCGTTTATTGCGAAGTGGAGATGCTCTGCACAGGCTGGAGGTGTGGAGGGGTCAAAATTTTGCCTCTTCTCGGTGGCCATGCCTGCAAGGTGTGTCTCCAGCATCTCTCCAAGATTTCACTTTAGGAGGCATGCTTTCTGCTTCCTCCCTCTAGCCACCATTTTCCACATATTTTGTCTTGCCTGTCATATGGTATTAGAATACAATTTGATATACTGCAGTTTTCAAATGTCTGACAAAATCACTTTAGAATGAAAATTCCTAACCAGAATACTAAAGTTTAGTTCCTAACCATGAACTTTCATGATTCTTTAAAAAGTTATTTTTATAGGCCAAATGTGTGGAACACACCTGTAATCCAAGCACTTGTGAGTGCGAGGATTGATACTTTGAAGTCAGCCTGGCCTACATAGTGAGTTTGAGGCAAGCTTGGGCTACACAGGGAGACCCTGTCTCAAAAAGGAAAAAAAAAGAAAAAAAATGTTGTTAGGGATTTCTCAAAGTGAAAGCGATGCCACTCAGTGGAGAGAAAGCAGCATTGCAGGGAAGAAATGTCCAGGATTGCATTTATGATACTTGATTTCAGAATGTGGCCACTTAAACCAGGGAGGTGGATAAGCAAGCTGAGAGCAAGAAGAGGTGTGAGAGAGTTCTAGAATTAACTTGATGGTTAAAACTAGTGGCATGATTATAATGCTTGTGTTAATAGCGGCACATACTGCTGAAGAGAACATGAATTCATTTACAAACATAGTTCTGAACCAGGGTGATTTTGTACCTCCCACCCTGTCCAGGGATATCTGGCAATATTTTTTTGGTTGTCACAATTGGTGACATGCATCTAGTGTCAGGAATGCTACTAACCATCCTATAATTCCTCAGACAGTCCCCCAAGACAAAGAATTGTTCAGCCCAAAATGTTAACAGTGTTGCTGCTGAGAAACCTGGTTTATGAAAATTAAATGATTTTGAACTAAAAAATGCTTTGAATAGATTTAGTCAAAATTCTTCCTCAGACTTTGCCACAGTTAGACGGTTTTTGTTCCATAAAAAATGTATTTTGTAATTTGGATTCATTTTAGCAGCCCAAATGTGTAATTCTGTAAACCACTTTCAGAAGTCAGACAAAGATTAGATTTTCACACATAACTTTCCCATTGCCTTTCTGTCTTACTCATTCAAAATCTTCCTTCCTAGTTGGTGGAGTGGTTCAAGTGGTAAGAGAGCTTGCCTAGCAAGTATGAGGCCCTGAGTTCAAATCCCAGTGCCACCAAAGCAAGCAAACAAACAAAAAACCAAAGTCTTCCTTTCACCCCCTACTTTATTCTATTATGCCCCATTTCATCAGACTAAGTAAACTACACACTAACCAGAAGCAAATATGATGAGGACATTTAAAATATGAATAGAACTTGTCTTTCTGTGAGGTTACTTTTTCATTTCCTTTAGATCTTTAAAAAATGTCTTTAGGCTCTAGGGCAGACATGACCAAACTTATTTTTACACTTCTGTAATGAAACAAATGCAAGTTACTTGTAGAATCTGATATGATTAATTCCTTTCTGTTGGAATCAATCTGTTTAAGGTGAGTAAAATATTGGATTCACCTTCTTTACAAAAACCTCTGACACTTTTCTCTGTTGCCTTACTGATTTTAATAATGAATTTAATTACACCCCAGAATGACACTGGCACAGGCATATATCTTAGAGATGTTGTAAGGATTACTATATAATACAATTTTTTTTGCATATTATTCATATGTGCATACAATGCTTGGGTCATTTCTCCCCCCTTCCCCCACCCCCTCCCTTACCACACACTCCGCCCTCTCCCTCTTCCCCCAACCCCCTCAATACCCAGCAGAAACTGTTTTGCCCTTATCTCTAATTTTGTTGAAGAGAGTGTATAAGCAATAATAGGAAGGAACAAGGGTTTTTGCTGGTTGAGATAAGGATAGCTATACAGGGAGTTGACTCACATTGATTTCCTGTGCATGTGTGTTACCTTCTAGATTAATTCTTTTTGATCTATCCTTTTCTCTAGTTCCTGGTCCCCTTCTCCTATTGGTCTCAGTTGCTTTTAAGGTATCTGCTTTAGTTTCTCTGCATTGAGGGCAACAAGTGCTAGCTAATTTTTTAGGTGTCTTACCTATCCTCACACCTCCCTTGTGTGCTCTCGCTTTTATCATGTGCTCAAAGTCCAATCCCCTTGTTGTGTTTGCCCTTGATCTAATGTCCGCATATGAGGGATGACATACAATTTTTGGTCTTTTGGGCCAGGCTAACCTCACTCAGAATGATGTTCTCCAATTCCATCCATTTACCAGCGAATGATACCATTTCATTCTTCTTCATGGCTGCATAAAATTCCATTGTGTATAGATACCACATTTTCCTTTTTTTTTTTTTAATTTTATTATTCATATGTGCATACAAGGCTTGGGTCATTTCTCCCCCCTGCCCCCACCCCCTCCCTTACCACACACTCCGCCCCCTCCCTCTCCCCCCCACCCCCTCAATACCCAGCAGAAACTATTTTGCTCTTATTTCTAATTTTGTTGTAGAGAGAGTATAAGCAATAATAGGAAGGAACAAGGGTTTTTGCTAGTTGAGATAAGGATAGCTATACAGGGCATTGACTCTCATTGATTTCTTATGCATGTGTGTTACCTTCTAGGTCAATTCTTTTTGATCTAACCTTTTCTCTAGTTTCTGGTCCCCTTTTCCTATTGGTCTCAGTTGTTTTTAAGGTATCTGCTTTAGTTTCTCTGCATTGAGGGCAACAAATGCTAGCTAATTTTTTAGGTGTCTTATGTATCCTCACCCCTCCCTTGTGTGCTCTCGCTTTTATCATGTGCTCAAAGTCCAATCCCCTTGTTGTGTTTGCCCTTGATCTAATGTCCGCATATGAGGGATGACATACAATTTTTGGTCTTTTGGGCCAGGCTAACCTCACTCAGAATGATGTTCTACAATTCCATCCATTTACCAGCGAATGATAACATTTCGTTCTTCTTCGTGGCTGCATAAAATTCCATTGTGTATAGATACCACATTTTCTTGATCCATTCGTCAGTAGTGGGGCATCTTGGCTGTTTCCATAACTTGGCTATTGTGAATAGTGCTGCAATAAACATGGGTGTGCAGGTGCCTCTGGAGTAACCTGTGTCACAGTCTTTTGGGTATATCCCCAAGAGTGGTATTGCTGAATCAAATGGTAGATCAATGTCTAGCTTTTTAAGTAGCCTCCAAATTTTTTTCCAGAGTGGTTGTAGAAGTTTATATTCCCACCAGCAGTGTAAGAGGGTTCCTTTTTCCCCACATCCTCGCCAACACCTGTTGTTGGTGATGTTGTTAATGATGGCATTCTAACAGGGGTGAGGTGGAATCTTAGTGTGGTTCTAATTTACATTTCCTTAGGATTTCTTTATAATACGATTTTTAAACCCAATGATGAAACACATATTTTGTGAAATTTAAGACTGTTAAAAAGCTGGGAGCCAGTAGCTCACATCTGTAATCCTAGTTACTTGGGAAATTGAGATAGGGAGGATTGTGGTTCGAAGCCAGACTAGGCATAAAGTTTGCAATTCCCCAATTCAACCAATAGCTGGACATGGTGGCAACTACATGTCCTCCCAGCTATGCTGGAGGCTGAGATCAGGAGGATCATGGTTCCAGGCCAGCCCTGGAAAAAATGTTTGGCAGACCTCATCTCAACAGAAGAGAGCTGGATGTTTTGGTATATGCCTGTCATCCCAGCAATGGCAGGAAGTGTAAAATAGAAGGATCATGGTCCAGTATGGATATAAAGTGAGACCCTCTCTCCAAAATAATCATAGCAAAAAGGGCTGGAGGTATGGCTTAAGCAGTAGAGAACCTGCTTAGTAAGCATGAGTTCAAGTTCCAGTACTGCCCCCCCAATCCAACCAAACAACAAAAAACTGTTAAAATAAAAAACCTTTTGGCAAGCAATATCCAAGTTCTGTCCCTAAATTCACAAAAATTCAAAAGATAAAGGAATATGTAAAAGGTATGGAAATAACTGAATTAAACATAAAAGTGTAAGTAACCCAAAGTATTTCTTATCTTTAGTCCTACTAGAGTGTGCCAGAGGTCTTAAAACATTTCCCCATATGAAGTGCTTATATGTGGAATTCTCCACATATGAAAAGAATTTCAGCAAGGTCACTCTTCTTTTTTTCTTTTTATTAGCATATAATATTTGTATGGGGGATACATTGTGACATTTACATAAATGCTGACAATATATCTTAGTTAGATTCGTCCCTTCATCTTTCTCCCTCATAGAACAATTTCAACAGGTTTAAAAAAACATAACAAAACAATAAAGGATTTTCCAGGGCTGGCAGAGTGACTCAAATGGTAAGAACACTTACTTGCCTAGCAAGCATGAGGTCCTGAGTTCAAACTCCAGTGCCACCAAAAAATAAATGAACAGGTTTCATTGTTCTGTTTTCATACATGAATACAAAATACATATACCATACTTGCCCTTGTTTACCCCTTCCTTATGCCCCTTCCACCTCGACCTATCCCCAGACAGGACCTGTTTTGCCTTCCTGTTCTTCATTAAAAAAACAAAACAAAACTTTTTTTTTTAAGTGTATGATAGTTATACATGGGGTTTCATTGTAGCACTTCCATATGTATATGTATTACACCCTGAATTGGTTCATCCCCTCCATTCTTCTCTCTTCTACCCCATTACCATTCTTAAGATGACTTCAACAGGTTTGAATGTTCCATGTTCACACTTGCACAGAAAGTGTATTAACCATATTCACTCTCCTTTACTCTCTTCATTTACCCTCTCCCTCCCACCAGTGCCCTCCTCTTTTTTTTTTTTTTAATTTTTATTGTTTTGTTATTCATATGTGCATGCAATGCTTGGGTCATTTCTCCCCCCTGCCCCCACCCCCTCCCTTACCACACACTCCACCCCCTCCCTCTCCCCCACCCCCTCAATACCCAGCAGAAACTGTTTTGCCCTTATCTCTAATTTTGTTGAAGAGAGAGTATAAGCAATAATAGGAAGGAACCAGGGTTTTTGCTAGTTGAGATAAAGATAGCTATACAGGGAGTTGACTCACATTGATTTCCTGTACATGTGTGTTACCTTCTAGATTAATTCTTTTTGATCTAACCTTATCTCTAGTTCCTGGTCCCCTTCTCCTATTGGTCTCAGTTGCTTTTAAGGTATCTGCTTTAGTTTCTCTGCATTGAGGGCAACAAATGCTAGCTAATTTTTTAGGTGTCTTACCTATCCTCATATCTCCCTTGTGTGCTCTCGCTTTTATCATGTGCTCAAAGTCCAATCCCCTTGTTGTGTTTGCCCTTGCTATAATGTCCACATATGAGGGAGAACATGCGATTTTTGGTCTTTTGGGCCAGGCTAACCTCACTCAGAATGATGTTCTCCAATTCCATCCATTTACCAGCGAATGATAACATTTTGTTCTTCTTCATGGCTGCATAAAATTCCATTGTGTATAGATACCACATTTTCTTGATCCATTCGTCAGTAGTGGGGCATCTTGGCTGTTTCCATAACTTGACTATTGTAAATAGTGCTGCAGTAAACATGAGTGTGCAGGTGCCTCTGGAGTAACCTGTGTCACAGTCTTTTGGGTATATCCCCAAGAGTGGTATTGCTGAATCAAATGGTAGATCAATGTCTAGCTTTTTAAGTAGCCTCCAAATTTTTTTCCAGAGTGGTTGTAGAAGTTTATATTCCCACCAGCAGTGTAAGAGGGTTCCTTTTTCCCCACATCCTGGCCAACACCTGTTGTTGGTGATGTTGTTAATGATGGTATTTTAACAGGGGTGAGGTGGAATCTTAGTGTGGTTTTAATTTGCATTTCCTTTATTGCTAGAGATGGTGAGCATTTTTTCATGTGTTTTTTGGCCATTTGAATTTCTTCTTTTGAGAAAGTTCTGTTTAGTTCACTTGCCCATTTCTTCATTGGTTCATTAGTTTTGGGAGAATTTAGTTTTTTGAGTTCCCTATATATTCTGGTTATCAGTCCTTTGTCTGATGTGTAGCTGGCAAATATTTTCACCCACTCTGTGGGTGTTCTCTTCAGTTTAGAGACCATTTCTTTTGATGAACAGAAGCTTTTCAGTTTTATGAAGTCCCATTTATCTATGGTATCTCTTAGTTGCTGTGCTGCTGGGGTTCCACTGAGAAAGTTTTTACCTATACCTACTAACTCCAGAGTATTTCCTACTCTTTCCTGTATCGACTTTAGAGTTTGTGGTCTGATATTAAGATCCTTGATCCATTTTGAGTTAATCTTGGTATAGGGTGATATACATGGATCTAGTTTCAGTTTTTTGCAGATTGCTAACCAGTTTTCCCAGCAGTTTTTGTTGAAGATGTTGCTATTTCTCCATCGTATATTTTTAGCTCCTTTGTCAAAGACAAGTTGGTTATAGTTGTGTGGCTTCATATCTGGATCCTCTATTCTGTTCCACTGGTCTTCATGTCTGTTTTTGTGCCAGTACCATGCTGTTTTTATTGTTATTGCTTTGTAATATAGTTTGAAGTCAGGTATCGTGATACCTCCTGCATTGTTCTTTTGACTGAGTATCAGTGCCCTCCTCTTAACATGACCTGTTTTACATTCCTGTCCTTCATTGTTTAAGTATCTGTTCATTTTTCAGCGGAGATTTTGCCTTGGTATTTTATCTGCAAATATATTGTGCTTAAATCAATCTAGCCCCCTCCAATGCTCTTCCTCCCCCCTCTCCCCCATCTTGTATTGTTCAACAGTTTTCAGTGTGCTTCGTTGTGTCTTGTTCCTACACAGATATGATGTGTTTCATTATTATTCACTATCATTCTTTTCTTTCTTTCTTCCTCCCTCAGTCTCCTCTAACAGGTCCACTTTTGGAAACATGTTCTGTATATATTTTGGATCTGTCTTCCACAATGAGAGAAAACATGTGACCTTTGGCTTTCTGAACCTGGCTAACTTCACTTAAGATGATGTTCTCCAGTTCTATTCATTTACCTGCAAATGACAAAATTTCATCCTTCTACTGAATAAAATTCCATTGTATATAATCCACTTTCTTAATTCATTCATTAGTCATAGGGTATCTGGGCTGTTGCCATAGCTTGGCTATTGTGAATAATGCTGCAATAAACATGGGTATGCAAGTGTCTTTACTGCAACCTGACTTAAATTTCCTCATATATATACCTAGGAGTGGTATTGTTGGATTATTTGGTAGCTGTATTTTAGTTTTTTGAAGAGCTTCCACAGTGGTTATAATAATTTACACTCCCACCAACAGTATATGAGGGTTCCTTTTTCCTGAATTCTTGCCAACATTCATTGTTGTTTGTGTTCTTGATGGTAGCCATTCTAACAAGAGTAAGATGAAATCTTAATGTGGTTTTGATTTGTATTTCCTTTAAGGTCAGGGAGGGTGAGCATTTCTTCATGTGTTATTTGACCATTTGGACTTCTTCCTGTGGAAAAACTCTGTTCAGTTCATTTGCCCATTTCTTTACTGGGTCATTGATTCTTTGGGAGTTTAGTTTTTGAGCTCCCTGTATATTTTTGTTATTAATCTCTTGTCAAATATATAGCTGGCAAAGATTTTCTCCCATTCTGTGGGCAGCCTCTTCAATCTGGTGACCATTTCATATGCTGTGCAGAACCATGTCAGTTTCATGTAGTCTCATTTGTCTTAGTTGCTGAGCCATTTGAATCTATTGAGGAAGTCATTGCCTATGCCTATATGTTCCAGTGTATCCCCTGCTCTTTTTTGCACTCATTTCAAAGTTTCAGGTAATATATTCAGGTCCTTCATCCACTGTGAGCTGATATTTGTACAGGGTGAAAGACAGGGATCTAGTTTCAGTCTTCTACATGTAGAGTTCCAGTTTTGTCAGCAACATTTGTTGAAGAGGCTGTCTTCTCTATCATATGTTTTGGATGCCTTTGTCAAAAATAAGGTAGCTGCATGAATTTATGTCTTGGTCTTCTATTCTGTTCCATTGGCTTTCTGTCTGTTTTTGTGCCAGTACCATGCTATTTTTATCGCTATGTCTCTGTAGTATCGTTTGAAGTCAGGTATTGTGATACCTCCAGCATTATTCTTTTTGTTCAGCATTGCCTTGGCTATTTGGTCTTTGTGCTTCTGCATGAACTTTAGGGTTGATTTTTCAATCTCTGTGATGAATCTCATTGGAATTTTGATGGCGATTGCTATGGAGCCCAGGCTGATTTTGAACTCATGATCCTCCAGCCTCTGCCTCCCAAGTATTGGGATTACAGATGTGTATCACCACACCCAGCTTTAGGTCTGAACTATTTTTTTTTTTTTTTGGCAGCACTGGAGTTGAACTCAGGGCCTTATGTATGCTAGGCAGGCACTGTTACTACTTGAGCCACTCTGCCAGGCTTTTTTTGTGATGAGTGTTTTCTAGATAAGGTATTGAGAACTATTTGTCCAGGGATGGTTTTGAACTGTAATCCTCCTGATCTCTGCCTCCTGGGTAGGTAGGATTACAGGTGTGAGCCACCGGTACCTGCCTAGGCCCCAACTCTTGAAGGTCTCACTACTCTTTTTTTTTTTCACTAGAAAATTGCAAATAAAAAGTTTAATTTCAGAAACCAAGTTCACTATTTATAAATACTTTATAGTCCACACAAATTTATATTGAGCATAGGTACAGTATTTTAACAAAACAACTTTTTTAAAAAAGGTTGTAAGCAAATGAGTGACTGTGTCACTCTGAATACTTAATTTGAAATGAGAAAACGAACACTCTTTTAGATGTTAAAGTAAAAACTCTGAAGACACTGTTAAAAGAACCTGACAATTGCTATTTCATTCTGACAACCTTGGGATTCTATAATACCCCAGTGATGGCTGAGTCTTCTGTATCATTAAAAAATAAATAAATAACAAATCTAAATGGGCATCTTCACACACTAAGCAGCATAAATACAATAAGAGAATGTTATAATATCATCAAAACTAAGAGAAATACACTGTGGGAAAGTATTTATTCAATAAATCCTTCACCTGGTTAAAAAAGCAAGTATATTTTGTTTATTTTTTGTTTGCTTATCACTAACTCTGTTTGTCATTGTTGTGTAGAACAGGGTCCCTCATGGGAACAAGGTTAATTCATAACCTGTTACCCATTACTTAGTAGAGTATGTCTTTTTCTTCCCTTGTCAACAGTGTTTGGAATGTACCCTTATCCTTCTACCCTTATTTTTTGGCAGTTGGTACTCAAACTCTTGAGCCATGCCTCCAGTCCCCTCCTTCTACTCTTATTGCAGGGACAAAACCCACCAAGTACTGGGAGGAGTCATGATGTCCCAACTGGTGCAGGCGCCAATTGCTCTTACCTGTAATCCTAGCTACTCAGGAGGATTGAGGTTTCCAAGCAAACAGCTTGTAAGACCCTATCTCAAAAACACCCAACACACCAAAAAAGTGCTGGTGGAGTAGCTCAAGTGATAGAGTGCCTGCCTCGCATGGGTGAGGCCCTACATTTGAGGCCCTGATTTCAAACTCCTTACTGACAAAAAAAGAACAATTAGTCATTACCTGTAGCTTACAAGAGAAAAAATTAAAACGAGGAAAAATTTTAAACTGTTTTAAAAATTTAAAACCTCCTCAGACTGGCACCAGTGGTTCATGTCTATAATCCTAGATACTTGGGAGGCTGAGATTAGGAGGATGGAGGCCTGAGGCCAGTCTGGGCAAATAGTTCACAAGACCCCATCTGCAAAATAACCAGGGCAAATGGGATAGAGGTGTGCAGCAGAGCACCTGCTTTGCAAGCACAAACCCCTACTTTCAATCTCCAATCCAATCAAAAATAAAAATAAAAATGCCATCCTCATGACTAGAAGAGAGGCATCAGATCCCAAACTACTCCAGCAAACCAATAAAATGCCTGGATTTGTTTGTTTTTTGGTTCTGGGGATTAAACCCAGGGCCTTGGGCATGGTAGATTCTACCACTGAGCTACAGCCCAACCTAAGGCCTGTTCCTTTCTGTGAGAGGGCAGCCTGCATCTCTTATTCAGTGCCTTCCCTTTTTCCTCTACCCCTTTTCTCTTTCAAATAAAACTTTGTCTAAAAAACTTGCTCTCTCTCTACCTCAGTTTTATTTCTATTGTCACTGGGGTGGAATTTTCCTCATATCTTGTATCACTGTGAGTTGCATTTTACCCAAAATGTTGACACATATATTTACATGTCAAAAATTAAAGATGCATTAACATATAAGTTCCTTTCTCTGACCTGGAAGCATTTTGCAAGGTACGCTAAATGGACAATAATGCAAGGTACACTAGAAAAGAGGTTTCTTATCCATTCTGTGACACTGAAGAAACAATCAAGGGTGTTAAGGAATTGTGATCAGGCAAAACTAACAGAAACAATTCATCCTGCAGAGTTCTGCAGAGTAATCAAAGTTGGGTTTGTCCTGAGCAGCTGAAATACACACTTTTAATGACCACCTCTGAACAATTTTGTCATAAACCCTGATGTCTTCTGGACCCTGTATTGCCTCTTCAGGAAGACGGGATAGTTTCCATCCAACTTCTGGGTAACTTTTAAAGTGCTGCCCAACAGCTAGTTGCCTGCTTCTTGGAGGGTGTGCAAATGACTTTCGGGAAAGTGAACCTAGTTTTTCACAGACTTAGAATTATTTAGGAGCAAAAGGAATCAATCCTTTACAATGGAGGACTTCCTCCTTCGCCCCCTCTGCACCTCCTCTCCAAGCCCAACACACCTCTAGAAATGGAACCATGCTGCCAGCCCCTATGGAGGTTTTTGATTCCACAGAAGGAATGAGGGTCAAGATCTGACAATGGCCAGGTGTCAGTGGCTCATGTTTGTAATTCTAGTAACTTAGGAAGCAGAGATCAGGAGGAAAGAGGTTTGAGGCCAACCCTGTGCAAACAGTTCTCAAGACACTTTCTTGAAAATTTCCAGTACAGGGGTTGGTGGAGTTGCTCAAGTGGTAGAGCACCCATCTAGCAAGCCCTGAGTTCAAACCCCACTACCACCAAATACAAAACAAAACAAAATATCTAAAGATGATGAGTTTTCCTTGGGGACTATGGTCCCATCATCATGCACTCTCCTTACTTGGGACAAGAAGGGAAGGGCTCACACTTTTAGGGACTGGTTTCTCAGTGGAGTGCATACCATGCCCTCACAGCCAAATGGCCCTAGTCCTCCTGGAGACAACTGCAGCCTGCACATCAGCTAGGGTTGAAGTACTGTGTTAGCTAGCGTTTGCATTTCTGTGACTAATACCTGACAAACAAGTTAAAGCAGGAAAGATTTATTTGGCTCATGAGGGTTCAGCCCATGGGTACTTGCCCTCCTATGCTTAGATAGTGGGAGCCTGTGGCAGAGGAGAGTCTTCACCTCACAGTGCATAGGGAGCAGAGAGTGAGCAGCAAGAAGGGCAAGGGAGCTGAGGTGGTGGCTCAAGTGGTAGAGGGCTGGCCTAGCAAGTGTGAGGCCCCAAGTTCAAACCCCATCCAGTGCCACAAAAAAAAAAAAAAAGAAGGGCAAGGGACACCACCAAGGACATACCTCCCATGACTTACTTCCTCCATCTAGGTTCCACCTTCTAAAGTTTCCAGAACCTCTCAAAATAGCACCACCAAAGTTTCCAGAACGTCCTAAAATAGCACCGCCATTTGGGAACCAAGTATTCAAAACATCAACCTGTAGAGACATTTCACATTCAAACAATAATAAGCAGTAAGTGTGTAGGGCAGTGCCTCTGATATCTGGCCAAATGCTTGGCACAGAGCAAGCATGCAAAAAAAAACTTGATAAGTGAATTAAAAGTTAAACATTCAAATTTCAAAAAATCAAGGTAAGTCTCCCATTGCAGCTCATACTCCCATACAGCTGTTACCTACCTAACAGCTATTACTTAAGTATCTCCGATTCAATTTCCTGATACCAGCATGATCTGTTGACAGGTCAAATAAAAATGTGCCAAACTCAGCTTTTTTTTTCTTATCTAAGCCCAGTCCTCTTCCTGGTTTCTTCCTAGTTCTCTTCCTTTTTTTTTTTTTTGAGGTACTGGAATTTGAACTCAGGGACTTGTTCTTGCTAGGTAAATGTTGTACCAAAGCCCTTTTTCCTATTAATTTATTTCTGATATGGTCTCCCTCCTGGGACTACAATTCTCTTACTTATGACTTTGGCATAGCTACAATTATAGACATGTACCATAACACTCAGTTTGTTTGTTTGTTGGAGGTTTCATTAACTTTTTAAAAAAGTAAACATTTCTTTATAATTATTTATTTTGGCAGTACTGGGATTTGAACTCAGCACTTTGTCCTTGTTAGGCAGGCTCTCCACTGCTTGAGTCATGCCTCCAGCTCAAGGCTAACTTATTTTTTTGCCTGCGTTGGCCTTGAACACAATCTTCCCAATTTCTGCCTACCAAATAGCTAGGATTAAAAGGAGTGCGTCAACCCACTGGCTCCTAGTTCTCTTTGCAACTATAATCTTCCTACTTATTCCTCCTTTTCTTTCGTTGACAAGCACAACTCTTGGCTCACTTTGCTGCTTTTCCAGGTGGAGCAGACATCCGCCTGTTCTGCTTCTAGAGCATCTTTCTCCATCTGGGGTCTTGGCTCCTACTACCCTCAGCCTCTACTACCTTTTTCTTGGACTAGGGAATACCTTAAGATTTTTCTGTCTCTAATCTAATCTCTTTTTACCAATCTCTTCCTAACTTTGCTGCTTGATTGCACCTCCACCCCCCCCCCAAAAAAAAATCCCAGTTTAACACAATGGTGAGGAGTATGCATTCTAACTGATAAGTTTCAGCACAATATAATGATTGATCAAAAACTTAAAGTCTGGAGACAAACCCCCTGGTTTTATTGTTGCCGTTCAAGGATTTAACTTTTTTTTTTTTCAACCTCACTTCTCACTTTGCAGTCTTAGCCAAAATATCTCCATCTCTCACCTGCCTTCCAGATCTCCCCAACCTTTTCATAGTCTAGTCACCTTATCCACTACTCACTTCTCTGGAATGATCTACCTGTCTTCCCAACTGTGTTCACATGACAACTGTACTTCTCACTTTTTGTACAGTTATGTGCGTCCTTAAAAATCTTGAGGGAAAACGCAAGTTTCTTCAGGACAGGATATTAATGTTTTGTTTTTTATAGCTTCAATAAGTCACAGTGACTTGCACTTTGGTTGCTCAAAAAGGTGAATGACATCAGTTTGCTGAAAGAAATCTGACTCTGAGCCTTAGCCGTTGAGGATAGGTGCTTTGCTCACGTGCGGGTTCTCTTGGGCCTGTCACGGACCCAAGTACTGAACAGCTGCTGGACCTTATTAGGAGAACCAAGGTCAGGTCCCGCCCACAGACCGCCCCGCCCACAGGCCGCCCCGCCCACAGGCTGCCCCGCCCACAGTTCTCCCAGCCTGTGCACAAACCTCCGGGCTCCTGAGGTCCCTCGGACGCGCGGCTCCGCCCCTCAGCACAGCGCGGGGTGCCAGAGCGCACGCGCAGGGCTCGAGCCGGCGCGGCGGAGTGTGCGGCCACAGCCACCCCCTCCCCCACCCCCGCCGCGCCGGAGGGGAACCAGTCTCCTCGGCTGCTTCGGCTGCCGAGGTCTGGCGTAGTCATGGAGTCTCCGTGGGATGAGCTGACCCTGGCCTTCTCCCGCACGTCCATGTTCCCCTTTTTTGACATCGCCCACTACCTAGTGTCCGTGATGGCGCTGAAGCATCAGCCAGGTGGGTGCGGGCGCCGCGACCCTCTTCGTGTCCCCCTCGCGGCGACGACGGCCTCAGCCCGTGGGGGGCGGAGGTGAAGCTGGCCGGGACGGATCCGGCAGTCGAGGGGGAGGGGCGCCAAGGACCGGCCCTTCCGAGTGCAGAGGGGAAACTGAGGCCGGGGAGTGCCGCGGCCCCGGGATGCCGGACGCCGGGGCGGGACTCGGGAGCGGTGACCGACGCGCTGCCGCCGTTCGGAGCGTCGGTGCCTCGGTGCCGTCCGGGCGCGGACTCCGGTACCTATGGTGCCGCCGCTGCCCTGCTAGGTGCGAGATCCGCGGAGAGCGAAGCGGAGCCCCCACGGCAGGGTCACGACGGCCCGGCCAGGAAGGCGGCTGCACGGAGGTCCTCGCACTCCTTACACCGCGCTCAGTGTCGCACCGTGGTCAGGAAGCGGCGAGAGGAGTCGTGGAGTGGGATGGATAGGGTCGTCAGTCCTGTTAGCCAGGAGAGCAAGGAGCAGTATTTGTATTTTCTTGCGTCTTTTTTTGGTATATTGTGGTGCATGCGAGGCATACACTCAGCTACTGAGCTATATGGTATACCCAGCCTCTTCTTGTGTCTTTACTGTGTTGCTTTCCTTTTTTTAAAAAAGTTACCCCACCTTTAATATTTCGTATTTGTTGGGCTGGAATTTGAACTCAGGGCTTCGCACGTGAGCCACACCCCCATTCCCTTTGCTCTGGTTATTTTGGAGATGGGGGTCTTGCGAACTGTTTGCCTGGGCTGGTCTTGAACCACGATCCTCCTAATCTCAACCTCCAAGTAACTAGGATTATAGGCCACCCATGCCCGGTATGTGATTTTGGACAGAATAAAAATACAGAACTCTTTCCTCACCCACCTCCATTTCCCTGCTGCCTCTTTGTAAGCCCTCCTCCAACCCCTGACAACTATTCATCTCGTCTTTAATTTTTAGGGGTATCAAGAGGTCTTGAGATTCCCAAATTTGAAAATCACTTGGATAGTTGAATGTTAATATAGTACTGTACATAGAATAATCATGTTTTTTCTAGTACCAGTACTTGTATAAAGGTAAAAATGAAAGAATTCACAGGATCAAACCTATTTAACTTTTGTGTTAGACAATTACCTTTGACAGTATTGACTGTTTTCTGTTTTCAACATCTTGTCATTTTTGTGATCAGAAAACAGTTTTCATTTGCATTTGTCATGGTTAATAGTGAGTTTGTGCTTCTTAGGTTTATTGGCAATTCTTATGTCTTTCCTGTAAATTGCTTAGTATCTTTTGGCCAGTCTTCTATTGGGCTGTTGGTTGTTGTCTTCCTTTATCAGTTCTCTTTGGGTATCATGAATATTAGTTCTATTTATGTGGTAAAGTTTTTTTTTTGCTTATCTCTTGCTGTCTTAACTTTGTTTATATTGTCCTTTATTGCTGAAATTAAAAACTTTTCATGGTTAATTGTACTTTTTTAATAGACATATCTGTTAGTTTTGTTTTCCTTTGTGACTCCCTGGTTTTGTGTATTGTTTTAGGAAGAGCTTTCCCATGCCTAAGATTATAAAAGTAATGTACTTTTAATATAGATAAAAAGGGTTCTTAATCTGTCTGTAGTAATTTAGTGGTGTATGGCTATTTCTTTGCAAGCCTTTGGATCTCAGTGATGCATAGCTGAAAAGAACAGCTGGAACTCAGGATCTCAGCAGAGTAGCTACTTGAATTGGTTTTACTCTCAGGCCATTATTAAGATTATTCCTTCTGCATAGCCCACTAAGTGTCTCTAAAACTGGAGTTTTGGACCCAAGGCCCAAACTCCTGAGATTCCCTATGCCGGATCTGGCCACCCACTCCTAAATGCCAAATAAAGGGGCATGGTGAAGGCCGAAAAAGGAGGTTTATTACAGGGCTTGGGGCATGCTGCAGGAAGAGGCAGAGTAAGGACTCAGCTATCTTCAGCCATCTGTGGGGTGCAGACATGAGCTACAGGTTTAAACAGACAAAAG
This sequence comes from Castor canadensis, assembly GCF_047511655.1. NCBI lineage: Eukaryota > Metazoa > Chordata > Mammalia > Rodentia > Castoridae > Castor > Castor canadensis. The sequence continues at coordinate 27,998,832 of NC_133398.1, read as the reverse complement.
AACTAGGGACAGGGACAAAGGTATGTATAGTTAAACAGTTCAGTCATAGGTGTGGTCTGTGTCAGAACTGACTGGCAATCTTGGTCAGGCAGGTGGTCTAGTCCAGTTTTGGGAAGTTATCACCTGGAGGGAGTAATCTGGTTTCTTTTGAGAGGATTATTCTGTCTTGTGATGTGAATTGTTCTCACTGGGAGGGTGGCAACTCCAGGTAGCTCTGGTTCTTGTCATAAAAGTGTTATCAGTTCTTTCTTTTCTGGAATCCAAGGTGATTGCAAAGTGACTGTAAAGAGAATGGCTTAGAGCAAAGGCAGATACAAAATAGAGGCAGGGATGCCAACCTTCTCCTGTTTTTAGTTAATTTGTGGGCCCAAGTAAGGAGTCACTGCTTTTCAGCAAAAGCAACTTGAGAACCTCTTACATCCCTAGTTCTTGCTTCTTTCCTTCTTTTTTTTTTTTTTAGTGGCACTGGGGTTTGAACCCAGGGCTTCAAACTTGCTAAGCAGGAGCTCTTACCAGTTGAGCCATTTCACCAGCCCTTATTTGTCATAGACTTTTTTCAAGATAGGGTCTACCAAACTATTTGCTTGGGGCTGGCTTTGAACCCAGCTCCTCTTGATCTCTGCATCCTTAGTAGCTAAGATTACAGACCACTGGTGGGGGTACCTGGCTCTTGCTTGTTTGCTTTAGTCTCTCATTTCTTCTGTGAAGTACTGAAATCCTTCCAGTGGCTTAAGTTTGCCATACTTATCTTTTGTTGTTTGTAGCCAAGAAAACTCATGTCTATTTCTAGCTTCTTTATATCAAAGAGTATTGATAATAAAGTGTTGAGCAGTGGCAATAGTGAATAGCGTCACTCTTGATTTTAATGAGAATGTTTCTAAAACTTTATCAAATGGAATATTTGCTATAGGTTTATAGGAGGAATACTATACTGTAAGGAAGTTTTATTTCTAATTTTCTAGGTTGTACCTATATCTTCACCACCATCTTAATAGAGAAGATGACAAATTTCATTGTGCTATTTTTTTTAACTCAGATCTGTTGAAATGACCCTAAGTATTGCTTTTATCAGAGAAAATATGTAATGTAGATTACATTAATACATTTTAAAAAGTGATAACTCATCCTTACATTCTTGGAATAAACTTTGTTTGATGTATTATTTTAATTTGCTAATAATTTATGAAAATTTTATTTCATTGTTTATAATGGTGACTAGCCTATCAGGTTATTTTTTCCTTTTCCAGTTTTGGAGTCAAGGTTATGCTGTTTTTGCAAAATAGATTGGGAGACATTCCAGTTTTAATTCAAAATGGCTTATTTAATAGGCATTGATCTTAGAAATTCAGTAGACTTCAATTATGAAGCTATCCATTTCTTGGTGCATTTGAATGGGAAAATCTTTTTCTTTTCAATCCAGTCTCAGATCATTTTGGTAATTTACATTTCTCTTCAGATTTTCAATTCGAAATAAATGTGTATATTAAATTACAGAAATTTCTCAGGATTCGTCAGTACTTTACGTTACTGGAAAGTTAGCATAGCTCTACCTTAGTCCTTGCATCTGGCAAGAGAAGAATTCAGGGAAGATATGTAACTATAGTGAAAGTAATAGTAATGCTATTAAGAAAGGAATAAACACACTTTCAGAAGACTGAAAGTGGGTCCCCTCTCCCATCTAGAGTGAGAAGGACAATAGTTTTTACCCTGGCACCAGTTTTTATTGAAGTAGAGGGGGCTTGGAGTGGTAAGTCCCTACCTAGGACCTGCCCAGGAGGCTGAAGTCACAGTTAAGGTCATGCGGCTAGATTAGGTCTATAGATTTACAGTGTACCAACTATTATTGGGTCCACCTGATTTCTTTTTTTGCTACACTGGAGTTTGAACTCAGGGCCTACACCTTCAGCCACTCCACCAGCCCTTTGTGTGATGGGTTTTTCGAGATAGGGTCTGGCTTCGAACCATGATCTTCCTGATCTCTGCCTCCTTGGTAGCTAGGGTTACAGGCTTGAGCCACTGGCACCTGGCCCACCTGACTTCTTAGGGACTGAGATAGTTTAACAAAGTAAAAAATGTTTCTGTTTTTTATTTTTCTATTTTTAAGTTAATATGGAGAAAAAAGAATTTGCTTACTAGTTTATAAAAGTTGTGTTGATCTTGTAAAAATGGCAGTTGGAGTCGCTCCCTGTCTATGATTATGATAATTCACAGCCTTTCAGCCAGCCCTTCCTTCTTTAAGTGGTGATGTTGTTTGCAAGTTAGCTGACACTCTCTTTGCATCTTTCAAGTGTTTGGTTGTGGCACCAGTTTCTGTGGTATTTTATGTTTACTCTGTTGGTGAGGAGCGTGATCTTTATGGGTTTCTACTTGACCTTTCTTACCATATGATTCTTAATCATGGCTCAGAGAATCAATATGGGAATTGCTCCATTCGCCAAATCCATCTATTCTGGTTATTCATTAAGGAACTGGGGAAAGAACACAGCATTGGTCTGTGTATCTATCTGCTTGATGTACTGTGATTCTAACTTAATCTGAACCTCCTTGAATCGTGTTGCAGATAGTTTGTAAACTTTTGTTGCCTACATGATTATTTTTGAATGATTTAGATGAAAAAGCATGGTTGGCATGGTTGAGTTATATGAGGTTTATCATGTTCATTTCATTCTCTCTCTTTTTGGCAGTACTGGAGTTTGAACTCAGGGTCTTGTGCTTGTTAGGCAAGTGCTGTACCACTTGAGCCATGCATTTCCCCCCCTCCCTCACCACCATTTTTTGGGGGTTGTTTTTGTCTGGGCTGTACTTGGATCACAATATGCCTCTATTCTCCCTATGCCTTTAGGAGTAGCTGGGATTGCAGATATGTACCATCATACCTGGCTTATTTATTTAGATGGAGTCTTGGTCAGTTTTTGCACACTGTGCCCTGCTTTTTTATTTTTTTATTTTTTTTTGAGACAGTGTCTTGCTATGTAGCCAAGGCTGACCTAAGACTCACTGTGTAGCCTACTCGGGCCTGGAACGCTCCATACTGCCTCAGCCTTCTGAGTGCTGGGAGGATAGGTGTATACTCCAGCCTGGTTTTTCCCTTTGCTTTTAAGGAGATAAAGCTTAAAAAAAATTATGCTAAAGCCAAAATATATTAGCATGCAATTTAAGAATACTTAGCATCTGGAGCTGAAGCTTTAGGATTAGATGGTTCTCATGCTCTTTTCTGGAGTCATACCAGCCAGTAGCAAGATAAATGTTAACTAGCACAACTGGTTCTTAAAATAGCACCATATTTCCAGCTAACAAACAGAATAACAAAATGTAAAAAGTCATGTTTACTATGCATTAAAAAATAACTTTCCAAGCTTTGTTGTAACTAAGTTAATGGAACTATTTTTAATATAGTCTAACGATCCATTTTGGCCAGCCTGTGGGATTTTGTAGCTTTGATCTTTTTTTTTGATGGTACAGGAGTTTGAACTCAGGGCCTCATGTTTGCTAGGCAGGTGCTCTCCCACTTGAGCCACTCTACCAGGGTAGCTGTGACTTTGAGTTCATGGGAGTTGTGACTTTATGTTTAGCTTTTACTTTATAATGAAAATAGTTTTATTGAACACAGCCTCATTTGTTCATTTACATATTGTCTATGGCAGAGTTGAATGATTGAACAGAGACTAGTTGTTATATAGCTCAGTTCAGAAAAAGTTAGCCAGCTCCTGTATTTATTTATTTATTTTTTGATTGTACTGATGGTTTGAACTCAGGGCCTCCTGCTTGCTAGGTGGGCACTCTACCACTTGAGCCACTTCACACTCCACCAGCCTTCTTTCATGTTGGGATTTTTAAGAGATAGGTTCTCTCAAACTATTTGCCTCTGCTGGCTTTGAACCACATTTCTCCTGCTCTCTGCCTCCCAAGTAGCTAAGATTACAGGCGTGAGCCACTGGCACCCAGCTAGCTCCTGGTTTGTTTGGTTAGAGTAAAAACCTAAGTTCTCATTCTGATCCACATATAACCTACCTGTGGCCATGGATTGCATAACCATGGATATGCCCCTGTGGGGTGTGTGTGTGAGAGAGAGAGAGAGAGAGAGAGAGAGAGAGAGAGAGAGAGAGAGAGGAGAGAAGAGAAGAGGAGAGACAGAGAGAGAATGAGAGTGAAAGACAGAGGAGAGACATAACACACAGTATGAAGGAGATAAGGAGAGGAGAAGGAATGCCAGTGTGTCAATAAGCATACACGTGTAGAAATAGTCAACTTCAGGAGAAGAGTGATTGAATGGTACAGGTGGAGAGGAAGGGGTAAATTTGTTCCTTCCCTCCAGTATTACCATAAGATGAGAGCCAATACTTACTGCTCACTATGTGCCAGGCCCATTCTAACTGTTCTTTGTACTCAGTGTAACTGCTCTAACTGCTCAGTGTACTCACTTGTGGTTAATCCTTATAGCAATCCTGTGAGGTTGTCATTTTTTTCCTTTTTGGTAGAGCTGGGGGTTGGGGGACCATCTCTATTTTATATGTGGGAAGCGGACAACTTGTTAACACCAAAAGAGCCAGGGTTTGTTTTTAGGCGCTTGAGCTCTGCAGTTTACAATCTTAAGCACACTATATTGCCTTTCAGCCTGAGGGTGGCTCAGTATGGCATTGTTCATTGTTCACCTAGTGCCCATTGATCAAAACAATCACACATCATTTATTGTGCAGACTGCTCAGTGCGATAACCAGTTGCTACTGTATGGGGCAATACTGAACAGTGCCTGTACACATACTTAGTTAGATAATTACATCTTTATCTACTGTATATAATATGATACGATATATATTTTAGAGACAGTGGTATCATAGTTTACATACGCGTTTGCCTGTAAAGACAACATGACCATGTGTCATCAAAATATTTCTTGAAAATTTCTAAGGCTTAGAAGTTGCTGCACTGAAGATTGGCATCTATTAGTTATATAAGTTTCTCATAACTAATTTTTCTTGGAGCAGGCACTATTTCTTGATGTATCATCAGATACATGTCATTAAACCTTGACATCTCTTCACCTGACAGGATGTGTGCACCCAGAAAATTCACATGTGCCAACTCACAGTTACTCCTGGGTACATTTTATATTTTGTGCACTATTTAAGTTTTTATCCCCCCCATACCACCTTTTTTCCTGAACACATTTGCAGTTTTTTTAAAAAACATAATTGAGCCTTTTTCTAAGAGATTAACAGTTAACATTTTGTATATTCTTGCATACCTACTCTATATATTACCCATATGTACTTACAGAAGTGTAATGTCTTCTGTAAATGACTTCTTACTGTTTATATATTTGTGAGGTTCTTTTCGCCATGTTAACACATGTACTCCTTAGATTGGATGTGACATAATTTGATGAAGTTTTGTTTGTACAATTAATACGTGAGCATTTTAGTTTAAAGAATTCAAGTGTAATGAAGTAACATAGTAAAATAACTTCAAAGCTCCCTTGACCATCTTCCTTAATCCCCAGCGTCTCCCAAGAAAACAGTTTGTTGTTATTGCAAACCATTTTCTTTGCATTCCATTTATATACTTCCTAAGTCTTTAGGTGTGCAGAGTTTGAGTTTGCTTCCATAAACAGTTCCAGCTATAATATTGTTCAGCATGATTGCATTTATTTCCTTTCTTCCTTCTTCCCCTGTGCTTTTTCATCCTTTCCCCTCCCCTGTCCTTCCTTCCCTTCTCTTTCTTTCTTTCTTTTTTTTTCTTTCCACAGGGTCTTCCTCCATAATCCAGGCTGGTCTTGAACTCTCAATCCTTTGGCCTCCACCTCCCAAGTGTACCACCTTGCCCAGCTGTTTCTTTGTTTTTACTCAGCAGTGGTTTTTTGGAGGTGGTGTCTCATTGAACTGCAAGTGGTTTAACTGCTCCTCTGATGGTCTCACTTAAATTTTTTTCTATTTTTATCATAACATTATAAAGAACACTGGTTTAATGGTCTTTTTTTCCTCTTTTAATATTCTTGAATGAACTTATTTGGACACTTGATTTAGTTTTAACTTTAAAAATCTGTTACTGCCAAAATGCTTTACTTGTTTACTTCAAAATGACTTTACTTACAATAATACTCTTCATAAGAACATAGGAATTTGTTCACACATTTTCTAATTTTTTAATATTAAGCTGTCATTTGTTCCCAATTGGATATGTGTGAAATAATGTTTTGGTATATTATTTATTTACTTTTTTTTTTTTTTGCGGTGCTGGTACATGCTGAGCAAGTGTTCTACCCATTGAACTAGAGCCATTTATGTATGTATGTATTTAGATTACTAGGGGTCTTTCTTTTCTTTGATATGCTTATTAACTATTTATAGTTTTGTTTTGTGATTTGCCAACATTTCTCGATTGTTGTCTCTTTCTGTTGATTTGTTGGCATTTGCCTTATGTAGGTGAAAAAGCATTTTATACTAGCCCTTTGTTATATAAAACTCTCAGATATTGATGTAGTCAGTCATATTTATAATTTTTCGTCATGGTGTTATTCAACTAAGTTTTTTTTTTCTGTTCCTTCATTGCTAGATTAAGAAAAAACAGTCCTCTACCACTTAGCCATGCCCCTAGTCCTTTTTTAACGTTTTAATCCCCCTCCCCACCCCATATACACATAGGGTTTTATGCTTTGCTTGGCTGTCCTCAGATTCTGATCCTCCTGCCGCTGCCTTCTGAGTAGTATAGGTAGGTATGTGCCTACCTTGTTTTTGATAAGGTCTCACTAACTTTTTACACAGGTTGGCCTCTTAACTTCTATCCTTCTTTCTCCATCTCCCAGGTAGCTAGGATTAAATGTATGTGCCACCATGTCCATCAGGAATGTTAAATTTTTATGAAGTGGCCTTTTACTGTTTGTCTAAAGGAGTAACCATAATAATAATTTGTTAGTATAATTAATTTCTAAATACTGACCTTCCCTTAAATTTTCTGGATAAAATCAAATTGGCCATGATTTAGCCTTTTTAAAAAAACTGCTGATTTCAGTTATTAATTTATTTATGCCTTCTACTCATAAGCAAGAATTTAGTGTGTCTCTTCCTCCCTCCCTCTCTCCATCTTCCTTCTACATTTTCTCTTTTTTTCTTTTTTGGGTAGGACTAGGGTTTGAACTGAGGGCTTCCTGCTTACAAAGCAGGCACTCTACTGCTTTAGCCACAGCTCTAGTCCAGTCCATTTTGCTCTGATTTTTTGGAGGTGGGGTCTTATGAACCATTTCCCCTTGCTGACCTCAAACCGAGATCCTCCTGATTTTAGCCTCCTAAGTAGCTAGGATTACAGATGTGAGCCACTGGCGCCTAGCCTTTTTTTTTTGAATAATTTTTGAAGTTGGGATTCTGTTGTTTCATAGAGTGATTTAAGTTTTTCTCCTTTGCTGTACTCTACAATGGTTATATAACATAAGAATGCATAATTCACAATTATTTGGTGAAGGTTTTCTATCAATTTGTTTAGGTCTAGCACCTTTGTAAAGCTAGGTTTTTGCCCTGTAGTTTTTTCCTATAGTACTTGTATGTTCAGGTTTTACCTGTTCTTAAGGAAATTTTGCTAATTTACAGTTCCTTTAAAATTGTTCATTTTGATTCCTGTTCACATTAATTGGATTAAATATATGCTGTTTGTGGTTAAAACTTTTCTAATTAAAATTATTTTCTTTCTTTCTAATGTTATATGCTATTTTTATCCCTTTTTTTGGGTGTGTTTCTTTCTCCCTTACTCCCCCAGTAGCTTTGGGTTGGCTTTATTGATTGCCCATTTCACTCCCTATATTAGTTTCCATTTAATTGAAATTCACAGAAAGGTTCCAGAATAATTGGTTAAGGAATGCCTCCTATACATCCTCTTTGATTCTCCAGCTGCTTACAGTTTGCTCTGCTTACCTTTCTCTCTGATTTTTTCTTTTTTCTTTTTGACAGTGTCTGGTTTTGAACTCAAGAGCTTGAGCTAGGCAAAGACTCTACTGCTCGAACCACATACTTCTTGCCCTTTTTGCTGTACTTTATTTTTCATATAGGCTTTTTGCTTGGGCCAGGCCTCAGACTGTGATCTTGCTACTTATACTTCCCTCCTAGCTGGAGTTACAGGAGTATGCACCCACACCCACCTTGTTTTTTGAGGTGGGATTTTGCTGACTTTTGCCTGAGCTGGCTGCCAACCATGATCCTCCCATCTCTGCCTCCTGTGTAGCTGGGATTATAGGCTGTCTGAATTTTTAAATCTATGCATATGAGCTTTTTAGAATCGTTTAAGTGGAAGTTGGGGGCATTTAGTGCAGTTACTTAGGTGTATTGTAAGAACCACAGTACAGTTATCACAATCAGGAAGTTTAACTGTGATACAATACTTTTATCTTAGCCACAATCCATAGATTTCATCAGTTGTTCAGTAAGGTCCTCGATAATTATTTCTTTCCTGCTTCAGGATATTAGGACACACATTGCATTCAGTTATCTCATTTTGGGGTAAGGGCTGCTTGGAGTAGAACCCACAGCCTTGCACATGCTAGGCAAGTGGTTTACCACTGGGCTACATTCCAGTCCTCTGTTGTTATAATGTCATTCAACATGGAACGTCATTAGTCTTTTTGTGTATTTCCTGACATTGACATTTTAAATATTTTTTTCTTTTTTTCAGAATAGTTCTCAATTTGGGTTTGTCTGATTAGATTGATTAAGGTTAGCTATTTTTGGTAGAAATTAGATGGAGGTGATGATGTTTATCATATTTGGAGTCACCTGATGTGTTCACAGTGATGTCTGCAGGGTTACTCCATTCTAAAATTTGTTAGGACACATTTAATGGTAGTCTAAATACCTCTTCTTCACCAGCATTTCACCTTTGAGTTTGTTTGTTTCTAGCCTGTCATGTTGAAAGCTTAGTTTTATTTATTTCAGCCTCTTAAATTTTCTAAAATACTTAAGATTATAAGATTATTATTATTATTTTTTTGTATTGGGGATTGAACTGGGGAGCTTTGTGCTTGCTAGTCAGGTGGTCTACCATTTGAGCTCTTCTTCCAGCCCAAACTTTACCTTGTATATTACTTTGACATATTATCTGGGTGTATTTATAGTAAGATTTGGGATGAAAGGAGACGGTAAGTAGGAAGGTTGTCTATAAATCATCTACTACTAAGAAACTGGCGAGAACCTGAACAGAGTAATTTCAAGATGCCCAAATCAGCCATTAAAAAAAATTACTAGTCTTGTTTTAAAGAACAAAAGAAATGGTTTTTAATGATAGTGATTGGCTCACCTATGAATAATAACGAGTTGTTGAAAATTAGGAATTTCGATTTATTTCACTTGGGCTTGTTTAATAAACGCACAGTAATCGCAGACCGAGTTGTTTCTTTTCCATTTCAGGAGCAGTGGCAATGGCATGGAAGAACCCTCTGTCTAGCTGGTTTACGGCTATGCTCCACTGTTTTGGTGGAGGGATTTTATCCTGTATACTGCTAGCAGAGCCTCCACTGAGGTTTCTGGCAAACCACACTAATATTTTACTGGCATCTTCAATCTGGTAAGCTGCCATTATGGTAACAGAGAGACATTTAAAAAATTGTTTCATAAATTGTTAGTAACATGGAACATTTTTTTTCTTTAAAAAACATTCTGCATGTCAAGGAAGGAACCCAAATAATGCCAAACGTTTTAAGTGCAAAGTTTATCTCTTTGTTGCTTTTCTCCTTTATCTTTCCCCAGAGGCAGTTATTATTACCATTGTCTTACATATATTCAGTGGCAACATTTCAGACATAAAAAGGCATCCAAACAGTTTATTCTACGAACTCAGCTCTAATAAACAGAATTACAACATGATAAAAATCATGAATGTAGTCTGGTGCTGGTGGCCCACACCTATAATTCTAGTTACTGTGCAGAGATCGGGAGGATCTTGGTTGGAGGCCAGTCAGGGCAAATAGTTTGTAAGACCCTATCTTGAAAATGCTCAATACAAAAAACAGCTGGTGGAGTGACTCAAGTAGTAGAGTGCCTGTCTGGCAAGTGTGAGTCTCTGAGGCCCTAAGTTCAAGCCCAGTACCACCCCCCCAAAAAAAGAAAAAAAATCATGAATGTGATCAACCAAACAAAAAGTCTAAGTGTTTATGACTTCCGTATAATTGTTTTTGTCATACTCTATGTTGGATTATTTAGAGCCTCTGAAATCTTTAAATATTAATTTTGTAGTTTTGAAGTGCAAAGAATGTTGCTAGGAATTGCTTTGTATTCTTACAAATATAAATTCAGATATCCTTAAGAGGACTGATCTATTAAGTTAAAAAATGTGTAATACAAATCAATGTGCTTTGTTCTTTTGAAATCAAAAACTGTTTTCTATTAAAAATCATATCAGTTAAATATGTTAGAACACTTATAGTTTGTTTTTATTGTGATAATTTTTAGTGACTGTAACTAGTTTTGAAAAGGATATTATATATAGTTGTAGCAAAAGTGAAAAGGAATAGTGGGAACCTGTGGCAGTGGAAATTAGGCACGGAATAATATATTTGGTAGTTAGTATTTATTGAGTTGTTACTATATATCAATTAAATCCTTTATATTCATTTTCATATTTAATCATAAGAGTCCTGTGAGGTAGTTACCATTTTTATTTCCATTTGACAACTGGGAAAATCGAGGCATAGAGAAACGTTGCTTTAATTTTCATATGTAGTAAGTGGTTGAGCTAGAATCAAAATAAAAAATTTAGCTTCAGAGCTTTCTCACTGACGCGTGGCTCTCATAGATTGGTTTAACCATCTCCATTCTTTAGATTAAGGAAAAAAATTGCCACTTAAACAGTCTTTTCATTATAAAATGATCATTTAGAAAACAACAAAATTCAAATACATGGCCTAATGAATCATTATAGAGTACATCCTTGTAACCACTATGCAAATCAAGAAATAGACTTTGTAACTCATCACTGAAGTCCTTTCTGGAGGATCAGATGGACCTGGGAATGAGAATTCCTCAAGAAACATCCCAGTCCCAAATGCTGAGACTGTCATTTTCACTCTAGAGATGAATCTATTCAAAGTGTTCTCTTTCCTACTAAACTTCGCAATTACTTTCACTACATCCTGCCTGAGTTTTTCTGTTGAAACCTAGGACCAAAGTGCTTATCAGTACTAAACTTTCTGGTGACAGTTCCACAAAGATTCTCATGTCTTGATCCCTTCCAACTGAATACAATATGCAACATGATGAAAGGCACTTTGAAGATGCATTAAGATTATGAAAAGGGACTTAAAGACATTGTACTGGATTGTCCAAGAGTGTCCAGTCTAATGGCATGAAATCCCATAAGGAGAGAACTTTTTGTGGTTGGAGGCAGAAGAGATAATGCAGCAGAGAGGAAAGTTAGAGATTCTGAGGCTGAGGAGGGCCTCACAAGTGGGGGCTAGAAGGAAGCCTCAGGAAAGTATGGGAGTGCTAGCTGATAGTGAGGCAACAGGGCCTCAGTCATATAACTGCAAAGAACTGAATTCAACATCCTGAATAAGCCTAATGATAAAAGCTGAAAGCTTTGAATTAAATCTTGAGATAAGATGAATACAGAACCTAGCCGAACCATCCTATTTTTCATACCTGTGGAGTCATAGATAATTCGGAGATAATAAATAAATGTGTGCCATTGTAAACATTCAAAAAAAAGTCCTTTCTGTGTGTTTCATTAGTCACAATCCCCTTCCCACTTTAAATAACTATTGTAATAATACATCGTTATCCTAACTTGTTGGTAATCACTTCTTTGCATTTTTGTATAGTTTTTTTTTTTTACCCCTAGAAATTATAACTTAGTCATTGCTAGGTCCAAATTGTCTCATTGTCTCTCTTTTGTGACATTAACCCTCTTTCCAACTTAATGTTTGTAAGTATTAATTAAGTGAAAATTACAAAATGGTCATAGTCTAATTCTTTTTAATTATCAGTTAGAATGTTATTATAAATAGATAATCTATTACTTGATTATCCGGCTATAGTTCATATAGAAAATACAGGACAAATGCTTGATTCTTTCCTTTATTTACCAGTTTTCAAGATAGTGAACTGGTTTTCTGTCTTGCTCTAAAGAGGACCAATTTTTATATTATAATAATAGTAATAATAATAACTCAAAGATTTAGGCATATTTCATGGTTCTCACTAAATTTCAGTTTTCACTATTACTGAAGTTCCAGTTGTTCCATTTTTGGCCAGTGGTGCCTCATCACATTGGCTCCTGAGACTTTGACTTGGCTTCCTTGCTTGGTAGTGTTATGAGGTTCTTTTTCAATTACTCATTTCTCTAAGAAGCTCTGGTTTCTTCTAGTGATTGTGGTATTTCAGTATCATAGTCTGAGTGCTAGAGATGCTCATCATTACTAAGTTCATCATTGCTGCTAGGACATTTCAGTGAACAGAGCCAAGAAAAATAAGGATGAAATAACTCAAGAGTTTGTATTGATATTTCTAAGTCAAAATCAAGACTATAGAGATTTTATTTAACTTGTCTCTCTTAGCAAGGTTCTTGATGTGTAGCCCAGTCTGGACTGGAACCTACTGTGTAGACCAGGCTGGCCTTGAACTCAATATCCTCCTGCCTCTGTTTCCCAAGTGCTGGGATTACAGGTGTGCACCACCACACTTGGCAAGAATCTTGCTTTTTAAGGGCATAGGATGTGATACAATTAGAATATTATGACACTGGCAATTTATTCTATCTGTGTTGTCACATAACAGATGAGACTTTAGAGTCTCTAATGGTACTAAGACTACCACTGATAATGAATAATGAAAATATGTGGTTTTTGCATATACACATTTCATTTTCCTCCCATTTAAAAAGTAAATGAATTATTCTATACTGTCATAGTTTTATAGCCATTATATACCGTACTCTTTCCTACTTAATCCTTATTCCATCTTAACTTTTCAGCTTACTTTGTACTTAAGGCTTGTCACCCAGTCCTTCTGTCTGTATTTCTCATTAGTTTTGGTTGTCTGAAGCTTATTCTCTGGTACATTCATTTGGAACAACAGTCCCTGAGTTCCCACATAATGGCAAATTTACTGTGTCTTTTGTACTTGAAAGCCAGTTTTACTGGGATTTCCTTGACCATTTAAAATACATTGCTCCATTTTCTTTTGACTTTAAGTATTGCTTGAAGAAGTCTGATGATAGTTTTAATTTTCTTTCCTTTATAAATCACATTCTTTTTTTCCCCCATATGCCCCAAAGATTTTTTTTTTCATTAAGAGCCCAATAATTTAAACAAAATATGTCGTGTTTGGTCATTCTGGGTCAGTATTCTCAGGTATGTGGTATGTTCTTTTTAGTACGTACAAGATCAGTTGGGAAAGTTATTTTAGTATTTATAGTCTTCCCTCGGTTTGGTTTTCTTTAGGAACTCCTGTTATTGGCATATTGGCTTCTTGCTGCCTTTCTTCTATAAATGTTTCTTATGTCCTCTTAAGAATTAAAATTTTTCCTCTTTTCACCTTTTGTGTCTTGGGAGATACTATCCATTAAGTTTTTCTTTATGTTTTCTGGTTTGGTCTTCATTTTTGAAATCACTTTTTCTCTTTTAGTTCTTTCTTTTCCCTGAGTATTGAATTTTCAGGTTTTCTTTTTTGGGTGGTACTGGGTTTGAACTCAGGGCCTTGCTAGACAGGTGCTCTACCACTTTAGCCACTCTGCCATCCCTGTTTTGTGTTGGATTTTTTTGAGGTATGATCTCTCAAACTATTTCTGGGATAGCTTCAAAACTGTGATCCTCCTGATCTCTGCCTAGTAGCTAGGATTACAAGAGTGAGTCACAGTTTTAAATTTTTTTCTCTAATTCTGATGTTTGTTGTGCTTTTATGTTGTATATCACTTTCTTAATGTCTTTTGTTTTGAAATTGGCTGTGGTTTTGATCTTTTTTGTGGGCACATTTTTCTGAGTGCTCTCATTGTCTGTAGGAATTTACTATGCTTTTTTTTTTTTAAGTTGTAACAGGAGTACATGAATTTTGACCTTTATATTTTTATATGAACTTGAACGTTCAGGATAAGGTGGAATTCAGGAAAGATTTTCTGACTTTGGAGAGCACCTGTTTGTTGTTTTTCTGTGGTAGTCACTAGATGTTACCTGAGATTTCCTGGGTCTCTTCTCGCCCCAGTTTGATCTGGACCTTCACTTCTGTTCTGTCTTGCTTAGTTTTGATTCTACTCCAGCAAGTTCTTCTCACACATCGGTTTGAAAACTCCTGGGGACTAAATTGCTCCAACTCTTTCTTATCATGGACCCTTTGTCTTATCTGATACTAAAGATGTCAGAAATCCTCAAGTTTCAGCTGTTTTGTTTTTTCATATTAGCCTACTTGTGCTTTTCAGTGAACCCATTAAACATTTTAGTATTATTTTGTTCTCAGGCTATCTTGTTTATTTTTCCTGCAAAGTAGTATTGACCTTTGTGGATGTTGGTGATTTGTCTCTGCCCACTGCATTTTGGGGCTTGAGGGGACACCTTGTCATAGTTTTGTTGTGAGTATTGGTCATGGGATTTTTGGTTTTCCTATCTAGTTGTGGGAATTTGAAGAGATCAAGATGTGTGTGGCTGCTATCTTCCTAAAACCCTTGGCATGAGTTTTTCTGTCTCCTGTATTTTCTCTCCTGTCCCCTTTTCTTCTTTTCTCAAAGATAATCATCTTAATCCTTAACAATACAGTTTTTTGAGTTTTATAAATGGAATCATGTATGTTTTTCTATGACTTGCTGTTTTTTGTTCAATCTCTGTTCCCAAGATTCATTCTTACTGTGTGGTTTGTAACTTATTTTCACTACTCTATAGCATAATGGAATTAATGTGCCATAATATATTCATTTCTCTGTTGATAGAGTTGCTTTTAATTTTTTCCTATTACAAATAGTATTTCTAAGAAAATTTCTATGTATTCACTGATGAACATGAGCAAGAGTTTCCTTGGCATATGCTTAAGAATGTACTTACGGAGTTACAGGGAAAGTGGTTCTTAAATTCTATTAGATAATACCAAATCATTCTCAGAGTAGTTATGCTCATTTATATTTCTACTGTATTGCATGCATTCTAAAAACTGGGACTTTGCCAGTATATACAACACTTAACTTTCGCTTCCTCTACCTGTCTCCCAATTTCCCTTAGATAGCTATCCTAAGGTTTGCATTTATTTTACTGTTTAGAAAAATTTATATCACATATGTGAATAAACAACAGATTTTTAGTTTTATTTGTTTTGGACCCTATTTTATTTATTTATTAATATTTTGGGGGTGCTGTGGCTTAAACCCAGGGCATTGCATGAATGATAGGCTCACACTGTAGCACTGAATTATACTTACAGCTCCATGGGCCATATTTTAAAAGGGACTATCACATTGTCCATAGAGTTTTGGGACTTCTTTTTTTCAATCAATATTATGTTACTAAGATTCATCTGTGTGTATCTTTGTGTGTAGCTGTGGTACATTCTGCCATTGCTGTGTAATCCATCATACTAATATCTATATTTATTCTTCTGTCAATGAGCATTTTTACTAGTTCTAGTTGAAATTGGTATTTTAAAACAGCATTATAAAATAGCAACCAGTTGTAGCATTTACTGTATCCCAGACACATTTCTAAATGTTCTACGTGCGTTATCTCACTCAAACCTCACATGAACTCTATCAGGTTAGTAATATTTTATCCTTCAGATATCATATAGTGATGCATGGTGGGGTTAGTGGCTTTTCTAAGGTATCGGAGATACTGAGTAGCTGGAGCCAGGATTCAGAGCTAGGACATCTAATCCTTTAGTCTGTGCTTGGGCAGTGAATTTCTAGATACTCTGGAAAGAGGATCATTGTCTTTGTCTTTAAAAATAAAAAATAATGCTGGCTTAACCACAGTATTTTATTACTTTCATTTTTAAGGCTATCATATTTAGAAAAAACTTGTAATCTTTGCTTCATTTCACTTTAATTTGAAAGCTAGAATGATTAATTTGAGAGTTAAAATGATTTTAAACTGTAGCAAGCAAGTTCTTTTTTTGTTTGTTTTATTTTAGTACTGTAGCTTCATATTGTGGACATCTGGAGATTAGCACCATCTACTGGTGAAGAGAAACAATAACTTAGTAATACACTTATAATATGCTTAGAAGAGAGTGTACATACACTCAGGATTCTTTTTGAAAATCTGTTTCTGGGGAAGTAAATATTTTATGATTTTCTATATTGATTTTTATGGTCTTGTATTTTTCCTTAACTTAAATTTCCAAGTATAACTTGTTGTATATTGCATATTTGTAAAGCTGAGAATACATTTAGATGAGGAAAAATACAAGAGACATAGTTTTGTAGGTATATTTTGTCAATCTTTTTTTTTTTTTCTTTACTGTTTTTTGAGACAGGGTCTTGCTATGTAATTCAGGATGACCTTGAACTCATTATGTAGATCAGGCTGACCTCGAACTTAAGATTCCCCTAACTCAACCCCTTGAGTGCTGGGATTACAGGTGCATACCACCACACCAGGCTTTGTTTCTTAGTCTTTTTCAAAGCATATGCATAACATTATTATTTTGTTAAGAGTAATACGAGCAAGAGAAAAGCTGTTGTATTGGACTAACATGAGCCACAGTTTGTTGTGCTGATTTGGCATAGTTAAGTGATAATGTCTTAAGTGGAAGAGTGAAATTGATAGTAGAGGGAAAACAGAGTTCTCAGTAGTAACCTTGGGAAGCTTCTCTCTGCTCAACTCTTGGCGTTAGCCCAAATTCTGCTTCTGTCTTTTCTACTTAAATGGATTTAGCTTTATTTGTTGGTAGCCTAGGTTCTTGCTTGTATCATGTTTTAGACTAATTTCTATGTTATTTTTCTATTAACACATGCAACTTAAAAATGTATGAAAAATCCATTATTGTCACCTCATTCTATTTCTTCTCTTTTTTTCAAGTATGATTTCTTTAGGCACTTTATAAGATAAATATTTCTTAGATGTTATATATTTTTTTGCTCTACTAGAGTTTGAGCTCAGGGCCTCATGCTTGCTAAGCAGGCATTCTACCACTTGAGCCACTGTGCCAGATATTACAAATTTGAAGGTGAAATTATAATCTTTATAGGAGGAGAGACATATGAATACTTGATTTGTTAGATGAAGGATTCATCAAAGGAATTTTCTAAAGCTAATTTATGTTATAGATCAGGACTAATTGTTCAGGAAGCTATCGGTCTTATGTGATTCTTGTAAGTCTGTTGAGCACAATAAAGTTATTCTTTTGTTCTGTGGCTAGTTAGTACTCAAGAATGGCTTTTTTGCTGGCTCCAGTGGCTCACACCTGCAATCCTAGCGACTCAGGAGACAGAGATCAGGAGGATCATTTCATGGTTTGAAGCCAGCCCGGGTAATTAGTTTGCAAGACTCTATCTCGAAAATACCGAACATAAAGAAAGGGCTGGTGGAATGACTCAAGGTGTAGGTCCTGAGATTAAGCCCTAGTACTGCAGACAAACAAAAAAGAGTAGCTTTCTATGTACTTTAGAAATATTAAATCGAAGAAAGATTTGATTGAGAGGAAGCAATAATTATACATTTTAGGCTATATGCCATAATGTCATAGCCGAATATAAAAAGTCTAAGATTGCTTAGTCTTAGTTTTTAGCTCATGTTAAAGATAGGCCTAAGGAATGAAAATAGGGTTCATTTTCTGTTTTGTTCCTTTGATTATTTTACTTTTGAGCATTAATTACTGATAAAGTGAAACCAAATCATGTTTTCTCAGACTAATCTTCAATAGATACCAAAATGTTTTTATTTTATTAAAACATACGTATAACTTACTATTTAAGTGAATATACTCTTTTTTTCCTCCACTGTTTGACCAACTTCCTGGAGATTAATTATATATTTAAAAGGGATAGTGTACAGAGACTTTCAAAATATTGCATGAACATGTAAAAATTTTAAATCATATCAGTTGTTTTCAAAAGTCTTTTTTACTACTCAGATAATTCATTGCTTTCTCTCAAAATCTTTAATTATCAACTGTTTCTTTGATTTATTTTGTATTTTGCTAATAAATTATTTAATTTAGAACTACTTTTCATCATGCTGAGTTTTAGGTTAGCAGGTAGTAAGATGAATGATTTCTGTCATCTAAAGACTTGTAATTTATTATGAACATTGTAATAGCCTTTATTTTATATTATAAAGAAAAATATGTAGCTAGCTATTTTGAGGCTTAGAAACCAATTGATTTGTTGCACACAATAACCATTAGTCTGAGCTGAAGTGTTAAATAAAATCTCCAAAGTCAATGGACATGGTAGTATTGGAGTGGGCCTTTGAAAAATAAGAAGGAATTGTAAGTGCAGATGAAAAGGAAAGGATGACTTAGGCTGATCAAACCACTGCATCTTGTATTAGGTCTCTGAAGCAGTATTTTGGCAAATATTTCATATTCTATGAATACATTTGAAATTTCTGACTTTATGAATCATGAATTGTACTACCTATGTTAGAGTAAAATTAATATCCATGTTAGAGATATAGGATAATTCTCTCATGCCATGTGTTCTATGTCACCCCATTAGAAAGAAGTTATGTTTTGCTTTAAACACAAAAATGTCTATCAGAGTTTTTTAGTAATGGAGAGAAAAAAAGCATATTTTCCAGTAAATATTACTGATGATGTTTGAATAGATGCTTAGAACAAACAGTTTAAAAACTGTTATCAGTTGTCCTTCTTCCAGAGGACAAAGACAATTTATGGTTAGCAGTGGAAGTGGTTATGCATTGGTTTTATTTTGTTAGTAGGTCCTGCACTTAGCTTCTAAAACAGAATAGGTACAAATTAGGGACTCAAGAGATACTTCATACATCTGTAGAATGTTTACAAGTTCAAAGTTTACATTCCTCTCTGATCATGACATTGACAGATTATATATGTTTCATGTGATTTTAAAAAAATCAACTTTGTACCCAGTCTGTGCTTTTCTTGAATTCACATCCAAGTTTATATGGATAATTCCATTTGTTGTGTTATGTTGTTAATGCCTGATGGATTAGACTTTTATTTCTAGTTTTCTGATTCTACTCATATATTAAAGTATTTAAATTTTAATTTCAGGTATATTATATTTTTTTGCCCATATGACCTAGTTTCCCACGGTTATTCATTCTTACCTGTTCAACTCTTGGCTGCGGGAATGAAGGAAGTGACCAGAACTTGGAAAATAGTAGGTGGAATCACACATGCTAATAGCTATTACAAAAATGGCTGGATAGTCATGATAGCTATTGGATGGGCCCGAGGTAATATTAATCATATGTGTTCATAAGTATTCTGTTATTGATGTACAATAACTGTTAAGTAATTCTCTGGTTTTGGTAATGGGGATTGCATACTTTAATAATCTTTTTGGAGGGTAGAAACCTTGTTTCTGTTGGTTAGTAAAGTTAGTTCAGAACTAGTATTTCTTATTAGTACTAGTCATCAACCATTATCTTGAGCCATCATAAAATTTTTATGATTGATTTTTTTTTAGGAGCCCCGAACCTTAGTGTTTTTTCCACTCTACCCTGAATTGCTGGAAATAGTATATATGATTGAATATGGATTCATGTTCACATTGCATCAATTGCTTTTATTGTTTTATATGTGGGAATTGAACAGATTTCTTTAACCTCTTGTTATAGTCTCTGCTCCTAAAACTAATCATATCAGGAAAGGAAATGATAAAGCAGAGGATTTTATTTTCCTGTTTGAAAGAAATCTCTAGGCACATCTTTGTGCCTGAGGTCCTAATTTTAACCTTACTTACAATGAGATAGACAGTTGCCACTTATACAGTTGTCTTAGTGTTCTAAGGCAACTTTTTTCTTTTAAGAATTCTGTTTTGGAAATCTTCTTACATTTTAAGTCAGGTGATAGAATTTGGTCACCCCCCAAATACTTTCTTCTTCCACTGTTCTACTAGGGGTTCAGCTCAGAGTCTCGCACTTGCTAGGTTGGTGCTCTACCACTTGAGCCATGCCACTAGCCCTTTTTGTGTTGGTTATTTTTGAGATATGGTCTTGCTTTATGCTTTGGCATGTCTGGACCACAATCCTCCTATTTGTGCATCCCAGCATAGCTGGGATGACAGATAAGCACCACTGTAGCCAGCCATTGGTTGAGATGGGTTCTTGTATACTTTTCACTGGGGATGGCCTTGAGCCACAATCTCTGCCTCCTAAGAAGCTAGGGTTACAGGCTTGAGCCATCATGCTAAGCCTCCCAAATATTTTCTTAAGAAAATTGGCTAAATTGTCTTATTTTCCTATTTTTAGGTGCAGGTGGTACCATTATCACAAGTTTTGAGCAGTTGATAAAAGGAACTTGGAAACCAGAAGGTGATGAATGGTTGAAAATGTCATAGTAAGTTGGTATATATTATACTGAGACCTGGATTTTTTTCTTTATAATTTATTATATATATATATATATATTTTTTAAAGAACACTTTGGGGACTGTAAATGTGGATGAAGGTAATTTAACAGATAAAAATGCTAATGACAATGGGAAGAGAACCAGCAAGTTTTTTTCTTTCCAAGAGTTCTTTCAAATAAAGTTTTAAAATCCTTTCTCTTCGCTGTAGTTTTCTACCCATTGAAAACAAAACCAAATCTCTGGATTGTAGTAAGATTGTGGTAAAGGTTTGTGTTTATGAAGAAAAATATACTTAGGAGAAGACTTCTCTGGATGGAAATGAGTGAATTACAGGCTCTTGACATTTTCATTAATGACTACAGTGTCACCCAAATTTCAGATTATACATCATTCTGATAGAAATTTGTCAAATTTATGAGAAAAAATCAGCACATTACCACAAAGCCCTGTGAGTTACTTAAAAAAATGATAGTTAACCTTAATTACATATAAAAAATAAAAAGATTAGATTAAATAACCCACTGAATACTTCTGTGATGCAAACCATGTGTTACATCTATTTAAGAGAATCTAATTATTAAATGTTTTCTAAAGACATTGAACCAGTTTTATTACGTCTTTATTTATTTTGACTGTACTGGGGTTTGAACTCGGGCTCACATTTGCTAGGCAGGTGCTCTACCACTTTAGCCACTCCACCAACCTGGCCCAATTTTAACGTCGCAGATACATCCCTGATACACCTGAAAGTGAAATAGAGAAATGTAGTTACTATTTGAAGGAGACGATATAGGGATAGTGGCAAATATTAAGCAAGGTGAAGAAGACTTAATGTAAAAATGAGCTAATTTCTAATTGAAAATGGATTGACAATAAAGGTTGAGAAGTAGTATAAATGATGAGGCATATTTGAATGGACCAAAAGGTAGTTTATAAATAGAGCAAAGGAGGTTTTGATTGATCACTTATAAATAAGATAGTAGTAATATTCAGAGGAAGATTTCCTCATTTCAAAAGTATGACTTGAAATATCTTCCATAAAACATTTCATGGCTTTTATAACCAAAAACAAGTTGTGTTTTTCTTCTGTTCAAAACTTTCCTATGATTCCCCCAAATGGACTGTATAACCTTTTAAGATCTGCCTCTTTCCACACCTAACTTATTTTGATTTCATCTTTTGTTATTATTTCTCTACCTCACTCCACTGTATCTGTGAAGAAGTTAGGTATGGTCTGATTAAACTAGCTTGTCTCTCTGCCTAGGATCTTTTTTCCTAACTCCCCTGTCTACATTGCTAAAGCATTTTCTGAGTGTTTCCTAATCAGCTTAGAATTGCAATGCCTCCATTTGTTTTCCTTTTTTCCACAGTGCTTATCACCTTACAAAATACTCTGATTCATGACACTTTCTAACGTATTTACTTATTCACTATGTTTGTTCTTTCCTCCCCTTGATTGCTCTTCCCATTCTTCAAATAATAAAAAATGCCAAGGACAGGGATTTTTATCTCTTTTAATTGTTCTTGTACCAAACAGCACACAATAGATGTTTAGTATGTATTACATGAATGAATGAGTTATTAACAGTGGGCCAGGCATTATGGTATATATGTGTGTAAGTTTTCTTATATTGATTCCCAAATAGTTTTTGGTACATTTAGATATGTATTCATTCAACACATGTTTTGCGAACACTTACTGTAAGCAAAAGAGTTGGTAGAGTGAATATATCCCAAAGTGAAGTCTTAGAGAATGGTCTATAAAATCAGTGTTTTAGAAGTAAATAAAATTGAAATCAGAAATCAAAGCTATTTTCTGAGCTTTTACCATATGCTAGGTGCTGTGCAGGCACTTTTAAACATACTTGCCACCCTGAATCTTCACCGCAAACCTGAGAAGTAGGTATTATTTCTACTTCCTGGGCTAGAAAGCTCAGGCTTAAAGAAGTTAAAAGCATTGGGTAACGCTACATAGGTAGTTATGATGTTTTTCTTTTTTCTTTCCTTCTTTTTCTTGATGGTGTAGTTCTTAATTTTTATTTAAGGTATACTTTATATTTAATAAAGTGCATCTAATAAAACTATAATTTGTTGAGGAACAGCTACCATTATCTTTTGCTACATTTTCCTCCCACTCTCCCACTTTTTAAAAATCAGTACTGGGGATTGAACTCAGGGCCTTATGCTTGTTAGGGTGGCACTCTACAAGTTGAACCACACCCCTAGTCTGAGGAATAGCTACCATTATCAAGAATATGTCATATTTATAGGTGTAATCCCAGCTCTCAGGAGGTGGAGGCAGGAGAATTGAGAGTTTGAGGCCAGCCTGGTTACAGTGAGACCCTGTCTCAAAATATTTTTTTCTCATAGCACGAAAGTTTCCTTGTGCCCCTTTGCATTTTATCCCTCTCTCCATCTCTGGTACCAGGCAAACATATAGTGTTGCTTGCTTTTTCTAGAATTTTATATAAATGGAATTTTATACTGTGTATTCTTTCATTCACATAGTGACTTTGAGATTTATCCATAGACTAGTTCCCTTTGTTTTTTCTGTGCTACTGGGGCTTGAACTCAGGGCATCATGCTTGCAGTAGGCTTGCTATGCAGGCACTCTGCAGTGCCTGTTTTCTTTTGGGGTTTTTCGAGGTAGGGCCTCTCAAACTATTTACCTCAGGCTGGCTTGGAACTGTGATTCTCCTTATGCCTGCCTCCTGAGTAGCTAGGATTACAGAAGTGAGCCTCCAGAGCCTAGCTAGTTAGTTCCTTTTTGTTGCTGTATTTTATTATATGAACTAGTCAAATTTGTTTATTTATGTATTGATGAATTTTTGGGTTGATTCTAATTTCTAGCTATTCTAAAAATGTAGCTATGAACATTTGTATGCAAGTCATTCCTCTGTAAATACAAATTTTCATTTTTTTGAGGGAATATGTAGTTATGGAACGACTGCGTTGTATAGTGGGTATATGTTTAACTGTTTTGAAAATCACCATGCAGTTTCTCAAAGTCTCTAAGAGAGTTCCAGTTGCTCCATTTTATCACCATGCCTTGGGATTGTTGCCATGAAATTCCATTTTTTTTTTTCTGCAAGGGACATTTTTTTTTTTTATTTCAAAGTGCATCCAGAAGAATGCAGAATTTTAGTTAATTTCTGTAGCAGCTGCTTTAGGTGACTGTTTAAAAACAACTCCCTAATCCTTATTGTTTAACATGTACTTGAAAACATGCAACATGGTACAGTTCATTAAGTTTATGAATATCAGTATCTGTATAAAATTGAGTGTTTCTTTTTCAAATATTAAGTTTGAATGCTTCATTCATCCTTTGGTTTCAAACCCATGTAGTACACTCATATTATACTGTACTTTTAGCACTGAGACAGAACCCTATCCATCTGTTGAGGAAGGAAGGGTGCCATGGGAATACTAAAGCACTACATTGAAGGCAAACATTGAAGCAAAAATACTTTCTGAATATATATACTGTTTATTATGTAAGCAAACATCCAGAATAAGGATCAACACAGGCCAAAATACTGTTTTCTAGGAAATCAGAATCTTTCTTTTAAATCATACAAGTTGAGGATACTATTTGTTGAGAATGCAGTTCCTGTACTTGCTTATATGCTTAGATATCTTGGAAACGATTATTACATTCATTTGCTAACAGTTTGTCTTCTGCTTAGTTGGTTGCTGTTCAGTCCATTTTTCATTTATTACTAATTAAGAAATATATGAGTAATTCACCTTTATCAATCCATGTTAGTAATATAAATAGATTAAGTAAACTAGTGAATTTCAAAGTTGGTGCAGGGAATACTAGTTGATAGCTTGTTTCCAAGAAAACAAGTAGCAAAATAATCACTATGAAGTTAGTCCAAGATAGAAGTAAGTCCTTGATTTAGTAGGCTGAATCAAAGCATAAAGGAAGGAAATTCTAATTCCTATGTTACTGTGCAAATCTAGAATTTCCGATGTAAAAGACAGTGCTGGCAGCATCAAAAGCCCTGAAATAAGAGCATGAAATACTGATTAGGTTTTGAAATTCAGGGAAATTATGTGAAGAAATTTCAATATCTTAACATTAATGTCATAGCAGTGGCCTCAGAATTCCCTTAATGAATGAGAAAATAAGATAATTCATTAGTCAATAATATTCTGAATTAAAACCTAAATTTAAAGCAGGTGGTAAACACACAGAGCTAAAGATATTGTGATGATATGCAAGAATTTCAAATTTTAGGCTAATGTTCTGTACTAGCAGCAACTCCCTCTAAAAGAAGAGCTTAGTTTTGACTGTCCATACCTTTTCAAAGTTTCCAGTCTTGAAGGAGTGCATTTCCAATGCTTCCTGGTAGGCAAGGCTGAGTATATTCAACGAGGCATAGATTGTTTTGTCGTAGGGAGTCTGCAAATGATCATCCTCTTGGCCCAAAGCATAACCTACCACCCTAAGCCCTGCTTCATGAGCTCCAGGCAGTGTCTATTCCTTTCCTTTGCTTCCACATTAATAAAGGCTGCAAAGTCTGCACAGTGCAGGCTTTTAAAGACAAGTAAGTTGTTAACAGAAAAGAGAGCATCATTTACAACTGCTCCAGCTTTTAACCTCATGTCCTTCATATCTGTTCCTCTACAACCATTAAGTACTGAACCTTCTTGACATTCTGACACACTGTTTAGTTTCCATTCTGCGCTCGTCCTGTCCCATGTCTTCTTCTTCCTTCTCCAGAGGAGTCTTTGGATGCATTTCTCATTATGGTTGTTCAATTAGCTTTTCCTGAAGACTATGCTTACTGGCTATTTCCATGTCTGTTTTGAGAATGTATGTATGTATCTTTGCTCATTAATATTATTAGGTTGTCTTATTATTTAGTTTTAAGTGTTGTTTTTTACATTATGCATACCATTTCTTTGGTGTGTACATGTACTTGTAGTAAAGTCCATTTAATAATTTTTTAGTGCTTTTGCATTCTAAGAAATCTTTGCCAATTCCAGAGTTGCAAAAGCTATTCCTCTTAGGTTTTCAAGAAGTTTTTGCTTTTAGCTTTTACAGTTGATCTATTTCAGGTTACTTTTTGTGTAGGTAGTATTACCTAGGGTTTAGTGTTTATTTTACCCTATATACCCAGTTGTTCAGTGACATGTCTTGGAAAACTTTCCCTTTGCTCATTGTATTGCCTTGTTAACTTTGTTTGATAATTGAGTGATCACATATTCATAGGACAGACTGTTTCTGGATTCTTTACTCTGTTACATTGATCCTAAGAGGCTACCTTAATGCCAGTATCCACCATTTTGATTGATGTAACTTTGTGATTAAGTCTTGAAAACAGATGACATGAGTCCCCTGATATTGTTCTTTCTTTTGTTTTAATAAAATTTCTTTGGCTAGTCTGAGACCTTTTCATTAGCATACAGATTTTGGAATCAATAAATTTCTACAAAAAGCTTGTGGGAATTTTATTGAGATGGCATTTTATGTATCAATTGGAAGAGATTGAGATCTTCGCAATATAAAGACTTCTAATACACAAGCACCTTACATACTTCCATTTATTTAGGTATTTTAAAATTTCTCTGAGCAGTATTTTGCAGTTTTCAGTATAAAGTCTTGCATGTCTTTTATTAAATTTATTCCTAGACATTTTATATTTTTTTGGTGGGACTGGGGTTTGAATTCAGGGCTTCAGGCTTACAACACAAGCACCCTACCACTTGAACCACACCTCCAGTATTTTTGTATTTTTTGACACTATTATTAATAGTGTTTTTAAAATTTTTTATTAATATGCAAGGATACAATTGATTTATATAAATTAACCTTGTATTGTTCTTGTAGTTTTGTAGACTATTTTAGGACTTAAGTTCATTTGTATATAGGTTTAACTCCATTTCTTTTCTGATCTTTATTCCTCCCTTTTCCCCTTTTCTTGCCTTCTTAGTTCTTTTTTCTGTATATGTTTATAGTGTATAAAGCATAGTAGGCTGAATATGGGTCCCTAAAGGTGTCAGGTCCTAATTCCTGGAACCTCTAAATGTTATATAGAAACAGCTTTGCAGATTTACAAGTTAAAGATTTTGAGATGAGATCTTGGATTATCTAGATAGGGCCCACTACAATCACATGTATTATTATTATTATTATTATTTTGGTGGGACTGGGGTTTGAACTTAGGACTTCATGCTTGTAAAGCAGGTGCTCTACCACTTGAACCACACCTTCTAGCCCATTTTGCTTTGGTTATTTTGGAGTTGGAGTCTCTAAACTATTTTCTTGGGCTGGCCTTGAACGACGAACCTCCCGATCTCAGCCTGCCAAGTAGCTAGGATTATAGATGTGAGACATGAGTGCCCAGCAATCACATGTATTCTTATAAGAGGGAGATTGAGACCACCCACAGAATGGGAGAAGGCAATGTGGTTATGAAGGCAGAGATTAAAACAATGTATCCCCAAGCCAAGGCATGCTTGCAGCCACTGGAAACTGGAGAAGACAAGAATAGATTCTCTATAGCCCCTGGAGGGAGGGAAGCCCTGATGATGTCTTGATTTGACCAAGTGATTTTGGTCAAATTTTGTGGTAATTTGTTACAGGAGCCATTGGAAACTTAGGGAGGGAAGCCCTGATGATGTCTTGATTTGACCAAGTGATTTTGGTCAAATTTTGTGGTAATTTCTTATAGCAGCCATTGGAAACTTAATACAGAGTTTGCTACCATGGCAGCCACTTTACTAAATTGTTTACTACAGTTGTGTGGAAAGTATAACTTGTAAGTGGTGAATTTGGATATTTTGCTGACAAGATTTTCAAGCAAAGTGTTGAAGGTATAGCCTGGTTTCCTCCTTTTCTATCCCCTTCCTTCTGCTTTGTTTTTTGTTCTTACCACAGGTCTTGCTCTGTTGCCCAGGCTGGCCTTGAATGTAACCTTCTGCCTTGAGTAGCTGGGAATGCAGGTGTGTGCTACCATATCCAGCTCAGTTTGGTTTTAGTAAAGTGTTGAAGTGTTGTAAGCTAAATCAATATCTGATCAGAAGATTCCTACATTCTTTCTGTATTGAATGGAAGAATCCAGGCAGCACATAAGAGAGATAGTAGAGTTTATTAAAGGTAAGGGGGAGGAATTACAAAAAGCAGTGGTGGCTCCATCTGGCCAGGTAGACAGGTGGGATGGAGAAGCAGGAAAATAAAAAGAGAGTGGGATAATGTTTTCAAGACATTTTAAACTGCCTATAACCTATTGGTGGGGAAAGATTTTGGCTGTTCCAGTGGGTTGGGCTAGGGTGATTCAGTGTGATTGATAGTTACCTTGCACTTAAGCTAGCTCTTATGTATTTGAATCATGTGTTATCAATATTCATTTTTTTACCTGAGAAATAATGGAGCCTTGGACTCATTCCAAGGCTTCTTGTCTTACAGTTTACAACTGTAAAGGATAACATTGGGCTGAGATGAGTTTAACATGAAATGAGCTGAGAAAAAGTTACACGGGATTTGAAGGGTCCCATAGCATCTTTCTTTTTAACCTGCCTCAGAAGGGTTTAACTGAGGGAGTAAGTGCTAAAAAGAAAGAAAACAAGATGATTTGGGATACTCTCAGCTCATACAAATTGTAAAAGTGGTAAAATTAGATTCACTCTTAGGAAAATTTGCTCTGGAAAGAGGTCAAGGGTACACTGTCTTTGGCCAGTGTTAAGGGGATGAGATATGTGATTCATGGATCTATTCAACTAACACAGCAGAACCAGGAATAGAGATGAATTATCCGAGAAAGATCTGTGGAAGATCTGCTTGTCTGATGGCATGGATCCCAGGAGACCCAGAAAAGTTTTAGAAGTGTTAAATCAGCAGAAATACTGCCATCTTAGACTGTGAGGACAGAAACAGGATAAAATGAAGAAAGTTTTCAGACTCCTCATATTCTATAGAGAAACAGGCTGATAAATCTCAGTTGCAAATTTGTGTTGTCTTTGAGGAAAAGGAATAATGACTTCAGGGTGGTTGCTGAGGACTCTGAGGCCAGGTGCACAGTCCAGAGTCAGAGTACAGAGGCCAGAGCCATGAGTGTAGAGAATAGAGTTGCAGATTCAGGATGGAGCCTCAAGCCACAGAGGATTATTCCCAGACCTTGAAACCTAATGGAACTTGCTCTGTTGGATTTCAGAATTGATTATTACTAGTGATCTCTTGCCTCCATTTTTTTCCCCTTTTGAAATGGGAATGTCAAGAACTTACCAGTGCCTATATCATCACTGTATTTTAGAAGCAGATAACTTTTTCTGCTTCACAGATAAATAATACAAGTACTAGAACATCTAGATCTTTGTAACAATTCTCATACTCTAATTTAAAACTTTTTCCCAAATTCTAGCATTTTCCAGTGCCCTACCCCCATTTGTTTTGTACAAAATCTTTATTCCTCAGATCTAACCTTTTTTTAGGAACCCAGTTTAAAATAAGAAGGTGTGAGTGTATACAAGGCCATATCCATAATGAGCCTGTTTGGTGCAAAAAGCAAAGTATTAGTAGCAAAATAACATCAAGATAAATTATTTTCATTTATTTTTTATTTCATCCTTTTAAAGTTTCAACTTTGTGTATATTTTATAATACAATTATATGTATATATATTTACAAATTAATTGATGAACATATCAGGGGGGTGTCTTCAAATACTTTTTAAAAAAGCAGTAGGGATGTACATAAAAAAGTTTGAAAATCACTGTTCCAAAATGTGACTGCTACTCAATTATATTGTTATATGAAGTCCAAACCCCTGTTGCCCAAACCTAATGCTGTTTTGAACTATCTATCCTTAGCCTATAATAATTAAAAATAACCTATTTTTAAAAATAAAATGGGACCTTTAAATTTGTCATTTATTGCAGTGTGGCATTCTGAGAGTTTACCATTTGTGTTTCTTCACTGGTAAGCATAGAGAAGCTAGGCAGTTATCCTTTACTGAGATATACTTTAAATACTTGGCAAATACGTAGGATGAAAGTAATGCTTCTTTTTTTTTCCTGGTAGTACTGGGGTTTGAACTCAGCCTTGCACTTGCTAGGCAGGTGCTCTATTGCCTGAGCCATGCCTCCAACTATAGTAATGCTCTTATCTCTTAGATTAGCATCTTATAAACTTTACAATTTCAGCATTATATAATAAAATATTAGACAAGGCCAGTATGCTATCTTGAAGTTAGCTAAGTGATGTATGTGCTGATGCTGGCTCATGCTGCCTTTTGAGAGCCAGTAGTGTTGTGTGCATCTCTGCTCTGCTCTATTCAACAGCCTGAAATTGGTCATAATGGGAGTATTTACACCAATGGAAATGGACAAACGCCATACAAATCAACCCTACTGTGGGATCTAGTTGTCCCTGAAGGTTTTTCAAGATTAATTCTAAATCATGCTGTGGAACATGAAGCTTTCGAGTTTTTGAAAAAGTATTATATAGTCAAATATATTTCAGAAATACTACATTATAGAAATGTGCCTCGTCATTCTTAAATTTCTAATACTTTATGCTATGGAAAAGGGTATTTATATAACTCAACATTTCCAAAGTTTACAAGTATAATCACAAAACTTGTTTTTGTGTTAGTATCTTTCAGTAGTAGCCCATTAAATTAATGTTTTACAGAGCACTCTTCGTGTGTTTATTGCTTACTGACTTAAAATGTGTTTTATTTTCAGCCCTTCCAAGGTAACCCTACTGGGTTCAGTTATCTTTACATTCCAGCACACCAATCATCTGGATATATCAAAGCATAATCTTATGTTCCTTTATACCATCTTTCTTGTGACCACAAAGGTAAGAGTTTCAAGTTTCTATAAATCAGTATTATAAATCCTGTATAGCCTTTTTCCTTTGATAAAATCCTATATATTGCACCAGTACCAATAATGTTTATTTCTTATTGTTATTAAAAATTTGTTAAAAAAAATTTAAAAAATGAATTTGGGGAAGTGTGTTCAGCATATATCCATGACTTTCTGAAATGTACTTTTTTTGGTGATTTTTCATTTGCTTTCAAAACCACTTACAGAGAGCCTGGTAATATGTTGGAAATCAGAAAGTAGTAGAAGTAGCCAAGACGGATCAGAGACTGCACAGATAGTGTTGCCTTATTTGTAAAATGAGGTACTTGGAGAGATGTTCTCTGAGCTTCTTTAAGCTCTAAAATTTTAAGATTTTATATTAGGACATATTTATGATCAATATCTTCTATTATTATTGCCTGGTTAGAAGCTTTATTCTATAGCAGGTAGTATGGTATAAGATCACAGGTTGTAGAGACAGGTAGTCTTGAATTTAAATTCTAGTTTTGCTGTTTAGTCCCTGAATAGGAAAGTTGCTTAATATGTCTGAATCCCAATTTCTTCATCTCATTATACTATTGTAGAAAGGATTGGAGATGATGCGTGTCATTCTGTCACTTTGTCTGACACATTTGGAATTTTATTTACAACTGTAGCATGAGGCTGGCTAATTCTGACTGTTCTTACCATTATCAGGTATTGTTCCTATTCACAAGTAGACAGTTAATTTTAGGATAAGATTATTATTTAGGCTAGAAAAATTTTATGGTTAGCTTTATTTCAGGCAAGATATTTAAAAAAAATTTATCTGCAAGATTCTTAAAAGGAAAACAAGTATATGTTGAGTGTTGTGACCCATGCCCGTATCATAGTCCCAGCTCTCGGGAGATTGAGGCAAGAGGATTGCAATTTGGAGGCAGCCTGGGCTACACAGTGAGTTCAGGACCAACCTGGGTTATGAAGTGAAACTGTCTCAAAAAAAAGACAGCATATATTGTATAAATTTGTATCTTTAAACCAAGTCACTATAGGGATGATTTATTTTTTGTCTCAGTATTCTCTTTAATGTGAGTGGTCTGTGGTTGTAATTTAAGTACTTCAAATATGTTTCCTCTCTTCCTCTCCTAAAATTTATGCTGTGTATATTTCTAACAGCTTTATTGAGATTTATTTTATATACCATACAATTTCCACATTCAGAATGTTAAGTCGAATGGGTTTTAGTTTATTTGTAGACTTGTGCAGTATCACCACAATCAGTATTAGAACCTTTTTAAAAGTCACCTCAGCAAAAAACCTTATACCTGTTAGCAGTTGTCTCACAAGTTCTCCCATCCCCCCAAATAGTAGACCATTTTATTTATCTATTCATTCATCTGTTTATGGCCCTTTAGGTTGTTTGTTTTTTTCGCTAGTACATATAATGAGCTATGAACATTCATGTATAAAGTTTTTGTTGACATATGCTTCATTTCTCTTGGGTATATCATCTGGGAATAGAGTTGTTAGATTATATAGTATTAGCTTTTTAAGGAACTGACAGGCTATTTTCCAAAACGGTGTTATTTTATATTCCTATCAGCAATGTGTGAAATTTCTAACTTCACACATCTTCACAAGCACAGTTCTTTTCTGTCTTTTTACTGTAGTCATTCTAGAGGATGGGAAGTGCATCTCATTGTGGTTCTGATTTACATTTCTCTGATAACTAATGATGCTGAGCATCTTTTCATGTGTTTCTTGGCCCTTTGTATATCTTTGGGAAAATGTTTGCTCAGGTCATTTGCCCATTTTTAATTGTGTTGTCATTTTAATGTTTAGTTGTAAGAATCATTTATATATTGTGGATACTAAATTAGTATGCTTAGATGTTAAGTCTCCCAAAAGCCATCATTGAAGACTTGGTCCCTAACCTGCGGCATTATTGGGAGGTGGTAAAATCTTTAGGAGGTGGGTTCTAGTGGAAGGAATTTAGATCACTGAGGGTATGCCCTTGAAGAGGATTTTGGGACACTGGTCCTTGCATTTATTTTTTTTGCTTCCTGGCCTCCATGAAGTGAATAGATCTCTTTGTGTCTTGCACTCCTCACCATCATTTTCTGCCTCATCACAGGCCCAAAAGCAGCAAGGCCAAGAAACCATTGACTGAAAACTGTTAAACCATGAGCCAAATTAAGTCTTTTCTCTTTATAAGTAGATTATCTTAGGTACTTTTTCACAGTAATGTAAAGATAACACACAGATCCTTATCAGATGTATAACTTTCCTTGTCAGATGTATAACTTTCCTTGTCAGATGTATAATTTTCTCCCATTCTGAGATTTCTTTTCACCTGGTAGTATCCTTTTAAAAATTTAAAAATTTTGGTGATGTCCAGTTTACCTGTTTTGCCCTGTGTTTTGTGTGCTTCTTGTGTCACATCTAAGGAATCCCTGTCAAATACAAGGTCATAAAGATTTACATGTTATTACTAAGAGTTTTGTTTTTTTTAATCATTTTAGCTCTTGTATTTGGGTCTGTGATCTATTTTTTTTCTCTTTTGATAGTATTAAGGTTTGAACTCAGAGCCTACACTAACAGTCCTTTTTTTTTTTTTTTTCATTTTTCTTTTATTATTCATATGTGCATACAAGGATTGGTTCATTTCTCCCCACTGCCCCCACCCCCTCCCTTACCACCCACTCCACCCCCTCCCGCTCCCCACCTCAATACCCAGCAGAAACTATTTTGCCCTTATTTCTAATTTTGTTGTAGAGAGAGTATAAGCAATAATAGGAAGGAACAAGAGTTTTTGCTGGTTGAGATAAGGATAGCTATACAGGGCATTGACTCACATTGATTTCCTGTGCGTGGGTGTTACCTTCTAGGTTAATTCTTTTTGATCTAACCTTTTCTCTAGTACCTGTTCCCCTTTTCCTATTGGCCTCAGTTGCTTTAAGGTATCTGCTTTAGTTTCTCTGTGTTAAGGGCAACAAATGCTAGCTAGTTTTTTAGGTGTCTTACCTATCCTCATCCCTCCCTTGTGTGCTCTCGCTTTTATCATGTGCTCATAGTCCAATCCCCTTGTTGTGTTTGCCCTTGATCTAATGTCCACATATGAGGGAGAACATACGATTTTTGGTTTTTTGAGCCAGGCTAACCTCACTCATAATAATGTTCTCCAATTCCATCCATTTACCAGCGAATGATAACATTTCGTTCTTCTTCATGGCTGCATAAAATTCCATTGTGTATAGATACCACATTTTCTTAATCCATTCGTCAGTGCTGGGGCATCTTGGCTGTTTCCATAACTTGGCTATTGTGAATAGTGCCGCAATAAACATGGGTGTGCAGGTGCCTCTGGAGTAGCAGTCTTTTGGGTATATCCCCAAGAGTGGTATTGCTGGATCAAATGGTAGATCGATGTCCAGCTTTTTAAGTAGCCTCCAAATTTTTTTCCAGAGTGGTTGTGCTAGTCTACATTCCCACCAACAGTGTAAGAGGGTTCCTTTTTCCCGCATCCTCGCCAACACCTGTTGGTGGTGGTGTTGCTGATGATGGCTATTCTAACAGGGGTGAGGTGGAATCTTAGCGTGGTTTTAATTTGCATTTCCTTTATTGCTAGAGATGGTGAGCATTTTTTCATGTGTTTTCTGGCCATTTGAATTTCTTCTTTTGAGAAAGTTCTGTTTAGTTCACATGCCCATTTCTTTATTGGTTCATTAGTTTTGGGAGAATTTAGTTTTTTAAGTTCCCTGTATATTCGGGTTATCAGTCCTTTGTCTGATGTATAGTTGGCAAATATTTTCTCCCACTCTGTGGGTGTTCTCTTCAGTTTAGAGACCATTTCTTTTGATGAACAGAAGCTTTTTAGTTTTATGAGGTCCCATTTATCTATGCTATCTCTTAGTTGCTGTGCTGCTGGGGTTTCATTGAGAAAGTTCTTACCTATACCTACTAACTCCAGAGTATTTCCTACTCTTTCTTGTATCAACTTAAGAGTTTGGGGTCTGATATTAAGATCCTTGATCCATTTTGAGTTAATCTTGGTATAGGGTGATATACATGGATCTAGTTTCAGTTTTTTGCAGACTGCTAACCAGTTTTCCCAGCAGTTTTTGTTGAAGAGGCTGCTATTTCTCCATCGTATATTTGTAGCTCCTTTGTCAAAGATAAGTTGCTCATAGTTGTGTGGCTTCATATCTGGATCCTCTATTCTGTTCCACTGGTCTTCATGTCTGTTTTTGTGCCAGTACCATGCTGTTTTTATTGTTATTGCTTTGTAATATAGTTTGAAGTCAGGTATTGTGATACCTCCTGCATAGTTCTTTTGACTGAGTATTGCCTTGGCTATTTGTGGCCTCTTGTGTTTCCATATAAATTTAACAGTAGATTTTTCAATCTCTTTAATGAATGTCATTGGAATTTTGATGGGAATTGCATTAAACATGTAGATTACTTTGGGGAGTATCGACATTTTTACTATGTTGATTCTACCAATCCATGAGCATGGGAGATCTCTCCACTTTCTCTAGTCTTCCTCAATCTCTTTCTTCAGAAGTGTATAGTTTTCCTTATAGAGGTCTTTCACATCTTTTGTTAGGTTTACACCTAGGTATTTGATTTTTTTTGAGGCTATTGTAAATGGAATTGTTTTCATATATTCTTTTTCAGTTTGTTCATTATTAGTGTATAGAAATGCTATTGATTTTTCTATGTTGATTTTATATCCTGCTACCTTGCTATAGCTATTGATGGTGTCTAGGAGCTTCTGAGTAGAGTTTTTTGGGTCTTTAAGGTATAGGATCATGTCGTCTGCAAATAGGGATATTTTGACAGTTTCTTTACCTATTTGTATTCCTTTTATTCCTTCTTCTTGCCTAATTGCTCTGGCTAGGAATTCCAGTACTATGTTGAATAGGAGTGGAGATAGTGGGCATCCTTGTCTGGTTCCTGATTTTAGAGGGAATGGTTTTAATTTTTCTCCGTTAAGTATAATGCTGGCTGTAGGTTTGTCATATATGGCTTTTATAATGTTGAGGAACTTTCCTTCTATTCCTAGTTTTCTTAGAGCTTTTATCATGAAATGATGTTGGATCTTATCAAAAGCTTTTTTTGCATCTATTGAGATGATCAAGTGGTTTTTGTCTTTGCTTCTGTTAATGTGGTTTATTACGTTTATTGATTTTCGTATGTTGAACCACCCCTGCATCCCTGGGATGAAGCCTACCTGGTCGTGGTGAAGAATCTTTTTGATGTGTTGCTGAATTCGTTTTGCCATTATTTTGTTGAGGATTTTTGCATCAATGTTCATTAAGGAGATTGGCCTATAGTTCTCCTTTTTGGAGGTGTCTTTGCCTGGTTTTGGGATAAGTGTAATACTGGCTTCATAAAATGTGTTTGGCAGTTTTCCTTCCCTTTCTATTTCATGGAACAGTTTAAGGAGGGTTGGTATCAGTTCTTCTTTAAAGGTCTGATAGAATTCAGCAGAGAATCCATCAGGTCCTGGACTTTTCTTTTTGGGGAGACTCTTGATTGCTGCTTCAATTTCATTTTGTGTTATAGGTCTATTCAGGTGATTAATTTCCTCTTGGTTCAGTTTTGGATGATCATATGTATCTAGAAATCTGTCCATTTCTTTTAGATTTTCAAATTTATTTGAATATAGGTTCTCAAAGTAGTCTCTGATGATTTCCTGGACTTCCATGGTGTTTGTTGTTATCTCCCCTTTTGCATTCCTAATTCTACTAATTTGGGTTTTTTCTCTCCTCATTTTAGTCAGGTTTGCCAGGGGTCTATCGATCTTGTTTATTTTTTCAAAGAACCAACTTTTTGTTTCATTAATTCTTTGTATGGTTTTTTTGGTTTCTATTTCGTTGATTTCAGCTCTTATTTTTATTATTTCTCTCCTTCTATTTGTTTTGGGATTTGCTTGTTCTTGTTTTTCTAGGAGTTTGAGATGTATCATTAGGTCATTGATTTGGGATCTTTCAATCTTTTTAATATATGCACTCATGGCTATAAACTTTCCTCTCAAGACTGCCTTAGCTGTGTCCCATAGGTTCCGGTAGGTTGTGTTTTCATTTTCATTGACTTCCAGGAACTTTTTAATTTCCTCTTTTATTGCATCGATGATCCACTCTTCATTAAGTAATGAGTTATTTAGTTTCCAGCTGTTTGCATGTTTTTTGTCTTTACTTTTGTTGTTGAGTTCTACTTTTACTGCATTGTGGTCAGATAGTATGCACGGTATTATTTCTATTTTCTTATATTTGCTGAGGCTTGCTTTGTGCCCTAGGATATGATCTATTTTGGAGAAGGTTCCATGGGCTGCTGAGAAGAATGTATATTGTGTAGAGGTTGGATGAAATGTTCTGTGACATCTACTAGGTCCACTTGATCTATTGCATATTTTAGATCTTGGATTTCTTTATTGAGTTTTTGTTTGGATGACCTATCTATTGATGATAATGGAGTGTTAAAGTCTCCCACAACCACTGTGTTGGCATTTATATATGCTTTTAGGTCTTTCAGGGTATGTTTGATGAAATTGGGTGTGTTGACATTGCGTGCGTACAGATTGATGATTATTATTTCCTTTTGGTCTATTTCCCCTTTTATTAGTATGGAATGTCCTTCTTTATCTCGTTTGATCAATGTAGGTTTGAAGTCTACTTTGTCAGAGATAAGTATTGCTACTCCTGCTTGTTTTCGGGGGCCATTGGCTTGGTAAATCTTCTTCCAGACTTTCATCCTAAGCATATGCTTTATCTGTCGGTGAGATGAGTCTCCTGTAAGCAACAAATTGTGGGATCTTCTTTTTTAATCCATTTTGTCAAACGGTGTCTTTTGATGGGTGAATTAAGTCCATTAACATTAAGTGTTAGTACTGATAGGTATGTGGTGATTCCTGCCATTTAGTTGTCTTAGTTATTTGAAGGTTTGATTGTGTGTACCTAACTTGATGTTACTCTCTACTGTCTTGCTTTTTCTTATCCTGTGGTTTGGTGCTGCCTGCCTTTTCATGGTTAAGTTGGGTGTCACTTTCTGTGTGCAGGATCCCTTGCAGAATCTTTTGTAGTGGTGGCTTTGTGGTCACATATTGTTTTAGTTTCTGCTTATCATGGAAGACTTTTATTGCTCCATCTATTTTGAATGATAGCTTTGCTGGGTAGAGTATCCTGGGGTTGAAGTTATTTTCATTCAGTGCCCGGAAGATCTCACCCCACGCTCTTCTTGCTTTTAATGTTTCTGTTGAGAAGTCTGCTGTTATTTTGATGGGTTTACCTTTGTACGTTACTTGTTTTTTCTCTCTTACAGCCTTCAATATTCTTTCCTTAGTTTCTGAACTTGTTGTTTTAATGATGATATGTCGTGGAGTAGTTCTATTTTGATCTGGTCTGTTTGGTGTCCTGGAGGCCTCTTGCATCTGTATGGAAATATCTTTCTCTAGATTTGGGAAATTTTCCGTTATTATTTTGTTGAATATATTACGCATTCCCTTCGCTTGCACCTCTTCTCCTTCTTCGATGCCCATGATTCTCAAGTTTGGTCTTTTGATGGAGTCAGTGAGTTCTTGCATTTTCTTTTCACATGTCTTGAGTTGTTTAATTAATAGTTCTTCGTTTTTTCCTTTAATTACCATTTCATCTTCAAGTTCTGAGATTCTGTCTTCTGTTTGTTCTATTCTGCTGGATTGGCCTTCCATTTTGTTTTGCAGTTCTGTTTCGTTCTTTTTTCTGAGGTTTTCCATATCCTGGCAGTTTTCTTCTTTATTGTTATCTATTTTTGTCCTGAGTTCATTTAGCCATTTATTCATTGTGTTCTCTCTTTCACTTTGGTGTTTATACAGTGCTTCTATGGTTTCCTTTATTTCTTCTTTTGCTTTTTCAAATTCTCTATTTTTATTGTCTTGGAATTTCTTGAGTGTCTCCTGTACATTTTGGTTGACCCTATCCAGTATCATCTCTATAAAATTCTCATTGAGTACTTGTAGTATGTCTTCTTTTAAATTATTCTTGTGGGCTTCATTGGGTCCTTTGGCACAGTTTATCTTCATTTTGTTGGAGTCTGGATCTGAGTTTCTGTTCTCTTCATTCCCCTCTGGTTCCTGTACTAATTTTTTGCTGTGGGGAAACTGGTTTCCCTGTTTTTTCTGTCTTCCCGTCATTGTCCTTGGTGTTGTTACTGCCCCTGTACTGTGTGTAATTAAGTATTTTCTAGCTTGTAATAATAACAATGGTAATATTTAGAATGGAAGAGTGAGCTGAGATGGAAAGCAAGAAGTTAAAGAAAAGGGGAAAACAAATATACAGACAAGAGGGAGAAAGCAGAACAAGGTATCAGACAAGAGAGTTTCAAAGGTATAAACAGGGAGTGTTAGTGTACTAATCAACAGTAAGCTGAACAGACATTAGATAGAGAGAGGATTGAAAATCAAAGATAAAAAAATAAAAAATAAGTAAATGGAAGTAATATCTATATATAAAAATGAATTAAAATAAAATGGAAAATAGAAAATTAAAAAAAAAAAAAAACCAAAAAACTTCCAAGTTTATATGCAATGCAGTTTCAATGCAGTTTCAGTCTTAATAATTTGGGTGTCTGTCTCAATCTCCAGTCCTGGAGTTGGTGCCTCAGATGTTGTTCTGTAGTTGTCTCATCAAAGGGGATGCATAAAGTAGAAGAAAACTACACACTCACACACACACACACACACACACACACACACACACATACACACACAAAAGCCCCACCAAGTGTCCCCAGTTCAAATGCAATACAGTTTCAGTAAGTTTTTCGGCTTACAGGTGTAATTCGGTTGTTCTCTCATCAAAGGTAGGGAGAAAAAGAAAAAAAAGCATCTGGAGACAGTTCTGAGAGTGGTATCTGCAACTGTGGCTTGCCTGCCTGCTGCTCTCAGCCTGTAGCTGGCGGCATTATTTATGCAGCTCTCTGGGGTGAGCTAGCACTCACCTGGTCCCACAGGCTTTGTTTGCTCAGAGTTCTCCTGTGCGGGAGCCTCTGCTACAGGCTTTTCCCTTTCCAAGCACTGGGAAAGGTGACACTGCCCCGCGTTGTCAGGCCTGCGTGTTTATTTACAGTTCATGTGGGAGCCCCTCTCCTCTGAAGTTTTCCTCCCACTGCCACTTTCAGCAGCTTTCCTGCTCCTGCTTACTGGGCGGTGCTGCTGCTCCTGCCGGCCCCCATGTTTGTTTACAGTTCACGTGGGAAGTGGGTCTTCCCTTCTCTCACAAGCGTCCCCGCTCCTGGTTGCTGGGCGTGCGCTCCGCCCCACCAGAGGCTCTCCGGCCAGCCCCGCTTGTTTATTTACAGTCCTGGGAAGGGTTCCCTTCCCCCAATCTTCAGCGCTCAGGGCGCCCCACCCTGTTTCCAGCGTGTCTTAACTGTTCTTATTGCTTAGTACTCAGTTTCTCTTTTTTCCCGGGTGGAGGTCAGTCTGTCCAGGGGGCTATGCTGCTCTGGCCCAGGCTTGTCTGTGGGGGAACCGCGGTACCGCGAAGCTCACCTTGTCCGCGTCTTCCCAAGCTGTATGGGCACCGGCCACTGGCGGCCCCGGGGGCCTCCTCGGTTCTCCGTTTAACGTGAAGTGGAGATTCTCTGCGCTGGGTCTAGCCGCCATCTTGGAATCTCCCTAACAGTCCTTTTTTAAGATGGGTTTTTTTGAGATAGGGTCTTGCGAACTATTTTGCTTGGGCTGGCTTTGAACTGCAATCCTCCTGATTTCTGCCTCGTGAGTAGCTAGGGTTATAGGTGTGAGCCACTGACACATGCCTGTGATCTGTTTTGAGTTAACTTTTGTGTATGGTATGAAGAAGGGTCCAACTTTATTCTTCCACATGTGCTAGTTGTCACAGCACTATTTATTGAAAAAAATATTCTTTCCTTCATTGAATTGTCTTTGTAACCTTGTTAAAAGTTGAAAGTTTTTTTTTTTTTTTTGGTGATATGGGTT
This sequence comes from Castor canadensis, assembly GCF_047511655.1. NCBI lineage: Eukaryota > Metazoa > Chordata > Mammalia > Rodentia > Castoridae > Castor > Castor canadensis. The sequence continues at coordinate 27,958,607 of NC_133398.1, read as the reverse complement.
TTAAACTAAGCACTTCATACTTGCTAGTCAGGTACTCTACCACTTGAGCCACTCCACCAGCCCTTGTTTTGTATGTTGGCTATTTTCGAGATAGGGTTTGGCAAACTATTTGCCTGGGCTGGCTTTGCACTGCATTTCTCCTGACCTCTGCCTCTTGAGTAGCTATAATTATAGGTGTGAGACACCAGTGCCTGACTGAATTTGAAAGTTTATTTCTGAACTAACTCTTATTCCATTCATATATGTGCCTGATAGCTTACCATAATTACATACTTAGTTTTGAAATCAAGCAGTGTGAATCCTCTGAATTTGTTCTTCTTAAGAATTGTTTTGACTCTTCTGGGTCGTTTGAATTTCCATATGACGTTTTAGCATAAAGTTGACAATCTCTACAAAAGAAGCCAACTCACATTTTGGAAAGGTATCCTTTAAGTCTGAAAATCAGTTTGGAAACTATTCCTGTCTTAGCAGTGTTAAGTCTTCCAATCCATCAACACAAAATTTATTTCCACTACACATTTGACTTTGACCTTTTTTTTTTTTTTAAGTTTATTCCTAAGTATTTTATTTTTTTATTCTATAGTGAGTGAATTTTTTAAAATTTTATTTTTGGGTTATTCATTGCAAATATATAGAAATAGATTTAATTTTTGTGTATTTTATATTGCATCTGGTAACCTTGCTGAACTCATTTACTAGCTCTGATGAATTTTTGATTTTTTGGGTGTGAATTTCTTAGGATGTTTTTATATTTAAGATCATGTCATCTGCAAATAGAGATAGTTTTGCTTTTTCCTTTCCAGTCTACGTGTCAATTTCATTTTCTTGCCCGTTGCCCTGGCTAGAACCTTTAGTACAGTGTTGATTAGAAATGGAGATAATGAACATTCTTGTATTGTTCCTGATCTAAGAGAGAAATTTCTTTAGTATTTATAGTTTTTTTGGCAGTACTGGACTTGAACTCAGGACTTTGTGCTTGCTAAGCAAGCACACTACTACTTAATTCAGCCCCCCAGCCCTTTTTGCTTTTGTTTATTTTTCACATAAAGTTTTGCTTTTTGCCTGTACCAGCCTCAGACTATGATCATTTTACCTTCTCTTCCCACACAGCTGAGATTACAGGCACATACCACCACACCCTGCTTGTTTTTAGCAACTGTTTGTCTGGTTTGAATTAGGTCAAGCTCACATTCCCCTATCAGGGATGACTTGAAAAAAGTTTGAGAAGCATAGGCCATCTGTTGGCTGTGCAGTATAAGGAGTTTATCGGGAAATAGATTTATTGTGAAATAAAACAAAGGGAATGGTAAAGAATGGTTATTAATTAAAAAGAGACTGTTGAGTTTTGAAATTAAATGGTATATGGTGATCTTAGTAAAAGCAATTTAAATGGACTAGTAGGGAATAGGAGAATGAACATGTGTATTTGTGAACTAAGGGTCAGGTTTATATTTTTCCATATGAATATGGAGTTGTTCCAGCACTGTTTGTTGAAAAGGCTGTTCTTTTCCACATTCAGTTATCTTAGCAGCTTTGTTGAAAATCAGTTGTCCTTACATGTATGTGTCTAAATCTGTACTTCATTCTGTTCTGTTGATAAATGTGCCTGTCTCTAGCCAATTCTTAACTGTCTTAATCCTTTTTGTAGGTGTTGAAATTGAATACTATAAATTCTTTAACTTTGTTGTTTTTAAAGAGTTCTTTGGGTATTATAAGTCTTTTACATTTCCAAATAAGGTTGTTACTTTCTGTTTTAAAAAGAAAACATCTGGGTGTAATGGCAGTTCCAGCTACTTGGGAGGCTAAGGCTGCAGGGTCCCATGAGCTTAGGAGTTTGAGACTAGTCTAGACAACATAGTGAGACCTCCATCTCAGAAATAAAAATGCAATAAAATAAAAATTAAGCAAAAAGCCTTCTGGAATTTTGGTTGACATTGTATCTATAGATTTTGGGAGAAGTGGCATCTTAAAAATATTGAGCCTGCTGATCCATGAACATGGTATATCTTTACATTTATCAGTTTTTAAAAAATTTTTTGGAGAAATACTTTTTGATTTTCATTGTCTTACATGTATCTTTTAAAACTTATCCTGAAGTATTTCATATTTTTAGATACCTTTGTAAATAGTAATATTTTAAATTTCAATTTTGAGTTTACATTGTGTGTATATAGATATAGAGTTGATTCTCATGTTTTCTTGTGTCTTTGCTAAATTTCCACTGATTCTGGTAGCTTTTGTGTAGATTGCTTAGCATTGTCTGTATGTACATGATCATATCTATGACAAAGACAGTTGTACTTTCCTCTTTTTAATCTGGACACTTCTTTTTTTCTTTTTCTTGCCTTAGTATATTGGCTAGAACCTGCTGTATATATAATGTTGGATAAAAATGGTGAAGGGAAATACATTAGTCTAGTTCCAGACCTCAGTGGGAAATCACTCAGCCTTTTACTATTAATTTTTTTGCTATGATTTTTTGCTATAAGAGTCTTATGGTGCCCTTTACTTTGGTAAGGAAGCTCTTTTCTGTTCCTACTCTAAGAGGGATTTTTTTTTTTCATTTTAAAATCATGAATGGATGTGAAATTTTGTCTATATGCTTTGCTCGGCTTCAGTTGAAATAATACTTTTTTCTGTACTTTGTTAATATGGTAAATTATATAGATTTTTTTAATCTACATTTTAAAAATATATCGTTTTATATATTGCTGGATTCAATTTGTTACGATTTTCAAGGTTTTCTGTGTGTGGACGTTGGTTTATAATTTTCTTTGTAATTCTGTCTGGTTTTTGTAACAACACAAAATGGCACTCATTAAATAAATGGAGAAGTATTTACTGCTCTACTCCTTTTTTTGTAGTACTGGAGTTTGAACTCAGGGTCTCACACTTGCTAGGCAGGTGCTCTACCACTTGAGCCCTTTTTTTTTTGTGCTGGATACTTTCGAGATACAGTCTTGGGAATTGTTTGCCTGGGTTGGCATCAAACCACAATCCTCCTGATCTCTGCCTCCCAAGTAGCTAGGATTGTGGGCTTGAGACCCTGGCACCTGGCCTGTTCTACTCTTTTAAAGAGTTTTCGTAGGTTTTACCTTATTTCATTTAAAAAAAATTTTTATTTTATTCATATGTGCATACAGTGTTTGGGTCATTTTACCCCCTGCCCCCTCCCTTACCTCCCCCCTTACCTGTCAATGCCAGCCAGAAACTATTCTGCCCTTATCTCTAATTTTGTTGAAGAGAGAGTATAAGCAGTAATAGGAAGGACCAAGGGTTTTTGCTCGTTGAGGTAAGGATAGCTATACAGGGAGTTGACATGCATTGATTTCCTGTACATGCGTGTTACCTTTTAGGTTAATTCTTCTCGAAGTAACGTTTTCTCTAGTTCCTGGTCCCCTTCTCCTATTGGCCTCAGTTGCCTTAAAGTATCTGCTTTAGTTTCTCTGCGTTGAGGGCAACAAATGCTATCTACTTTTTTGGGTGTTTTACCTATCTTCATACCTCCCTTGTGTGCTCTCGCTTTATCATGTGATCAAAGTCCAATTCCCTTGTGTTTGCCCTTGATCTAATGTCTGCATATGAGGGAGAATTTATGATTTTTGGTCTTTTGGGCCAGGCTAACATCACTCAGAATGATGTTCTCCAGTTCCATCCATTTACCTGCGAATGATAACATTTCGTTCTTCTTCATGGCTGCATAAAATTTCATTGTGTATAAATACCACATTTTCTTTATTTTTTAATTTTTATTATTTTTTTATTATTCATATGTGCATACAATGCTTGCATCATTTCTCCCCCCTGCCCCAACCCCCTCCCTTACCACCCACTCCTCCCCCTCCCTCTTCCCCCCACCCCCTCAATACCTGGCAGAAACTATTTTGTCCTTATCTCTAATTATGTTGAAGAGAGAATATAAGCAATAATAGGAAGGAACAAGTGTTTTTGCTAGTTGAGGTAAGGATAGCTATACGGGAGTTGACTCACATTAGTTTCCTGTGCATGTGTGTTACCTTCTAGGTTAATTCTTTTTGATCTAACCTTTTCTCTAGTTCCTGGACCCCTTCTCCTATTGGCCTCAGTTGCTTTTAAGGTATCTGCTTTAGTTTCTCTGCATTAAGGACAACAAATGCTAGCTGATTTTTTAGGTGTCTTACCTATCCTCACCCCTCCCTTGTGTGCTCTCGCTTTTATCATGTGCTCATAGTCCAATTCCCTTGTTGTGTTTGCCCTTGATCTAATGTCCACATATGAGGGAGGACATATGATTTTTGGTCTTTTGGGCCAGGCTAACCTCACTCAGAATGATGTTCTCCAATTCCATCCATTTACCAGTGAATGATAACATTTTGTTCTTCTTCATGGCTGCATAAAATTCCATTGTGTATAGATACCACATTTTTTTTTCTTTTATTATTCATATGTGCATACAAGGCTTGGGTCATTTCTTCCCCCTGCCCCCACCCCCTCCCTTACCACCCACTGCACCCCCTCCCTCTCCCCCCACCCCCTCAATACCCAGCAGAAACTATTTTGCCCTTATTTCTAATTTTGTTACAGAGAGAGTATAAGCAATAATAGGAAGGAACAAGGGTTATGCTGGTTGAGATAAGGATAGCTATACAGGGCATTGAGTCACATTGATTTCCTGTGCGTGTGTGTTACCTTCTATGTTAATTCTTTTATTTATTTATTTATTTATTTATTTTTCATTTTTCTTTTATTATTCATATGTGCATATAAGGCTTGGGTCATTTCTCCCCCCTGCCCCCACCCCCTCCCTTACCACCCACTGCACCCCCTCCCTCTCCCCCCACCCCCTCAATACCCAGCAGAAACTATTTTGCCCTTATTTCTAATTTTGTTGTAGAGAGAGTATAAGCAGTAATAGGAAGGAACAAGGGTTTTTGCTGGTTGAGATAAGGATAGCTATACAGGGCATTGACTCACATTGATTTCCTGTGCGTGTGTGTTACCTTCTATGTTAATTCTTTTTGATCTAACTAGCTCCTGGTCCCCTTTTCCTGTTGGCCTCAGTTGCTTTTAAGGTATCTGCTTTAGTTTCTCTGTGTTAAGGGCAACAAATGCTAGCTAGTTTTTTAGGTGTCTTACCTATCCTCACCCCTCCCTTGTGTGCTCTCGATTTCATCATGTGCTCAAAGTCCAATCCCATTGTTGTGTTTGCCCTTGATCTAATGTCCACATATGAGGGAGGACATATGATTTTTGGTCTTTTGGGCCAGGCTAACCTCACTCAGAATGATGTTCTCCAATACCATCCATTTACCAGTGAATGATAACATTTTGTTCTTCATGGCTGCATAAAATTCCATTGTGTATAGATACCACATTTTCTTGATCCATTCGTCAGTAGTGGGGCATCTTGGCTGTTTCCATAACTTGGCTATTGTGAATAGTGCTGCAATAAACACGGGTGTGCAGGTGCTTCTGGAGTAACCTGTGTCACATTCTTTTGGGTATATATCCAAGAGTGGTATTGCTGGATCATATGGTAGATCAATGTTTAGCTTTTTAAGAAGCCTGCAAATTTTTTCCAGATTGGTTGTACTAGTTTACATTCCCACCAGCAGTGTTCCTTTTTCCCCCCCGCATCTTTGCTTACACCTGTTGTTCGTGGTGTTGCTAATGATGGCTATTCTAACAGGGGTGAGGTGGAATCTTAGTGTGGTTTTAATTTGCATTTCCTTTATTGCTAGAGATGGTGAGCATTTTTTCATGTGTTTTTTGGCCATTTGAATTTCTTCTTTTGAGAAAGTTCTGTTTAGTTCACTTCCCCATTTCTTTATTGGTTCATTAGTTTTGGGAGAATTTAGTTTTTTAAGTTCCCTGTATATTCTGGTTATCAGTCCTTTGTCTGATGTGTAGCTGGCAAATATTTTCTCCCACTCTGTGTGTGTTCTCTTCAGTTTAGAGACCATTTCTTTTGTTGAGCAGAAGCTTTTTAGTTTTATGAAGTCCCATGTATCTATACTGTCTCTTAGTTGCTGAGCTGCTGGGGTTCCACTGAGAAAGTTCTTGCCATACCTATTAATTCCAGAGAGTTTCCTAATCTTTCCTGTACCAACTTAGGAGTTTGTAGTCTGATATTAAGATCCTTAATCCATTTAGAGTTAATATTGGTATAGGGTGATAAACATGGGTCTAGTTTCAGTTTTTTGCAGACTACTAACCAGTTTTCCCAGCAGTTTTTGTTGAAGAGGCTGCTTTTTCTCCATCGTATATTTTTAGTGCCTTTGTCAAAGACAAGTTGGTTATCATTGTGTGGCTTCATATCTGGGTCCTCTATTCTGTTCCACTGGTCTTCATGTCTGTTTTTGTGCCAGTACCATGCTGTTTTTATTGCTATTGCTTTGTAATATAGTTTGAAGTCCGGTATTGTGATACTTCCAGAGTTGTTCTTTTGACTGAGTATTGTCTTGGCTATTCATGGCCTCTTGTGTTTCCAAATAAATTTAATAGTAGATTTTTCAATATCTTTGATGAATGTCATTGGGATTTTGATGGGAATTGCATTAAACATGTAGATTATTTTTAAGAGTATAGACGATTTTACTATGTTGATTCTACTAATCCATGAGCATGGGAGATCTCTCCACTTTCTCTAGTCTTCCTCCTTCTCTTTCTTCAGAAGTTTTTAGTTTTCCTTGTAGAGGTCGTTTACATCTTTTATTAAGTTTACACCTAGGTATTTAATTTTTTTTGAGGTTATTGTAATTGGAATTGTTTTCATATATTCTTTTTCAGTGTGTTCATTATTAATGTATAGAAATGCTAATTACTTTTCTATGTTGATTTTATATCCTGCTACCTTGCTATAGCTATTGATGATGTCTAGGAGCTTTTGAGTAGAGTTTTTTGGGTCTTTAAGATACAGGATCATATTGTCTGCTAACAGGGATATTTTGACAGTTTCTTTACCTATTTGTATTCCTTTTATTCCTTCTTCTTGCCTAATTGCTCTGGCTAAGAATTCCAGTACTATGTTGAATAGGAGTGGAGATAGTGGGCATCCTTGTCTAGTTCCTGATTTTAGAGGGAATGGTTTCAGTTTTTCTCCATTAAGTATAATGCTGGCTGTAGGTTTGTCATATATAGCTTTTATAATGTTGAGGTACTTTCCTTCTAGTCCTAGTTTCTTAGAGCTTTTATCATGAAATGGTGTCAGATCTTTTCAAAGGCTTTTTCTTCATCTATTGAGATGATCAAGTGGTTTTTGTCTTTGCTTCTGTTAATGTGGTTTATTACGTTTATTGATTTTCATATGTTGAACCACCCCTGCATCCCTGGGATGAAGCCTGCTTGATTGTGGTGAATGATCTTTCTGATGTGTTGTTGAATTTGGTTTGCCATTATTTTATTGAGGATTTTTGCATAATGTTCATTAAGGAGATTGGCCTATAGTTCTCCTTTTTGGAGGTGTCTTTGCCTGGTTTTGGGATAAGTGTAATACTGGCTTCATAAAATGTGTTAGGCAGTTTTCCTTCCCTTTCTATTTTGTGGAACAGTTTAAGGAGTGTTGGTATCAGTTCTTCTTTAAAGGTCTGATAGAATTCAGCAGAGAATCCATGAGGTCCTTGGCTTTCCTTTTTAGGGAGACTCTTGATTGCTGCTTCAATTTCATTTTGTGTTATAGATTTATTCAGGTGATTAATATTGTCTTTGTTCAGTTTTGGATGATCATATGTATCTAGAAATCTGTCCATTTCTTTAAGATTTTTGAATTTATTGGAATATAGGTTCTTGAAATAGTCTCTGATGATTTCCTGGACCTCCATGGTGTTTGTTATTATCTCCCCTTTTGTATTCCTGATTCTCCTATTTGGGTTTTTTCTCTCCTCATTTTCGTCAGGTTTGCCAGGGGTCTGTTGTTTATTTTCTCAAAGAACCAAGTTTTTGTTTCATTAATTCTTTGTATGGTTTTTTGGTTTCTATTTCATTGATTTCAGCTCTTATTTTTATTATTTCTCTCCTATTTGTTTTGGGATTTGCTTGTTCTTTTTTTTCTAGGAGTTTGAGATGTAGGTCATTGCTTTGAGATCTCTCAGTCTTTTTAATATATGCACTCATGGCTATAAACTTTCTTCTCAGGACTGCCTTTGCTGTGTCCCATAGGTTCTGGTAGGTTGTGTTTTCATTTTCATTGACTTCTAGGAACTTTTTAATTTCCTCTTTAATTCATCAGTGACCCATTGTTCATTAAGCAATGAGTTATTCAGTTTCCAGCTGTTTGCATGTTTTTTGTCTTTATTTTTATTGTTGAGTTCTTGTTTTATTGCATTGTGATCAGATAGAATGCATGGTATAATTTTTGTTTTCTTATATTTGCTGAGGCTCGCTTTGTGCCCTAGGATATAATCTATTTTGGAGAAGTTCCGTGAGCTACTGAGAAGAATGTATGTTGTGTAGAAGTTGGATGAAATGTTCTGTAGACATGAAGTAGGTCCATTTGATCTATTGTATATTTTAGATCTAGGATTTCTTTATTGATTTTTTTGTTTGGATGTCTTATCTATTGATGATAATGAGGTGTTAAAGTCTCCCACGACCACTGTGGTTCTTCAGGGTATGTTTGATGAAATTGGATGCGTTGACATTGGGTGCATATAGGTTGATAATTATTATTTCCTTTTGGTCTATTTCCCCTTTTATTAGTATGGAATGTCCTTCTTTATCTCGTTTGATCATTGTAGGTTTGAAGTGTACTTTGTCAGAGATAAGTATTGCTACTTCTGCCTGTTTTCGGAGGCCACTGGTTTGGTAAATCTTCTTCCAACCTTTCATCCTAAGCCTATGCTTATTTCTGTCAGCGAGATGGGTCTCATGTAAGCAACAAATTGTTGGATCTTCCTTTTTAATCCATTTCATCAAGCGGTGCCTTTTGATGGGTGAATTAAGTCCGTTAACATTAAGTGTTAATACTGATAAGTATGTGGTGATTCCTGTCATTTAGTTGTCTTAGTTGTTTGAAGGTTTGATTGTGTGTACCTAAATCGAGGTTACTGTCTACTTTCTTGCTTTTTCTTTTCCTGTGATTTGGTGCTGCCTGTCCGTTCATGGTTAAGTTGGGTTTCACTTTCTATGTGCAAAATCCCTTGAAGAATCTTTTGTAGTGGTGGCTTTGTGGTCACATATTATTTTAGTTTCTGCTTATCATGGAAGACTTTGATTGCTCCATCTATTTTGAATTATAGCTTTGCTGGGTAGAGTATCCTGGGGTTGAAGTTATTTTCATCAGTGCTTGGAAGATCTTACTCCAAGCTTTTCTTGCTTTTAATGTTTCTGTTGAGAAGTCTGCTGTGATTTTGATGGGTTTCCCTTTGTATGTTATTTGTTTTTTCTCTCTTACAGCCTTCAATATTCTTTCTCGAGTGTCTCTACTTGTTGTTTTAATGATAATATACCATGGGGTAGTTCTATTTTGGTCTGGTCTGTTTGGTATTCTGGAGGCCTCTTGCATCTCTATGGGCACAGGTTTCTCTAGATTTGGGAAATTTTCTGTAATTATTTTGTTGAATATATTACCTATTCCCTTCGCTTGCACCTCTTCTCCTTCTTCAGTGCCCATGAGTCTCAGGTTTGGTCTTTTGATGGAGTCAGTGAGTTGTTGCATTTTCTTTTCACAGGTCTTGAGTTGTTTAACTAATAGTTCTTCGGTTTTTCCTTTAATTACCATTTCATCTTCGAGTTCTGAAATTCTGTCTTCTGCTTGTTCTAGTCTGCTGGATGGTCTTCCATTTTGTTTTGCATTTCTGTTTCATTCTTTTTTCTGCAGTTTTCCATATCCTGAGTCCCTTCCTCTTTAATGTTGTCTGTTTTCATCCTGAGTTCATTAATCTCTTTATTAATCATGTTCTTTGTTTCACTTTGGTGTTTATACAGTGCTTCTATGGTTTCTTTTATTTCTTGTTGTGCTTTCTCAAATTCTGTATTTTTGTTGTCTTGGAATTTCTTGAGTGTCTCCTGTACATTTTGGTTGACTCTATCCAGTATCATCTCTATAAAATTCTCATTGATTACTTGGAGGATTTCTTCTTTCAGATTATTCTTGTGGGCTTCTTTGGGTTCTTTGGCATAGTTTATCTTCATTTTGTTGGAGTCTGGATCTGAGTATCTGTTTTCTTCATTTCCCTTTGGTTCCTGTACTAATTTTTTTGCTGTGGGGAAACTGGTTTCTGTTTTTTCTGTCTTCCCATCATTGCCCTTGGTATTGTTACTGTCCCTGTACTGTGTGCAATTAAGTATTTTCTAGCTTGTAATAATAGCAATGGTGATATTTAGATTGGAAAGGTAAGAGGAGAGGGAAAGCAAAGAAGGTAAAGAAAAAGTGAAAAAACAAATATGTAAAAAAACAAAACAAACAAGAAACAGTGTCAAAGATATAAACAGGGAGAGATAGTGTACTAATCAACAGTAAGCTAAACAGGCATTGGAGAGACAGAGAGGATAAAAAAAAAATCTCCAAGTTCAAATGCAATAAAGTTTCAGTCTTAATAATTTTGGTGTTCATCCCTCGCCTCCAACCTGGAGATGGTGTCTCAGAAGTAGTTCTGTCCTTGTCTCATCAAAGGGGAAAAAAACCAAACAAAAAGAAAAAAACAAAACACCACAAAGTGTCCCAAGTTCAGATCCAATACAGTTTCAGTAAGTTTTTCAGAATGTAGTTGTAGTTTGGTTGTTGGCTCATCAAAGGAAGAGAAAAAAAAAAGAAGCATCTGGAGATAGGTCTGAGAATGGCTATCTGCGGCTGTGGCTCACTTGTCCTGCTGTCAGCCTGCTGTTGCTGGAGGCTTTATTTATGCATATCTCAGGAGTGAGCTTAACACTCACCTGGCCCTGCAGGCTTTGTGAGTTCTCCTGAGGGAGACAGACACTGTTACAAGCTTTCCCCTTTCCTAGCACACTGGGGAAGGTGACACTGCACCCATGTTCTCAGGCCTGCGTGTTTGTTTACAGTTCACGTGGGAAGTGGGTCTTCTCCCTCTCCTGTGGAGTTTTCCTCCCACTGCCACTTTTACAAGCTTCACTGCTCCAAGGTTGTTGGGCGTGTGCCGCTGCTCCTGCCTTCTCCAGCCAGCTCATTTATTTACAGTTCTGTGAGGGATTGCCCCTCCCCCACTTTGGCGCTCAGGGTGCCCTGCTCTCTTTGCTATGTGTCTTTTTTGTTGTTGTTGTTTATGCAGTTTGTTTTTTTTTCCCCTGGGTGGGGGTCGGTCTGTCCAGGGGGCTATGCTGATCTGGCCCAGGGTTGTCTGTGGGAGTACCACGTACTGCTTAGCTCATCTTGTGGTCCGCGTCTTCCCAAGCCGTCTGGGCGCTGGTGTCTGGTGGCAGTGCAGGATCCCTCCTGGTTTCTCCATTTAACGTGGAGTTGGGATGCTATGCATGGGCTGGGGGTGTGGAGGAGTCAGAGTTTTGCCTCTTCTCGGTGGTTTTTTCTATAAGGTGTATCTCCAGCGTCTCTCCAAGATTTTACTTTAGGAAGCACGCTTTCTGCTTCCTCCCTCTAGTCGTCATCTTGGAATCTCTTACATTATTTCTTAAATGTTTGATGGGTCCACCAGTGAAGTAATTTGTCCTAGAGTTTTCTTTGAGGGAAAGGTTCTGATGACAATTTCTTAATTAAATATAAGATAATTGAGATTTAAAAAAATTTTTATATCCATTTTAGTAAGTTGTATTTTTCAAGGAATTTGCCATTTCACTTGTTTTTGATTCTGTTGGCATGAAATAATAAGGATTTTTTTTTTTTTTGGTTATCCTTTCAATGTCTGTAGAATTTATAGGAATAGGTCCATATTTATTCCTGATACTGGTAATTTGTGTCTTCTTTTTTGTGTGTGTTTTAAAATCAGCCTAGCTAGAGGTTTATCAGTTGCATTGATTTGTTCCAAAGATGCAGCTGTTGGTTTTTTTGGTTTTCTGTTTTATATCTCATTAATTTCAGGTTTTTATTATGTCTTTTCTTCTACTTACTTTGCTTTTCTTGTTTATGAAGAAAAGATTGATAAATTTGACACCATAAAAATTCTTTAAGGTTGCATGGCAAAATCCACCATGGACAAAGTCAAAATACAGCAGTCAAACTGAGGTTAAAATACAATATGTCACAGAAGGCCAGGATCCCTAATACATAGCAACCTCTTAGAAATTAAGGGATGAATGAGCAAGACTAAATTAAAAGTTATGAATAGATAACTCACACAGAAAAGATATAAAAATGTCCTTTCAACATATTAAAATGTGAAACTCATAAGTTGAGAAATGCTAGTTAAAGTAACACCATGATGCTGTTTCTTACTTACCAAGTTTGCAAAAATTAAAATGTCTGGATATCTGTTGATGAGGCTAGGAAAATCAGGCACTCTTTTTTTTTTCTTTTGTGGTACCAGGACTTGAACTCAGGACCTACACCTTGAGGCACTCCACCAGCCATTTTTTGTGAAGGATTTTTTTCAAGATATGGTCTTGAGAACTATTTGCCTGGGCTGACTTTGAACCATAATCCGGCTGAGTAGCTAGGAGTACAGGTGTGAGCCAGTGTTGCCTGGCAATCAGGCCCTCTTACAGTGTTTCTTTTTTAGTGTTTTGTGGGGCTTTTTGCATTGTTTTCTTTTTAAGTTTTTCTCTAGCTTTTCTTAAATTGATAGGAACTTTGATAGCAATTTATTTAATTCCATAAAAATCTTGCTGGTATTTTTATTGAAGTTCTATTAAATTTAAATTAATTTGAGAAGGCAGTTAGGTTATACAGAGAGAAGAACGGAAACAGGGACAGAGCCATGAAGTCCTCTAATATTGAGAGAAGAAAGGTCTAGAATGGGAAACTGGAAAGCAATGCTTGATGAAGTAGGAGGAAAACCAGGCAAAGGTTTTCATAGGATGGTTTGGTCAGTTTTGCTGGATGCTGTTGGAAGCAATACTCAGATATGTTGAATATGTGAATGAAGGACACTGTCCTTAGGCCTTTGGCAGTGTGTGTGGGGGAGAGGGGGTGCGCAGAGACAGATGGTCCTATAAACTTTAAATAAGACCCAAACCCTGTCCTCAAAATGGTATTGTCTAAAAATAAATATGAGACATGTACACTCAACTTTTAAACTTTATGAGGCTTCTGGGGCAAGGTGACTTTCATTGGAAGACATTGATGAAAGTTTAATAGAATATTACCTTGAGTTATAACTGCAGTGGGTTATTTGGAATTGGGGAGGTAGAGATGGGAAGTGATATGTTCTGGGTGGAGGAGGAGATTACTTATGCAAATTTTGCTTATAGATAATATTGTAGTGGTCTTTGAATTATTCACGTGAGGTAGATGTTATATTCATTCACTTATTCATTGTTCTTTGTTAAGCCCTAAAGCAGACATAAATGTTGTACATATGTACCATTTGTGCTCTTAAAGAAGTTACACTGTGTGTCACACTTTTTCTGGGTATTTTGAAATGATGTAACGAGATAAATTTCTTTACGTGACTTTATTTGTATTTTAGGATATGCTCAGAATACCAAATTATTTTTAGGGCTTCCTACTTTTGTTTACTTTTAAAGCAAGAGTCTGTGAAACCAAATGCTACTTAATTTAGGTAAAATACCTTTTAATAGCTTACTAGGCAAAGGGACAGTTTTATAATTTATTTGTAAGAGAATAAGGATTCATTCTATTTGTCAAAATTATATTTTTGTCACCTTGCTACATCAAGGGCTGAAAAGAGGCTGAATTCACAGAAGTCTGTCCTTGAGCCATCTCAGCAGTAATTTCTAATGCTATCAATACTTCTCAGCTGAGTGATGATTCTGTAGGGAGTGGAGATTCTATTAAAACACTTGACTTTGAAAGATACTAAGGAAGTACTTTAAACCTGGCCACTATTCTCTTAGATGGTGTAAAAAGACATTTCTGTTTTCCTAATTGTAGACCATTTTTAAAAAGTCTGAATTCTTTTATCTTTACTAGCAGTCCATTAAACCAAGTTATGAGCAAGATAATTAGGCTAGTATATCTCACTGTAACTATTTATTCTAAGAAATGTAGTACAAGAAAGTTCTTAACTCTTACTCAATGTTGTTGTAAACTTGAATGGTGACATTGTATTTTTATACTCCCCTCTCTTTTCTCCAAGTGACCACATTCATATACATGCTTTAACCTTTTTACTTGTATGCTAGTGACTTCCACATTTGTAGCCCTTAAACATTTCTGAGCAAACCGCTATTGCTGCACTCACTTGTTATGTTTTCTGACTGATTTACATGCCTGTCTGACAAGCCTGTAAAGTCCTGGAGTGTAGGGATAGCATTTAGCATTATTCTGGCAGCCAGATATAATGTCCACAGATTATTTTAATCCTGTTGATGCTTGGTTTTAGGCCTTGATGGTGCTCTCCTATTTCAGGTTTGTCTTTTTAGGGCATTAATTTACACTTGAGATGTATTTTTGGGCAGTTGCACTTTACTGATCTTGAACTCCAACCTGTCTTTCTAGTACCAAGCAGCTGGCTACTGAAATGTCTCCTCACTGGCCTCTCAGCTATTGCATTTGAATTCTCTTCCTTCTTATGCACACTCAATTGAGGAGTTAGTAAAACTTCTTCAGAACAGATTACACATGGATTTTTGGAAGTCCTAGATGCTGTGTTTTTCTCACACTCTTCTTTAGCCACTGACACCGCTACTTTCTGTCCCTTATTCTGTAAATTGGCTCATGTTGTTAAAAAGAAGCCATTGTGGAGGCCAAAGCTCAGTTAGCTTCCTTTCCCTTCGGGAAAGGTGCCCACCTGTCCGTGTTGTTCTCTAGTAACTTTTAGTAGTTTTATGTATTTCAGGATTTTTTATTGATTTTGTTGAGAGATTTATATCTGATTCAAGCTGTGTAGTCATGCCTGGCCTGAAGTCCTTGTACGTGCATTTAAAAAATTTTAAAAATTATCTTTTTTTTATTTTATTTTCATTTTTTGGGACAGTATTGGTTTTTGAACTCAGGACCTGTCTAACAAGGATTTTACTACTTGAACTATCCCCCTAACTCTTTTTCCTTTGTTTATTTTTCAGAGAGGATTTTGTACTTTTTGCCTGGTCTGGCCTCAGAATGCAATCTTTCTATTTCTGCCTCCCACATAGCTGGAATTATAGTGTTTACCATCACAGCAGGCTTATTTTTGAGAGTAGGGTCTTGCTAACTATTTTGCCCTGGCTGGCTTCAGACCACAATCCTCCCATCTCTGCTTCCCATGTAGCTGGAATTACAGGTGTGTATAACCACTCTGGCCCAGTTTGCTTATTTTTATCAGGGTCAAATTCACATAAAATTAGGTATTTCGGGGGCATTAGTACATTCACAATGGTGTATGTAAATGAGTTTTTAATTTAAATATATGATAGTGTATAGTATAGATTGTGTTCTGTTTCATCTTTATCTAATAACATGTTCTAAGAATTTTTTCCATTATTTTTGTTACTTTTAACTTGAATAGTATTTATTTCACTTTATTCCTCTTGTGATGGAGAGCTACTATTTCTGTAACTTCTCAATCCTTAAATTATGTTGCAGTTAATAAAAATTTATTGTTAATTATATTTTCTTAAGCAAGTGGATTATGTAGGGGTCTTTTTTGAAAATATTCCAAAATTTTCTAGTCAGATTCATTTCTGTGATCTGGAAGAATTGACTCTTGGAATTGACTTGGGGTACTGTTCTAGATTTAAGGTTCCCCTCCCCCCAAGATTCATTTTGGTATCAATCTAATTTCTTGAGCAAACCTAAACATTTCTGAATACCATAACTTGTCAGATAAAAGTATTGGAAGCACTCTCCACTCTACCTTTTGGTGTCTTGGTCTTGGGATACTGTGATTCTCTGTGTGTGTGTGTGTGTGTGTGTGTGTGCGCACACATGACATTCATATTCTGTATGTAAAAAACTCGGAAAAAAAGCAAAATGGTCATTGAAGCTCTCTATAGTTCTTAAGAACATTATTGTGCAATTCACTGAAAGTCTGTGACTTTTGATAAGGATAGTGTATTCAGTAATTGACCTGAAAATCTGGATGTTGCAAACTTCTTTACTATTTATTAGCTTTGTGATTTTGGGCTTTGGATATAAACCTCTGTAAAGAGGATAATACTATAGTATTTGTTGTAATAAGTTGATAGAGAAGAAGAATGTAAAGTGCTTCTCACAGTTCTGGCACGTGTTGGGCACATAGTAATGACTGTTGTATTGGTTGTTGGTGTAGACTTTAGATGATTATCTTATTTCCTGTGGCTACTGTTTGTGGAAATGATCATGCTACTCAGTCAGCACCTCAAAATACAATACTTTGTATTATTTATGTTCTTTTCTACAGAGAACAGATTTTTTCCATTAGAGAACAGAGATTTCTCCAGACTCTAGCTTTAGTTTGCTTCTGCAGATTAAACTAAATATATTTTGAACCCCGTCTTCCCCTTTTATTTGAGAAACATTGTATACTTGAATTAAAAATTGAACTTTTCCTCCAGGTAACCATGATGATCACAGAGACTTCTATGATGACCTTTGCTCCTTTAGAGGACATCTTGAGTCGGATGCTGTTTGGCTGGCAGCAACAGTTTCCATTACATGAAAAGGAAAGTGAAACAAAACCATCTTCCAATGGCTCATCAGCCCCCAAACCCACAGCTGACACTTCAAATAACATTAAAAAGAAACATACTAAGAAGACCGAGTAAATGTGCTTGATGAGTTCTAAAAAAATTTTTTATCTACCTATCAGATTTTGATATTTCTATGTAAATGATGTGAAATAAAGATCATATATAAGGAATGGAGGTGACAAAAAGAAAAAAATTCTTTGTTTCAGGGAGACCACTGCTTTCCTGATTGTAATTCTTGAGTGTTGTGAGTTTATCATGTGAACTTATTTTTCTGCTATAAAAGATTCTATAATGATTATTTGAATAGTTTTATATTGATAAAAGAAACGTAACTTTTTAAATGTTAGAGAAAGTAAGCCTATTGTAAAATTACAAAAATGTAAAACTTTTTATAAAATAGGTATTTTCACACTTTTAAATTTAAATCCAGTTGAGCTTTAGTTCAGCAGAATTAAAATTTTACTATACATTACCATTATAATAGACGTGGAAGACAGTTTCTATTTAAGTTTAAGCACTGAGAATAGTGAACTTTTCCTAAAATACATTATATTATAAATAAAAATAAATTGCTAGTTTGTGCGTGACAAATGTTGTAATTTTGCCACATTCAATGAAACAATACCTGAAATTAATTTAGTTTTATCTCTAGTGTTATGTTTTAGTGTGAACACAATAGTGTGAATCTCAAGCTTAAGTCTATTTTCATGCTTTTGTTTAAAAAACTACTTTTTTTCTCAAAAGAACATCAGGTGTACAATTTGTGTGTGTGTGTGTGTGTGTGTGTGTGTGTGTGTGTGTGTGTGTGTGTAGGAGGGAGAAAAAGAGAGAGAGAGACAGAGAGACAGAAAGACTGGGTCTCACTATGTAGCCTAGGCTGGCCTCAAAGTTGTGATCCTCTTGCCTGCGCTGAGGGCTGGTTATATGTATGGGCTACCACACCAGGCTAGGGGTATAACTTTAATAAATTATGAATCCCATGTTTTTCCATTTTCATTTTGGAGCTTAATATTTTTTTTCTCTCCTTAAAATGCATTTGTTTCAACATGAAATTCACATGTTCTTTCTGACCTTAGTTGGTCTGAATACATTGGTGGTAATTATCTTAATGATTGAACAGAAAGTATTAATCTCTATTTAAAAAGTTTCCTTCTATGTCTCCTTTTCTAGTGGCTTCTTTTTCAGTTTGAATTTTTGTTGTTAGTTTGCATATGGACGTTCTGTTTCAATGTACATGTACATATATTATTAATTTTATTTTAAATGAAAACTAATTATCTTCCTGTGAAAATACTCAGTCAGCTCTAATGAAAATTGTTTTCATACATTTGGTAGTAACCAGCTAGCCAAGAAGAAACAGAGAAACTGAAACCTCATATGGTCATCTGTTTGAATGAAGAATGATGGCATTAAACCTGGATTCTTATTGGCAAAATAAAACCAAACAAAAAGCACTAAATCATGGTAGATTTTCCTGCTTTATTCTATGGTATAGCAGTGTAATTATAACATTAAAACTCTTCTTACAAACATTTCTTATACCAAGACCATGAACCTACTTACCTGTGTCAGGTATTTTTGGGTGACTTATATCTCAAATCACATTCAAATTGAAAGTTTTTTGTTTTTTAATTTTTAACACCTACAAACACCATAGGTACTATACTTAAGAAAAAAAAGATTTTGCAGAAGAGCACCTTGGAATGCTAAAAAGTTTATTTTTAATATTGTGACAAAACATTAAGTTGAGTTCTTTATTATATTTGATACTCTATAGTTAAAAACTTTTCAGAATTAACATGTTATTATCGGCCAGTTTTGAAGTTTGAGTTTCACTATAGTTGAAATGGTAGGAATCTTGTTTTACACTTGTATTAGAGATAAACTCATTAAAGTAAGTTATTTAGCGCCAATGAAATATTACTTTATTTGTTTTTCTTTTTTTTTAAGTTATGAATTCAGAATTCTTTTGTTGTTTTGAGTGATACAGAATATACTCAATAATTATTGTTCAGATGGGACACTGTTAAAAACTTTATAAATCTATGCAGGCATCTTTCTTCCCTCAATTCAAGGTTCTTAGGGGTAAAAACTGTACTGGAGAAATACGGGTTAGGCCTGAAACTTCTCACTCTGGATCGGCTCAGGCTGCCTGGAGAGACTTTTTTGAGTTCTTACCCAACATAAAGCATGAATGAGGCCTGTACTTGAGTGGAAATGCTACTCTCCGTGAGCACAGTCCAAAACATGGGGAGATGAGTGAGGAGGGAGGCCCTCACTTGTGAAGTTTTTGTCTGTTCCTTTCAGTGCAGACACCTTCCATTAAAATCTTCAAAGGAAGAAAGAAAAGGAAGGAAATTGTTTCCCCCAGAAATAAATCACTTTTGGTGATGCTTATTCGTTTGCTTATCGAACAAGTGCCAGTATGGGTCAGGCATTGTCCTAGGTTCTGAAGATACAGAACACAAGAAAAAGGCCAGCTACCTTGGAGTTTACATTCTAGTAGTGGAGAAGAAACAGTGTTTTCTTGTGATCAAAAAGGTTATGAGTGAATATTAAGCAGGATGTAAGGATAGAAGGTAAGGGGAGTGAGGATATTTGTTAAAATAGGATTGTTTGGCCTTTCTGTTAAAACTGCTTTCCAGGGGAGACCTCAAAACCAAGGGAACAAACCATGTAGACATCTGGGTAAGTGCGAGGATTGTACTGTCATTCATGAACTTGATTTTGATGATATTTTTTCCAAAAATCATTGAATTTATTTTTCTTTTAAGTACAGTTTTACCATGTCAATTTTGTCATATTCTTTTTTTTGAGCCAGACTCTCATTACAATAGTCCTGTAGTTCCAGGCTGTACTTGCTATTCTCCTGCCTCAACCTCTGGAGTGGTGGGATTATAGGCATGTGCCAGCATACCTGGCTAACAGTCTTATGATTGTTCTTTTAACAGAATCTATTTTTGTAGTATTTTTTTCTTTTGAAATAAAATATGCATATAGCACAACATTTTCACCATTCATCCATGTTGTAGCATATATCAGTACTTCTTTCTTTTTTTTCCTTCAATGCTATGGTTTGAACCCAGGGCCTTGGACATGGTAGGCAAGTGCTCTACCTCCAGTTTATATTTCCAGGCTGTTTTTCCTTTTTATAGCTAAGTAATATCCATTGTATTGTTGTCACATTGTTGATGGACATTTGAGTTGTGTCTAGTCTTGACTATTACGACTGCTGTTCTTGTAAACATTCATGTACGAGTTTTCATGTGCCCATACGTTTTCATTTCTCCCCAGTGCATACACAGGAGTGGAGTTGCTGAGTTGGGTGGTAATTCTGTGTTGACTGTTTCCCACAGCAGCTGTCCCATTTCATATGACTTTCCAAATTTCTCCACCTTCTTGTCAACACTCATTGTCTTTATTATTACCACCTCTGCTAATACAGACAGCAGGATGATGATGATTGTTATTATTACCATCGTGGTGGGAGTGAGGTGGCACCTCATTGTGGTTTTGATTTGCATTTACCTGGTTACTAAGGATGATGAACTATCTGTTAATGGACTTAGTGGCCACTTGTGTATCTTTGAAGTAATGTTAATTCAAATCCTTTGACCATTTTTAAATTGGGATATTTGTCTTTTTATTACTGAATTGTAATTGGTTTTATATATTTTGGATATTAGATCCTTACTAGATTTTATTTTCTTGACAATGCTGTTCAGAACACAAAGGTTTTTAATTGTGGTGGTTTTTTCTTTAATTGCATGTATATTTGGTATTTCATTGAAAAAATTTGCTTAATTCAAGTGTAGATTTTTCAATTTTCATATTTTCCTTAATTTTATGTACTTTATATATGTATATTCTTATTGAAGTGTCTAGATTAGAACACCAGTTAAAATTTGAGTGTTAATGCTAAATAAGTGGGTATCATTCCTGAGGGAATATATAAGAAGGAAAGCTGTCAACTTTTTACCAGTAAGTATGACTTTTTCTGTAGATTTTTTTTTCGGTACTGGAGTTTGAATTCAGAGCCTACACCTTGAGCCACTCCACCAGCCACTACCCACCTCCCCCCCCCCCGCTTTTTGTGATGGGTTTTTTTTTGAGATAGGGTCTCACGAACTATTTCCCCAGGCTGGCTTTGAACTGTAATCCTCCTGATCTCACCACTGGTGCTGGGCTTAGATTTTTTTGTTGTTGTTTTTGCTTGGTTTTGGTGGTATTGGGGTTTGAACTTGCTGTAGATTTTTTTGGTAAATTTTTTTCCTACATTAAAAGTTTCCTATGTGTGGATAGTTTGTTTTTCATTGTAAATGGAATAAAATTATTTTACAAAATTATTTTTGTGCATCAAGAGAATATATTTTCTTACATCTATATCTAAATGTTAAAGTAATTTTTGCGTCCTTAGAATAAACCCAAGGATGAGTTAGATTTAAAAAAAATCAGTTACTATATTAAATTTAAGATTTTTACAATCCCAGGAGTGGGATTGTCCTATAATTTTGTATTCATGTAAAGTCTTTGTTATGTAAGGTTATGCTGTCCTCAGCACAATGTTGTGCATGTTTCCACCTTGTAAAATGAAGATTGGTTCTTGAGTAGATTTGGAGAAAGGGATTGAAAGCAAGAAAGACTGGTTTAAAGTCTGGCTATAAAGGGAAGGAGAAAGAATGTACTGTAGCTAGAGATGAAGTATTAAGAGAAGGTTTTTATATTATTGATAAAGGTAACATTTGAATGTTTATAAGGGGAGTCAAATGAAGAAGGAGAGGAAGGGGGCGTTGAAGTTGAAGATAGGGTACACAGTACAGATTAAAGGGTTTTTTGTACATAAGTACCTCTTTAGTCATAGGTAATAACAGTAAGAGGGGATAAGGCATATAAAGATATCTATGTGATTGGTAGACAGAGTTAAGCAAATTTCTATTGGATTATGTCTTTTTCTTCTGAATAATAAGCAAGGTTCTCTCTTGCAAAAAGTAATAGGTGGATGGTGAAATGGGTGGAGACTTGAAATAGCTGAGGTGGAAATCCGGAGAAGCAGTGAACTGGGGATCGCATTACTCTGATCTGTTCAGGAAGGTGTCGAAGACCCAAGAGAAGTTGAAGAATACATTGAAATGGCACAGGTTTGCTCTGTTGGATGATTGTGTTCGAGCTGAGCCCAGTAGTTGGGTTTAGAGGATGATTGTGTTCGAGCTGAGCCCAGTAGTTGGGTTTAGAAGTCGAGAAGTTATATGGTGTGTTTGTAGTGGCCATACCAGCTCATACCTAGGCAGACTAGGTGAAGTCCGCCATTAGCAGAAGACTCCTTGGTAAACTTGAAAGTAGGCTAAGGGAAGTATATGGCTCTAAAATATCTCATGGCAGGTATTTCAAGTAGATGCAACCACTTTTATAGTTGTGATGCTCCCACTAGGGAGGTAGTCAGGTTATCCATTTTTCTAGACAGTGCTGAGATGGGCAACCACTATTGGTGAATGCTTTGCTGAATGCTGTTTTGCTGTTCCAGCAGGTAATCTGAATGCTGCAGTCCTTGGCAAGGCAGTAACTAAGGTGGGTACGAATGCCCCACAAGCTGTGTTACTTGAGCGACATTTTTTTGAGGTGATGCAGTTAACTCTTCCTGCATTTCTTGTTTACCAAGGAAACTTTGGATGACAATTTCATACCACTTGAGCCACTCTTTGTTGGGTATTTTTGAGATAGGGGTCTTGGGAACTATTTGCCCAGGCTGGCTTCAAACTGTGATCCTGATCTCTGCCTCCTGAGTAGCTAGGATTACAGGTCTGAACCACTGGCACCCAGTGACATTTATTTCTTAGATATATCTACCTAAAGGAAGAGAATGAACTACTTCTGCCAATTTAAGTATCCTAGGTTATCATAATCATCATTTTAAATTTTAAATTAGTAAATTTGAAGTCTGGTTTTATTAGCCATCTTGGTTAGTGTGAGACTGCCTCCAAAGGATTCAGTCAGATTTATAGGTCTGTAAAGCTCAGAGGCATACCTGGACCCTAATAGATTAATCAGGATAATGCCACTTGTGAGGCCTACTGGAAACCAGCCAGCCTGCCCCTCTTGGAAACTCCTCTTCACTATGCATGTATCTTCTGCAAAACTTGAGTATTCATTGTGCTGATGTCTCCATTATTACATATTATATTCCTAAACATTTTGTGCCATTATTTCTCAAACATATGGGTACTTAACCTGTTTTTAGAGAATTGGTATATTCAGCCAAAAAGCCAAGAAATCTGTGTTTTTACAAACTCCTGGATAACTTTTTTCATTTGGCACACTTGAGAATCGTGGTAAATTCTGGTTTTCTCTTCAGTTCCACTTATTTCCCTTCCCTAAATGTATTTTTATTAATTATAGTTTTATAATGTTTTTAATATCTGCAAGAACAAGTTTCTTCCATTTTATTTTAAAATTACTAGTTTCTAAAACAATCAATTTATACTTGGAGGTAGTTAAGTAGTTTAGGAACTAATTTGGGAAGACTTGCTATTTATTCAATGTTAAATCTTCCTATTTAGGTTCAATGAAATGCCTCTTCCTTTATTTATGTCCTTTTTATGTACAAACTTATGGAATATTCTTCATAATGGTCTCCTAAATTTCTTACATGTTTTAGAAATTTTTGTTAAGATTTATACCATGATCAGAATGCTCTTAGTAGTATTTCTTTTTCTCTCTCTTTTTGGTGGTACTGGGGTTTGAGCTCAGGGCCTCTTGAGCTCTACCATGTGAGCCACTCTACCAGCCCTTTTTGTGTTGTTTTTTTGTCAAGATAGTGTCTTGCAAACTATTTGCCAAGCTGGCTCCTGTTCTCTGCCTCCTGAGTAGCTAGAATTCTAGGCGTGAGCCATAAGCACCCGGCTCATAGTGTTACATCTAATTGATTGTTAACGTACAAGAAAAACACAGTTTTTAAACTAAAGTTAATACTTCATTCATATTTCCTTACATTTTACCCAGTGTCCTTTTTCTATTAGAGCATTGCATCTGGGATACCACATTAATGCTTTTAGCTCCTTAAACTTTTCTTGATGGTGACAACTTTCCAGACTTTTTTGTTTTTAATTATTTTGATTGTTTTGAGGTGTACTGATCAAACTTTTTGTACAATGTCCCTTAATTGAAATTTGTCTGATATATTTCTTATAGACTGAGGCTATGGCTCTTACACCATATCATATCAAGGATACGTATTGTCAACATGATTTTAACTATTGATTTTTAACCTTGATCTCCTAAGATAGGGTTTATTAGGCTCTCACTGTAAAGTTGCTCTTTTATTTTTTTACCCACTTCTGTACTGCATTCTGGAAGGAAGTCACTATGTGCAGCCCACGTTTAAGGGGCAGAAAGTTATGTTCCCCCCTCTGAGAATTCTTTTGCACAATAGATATGTCTTTCCTCCCTTGCTTATTTATTTATTCCATTATTTATTTAAATCAGCATGCGTTCATGAATATTTTCTATTTTGAATTACAATCCAGTACTCCTTTCTTCCCTCCCTCTCTCTATCCCTCTCTTCTTTCTTTCAAGTGTTCCAGCTTTGGCTACTGGGGTCTTCTTAAGTTGGCTTCTGTGTCCCAATGACATACCCTGTTAATTTGTATGTGTATGTGTTTTTTTTTTTAATTTTTAAATTTTTTTTATTGTTTTATTATTCATATGTGCATACAAGGCTTGGGTCATTTCTCCCCCCTGTCCCCACCCCCTCCCTTACCACCCACTCTGCCCCTTCCCTCTCCCCACCCTCAATACCCAGCAGAAACTATTTTGCTCTTATCTCTAATTTTGTTGTAGAGAGAGTATAAGCAATAATAGGAAGGAACAAGTGTTTTTGCTGGTTGAGATAAGGATAGCTATACAGGGAGTTGACTCACATTAATTTCCTGTGCGTGTGTGTTACCTTCTAGGTTAATTCTTTTTGATCTAACCTTTTCTCTAGTTCCTGGTCCCCTTTTCCTATTGGCCTCAGTTGCTTTTAAGGTATCTGCTTTAGTTTCTCTGCATTAAGGGCAACAAATGCTAGCTAATTTTTTAGGTGTCTTACCTATCCTCACCCCTCCCTTGTGTGCTCTCGATTTTATCATGTGCTCAAAGTCCAATCCCATTGTTGTGTTTGCCCTTGATCTAATGTCCGCATATGAGGGAGAACATACAATTTTTGGTCTTTTGGGCCAGGCTAACCTCACTCAGAATGATGTTCTCCAATTCCATCCATTTACCAGCGAATGATAACATTTCGTTCTTCTTCATGGCTGCATAAAAATTCCATTGTGTATAGATACCACATTTTCTTTATCCATTCATGGGTGGGGCATCTTGGATGTTTCCATAACTTGGCTATTGTGAATAGTGCCGCAATAAACATGGGTGTGCAGGTGCCTCTGGAGTAAATGTTTTAAATAAACATTTTTTCCACTGGGTGCTGGTGACTCAATGCCTGTAATCCTAGCTACTTGGGAGGCAGAGATCAGGAGGATTATATTTGAGGCCAGCCAAGGCAAAAAAAGTTTGTGAGATCCCATTTCAACCAATGACTGGGTACGGTGGCGTATGCCTGTTATCTCAGCTATGTGGGGAAGTACAAATAGGAGGATTGTGTTCCAGGTTGGCCAGGGCATGAAACAAGACTGTACCTCAAAAATAACCAACACAAAAATGGCTGGTGGAGTGACTCAAGTAGAGTGCCTGCCTAGCAAGTGCAAGATCATGAGTTCAACTCCTAATGTCACACGCACAAACGTGCACACACACAACCCCCCCCAAAAATCCAGAACTTCCAGGACAATATTAAATAATGGTAATTGCATGTTCAGTGACTCTAAAACTTAAGTGTTCACACAATTCACTTGTTATGGTGGCTAGTTTTATATGTCAAGTTGGTTAGACATTTAATCAAATACTAATTTAAGTATTGCTATGAAGATACTTTGTAGATATGGGTAATATCTATAGTCAGTTGACTGTAAGTAAAGATTACCCTTGATAATGTGAGTAGACCTCATCCAATTTGAAGGGTTTTGAAAAACTGAGTTTATTCAGAAAAGAAGAAATCCTATCTTAAGACTGCACATCAACTGCTCCTGGTGTTTCCAGCCTTCCCTACAGATTTCAGGACTTGACACCTCCATATCTGTTTGAGGAAATTCTTTAAAGTAAATCACTTAATGTGTATACGCAGATGTCTGTCTGTCTGTCCATCCATCCAGTTGTGTTTCTCTGGAGAACTCTGATTTACAGCATCCAAAAGAATACAATCCCAGGAATACATTTAACCAAGAACATAAGAGACTTGAACAAAACATTGCTGAAAGAAATTAAAGGAGACCTAAATAAATAGAAAGATACCCCATTTTCATGCATTGGAATACTTCATATTAAGATGGCTGCACTTCTCAAAGAGATCTACAAATTCAATGCAATGCTTATTGAAATATCAATGAACTTTTTTTTTTCAATAATGGTAAGCTTGATCATCTTGAATTTATATGGAAGTTACACATGAGCTCAGCCACATGGATATCTAATCACTAAGGTTGACCTGGCTATCACCACTACCATGTGCTCAATCTGCCAATAGCAGAGACCAATACTGAGTCCTCAGTCTGGCACCTTTCCCCAGGGTCATCACCCATCTACCTGGTACCAGGTTTATTACACTGGATGGCTTCTGTTAGGGAAGAAGCAGCACTTGGTTCTTACCAGAATAGACATTTACTCTGGATATAGATTTGACATCCTTGTATGTAATACTTCTACCAAAACTATCATCTGTGGGCTTATAGACTGTTTTATGCCATCATGGTATTTCATACAGCATTGCTTATGATTCAGGAACTCATTTCCTAGCAAGTAAAATACAGCAGTTGGTTCATATTCTTGGCATTTACTGGTCTTACCATGTTCCCATGTTTTTCTCTGTGTCTTCTCTTTGTCCTTGGATGATTCAAGGACTTCAAATTGTAAGCCTTGCCTAAGTGTTGTGTGAACAGTAGATATCAGATAGGAACCCAGGACACCTTTTATACCATTTTTAAACTGGGTTAATAGAGTTACCAGTTCTAGTTCCTAATTATGATATAGAGAGCAATTTCTACCTCTCTTCCCAAGAACCAGTTTAAAAATCAACTGCAAAAGCAAGAGAGGTCTTACATGGAATGGTTTGCCTTGACATCTAGACTTAATTCTAGGCCTTACCTGCTGGTGAGCCTATGATTATTTGAGCCAGGAATGGTTCTGGGATGGTTTGGGGATGGTCCTCCTGCTGAAATTTTCTTTAATACTGTCTTTTCCAGAAAGTCACTCACTTATATTCTTTAAAGAGCCAAATTTCTCAGAAGTGGGGGTGAGGAGAGATGGGATGGGTCCTAGTACCTGTGGCTTCTTCAAGCAGCCTTAGTCATACTTCCAAGCTTTTAGGAATTTGCTTTAAAAACAAATTTCTGATGCCTTTTCATCTCATAAGACACATTCTGTCTCAGCTTAGGCATGTAACTAGGGGATAAATACTACCAATAGATTCTATGTAGAGAACTGGAATACGAATTGCTTGCTTTGTTTGCTTTCCTCTTTGGAGATGGCCAAAGAAATCTTAACAATTGTTTAGGGGTTTCTGGAAATTGTCTTTTAAGGATGGTACTGCATGTACTGTCTAGAGATGTTGTTGGAACAGATGTTGTGAGAGGCTCTTACACTCTCATATGCCAAGAATACCCATGTATCCCCCAGGCATTATTGCAGAAAATCCTCAAACACATTCATAGCACTACAGGGCGTTGCCTTCCACTTGACCCTTCTGTTCTCTTGATTGTTCAGTGCACAAGGGTTATTAAGAAGCTGAAAGATGATTATTATACTCCATTGTGGTTGCCAGCTATGTGCTGGCAGAGTTTTGAAAACAGATTCAGGAAATCACTGTAGGTTAATGGTATAATAGGATGAAGAAGATTTTAGTCTCAGAATAAGCTAGCCTATTTTATAGAGCAAAATCTCTGATGATACAGGAAGCAATATGTTGTAATATTTGAGCATAGACTCTGGAAATCTGCCATTTGCTAGCAACTTGACCTTGGTCTTATTTTAACTACTTAGTGCCTCAGTTTCCTCATCTGATAAATGAGAAATATAATTGTAC
This sequence comes from Castor canadensis, assembly GCF_047511655.1. NCBI lineage: Eukaryota > Metazoa > Chordata > Mammalia > Rodentia > Castoridae > Castor > Castor canadensis. The sequence continues at coordinate 27,930,781 of NC_133398.1, read as the reverse complement.
TCATGTCCATAGGGTTACTGATAAAACTGAGACAATGGGTATAAAGTACTTAGCAAAATATCTGGCATATAGTAGACCATGAAAATATGTTACATATGATTATAGGCTGAAGGTTTTTTCCCTAAGCCTGGCATTCAAATAAATTCTAACATTTCTTAGTGGTTAGAACTGAATCCTTAGAATTCTATTGGTAAAAGAGAACTTTTTTACATTTTTATTAGCATCTATTAATTGTACAAAGGGGTTTCATTGTGCTATTTCCATTTTGATCAAATCCACCCCCTCTATTACTCTGTCTCAGCCTCCCTTTCCCCTTTTAAAACAATTTTAAGTTTTCATTATTCTGTTTACATACATGTGTACAAACTACTTCCACCATATTCGCCTTCCTTCACCCTTCTTTCACCTCCTGCTGGTTCCCACCCCGAAACATTTCCTTTTATACATTCCTGTTGAACTCAGGGCCTTGTGATTGCTTGGCAGGTGCTTCACACTTAAACTACACCTCCAACCCCTCCCCCCAGTCCTTTTTGCTTTTAGTTATTTTTGGGATAGAGTCTCCCATTTTTATACAGGCTGGTCTGGACTGAAATGCTGTTATTTATACACCACCTGCATAGTTGGGACCACAGGAATGTGCCACCATGCTCTGCTATTGGCATGGGCTGGCCTTGAACTGAGGTCCTCCTGATCTACCCAAGCTTTGCCTCCTGAGTAGCTTGGAATACAAATGTGAGCCACAGTCCCCAGCCCCTGTCATTCATATCTGAAGGACTAGATTTTACATATGAGGAAGAATATGTGTATTTGTCTTTCTCAGGCTAGCTTATTCCAGTACTTACAGAAACCTTTTTTATTATCTGTACCTATATCAGCACCTTTCATTATCTACATTGAGAAAACTCTTAGCTCACACAGAAGAGATGCACTAAACAAAAGTCTGGAGCAGAGGTTGTCATTCTGTGGGCTCCAGGTTAGTACCATCAGCATCCCAGGGAATGTGCTAGAAATACTCCAGACCCACTGAATCGGAGGCTGTGGAGATAGGGCACAGCAATCTGTGTTTTAACAGACCTTCCAGAAGATTTTTAAGCTTGGATTTGAGGACCACTGGTATAGATCCATCAGAGATAAATTGCTGATAAAACATAGCCTGTAATCACAGAAAGTGTATGGAAGTTCATGACCCCAGTCCTGTATGTGTAGCTGCCTGCCGGAGGCACCACCTGCTCCTTCTTTCCCTCCACTTTGTCTCTTTCTGGGTCATCTTGGCTTAGTCCCGCCATTCACTCATCTAGCTTATTCCCTTCTCTCACTCTTTATCTGACCAGGTATCAATAGAACCTGCTTCTATTTTCTGAATGCTTGCACCTGTCTGTGCCTCCCTGCCCAGTGCTTCTACTTTCATTCAGGCTCCTACTACCTCTCGGGCTTTGAATGAGAGTGACATTTTTTGTTGGATCTTCTGACCTTTGCTTCTTTAGTTCCCCTCTTCTCTACAGACTGACTCACAGCAATAGTGGATGGATGGATAGACAGTGAAGAACCAGTTTTCCAGTGCTCCAGATGTACTGGAACACCTTCAAAGACTGCATTCCCAGCCTTCCCTCTCATTCATACCACGTGCTCCTTCCACTCCCTTCACCCTGTCGCTGGCTCTCATGGCCCCTTGCTGTGCACCTGTAGTTGCCCTCTGCCTTGCAGGTTCTTCTTCCTTATCTGCATCTTGAAGTTCTATTTGACAGCGTAACTTCACTGTCACCAAAAAAGAACTGTCCTATTTATTAATCTTTGCATCTTCAGCACGGTGCTTAGCACTTATTAAATAGGTGCTCAATAAACATTTGCTGAAGAAATGAGAGTATGTAAGAGGATTTTCCTTGTAAGGGATAAAATGTCAGCTGCCAGGCATAGAAGACTGCCTTTGAAACAGTGTTTATTTCCTGGATCTCAGCAGCCATGGAAGAGGAATAGGTCTCTGAGGGAAACCACGGGAGAGTTTGGACAGGTGAAGTGTAATTATCCCTACTGGCCACAAGCCAAGGATTCGCAGTCACCGCAAGGCCAGGGCTAAACACAAACGGGTGCGACCTTCATCTTGCATCCCTTCTGAAGCGTGGCTCCGCTGGCAGAGTTAGAGTCCCCTAACAGCTTGCAGGGACCTGGGGTCATTCACAGGAAAGAGGCAGCAGAGCCCCATAACCCAGCTTAGCTGGCTGCTTGGCCCTCCATCCCCTTTGGTCTAAACACACAGCCTGGTGTGGGAAGGATCTTTCTTTCTTTTCGGCCACACTGCTGCATTCATTCCTTGCAGCTGAAGTTAGTAACATGCACTCGCCTTTCAGAACAACGACCCCAGCGTGTAATGATGACTTGACATCATGCTACCGCCAGCCAATTTCCTCACCTTTGTGTGTGTGTGTGTGTGTGTGTGTTTTATGCTTATTTCTAAAGGCAATAAATCTCTCTATCCAAATTACAAAGCAATGCATGTGCAAATGCAGAAAATTGAAAAGCCTTTTTGCAGCAGACCGTAAATCCTTTCTGGAAGAAAATGCAGGTTATGTTAAAAAATGGCTGAGCTGGGACTTATATTTAAGAAATGACTCTAGGGTCTGAGCTCAGAGACTCTCTTGACTTTGCGGTGGGTTGGGGTCCCAGAAGACCTATCTGGGAGGGGTTGGGGCAGCAGAGGCCATCAAACATACCAGGGAGTCCTGGGCCCCCCTGCTTTTTAATATAACTAAAGCTATAGAGTCTTGGAGCTTCCACAAGTAAATGACCTTGGACGTGGCCACAGGAGACAGGCGGAAGAATGCAGAGTGAAGAACCAGGCACGTCCTTTCTACAAAGCAATCTCACATTTCGTCAGTATTGTGCCTCTCAACCATTCTCCAGCTAAGATTTTCTGCCCAGAGCAGAGACTTTCCCCTAAACAGCAATATTCCTGTATGTTCTACTTTTCATTTCCTTGATTCTCCCTCCAAAGGTCTCCAAGCAATTTACAAACTGCAGGTTGTGTTTGCAATCCCGACCCTTAAAGTTTATCTATCTTTCTCACCCCTTTCACTCTTCCTTTGTCTTTTATGATTGTGATGAAAAAGAGGAAGAGTTGGGATATCAAAACTCATGAATGTATATGAAGCCATTACATCTGGTGGGCGAGGTGCATGTACAGGCACTTTTAAAAATGCTTGTCCCCCATTCCTATAACTGCTTTCCAGCTTTTTCCTCCAATTGCACAAATTCATTATTTACTCCTTTACTGCATCTATTTACAAGTCTGCACAAACCCTCTGGGAAGCCCAATTCAGGCCTCGGAGCTCCTATAATGAAGCCTGGCTCACTCCACTTTGATCTAGCTCACTGCTACTGCTGCTTAGGGGATACAGTACACACACCTCTTTTTTGGAAGGTCAGCTGACAGAGGACAAAGGATTTTAAATTGTGCTCTGTGGAATCCTGGAATCCTGAGTTGACTGCCAAGAGTTCTAGGAAAAAAAAAATAATAATAAAACTGGCCATAGGCAGTCTTTTTATTTTTCAAGACACTGTGATTTGGTTTGGTTGTTAAGCTTTTTCTGGGGTTAACACATATGTCTAGTGCAAACAGACTGTACTCCCTTTAGTTTGTTTTAAAAGTTTGCCACAGGTGTGGAGTGAGTAGGTTTGGAGGAGCCAGACGATAGCAGTTACTGGGGAAACTTTCCTGGTACTGATTTGTTCCAAATAGGGGATGTCAAAGAAGACAATGCCTGGAAATAGTAGACAGTCAATAAGAAGGTGTTGAATGAATGAATGAATTTTTTGGCCACTCTGTGCCTCTGATGGCCCTACTTGCAGGCTTAGTTCTCCTCTGGATCTTGTGTCCATTTTGACCAAAGAAAGAATTTTTTTTTCTTGTGGTGGGGGCAATGGGAGCTAGAGTGTTGCACATGCCAAGTAAGTGCTCTGACACTGAGCTACATTTCCAGCCCCAAGAAAGGAATTCTTTCAGCAGCTTTACTCATACAACTTCATTTGCTTTGGAGTCAGGACTCTCAGGTCTGACTGGGATCAGGTGATCCTCTCATGGCCCATTGGCTGACTCTACCATCCTCCTCAGGTCTCCTTTGCCATATAACACTGCTCCCAGGGGAGTTTGGCTCACCTTTCTTGGCTCACTGTTGGTTTTAACTCTTCCTTTTCTCCTCCAGTGATGGCTCCTAGTCTCCCTGATTCTGGGCAGGAGTTCTGGGACTGTCACCCTTGGGTTTTCCCCCAGATGACTGCCTGTTCTCCTAGCACCAGTCTTTGCCACCAGCTAAAATGACCAGGTCCCTGGAACTGAAAGTTTTGTAGGATGACTGCTGTCCAGAATATTCTCTAGCTAGCCAGACCTCTGTCTCAGAGAGCTGAGTCCCTGGGTATGAGGTATTGTGTGTGTGTGCCAGTTTCTCTCATAGAGTGATCTGTAATGCTCCACACCCTGTACCCACAAACTCCTCAGAAAGGTCAAAAAGGTCAAGGTTCTCGAACTAGAGTTTAAAGGGAAGGAAGGTCTCTAATCTTTACCTAACTGGTCACAGGTAAGTTGACAACAGTACAGGTACTTCAACTAGAAAATGCAGAGTAATTCCTTGGGAAAGTATTAGGGCCCCTGGCTTGTTTGCTTTATAAGATTGCATTTGTAACAAATGAACAAAACTATTATCAAAAATATTCTTTATTACAACTACATTGGGAAGAGCACTCAGGGTGACTGAAGTTCATTTCTTAGAAGATTCTGTCCTTCTCCCTCCACTAGGAGAGAAGAGTCTCCAGCCATCTAGTGTGGCTTAATGGCGGTAGAAGTGGAAGTGCTGGCTGTTATTTTTAGTGAGGAGGTGGAGGAATGGCCTTTGGGGAAGGAAAAGTAGGGAACTGGAACCTACACAGACAGGACCCTGGGAGAGTCTCAACCTGGGAGAGGCATGGAAGTAAAAGTTTTGAAGGAAGAAGCTGCTGGAATTGAAATGTAACAAGGGGGTGAAAAGATATTTTAATAAGTATTACTTGTATATTACTGTGATCTCTTTTAATGTTTTTTTTTTTTCTTTTTCAGAGCACAGCAAAAGGTTTGAATTATTTTGACTTCTGGACTAGTATATGTGATTGAGACACCATAGTGGTTGAACCACTTGGGAACCAGGGATTTCACTCAACAAATATTAAGTACCAAATGCTGGGGACACAGCAGTGAGCAAAATAGACTCCCCCCCCCCACCAGGGGCTTATTGTAAGAGACAGAAAGGAAGTAAAATTACATCACATATTATAAAGTATTGAGTACTGTTAAAATAAATAAAGCAGAAGAGGCTGTAGGGGAATTCCAGGGGAGAAGCATGTGGCAGATTTTAAATATGGTGGCCGGGGAACTCCTTTAGGAGAAAGTGACAAGGAGGTAAAGGACTGAGACTCTGAGGAGCTGAGGCAGATAGAGACCTAGGAAAGTTAGGGTAGGGCATTTGTGGACCACCCAGTGTGGCCCATGTGACTGGGGTGGAATGAGTGAGGTAAGAGATTAGACAGCTGCACAGAGCTGAACATGCAGGACTTTGTAAGTCATTCCACAGAGTCTACTTTTCTCTGAGCAAAAGAGAGATAAATATATCTTAAGTTTTAAAAGGAAGAAAGGTAAAAGGGAAGGCAGATATAACAACAGTCAAGGATTATTACAAAACTCCAGGTGACAGATGAAAAGAGTGGCTGTGACTATAGTGAGAAGTGTTTGGATTTGTTAGCATTTTATATTCACTTATCTGTTAATTATCTAATTGCAGAGATTGCACTCTGAAACAGAAGACAAATAGTTAATGATCATAAACCTGTCTGGCTCCAAAATCTAAGTAGCCTCAGGAAGGGAGTGGCCAGTGCCTTCTTTTCCTAGAATCTATTCAGAAAGGTAAAGAAAAGTGTTGGACAGAGGTCATTTCATGGGACAGAGGACACCACAGGGGCAACGGTCCAGGGCTGAAGTTTTTTTCAGCTTGTCCATCTGCCTTTTATCCAGAGGAACAGGCCCTTTTCTCTGGTATCTATTGGCTGGAACCCATCCATGCAGAGAGTCTGATTTATGTCTCAGGAGGCAAATCATAGATGGCATAGATTGAGCCTCAGAATCATAGGAGTTTTTCATATTTCTTGTCATCTGTCTGGACTGCTGACTTGCTCCATACTCCAGTCTCCTGCTCCTGTGGTCTGCTCATCTCCACCTGCTGTCCCATCTGAGGTACCCAGTTCTGTCTTCATCCATCTCCGATCAAAGCAACTATAACCGAAGTCTCATTTCTCTACAATAAATCTCTAAAATAGTTCTAGTCCAAGCACATAAGGTCTTTCTTCATCTCTGGCTTTCTTCCCCCCAACACGCCCTTTTTCCATAAATTATTTCCCACTTGTACTTAAGTTTTTCACACTTTAAAAAAAATTCCTGGTATCTTCTCTCTCCTCTGGTATTATCATCCTTGAGATTAGCACATTATTCACAAAAATTTCTAGAGACCAACTGGAAAATTGGGCACAAAAGAATCCTTTTGATGGTGAGGGGTAAGATTGTTTTTTCTCTGCCACATCTTTGCAGGATCTTGAAGTTTAGGTTTGATCTGGACTGTGTAGAGTGGAACTCTTAGGGGTTTCCTCTACCACTTCCTCCTCCTTCTTTGTAACTATGCATTTTTATGAAATAGGCAAAGATGTTCGCTCTTCAGACTGTGGTCTCCTTCTGCCAGCAGTGTGAGCTTCTGGGTTAAGCAAATGCATATATTCCTTTTACTTGCCTCCACTAGGTCATACCACCTTGATTTGTTATTTGGATTCTCCTAGTGTTATTTTCATGGCTCCAAGTTTTGATCTACCTGTGACTTCAAATACCACCTTGAACCTGATGGTTACTGATTTTGTATCTGGTCCAAATATCTCTTCAGATAAAGTCCTTTTAAGATTGTCTCAAAGCTATCACTCTCTTAAAACTGTTGCAAGGTTGGGTGGAGTCCCAATCCCACAACTCTCTGGCTGTCACCTACAATAAATTACTAAGCTTTTGAGCAGCATTTTCCTGTGCCGAACAGTGGGAGAAAATATGAATACCTTGCGAAAGGACTTATGGGGGGATAACATGAGATAATGGATGTAGAGGTGTTTGTAACTTGTAATGGATGTAAAGAAGCCCCCTTCAAGTCATCACTGTGTGTGAGCTGAATTTGAGTTTAACCAGGTACCAGCGAGATTTAGAAATTGCCCCTGCAATAGACACATGTTGCCACCAGGTGGCAGGAGAAACCTGTGAGCCAGTTAAGGTGGACAAATACTCCAAGAGAATTAGGAAAAAGAAGCAAATGCTGATTGTTAAAAGCAGTCAGCTCTTTTTATTAAATAAGCAGTAAAGCTGATTTATAAATCATAGCAGTTCTGAATAAGCCAAATATAAGGCTTTAATGTACTGTGTTTCAAACAGTCTTTTGTTCTGTAGTGCTCATTTTCCAACTGAAATCTTATACAGAATTCAAAATATATGAAGTAGATAAAAGTGGCAGCACTCTTTCTGAAGCAGGACAGGGACACTGGGAAGTAATTCCCTCCTCATCCTCCCTTGTCCTTGAGCCACCTCCACTGAACTTCAGGTCTTTATGGGACATAGTTTTAAACCACTGGTTTAATAACAATCTCTTCCTAATGCCTCTTGTATGCCTTCGTCGTTGTAAAAGATAAATGTTACTTTTTGACAATATAGAATTTTAAATAGTTTATGTGCATTATAAATTATAACTATATATGTGTACAACTATAAAATATAGATTATAAAATTTGTAGAACTTATAACTTCAGAGTTTCTATACTCTACAGAGAAAATGGACTATATAAACATAATATTTAAAAATTTAGAATAACTTTTTTTTTTTACTTTCAAACTAACTTTTTGTCTTTTGAATTGCATGGTATTTCTTATCATTTTGGGTTTTCAGCATTGCCTTCCAGCCTCCTCTCAGATTGCCCTATGTGGTGATCTTCTAAAGCACTTAAAGTATATTTAAAAAAATTCTTAACATCCTATGCTGCTCTGCATCTTTTACAAAAAGTGTTGGAAATTGTCTTCTGCTCTCTCAGTTCAAGATGGCAGACTGAGCGTTCACCCTCTTCTACCTCTGGAATTATCAAGATGAATAACTTAATTCACTGTTTAAGAAAGCATGAAAATAAGTGAATTCACTAAAAAAGTGAGGATGGGTGTGACATATTTGAAGAATTTCTAGAATATAGAAGGCATATTACATTTAAACTCATAGGCAAGCAACTGGAGAGGGCCAGCCCTGAGTGGGGAAGGCTGGGTAAGGAGGGAGCAGGCTTTCACTGGAAGCAGCAGAACCCCCTGTCTCCCCAGGCAGAATAGGAGTGGGACCAGTGGGCAGCCTGTGAACACTGAGCAAACTGGAGGGTGGCTGCCTTGTTTTTCTCTCCAAACTTCCCTCCGCACTCCTCCCCAAATAATGGGTATCCTCTCCATCTAAGGCTGAAGGAAGAGAATGATTTTCTGGAGGGATTAGGAAATCTGCATTCGAGGGGCCAGGTCCCAAAACATGGATGATGAAATCCAGAAGAGTCTGCTTTCCACAGGCATTCGGGTCAGTAGGCATCAGGGATGGTACCACCTGCCTTCTCCCCATCCTCACACCCTAAAGAGATGCCTTCCTGTGGCTATGTGCCCCCTGCCCCCCCTCCCCCACAGAAAGCTCACAATCACATCCTTCAAGAAGGGATAGGGCAGGCTGGTGACTGAGCATAAACGCATCAGCTACCTAGGACTTTCCTCAGAAATTTGAGTGGTTAGCCAGCAATCTCCAGGTGCATGAAGAAAATGAGCCACAAAGTTTGAGAAGGAACTAACAGAACTGACCTCAGTGAAAACAGGAATAATTCAGGGAAAAAAAGGGAACTTGAAAAGGACTGTTGAAAATGTGAATTATTCAAGATGATGTTATCCTCATAAAATGAAAAGGGTATATTCTAATAAAGAAGCACTCAGTAAGCAAAGACATTTCCCTAGAGATCAAAAGATTCTTAAATGCAGGTTGGCACAATGAACCAAACTCTAGGTTACCTCTGCTGGTAGCTCTCTGGATGGTGTAGTGTGCAGTGGTGTGGCCATGTATGATGGCCCAGGTGTGGATGTCAGGGCACCTGGACTCTAGTGCCACAGCTGGAGAGGTGACTCAATCCCACTAGGTCTTATTTTCCTTCTGGTTTCAAAGTACTTTGGGACCAGGAATGTACTCAAGGAGGGCACAGCAGGAGGCCTTTCCTAGTGATTAATGTAGAGGTAAGAGTTCCCCACAGGTTGTTATGCAACTCTCTAGGTCATTTAATCTTTCCATTTATAATCTTTTGCAATTTTTTCCCCTTTGGACCTGAAGGTGGGAGTTGGGAGGGCCCTCTCTTCCACTACCAAGCCACGTCTCTGACTATTGCCAGAGCAGTTCTTTCTTGGAAATGCTTCAGTACTGGACTGTGTACATAGCTCCTTCATAAAGACAAGAACATAGGAAAATCAATATAAGGCTTATGGAAAAATTCTGTTGTTACTGTACTGTGGCTAAGCAAAGTCTTTCTCCTGGGAATAGGTTTCTTATAAGAAACTGAAACACATCAAAAATATATCAATTCCTAATAGGATATATGAGGATATTTTCTTAAACTGACCAGCTGTCATGAAGAAGGGAGGGAGTAAGAAAAGAAAGGAATGCATAGAAATGAAAAAATACATAGTTAACTAAAATAAAATACATATAGGGATCAAGAGAGTGACCAGAGAATGCTGTTAAAAAGCAATCAAGTGAGGCATAAGACAAACTAGATGTTCTCAGAATGCAGACGAAAAGGGAAAGATTGAAGTAACTCAAAAGGGTTGGCCGTCTAAGCAACAGAGAGCAGAAACTCACCTCATAATTAGCAGGTGTTCCAGAGAAAGAATCCAGAACAAATGCAATAGAGGCAGTAAAGGAAGAGGTAGAAAAAGCATTTCTAGATGTAAAAAAAGTCTTTAAAATTTGAATTTCAAAAAAAAGAAAAAAAGTTCTGTAAGTGTCCTTTACAGAGCTGACAAAAACCCATTGCTGACAAATGAACAGAAACCAGACTGGCAATACTAAATGATGAACATAGGACTTTCTGAAGAAAGCAGCTGTTGCTATGTGCAGGGAATAGAAAGTCACAGTTAGATATGTTTGGTATCTAGAGAAATCTACCATCTACATAAAACTGCTTAACAAAGTAGTCACGAGGTGTTCAGATCACTGAGACGTGAATTACACTGCAGTGAGCATTGAATATATTAAACATATAGATATAGTTCAAGTAATAGTGATAGATGTAGTTATACAGGAGGCAATAGACTCTATGTAAAAAATTATATATATTACATATGTTTAAAAGAGAAAATCATATCATCCGAACTCAAAATAAAGGACAGCAGAAAGAAAAAACTAGAGGGCAAGAGGAAATGCAGGTGTTAATTTCCACATTTTCAATAAGCTGGAGTAAAAAATCACAGTCTTTATATTTGATAAATAAATATAGGCTTTGAAAGGTTTATGTAATTCACTGCTAGTAGTCCAAATATTTGCAGAAGACTAAAACATAGGGTAGCTTATAAGGAAAATTAGAATAGGAAGGAAATATCAAAGAAATAAAATCCAGAAAGTAAGTGTAAAATGGCATCATAAAGGCCAAGCATAACAAGTGTGAGAATATGTGTGAACAGTTTTAAGTTTGTGTGTTTAAATTAATATTCTCCAATTCAATCATAAAATAAAATGCAATAGTTTGCTATGTGCTTGAGATATACCTAAACAAACATCACACACAAAAAAATCAACAAAGCCCCAAATATATTAGAAAAAACAGGAAAAAGAAAGCAGTGCTTACAGTAATTATTAAATGAGTCATTTCAAATAATTTTCTGTTGCTAGAAGTTCTGATATAGACCAGTGGTTCTCAAGTTTTGAGATGCATCAGAATCGCCTGGAAATGTCTCAAGGCAGGTCTCTGGGTTCTCCTCACGAGCTTCCCACTCTTCAGGTCTGAGGTAGGACCTGAGAATTTGACTTTCTACCAAGTTCTCAGGGGAGCGTGACGCTTCTAGGCTAAACACCACACAATGATAAACACTGATGGGGAGTGAAATTTTGTCAGGTGTCGGTGGCTCATGCCTGTCATCCTAGCTACTTGAGAGGATGAGATGGGAAGGATCACGGTTTGAGGCCAGCCTGGGCCAAATAGTTCATGAGTCTCCATCTCCAAAATAACCAGAGCAAAATGGACTGGAAGTGTGGCTCCAGTAGAATTCCTGCTTTGCAAGTGCAAAGCCCTAAGTTCAAATCCCAGTCTCACTAAAAAAAAATAGTAATGAAATTTTATGTTTTAAGGAAGAATAGTAAAATTACATAATAAAAAATTGGTGGTATAAGACAAGAGAACAACAAGCTTCAATGCACTGTTAATATTAAAGAGTAATACAATAGGATAAAATTATCTAAATATTTAATTAACATTATAGTAATATTACACAAATAGAAAACATAACCTTTCAAAAGTCCATGGAGTGTTTACACTTAATCACAAATTCGTACACCTGCATAAATATCTATTTATACAGATCAAGGCAGAAATATGCATAATCAAAGGTTTTTTTTCTCTATATATAGTCTGCATTGTAAAAGAATGAAAAACTAATTTAAAAAAGCAGAAATAGGGTAATCATAAAGAAGTAGACTTAAAATAGAAAACAGTGGAATTTATAAATAATTATCAAACTGCTTCTTAGGAAACAAATTTCTGAAAATTTTAATTGAGATTAAAGTGGAGAAAAAGTATATTATCTCACAACAGCAGAGTGTTAAGAATTAGAAGTCAATAACATGGTCAATTGCAACAGTGAATTAGAATTTCTCTGAGAAGCAGATGAATTTCTTGGGAAAAAAATACAATGATTAAATCTCATTCCCTGTTCCAGCTCTGGAGGTAATTATGGAAAATTCTTCCCCAACTGACAAGAATTGAAAAAATTTTCATATCATTTGCACTGTTCTAGAATGCGGAACAAGATGAGTTTAAATCCAATCAAAAAAAGTAACATAATTTAAATATTCTCAATAGAGTTGTATGAAAAGAAAATCAACAGGCTGATCTTGTCAACCTTAAATCTTAAAAAAATTAAGAAGTGAGAGAAGATGATGTAACAGAACCAAATAGTTTATCCCACAAAGGATAGGATTACATTTAGGGATTTGTTTCAATGTCATGTCCGTACAGTGAGATGCTTAACAAAGACCACGTTATTGCTTTAATAAATGCTGTACAATGTATGAAATATACCCATTTTACTGGAAGTTTGACATTATCAAGAGTAAGTGTATCGCTCTCAACCAAAATCATACTTTAGATCGTCAATTAGAGTGATCTAAAATTCCCATTAATCTCACAAAATTAGTGAGAGCGTTTACAGTTTACAAATTAGAGGGTTTGATAAGGCTCCCTGCAGGCCCCCCACCCCGCCGCCATTCATACGGCATGTATCTCTTTAGTAATGTGTGTATCAAGCCACCTTAAGCTCCTTCATAACTACACCTCAGCACCCTGGTGCCATAAATTGTGGCTCAAGTGGCAAGGTTGTTTAGGTGACACGCATAGTTCCAGCCAGGGCATATGTGAGAAAAACTTGCCTGGGATCCCTTTTCTCGGGGAGAAAGCGAAGTGGATGGCATTTCTTGGACTTCTTTTGGATGTCTCTTTTCTGAGACATACAGCATCTGTGATAAACTCAGTAGCAAGAGTTCAGAATGAAAGATGATACAGTGTGAACACAATTCCCCACTGCAGGAATCCTTAACAATATCAGTGGTGGCATAGAACTTCCTGCAGCGATTTGAAGCTTTGAGTTACTTCTCTTGGCTATTAAGGGGGACCAGAGACTCCAAAAGGATGCTGGGGAAATTGGATTCCCAAGTGCAAAAGGATAAGCTTGAACCCCTATTACACACAATATACAAAAATTAACTCAAAATGGATTAATGGCCTAAATGTAAGAGTTAATTCTGTGTAATTCTTAAGGAAAACAGGTGTAAATCCTCATGGCATTTGATTTGGCAATGGTTTCTTCAAGCACCAAGAGAGTAAGCAGCAAAAGCCAGGTGTAGTGGTACGTGCCTGTAGTCCCAGCTGTTTGGGAGGGTGAGGCAGGAAAATCACTTGAGTCTGAGAGACCAGTCTCGGGACTGGGGGTGTGGCTCAAGTGATAGAACACTTGCCTAGCAAGTGCAAGGCCCTGAGTTCAAATCCCAGTACCACTGCCCTCCCCAAAAGCACAAGGAGAAAAACAAATTGGATGTCATCAAAATTTAAAACTTCTGTTTTCAAAGGACACCATGAAATTAAGTAAAAAGGTAATCCACACAATGGAAGAAAATATTTGCAGACTATGTATCTGATAAGGTATCTAGAATAAAGAACTCCATAGCTCAATAATAAAAAGACAACACAGTTAAAAACAATAGAAGTTCTAATTAGGTATTTCTCCAAAGATATGCAAGTTGCCAATAAGCACATGAAAAAATGTTACACCTTATTAGTCACCAGGGAAATCAAAGCCACAGTGACGGACCTCTTCACACCACTGGGATGGCTGCATGAAAGACGTGTGGTAAGAAGTGTTGGGCAGGATAATGAAGACATTGGAATTCCCATACGCCGCTGCTGTGAATGTAAGATGGTACAACAACTTGGGAAAACGCCTCCTTTAAGATTTAAACATGCTGTTCTCATAGGACCCAGCAATTCCACTCAGGGTATGTATCTAAGAAGAACAAAAACGTGTTCACACACACCTAAAAAAATCAAACCAGCTGGATGCTGGGGGCTCACACCTGTAATTCTAGCTACTCAGGAGGATCACCGTGGGAAGTCAGCCTGGGCAAATAGTTCATGAGACCCGATCTCGAAAAAAATCCTTCACAAAAAAGGGCTGGTGGAGTGGCTCAAAAGGTAGGCCCTAAGTTCAAACCCCAGTACCGAAAAAAAAAAAAAATCAAACCACAAGAAAAGCTGAACATCACTTATGGTTACGGAATGTCCATAGCAGCGTTAGTCATCATGGCCAAAAGGTAGAAATGACATAAGTATCCATCAGCTGATGAATGGACAAACGAGATGCAGTATATCTGTACAATAAAATATTACTTAGTCATGAAAAGGAATGTGTTACTGATGTGTGCTACATGTATGAGCCTCACAGATATTATGCTACCTCAAGGAAGCCAGTCACAAAAGACCACTTATTGGGCTGGGGGTTGTAGCTCAGTGATAGAATGCATGCTTAGTATGCACGAGGCCCTGAGCCCAGTCCCCAGCACACACAACAACAATAAAAGACCACATATTGTATGCTTCCATTTCTATGAACTTTCTAGAATACACAAATCCACTGAAGCAAAAGTATATTAATGACTGCGTACAGCTAAGTGGAGGATGGGGAGTTGATGCCATAAAGGGTTTGAGTTTTCTTTTGGGTTGATGAAAATATTCTAAATTTGTGAAAATGGTTGCACATCTCAGTGTATACACTAACATCTGTAGAACTGTACACTTCACTGAGGGAATTGTGTGGTGTGAACTGTCTCAATAAAGCTGTTACTAAAAAAGACTAGATTATTGTGGACATCAGGGCCACAATACACTGTATGTAGATACACTGGAACTCCTCAACATCTCCCTGTCTTTTTTCTTTTGTTATGTTAAAAATGTGTTTATCTTTCTCTTTTGAAGTTTGAATTTCTTACTCACCTTCCACTTTGGTAATCTGATTTTCTGTAGTATCTACCTGCTTCTATTATAGCTTTATTAGCAATCTTTCATGATGTCAGATTGTTACTTCTTCATGATGGTTTGATTTCTTGTCATAGATGCAATATATTCCTTAATCATGCTGAGATAAAATTCACGATTGTTTCCAATTTCGTCCTGAGTTTTGGAAAAATCTATTTCATAAAATAAATTTTAATAAGAATTTTGTCTCCTTCCTCTGACTTGCAGTACTATACTCTATTTCATAATTTGGCAGTACCACTCTTTATTCACTTGAGGCATCCCAGCTCCCAGGCTAGGTAGGCACTTTGCCTGTCCTTAAAGCACCAGCAACTGGTATTAATCAGCTGTTTGTGTCATGCTGTAAGGGTCCAGGAGTAAATCTCAGTGGCCCCTCTACAAATTGCTAATGGATTGGTAACTAAAATTTGTTTTCCATTTCAGTGGAAATTTGAAGATGGAGACATCAGATGTCTGCTATCCAGTCCTCTTCCTGGTTAAATCTTATTTGCTAAAAAGTTTGAGGTAGAATTACCTGTAGATAGTTTAGGAAGAGGCTGAGATTCATGGATGCATTTGCAGAATTCAAACACAGATAATCCAAATGGGGTTATATTCTGATAAACCCATGATAGATGGGTTAAGCTGAGCTGAAAATGTGTTTAATGCATCCAACCTAGGGAATATCATAACTTAGCAACACTGCACACCGTGCAGCACCAATTGTTCACTGTCATGATTTCGTGGTTGATGGGACGTGGTGCTCAAAGCCTCTGCCCAGCATCATGAGAGAGGGTCTTCCTGAATGTTGCTAGCCCTGAAAAAGTTCAAAATTTGAAGTCTAGTTTCTACTGAATGTGAATTGCTTTCACACCATTGTAAAGTTGAAAAATCTTTATTTGAACCATCATAAATTAGGACTGTGTGCAATTGAAAAAGCATTGGCAAAGCTTCCCCCTTGAGAAAAGAATGCCTTATCTTGTGATAGTAAGGCAGGGAAGAGGAAATAAAGAGACTTTTGTCGAAAATAGTGTTGGCTAGGTCAGTTGTATCTAAAATTTCATTACTACCATGCCTCAAAATGAATTCCAGATACATTCAAAAGCTAGAAGAATGTATAGTCAGAAGACAGACTACAGTGAAATGAAAGTTTTTTTTCCCTCCAGCAGAATACCTTAGCAAGCATTACAAGTTACAGAACAATAAGCATAAGAGAAAAGTTTACAAGTTTGAGTCCATAAAATGAACATCTGTCCAGCAACAAAAGTAACAGGATTTGTAAGACAAACATACTTTCAATATATTTGCAGTGAAAATGACAAAGTCATGGTCACATCATGGAACCTTAGGAGCTACTTTAGTCAAATTCTTCCCTAGGATCCCTATGGGACATTACGTGCCATAGGACACTGGACTGTAGGCTAAGTTGCTATGGGAAGGGCATCAAGTTGAGAGCACAGACAAGTGATCTCTAGGCCTGGGTGTGGGTTTCAGTGTTACTATTTCCTAGCTGGTTATTTTGGGGAAACTCACTCCCCTTTGAAACTCAATTTGTTTATCTATAACATGGAGGAGAATGACAATCTCTACCTCATGGGTTTGTAGTGAGGATAAGATGAGATGAAGATGACTGAGGTCTAAATCTTCTAACAATGCCTGGCAAATGGAAAGAGCGCAATAGATGGTATCATCACCGTCATCATGACTAGTCATTACCACCGTTATCCTACTCCTTATCCATCCTCATCATGATCATCATCAGTCATTCTCCACCATCAGCAAAATTATCATCCAGCCTCACCATCCTCACCATCACCATCATCACCTGTTTTTGAATCCTAAACCACCTCACCTGAGCTCCAGAGGTTTTTGAAATCTTCAAGGTGCCTTGGAGGCCAGCTTTACAGGTGATTAAGGTGAAAATGAGGACAGGTGGGGCAGGATAGCGCATGTTCCAGCTGATGCTCTCTCCTGGCTTCCTCTCTTCCTTTGCTCGTTCTCTAATTTTGGCCACTCCCATCCCCTGGTCAATTTTATTGTACCAGGACACTGTGTAACCCTGGGAAGGTTATAAAACTTTCCTGAACCATAGTTTCCTCACTTGGAATTTGGGATACTGATTCCTATGTCCTCACAGTTGTGATGAAGGTTTTAAAAAGTGCCCAATTATGAAATTTAGCATAGTGACAGGCAGATCAAAGGTTCTCCAAAACTCTTAATTAATTTTGAGAGAAGGTAACTTGCTCAATGTCATATATCTTATTGAACCAAGGAATGCCCTTGGGCACTCACTGTCTAACTAGTGTTAGATTTATGGCCTAGTCTAATGTTAAAATGGAAGGCCAGGCTGTTGCTCGAATATGCAATGTCTGACCCAGTTCTCTTTGTCTTCTGTCTTCACCCAGTTCTGATATTCCTAGATTGGCTTTTGCTCACCCAGTAGCCATAGCCTTTTGGTTCCCTGTGATAATTTTCTTCTTTTTTTTTTTCTGTTCAAATTACTTATGACCATTTAAAAAAAAAACATAATTTAAGGAACCAAATCTGACATCCCTACCTCACATAACAGTTGGCAAAAACACTAAAAATATGCTAAAATTTAATTTTATGTGTATACTTTTCCCCCCAAAGAAATAATAAAGAAATTATACTTGCAAAACATGTAGTGTGGGTCTCAAATCAAGTAATCAACTTACTTCTGCCAGATGCCTCTGACAGCACCCAAGGAAGTCTGGACTCTTGGGGTTCCCTTACCCGTGCACCCATCTCTTGTCTACGCTTTGTATGTGTGCAGGATCTATGCTGAATGTGGCCCACCCTCTAGTATGCAATTACTGGTGTTGAAAGGCAATGCTAAGGACATACTTTTTGTTGTTTTAAACTGCATATTTCTGCCTCAACAGTCTGATGGTGAAGCAGACCTCCTCTGGAAAGCAAGTCTGTTTCTCGTGCAATTCCCAACCCCCTCCCACCCTTGCCATATGCTTTTTTTTCTCTCTAATTCCCATCTCTTGGATGCCATACGGTTTGGCAGAATCTTGGCATGGAGATCTGAGATCTGAAATGATGTTGGGTGTGGCATCTGACCACTCTCCCCTTGTCTGTCTGTCCCATTTTATTTCCCGTGGAAATATGTGCTCTGGCACTTGGACTCAATTGCATCTCATTGATACTGATTTGTGCACTCTGCTTTAAACTCTGCTTTTTAATTTAAAAGAATTTTATTGGGAAGGTATTCTTAGCATGCATTCCCAAATGACATTATTCTTTAGTAGCTGTAATTCAGGATGAATGGATTCAGTAGGAGTTGTGTCATATGCCCCTTGGATGTGATTCCTGTACTTACAAGTCATAGTGGCACAGTGCCTGACACCACTAATGAATGGCTATGCTTGAGTTGTTTAAGACAGAAGATGTACTTCTATTGGGAAGGACTCTGTGCTGCAAAGACTCCAAGGGCAGTTGTGAAACATTGCCACATCAGCTGGTCTCTTGCTTCTCTGACCTCTACTTTCCTCAGCAACTTTCTGCTGGACTCCCTGGCATCTTTCTTCTGTGGGATATCTCTTTCCCCAAGTCCTGAGCTCGGCATGTACTCCTTTCCCTTTACACTCTGGTCCTTAGGAGGAGTTCAACCTCTACCCCATAATCAGGCTCCATCAGGCAGCCACTACTCTCTGCAGACCCATCCCCTAACCTGCCTGCTAACGTGTTTGTTCCTAACCAAACCTGGTATTCATGCAGTGGCAAGGAGCTACTCCAAGCCATATACATAGTTCTTTATCCATCCATTCCTTTGTCCATTCACTCACTCATCCACTTAAGAAACATTTACTGAATCCCTGTGCTCAGGTTCTCCAGAGGTCCAGTGAAGGGGACAGAAGAGTAAGAAATAGTTACAATTTAGTAGAATTTAGGCTAAACTAGAAGGAAGCATAGAATGCATGGAAACAAGGAAGGAGTTTCTTTGTTTTTTTTTTTTTCGTGGTACTGGGGTTTGAACTCAGGGACTACACCCTAAGCCACTGCACCAGCCCTTTTTAGTGATGGATTTTTGTCAAGATAGGGTCTTGCAAACTATTTGCCCAGGCTAGCTTTGAACTGTAATCCTCCTGATCTCTGCCTTCTGAGTAGCAAGGATTACAGGTGTGAGCCATTGGTGCCTGTCTAAGGAAGGAGTTTTAACCCAGGAGCTAAGCAGAGAGACAGGAGGTGCTATAGAAGAACACTTCCTGGAAGCAAACTCATGAAACTGGGTCTCCCCACTTCCAGCTCTCTGCCTCCACTTACACTCTAGCACTGCCTTGCATTTTACTGGTTGTGCCATCTTTGAATCCCAATGCATTAGGTTAAAATCACTTAACTCTTTTGGTCCTCTCCTGTCCCTCCTCCCCCATCCATTGCCTGTGACCTTCTAGAGTCAGGCCTCTGTTTTTTTTTTTTGCAGTACTAGGGCTTGAACTCAGGGCCTTCACCTTGAGCCATTCTGCCAGCCCTTTTTGTGATAGGTATTTATGAGATAGGGTCTTGTGAACTATTTTCTTGGATTGACTTCGAACCATGATCCTCCTGATCTCTGCCTCCTGAGTAGCAAGGATTACAGACGTGAGCCACCAGTGCCTGGCTCTTGGCTCCTCTTGACTCTTGAGCTCTTTGACTCCTGAGCCTTGGATCCTCCCCACCACATCATCCTTTCCAGTAGGCAGACTGCCCAACATAGGTAGACAGAGAACCAGGCTCGGTTTGCAGGGCTGGCACCACCTGCTTGTCCTGAGCCAGCCCTCCTTCTCTCTAGTCCCACTCTGGCTTCTCCACCCAGCTCAGAGTCCACATTTAATAACTCCCCTCTCCCCTCTAAGTTCGGAGCCTGCCTTCCATTTGAGCACACCTGAACTACAAGTGTAACCTGCTTATATGTTGAATGAACTGCATTTGGTAGAGTGCAACTCAAAAAGACATTTACCTCCCCCTTGACCATAGTCCTTCAAGCAAACTCTGTTGGGAACCCCTTTTCTATTTCTAGATAATATCTCAGGCAGAGATACTCACTTTTCTGGTAATTTCAAGTGTCATAACAGACTCATCTAGGAGGTATTAAAAACTTCAATTTGATTTAAATTAAAACTCCATTTTCTCACCCAATTTTAGGTTTGTCCTCTAACTCCAGCTCAGGGCAGACCCACGCTCAGCTTTCTGCATGGGGAAGAATGATGAAGTCTGCCTTTCACTCTGCCTCCTAGTCTTGCTCCCCTTTCCTCTGGATGGTGGAGGGGAAACCTTGGACAGCTGCAGGCATAATTGGGCCTGAGGCTGTCTGTGTGCAAGGTGTCCAGTTGCTCATAGAGATTCCTAGAGTCCTTCAAGCCCTGAAGCTCAGAATGCTACTTTGTGACACTGCATAGGCCCCAGAGTGGGTGACACATCTCTGGCTGGCCACCACCAATGCACCCTCAGATCTTGGTCAATCTCTGGACTTCTGCTGGAATCTCTTCAGCTCAGCCCCTATGGGGAAGCCTACACCCTGTCTCTCACCTTTGGAGGGAATGGAGCTGTCCTTCTTCAGTCTGCTGTCACATGGGTGGAGATGGGGCTATGTCCATTCCCACATGCCCTCTGTGGAAAGGGATGCACACAACTCCTGTCAGGCAGAAAAGTTCCTTCAGATGAACTCTTAATTATGACTCTTGTGAGCCTTTTTAGGCTAACAGTGGATTAGCTAAGGGATCCAGGTCCCACTGTGGGCACTTTGCAGCTTTGAGCTTGAATCAGAATCCCGAGACATCAGCAAAATTGCATTTAACAGAGACACACAGTTGGGTGTTTTATTGAGAACAGGTGCCAGGTAGGCATAGCCTGGCCTTGGAGAAACCTGAACCACATAGCTTCAAGAACTGAGATGAACACTGCATGGCCACAGCCTATGCTGTAAAGGTCCTGTTTCCTCATTCCTGTGGGGCGCCCAGCACATTATAGCTACAGGGTCAGGAGGAAATCAGGGGGAGCAGGAGTCGAATGGCAGGGTTGTTGGGTGGATCCAACCAATACCTGCCCCCAGGTGGGAGCACATTGTGGGCCATAGGCCTTGCAGTAAAGAGGAAACAGACTCATTAATAAGAGATGCTCATGGTGACAGGCAATGTGAATGCCACTCATGGCTCCTCCACCTGAGCCTCAGCCTGGGATGAGAGCGAATATGGGTCCTGTGTTTGTGTGTGTGTGTGTGTGTGTGTGTAAAGATGGAATGTGTGTTTAAGAGGGTTGGTATGTTTGAGAAAGGAAAAAGACATAAAGATAAACAAAAGGGAAAGAGAAGGAGAAAAAAGAGAAAGGGGAAGAGAAAGAGAAGAGTGAAAGAATGAAAGAGAAAAGAAAAGAAAGGGAAAGAAAGAGAAAGTAAGGGAAAGAGGAAGAAAGAGAAAGAGAAAGAAACTTGGAGAAAAGGAAAGGAAAGAGGAAAAGATGGAGGATGAGAGAGGGAAAGGGAGGGAGGAGGAGGAGGAAGAAAGAGAGATCAGAGTAAGAAGTGGCACAGTGTGGCTCTGGCCAGGTCCAGGGCTGGGTGGGGGAGCTTCACAGAGCTGAGTAGGTCACAGTGGATTAAGGGTGTATTTGTGCCACTTTGGTGGGTCATTCAGTCCTGAGTCACAAGTTGTACCTGGCCTCCTGCCCACCTTTATGAGCTCATACTGCTATGAGGGGTTCAACTTCAATTACTCCAAGTCTGTTCAGACAGCAGCTGCCTAGAGGGTTCCTACCTGAGTTGGGTCTTGAAGGGTTAGGATGCATGGTGACAGAGGCAGGTGGATGCTTTGGGGGACACAGCAACTGCAGTGGGCATGCACTGACTCAAATACTCACACCAGCTGCAGAATAGACAGAGCATTGAAAAATCTACCTAAAGTTCATTTGGAAACACAAGAGACCATGAATAGCCAAGGCAATACTCAGCAAAAAGAGAAATGCTGGAGGTATCACAATACCCAACTTTGAACTATATTACAAAGCAATAGCAATAAAAATAGCATGGTGCTGTAACCAAAATGAACATAAAGACCAGTGGAACAGAATAGGGGATCCAGATATGAATCCACCTTATTTTTGACAAAGGCACTAAAAATATACAATGGAGAAAAGACAGCCTCTTCAACAAATGTTGCTGGGAAAAGTGGTTATCTGCCTGCATGAAACAGAAACTAGATCCATGTTTATCACCCTGTACTAGTATCAAGTCAAAATGGATCAAGGACTTTAAAATCAGACCTGAAACTCTGAAGTTAGTATAGGAAAGAGCAGGAAATACTCTGGAAGCAATAGGTATAGGCAAGGGCTTCCTCAATAGAACCCCAGCAGCTCAGCAACTAAGAGAAAGTAATGGACAAATGGGGCTACATAAAATTAAAAAGCTTCTGCAAAACAAAAGAAATGGTCTCTAAACTGAAGAGACCACCCACAGAGTGGGAGAAAACATTTGCCAGCTACACATCATTTGCCAGCTACACATCAGACAAAGGACTGATAACCAGAAATACAGGGAACTCAAAAAACAAAACTCTCCCAAAATAAATGAATCAATAAAGAAATGGGCAACTGAACTAAATAGAACTTTCTCAAAAGAAGAAATTCAAATGGCCAAAAAATACATGAAAAAATGCTCACCATCTCTGGCCATAAAGGAAATGCAAATCAAAACCACACTATGTTCACCTCACCCCTGTTAGAATAGCCATCATCAAAAACACCACCACCACCAGGAGTTGGCGAGGATGTGGGGAAAAAGGAACCCTCATATACTGCTGGTGGGAATGCAAGCTGGTGCAACCACTCTGGAAAACAATATGGAGGCTTCTTAAAAATCTATTCATAGATCTGCCATCTGATTCAGCAATCCCACCCCTAGGAATATACCCAAAGGAATGTGACACAGGTTACTCCAGAGGCACCTGCACACCCATGCTTATTGCAGCACTATTTACAATAGCCAAGTTATGGAAACAGCCAAGACGCCCCACTACTGATGAATGGATTAAGAAAATGTGGTATCTATACACAATGGAATTTTGTTCAGCCATGAAGAATGAAATCTTATCATTCTCAAGTAAATGGGTGGAACTGGAGAACATTATTCGGAACGAGGTTAGCCAGGTTCAGAAGACCAAGAATCTATGTTCTCCCTCATGTGCAGACTTTAGATCTAGGGCAAATGCAGTAATGTTGTAGGACTTGGGTTATATGCTAAGGGGAGAGCACATACGGGAGGGATGGGGATAGGTAGAAAACCCAAAACATGAAAGTGTTTTATGTCCCCACTGCAGAGGAGCTAATACAGAAACCTTAAAATGTCAGAGGTTCAATATGGGAAGCTGACCTGGAAGTAGTGAAGAGGTCAGGTAGAGATGAATCAATTCAGGTTGTAATACACTTGTGCATGAAAGCAATGCTAGGAACCTGTCTGTATAGCTATCCTTATTTCCACTAGAAAAATGCTATGTCTTTCTTATTATTGCTTATGTCTACTCTTCAATAAAATTGGAGAAAAGGGCAGAACAGGTTCTGCCTGGAAGCGAGGGGGGGTGGGGGGGGGAGAAATGGCCCAAACAATGTATGCACATATGAATAAATGAATAAAAAAAAAGAATAGACAGGGCAGGAGCCAAAAACCTGGCGGTGGGGTCAGGGGTCATGGACACTTTGGCTGTTTGCTGTGGACTTGGTTCCTTGTCTTCTTCCACCTTTAATAATTTCCAAGTTACTTGCTCAGCTGGAGTCTAGGCCTAGCCCCTGCTTTGTAGACCCAGGAATTCTGTCTCCTGGAACCCCAACTAGAGGACCTTGCTCAGTGGTAAATTTTTCCCTCTCTCCTACCCAAGTGGGATATATGAGAAATTTTTGGGCTTAATTAATTAACTAATCTTGGGTAGTACTAAGGTTTGAACTCAGCACCTCACATTTGCTAGGCAGGTGCTCTAGGTTATTTTTCAGATAGGGTCTCACATTTTTGCCCCAGGTGAGTCTAACCAAACTCCTCCTACTTATACCTCCTGGGTAGCTGGGATTATAGGTGTGAACCATCATGCTCATCTTATTTGTTGAGATAAGTTCTCTAACTTTTTGCCCAGGCTGGCTTCAAACCACAATCCTCCTCATCCGTGCCTTTCAAGTAGGATTACAGGTATGGGCCATAGCACTTGGCCTCTTTGGGCCTCTTGAGTCAGTATGGTCTGCTTTCCTCATGCCAACGAAGATTTATTGAATGAAGGAATGAGGAACAAAGAGGGCTTTGGAGTCAGGCAGTCCGAGTCTGGTCTTGACTTTATCATTTCCTCCTAGATGAGTTTGGGCAAGTCACTAAGCTTGGAGTCCAGTTTCCAGTTAGCTTCATAATGATTTCAAGACTGGAATGAAGTTACTGTTAAGAAAATGCAAACATGTCAGTTGTTAACAGGACTCTAAGGCAATGCTGTTAAAAATTACACAGAATTGTTTCCAAACTAAGAAACTTTCAGAAATTAGTTTCCATAGTCACATGCATCTTCTCAGTATCTTCCAACCTTTCTTGAAGGCAGGAATTACCTGGAATGCTTGCTGGAAAGCACAGATTGCTGGGCAATTGGACAGAAGTAGAATTCCCAAACGAAAAAGAAGGCTGATTCTGTTTAGCAAGTGTTCCAGATGAATCCTACCAAAGGTCAAGTTTGGTAATGCTTGTTGTATTCAGGTGCTGGGGATCAGGTAGAGGAGATAAGAGCGAGGAGTGGAGGGGGAAGGTGGCAAGAGACAGGCTGTCACTAATAATCCTGCCTGTAAGCCAGTCAGGACCCTTTGCAGGGAGGAGCTGCCCTTCTCTCTGAAGATTACTGTCCCTCTATGGCACCTGAGCCTGGGGGAGGAAGTGTGGGCACTGACAGCATGAGTAAGGGCACAGAACCATCCACTGTAGCAGCTGCTGGGGCTCTGACCAGAGACAGTGTCTTGGGGGAGGGGGTCGCAGCTTGACACAGAAGGTGAGCTTGTCCAGACTCCCTTGTGGGTGGAGAAACTGTCGCTTCTATAAAAGGTACAGACTGGCACCAGGGAGAACTTACATGGTGTTGGACTTACGTCTTAGAGAACAGGGCACCTGCTTTCTTTCTGATTATTTCTCAGTAGAGACTGGTTGGCTGATTAACTCATGTGCTCTTTCTGGGAGCCCCGTGGTTAGAAGTGAGATTTGTGACATGAAGGCTGGACTGTCATGGCAATTTCTCTGCAGTATTCCTGGTGGTCTTCCCGTTATCTGTCTGAACAACTGGCAGGACTCTGGTATGGTGAAACTATAGAGTGGAAGAATCCAGATCACTGATCCCAGCGTGAAGAATCTTCCAGTCCTGCCTGGAGCTGTGACAGTTGGGAAATGGAGATTATAGGGTTGTTATCATGGTTAACCTGCCCTGTGGTCTGGCAATTTGTGGTGACAATCTATGTCCAGTTCA
Source organism: Castor canadensis (assembly GCF_047511655.1). Taxonomy (NCBI): domain Eukaryota; kingdom Metazoa; phylum Chordata; class Mammalia; order Rodentia; family Castoridae; genus Castor; species Castor canadensis. The sequence continues at coordinate 27,905,441 of NC_133398.1, read as the reverse complement.
TCTTTACAGCCCCATAGTTATGACAGATGAGAGGGACCCACCTGTCCCTGGCACTGGGGCAGGAGTTAAGCATTGTTGAATCACTGTTAATGTTAGTGCAGGCCTTGATTATAAGCACCCCTTTCAATACTCACTTTTTCTTTAGATAAGCTAAGATGTTGGGGGCCAGGGTGATTTGACTCCCTAATTGACAGCTGATAGACCACTCAAGCTGGTGCCCCACCTGCTTGAGTGAAGGACCATCAACCAAGCAGCCAGTCAGATTTCCTTCATGCCAGCACCCACTGCTTTAAACAGTCTGCAGACTCCTTAAGGAAGCTACATGGCAACCAAAGCTGCTTGCTGCTGAAGCTCAACTCCGGAAGGCACTGTCCCAGCCACAACTATTTTAAACAACTTGCACCGGACTTTTTGTCATCACAACTCTTGGTGAATTCTAGATGACCATGTAGCCATTTCCATCAAGATCCAGAAGGAGTACTTCCCTAGTGGAACAGCAGAAGGCCTGTGATTGGTGCAAATACAGTACTTCATTTGCATGCAGGTCTGCTGTGATTGGTGCAAACAGACTTTCCACACATCCTTTCTGGCTATGTTAATAGGCTGCTCAGTGAACCAGCCAGAAGACACCCTCCTGTGCTTCCCGTTGGTGTTGTAGCTGCCAAATATGAGGGCAAGTGGTGGTGGTTAAAGCCCAGAGGGACAAGCCTTCACCTGAGTGCCTTGAACTATAAGTCTCTGGTTTGTGAAGCCTGGCTCTGGTTTTGAATCCATAAGCCCGTGGGTCTGCCAGCCCAGCCCATAGGCCTTGGGCCCTCCAGGACCTGGGATTGCCAGTGCTACAAAATCTTCCTTGATACTGTGATTCATAACCAGGTAGAGCAAAAGGACCTCAGGCATTTGATTGGTAACACCTGGAACTGAGTAGGTGCAAATATAAATTCTCTAGGTTTAGATAGGCAAGGGGTCATGAGCTCTTTGACTGTCAGAGGAGAACAGATGACCTCTGTTTGTGGACAAATTGTATAATTTAAAAGCACGGGTTAGGAGCCAGATATGCTTGGGTTCTCTTTGCTATTCTGCCACTTATTAGCTGGGCATTCTTACAACCTGTGAGCCTCAGTCTCCGCATATGTAAAATGGGCTGAAGCTCTTGCTTGCGATGATTGTGTTGAGGATTAAGTGATACAACACTCCCAATAGCTACAGAGCTGTCAGAACTTTGGTCAATGTACTCCATGTAGCTTGGTTACTACCTGTGAAAATCCTGAATCCATGCGCAGATTTTCTGTTCTGGTTGGATGCAGGTAAACACAAATTCATTTGACCTTTCTTTCTTATGCCCAGAGAAGGACTTGTCATGTGACTGCAAGGATTTCTCATGAGCATGAGGCTAGTAGTGAATGAGACCTCAGGGGCCACTCTGTCCCTCTGGCCTGCCCTTTTCTGGGCCACTGTGTCATTTTTATTTTACCATCCAGACCAGCTCACTCTGCTTCCTGGCCAACAGCTTTCTCCTGCTGGATGTCCCCTAGTCTAGAGACCAGCTGGAAGGGACAGAAGCCAACAGTGCTGGGGAGGAAGGCTCAGTCCTGTCTATTCCAACATAAACTCCAAGAGGACTAAAATGACTTCTGAATTGCCTGCCACTTCTGTCCCAGATGTATGATAAAAAGTTCTTTCTAAAATTGCCTGATGGTCAGAATCACCCAGTGAGCTTGTTAAACATCCAGACTCCCCAGCACTGACAACAGTTTTTGGTATCTCGAAAATGAATGAACAACTAGTGAATGGGGACCCGGAGTCCTTTTTGGGTGGACTACATGGGGGCAATCCCACATTGGAGCAATCCCACATTGGAGCAATCCCCAGTGAAGGATGAGCTGGCAAGCATCCAAATCTATCCCCACATACTGGTGTTTTGGACACCAATGATCAGTTACTGATCACATCCTACTGACCTCCCTGTGACCTTAAATGGTAGAAAGAAGGAAAAGCAGGATGGACCAGAATAAGGACAGTGTAAGGACTAGGACACAACCAATCAGAATGCTGCTTTCTATACACCTAATTAGCATAGAGATTGAGCAACATGCTGGAGAAAATGGATAAAAACCTCAGACCACATTACTTCTCTGGCATTCACTCAGGACCCCTCCTTTCCCATAGGAGCTTTCATTCTTCCCTTAATAAACTCTCCTACCTCTAAGCTCACGCTTCCTTGTCCTCGAGGTTCATTTTTGGGCTTCTTGTGACCCAGAATGCCAGCCTTCCCTCTGGCTACTCACCTAAGTCAGCAAGGTTGAGTGGAGGCTTTTGGTCCTACACAAATTTCCCATAACACTGCTTGGAGACATCATGTCACTAGAAGATGTGAAGTATTGTTTTATCTTTAGTATCATTTTCCATTTTTTTTTAAATACACAGGAGGTTCAAGTACCTTTCTTAAGGAGCCACAGCTAGAGGGGAGGGGCCCTGGAATTTGACCCCAGGCTGTGGGATTCCAGCGTTGAAAGTGCCAACTGCAATGGTTGGCTGGATCTTAGGCATAATGTGAGTAACCAGGTGTCTTTTACCAGAGGACTCACACTGGAACCTCAGGTTGTAATTTGAATGACACTTTGTGTACAGTGTGAGAGGCTGGAGGCAGGGAGACCAGGGAGATGAAGAGCTTTGGTCAGGAAGCTAGAGGGGGAGAACATGGAGGAGACCCCAGACCCACTTTCTGGCCCCAGAACCTTGGGCATCTGCTTTGATTTGTATCATTGTACACATTTGGCACAAGGGCACTGCAGGCTGCTGCCCTCCTTGAAGCTCTCAGGTTGGCACCTGAGACCTTTCTGGGCAGGCTGTGCCCTGGCATGCTCTCATCCTAGTACCACTTTCTAAATTTAGGAGATTTAGAATTGCGGTCATTAGTCATTTCTCCTATCTAAACTCGCTGATGCCCTTCCTCTAGATTTGTACTCAAGACTCTTCATCCTTTTCTTTAACTTATATTTTGTTCCATTTGATTCATAACGATTGACTTCCTCATTCCATTCCAATTGGTTCCATCCCAGAAATTCCTTCCCTTTAGTCAATGTGTTGGAAAGAGCCAGAAACCTAGAACCTGAAAAACTCATGTGCACTGACTATTTATTTGATCCTAGGTGTCCTTGTCTGTAAAGTGGCACGATTTACCTAGCAGAGTTGTTCTGAAGGTTAAGTGATACATACGTAAAGGGCTCCATAAACTCATAATGTCATGTTAGTGTTCACTGGCTTAATTTTGTTCTGTCGTTCATGACTTCTTCCTCTTCTGTAATCTTCCTCTTCTGGCTGAGCCCTCTCTCTGACTCTGTGATAATAGGAGTTATCACAGAGCACGCAGCTTCCCTGATGTCAGGTGGGGCCTGATTTAAATCATCTGACCAAGGTGACTCACAGAGTCACTTCCTTTTTTCTACTCAAAGTGGGTTCTCTCTTCTATTGCAATCAGAATACTTTCTTCACTGCTCAAGGAGACAGGCAGGTTTCAATTTATAGCAGTAATCTTTAAGAAAAAATCAATTGTAACAGTACTTTTTTTTTTAAAGGAAATGTTCAGTCACATTAGGGAATTGTTTAATGGTTTTGTAGTTATATTGGCCCAAAATACTTGAGGCCAAAATTAGTAGTACTCACTGAAAGATGAGCATCTTGAAAGTTGCAAGTTGGGTTGAATAGTATTTTCCAATTTTGCTTGATCTTAAGAACAACCTAGAGTGCTTGTGGAAATACAGATTTCCTGCCCTTGCCTACTGTGAATGAATCAGCTACCAGGGGATTCTTATCGGGCAACTTTGGAAAACACTGATTTTGTTTTTGGATACCTGTATTAGGATCCCTGCTTTATTCCTAAATAACAGTCAGTTTAAAAACTAACAAGCTTAGCATCTGTATTAACACAACCACTGTGATGTGTGTGTTTTGCATCCACTCACACACTGTAATATAGCAAAAACACAGTCCCATGTAGGGTAATATAAGCAATATGGAATATTGGATTATGAAGTTAATTCAGTCTCTAGAGCTTCCTGTTTTTGCTTTACCTAGAAAAAAAAAGATGAACTCCTTTATTTTTTAATTCCCCAGAAGACTTTGCTCAAAGAAATATTTCTTTACATCTACAAAGGAAACTATGGCTATTAGAAGTTAGATTATCATTTCAATGGTTTCAGACATTAAGGGATTTCCAAACTATTTCAGATTAATGTAAAGATTTAGATTAAAAACAGGTGTGATGCTGGGTGTTTTCCCACATATAATCTCACTTAAATTTTATAGCAGTTTTGTGGTGAATTATTATCACCATTTTGCAGAAGAATGACTGAAGACTGGGAGTTTGGGAGGTTTTATTTTGAAATTTCTTTAATAAGAATCATTCTCTCTGAAATGAATTTCTATTGGTTGTAGAGAGTTGACTTTGAATTTTATTTTATTATTGTTATTTTGTTTTTGGTAATACTGTACTGGTAATTGAACTCAGGGCCTTGTGCTTGCTAAGCAAGTATTCTACCACTTCAGCCTTGGCCCCAGTCCTTTTGCTTTAGTTTGCTTTTTTCATGTAGGGTCTCATGCTTTTGCCTGGGCTGGCCTTGGACCATGATCCTCCTACCTGCACCTCCTGAGTAGCTGGGATTAAGGACATGAACCACCATTCCTGACTCTGGATGTCTTTTTTTGAGAGATGAATATTTGTTTACTATTGAGCATATTGGTAGCACACCAGAACCCTTTTGCTGATGGAAAGAAAGTAGGCTTTTATAGTGAGGAAAAAAAAAATACCACTCAGGAGCGATGTGACCTTGAGCAAGTTACTGCACTTTTTTGAAAATTTGTCTCTGAAAACTGAAGACAATAGTGTCTAATTCACTCCTCAGAGAAGGTTGTGAGAAGTGAATGAGACAAATAATTTAAAGGGTCTGAGAGCATCAGTCACATGGTTAGTGCTTAATTAAGTCTAATTCTGTCTTCCTTTCTCCTTCTGGTCACAATTTGAATATCTGTCTGTCATTGTGCATTTTCCTCTCAAGCTTTCACCAGCTCTTTCCTCACTGAAAAAAGATTCTTAATGATATATTTCAATATATACATCATATGGGGTTGGAGTGTACCTCAGTGATAGAATACATGCTTAGTATGCATGAAGCCCTCAGTTCATGCACACACACACGTACATGTACACACACGCACAACTACTATTTCTTGTTCTGTATACATCGTCTCCTTGAATTCTCAGCACATCTTTATGAGGAGGGCATCATTGTTGTCACACAGCTTATAGAGTTGGCAGCACTGTGAATCGGTGAGTCCTGAGTATCATCATATGGAAGTGTGCAGCAAAGGCTTTTGATCAGTTTGGAGGAACCAGGGAAGGCTGGAGGAAATGAGCCATGAGCTGAGTTCAGAAGCTGAACAGGAACCGACCATGTTCACACCCACCCAGCCCTGTGTCAGCGAAGTATACCCCTGTTATACCCCTTGTTTCTGCAGTACAAGCTCAACCTATCCTACAGATCCCAAACCCACCATTCTTTAATTTCTTATTCTGCTCTAGTTTTCTTCATGATATCTAACACTACATGATATTAAATTACATATTAATTTACTCACTATGTAGAATTTTGAATGAATGAATAAATGGCTGTTTATCCTGTTCTACACTTTGCATATAGCCTTATTGTGTTTTTACTTTTTTTTAAACATATTTTTTAATCCATTTAGCAAATACTTCTTGTGTACACCTACTGTTTGCTAAACAGGCCCTGGGAATAGACAGGGAGTTTCTCAGAGGATTATATGTATAGCTCCTCCCCTTGGCAGTGGATTCCTGAGGACCAGAGACTATTTGCTGTGCTAATGCCCTGGTTCCTGCACACAGCAGACACTCAGTGATGCCTTTAGATTAAGGAGTGATTCCATCTGCAGAGGAGGAAGTGGATTGGAATGATTTCAAGCTGATACTGCCAGTAAATAACAGTAAATGCCTAAGCTTGATGCTTGCCACTTGCCACTGGGTCAATCTGGGTGTCCTCCGATTCAGTGAGTCTAGGTAGGACCTGAAATTCTGCCTGTCCAATAAGTCTTCATGTGCTGCTGCTGCTGCTGTGGAGTTGCTGAGCAACAGGTGGTAAGATACTGTGGAGGACTGGAGATGTTGGAAGGAAAAGAAGAAAAATCATCCAGGGAAAGGCCTAGAGATATAGCTCAGTGGTAGAATGCTTACCTAGAATGTACAGAGGACCGGGGTTCAATCTCTAGCACTGCACAAAACAAAATAAAATTATGCTTGTTTTTCTGTTTCTGGGAAAGAATGACTCATCAGAGTATTTCGAAGAGGAAGTTCTGTATCAGAACCACATGGGGATGCTCACCAACACTTTGCACTCTCCTCCCTTATGGTCTAGTGCTGACGGATATGTTGGAGGAAGTGTTGGACATGGAACATCAACATTTTACAACCTTCACAGTAAAGATTGATACAGGCACAGCACATCAATAGACACAAAGCCAGAGGGATTTTGATTAGGAACAGGACACTTGTTTGATCTTCAAGTTTTACTACCCTTTTAATAAATGGTTTATTAGAAGCAAGGGAAAATGTAGTTTCTAGACCCAGGAAGTTTGGATAATACCTTGACTGGGTATTTATAATTAGTATCACCCATGAGGGGTAGACAGACAGAGTATGGCTTTCGATAGGACACTTTGAGAAAGACACAGATGCATAACTTGGATCTAGTCATGAGAAAACATCAGTGCCCAATAAAGAACTTGGCCTTGTGCCCATGCCTCCGGGAAGTAACTTGTGTTAGATCTGATAGGAGGGTCTTTGTTTAGGGTAGGGGCTGGACACTCTTGTCAGTCTTAAGGTGGGGGTTGACCATGTCAGAAAGACCAAACATGTCAATAGGCAATCAACCAATCAATCAGTCATGCCTATGTGATGGAACTCCAAGGCAAGCTGGACACTGCGACTTGAGTGAGATTCCCCCACCCAACACTTGTGTACATGTCATTCAAAGATCCAGGAGAGTAATATGTGGTAACTCTAAGGGAAGAGGACCAGGGAAATGTCACATTTGAACTTGCTGTCTATTTGTTTAGCTGGTTTTAATCTGTACCTTTCCTTGTAATTAAAGCTATTGGCCTAACAGCTTCTGATGAGTTTTGGAAATCCTCACAAATTCTTAAAACTTTAGGGAGTTTTGAGAACCCCTGAATTCATAGTTATTATCAGATGTGAAGGACTGTGCCTTAAAAGTGTGGTTAACTCTGGGCAAGCAGAAAATCCTAATGGAGGAGCTGTCTATCAAAAAGAGTGGATGGGGCCAGAGTGTAACTCGGTAGTGGAGGCTCTTGCCTAGGACTTGGGTGCCATCCTGAGCATTACCAACCAACCAACCAACAAAAACCAAAAAAAACCCAAAACCAAAAAAACCCCAAACAAACAAAAAAAAGTGGACAGTATTCTTCAGAAAACACAAACATCATAAAGACAGAGCAAGGCAGAGGACCCATTCCAGGCTAATGGACACTAAATGGACATACCAGCTGAGTGTCATATATAAGCTTAGCCTGAGTTCTGTACTAAAGGAAATAAAAATCCATCAAGGATGTTTGAATCCATCAAAAGAGTTGGAAAATGGATGGCTGATTAGAGGAAAGAATTGTGTCTATGCTAAATTGACAGAAATCAGTAACTGTTGTTATACAAGAGCATCTTTATTATTATTATTTTTAGCAAATGCACATTGAAGTGTGTAGAGGTAAGGGGCCATGATGTCTAAAATGGTTTATCAAAATTATATACAGAGAAAGAGCAAATGATAGAGTAAATGGAACAAAATACTAACAAGTGATGAGTTTGGATAAAGAGTAAATGCATATTCTTTGTGCTATATTGCAACTTTTCAAATTATTTTCAAATAAGGAGTTAAATAAAATACAGGCCTTGAACCTAGTGCTCAGATCTTGGTTTCTGAAAGCTTTCTCCAGTAAAAGGAACTAAGGCTTCTTAGATAAAAGGCTTATTTTAGGACTAAAATAGGAAAAATATAAGATGAACCTAAGGCATCTTGTAGTGCCAGAAAGTAAGGAAGTACTTAAAACAAACAAACAAACAAAAATCAAACAAACAATTTTGGTGGGGAATGTCAGAGGGACACAGGTCAATCTAATGGCCCAAACTGGAACAATTAGTCCAACAGAATAAAGTGATATTAGATTATAACCTAAGGTACAAAATAAATAGCTATTAGTCTATGCCAATATAAAATATGATTATCTGCTTAGATAAATTTCCTGAGCAGAAGAATTCCAAATAATTATTGCAGACACTCCTCCCGGAAGGAGGGAGCATTGCCTCCCACTCCTTATGTGTGGGTTGCACAGAGTGACTTCCTTCCAGGGAGGTCTAGTCCAGTGAGTCTAGTGTGGAATTGGGTAAGAAAAGAATGACTTTACAGTGGAGAAAGCTGATCAACACTACCTCAGTCAGGTGATCAAGGTCAATATCAACAGTGATAAATCATGCTGCTACTATATACCCTTGATATGGTGTGATGAAATGGCACTTGAACTCTAGTGCAACCATGAGAAAAACTTCAGACAAATTGCACTAGAGGGGCATCCTGTGAAATACTGACCGACACTCTTCAGAACTGTCAAGGTCGTCAAAACCAGGAGATTCTGAGGAGCTGTCACAGTCATGAGGAACCTAAGGACGTATAACAATTAAAAATAATGTGGCATTCTGAATGGGATCCTGGAATAGAAAAAGACACTAAAAATATATCAATATTGGTTCAGAAAATTGAACAAATGTACCACTCTAAGATGTTAATAATAGAGGAAACTGACCAAGGGCATATAAGGAAACTGTGCCATTGTCTACAGAAGCAGTAAGAATAAAGTCTATTTAAAAGTAATCCAGGAGCTAGGTAGGTCAAGTTGCGAGAATGGGGCCCAAGAAGCTGAAGATTCAGGTAATTCTGAAGAATCACCAGTTGCTCATGTACTGAAAGTCACTTTTTTACTCTGTAGCTCCCTTGGCTAGATACAGCTTCATCAAAGTCCTGGAGGCTTGAGGGTCTCCTTTGTCTCTGGAACCCTTGGCTGGAACCAAGCCAGTCCAGGGAAGTGCTCCACAGAAGCTGACTCAATAATAAATATCAAGGATAGCTGTGTATGTGTGACGGTACACACAGAGAGCAATGGTTAAACAACATCCCATAGCTTCAGTTTCAAGGACTCTTATTTTCTTCTTTTTTCCTTCCTTCCTTTGTTTCTTCCTTTTTTCTTTTTTTGGTGATACTGGGGTTTGAGCTCAGGTCTTCATGCTTGCAAAGCAGGTGCTCTATCACCTGAGCCACACTCCAGCCCAGTTTCAAGGAATCTTGCTGTCCCTGAACTCTTGACTGAGCTCTCGTGATGTTCATTTCTCCTCTTGACCCTTTGAAATGGAGGTGCTGGCTTCCCTGCTGCTCTGAGGGAAGAGCCGGTCAGTCTGTGGAGTTCTCAGGTGCAGGCTTAGGGGAGCTGCTTTCTAACGTGTAACCAACTGAGCAGAGCAGAGAACAGAGCCAGGCTACAGCCAGGGCCACCTACAGCTCATTTCATAAACACTCTGGAGCACTGGCTCCCTGCTGCCTGCCTTGGCTGGACCCTAGGGAACCTCTGTGGAAAGTCCCAGTGCCTATGTGTCTCATCCTTCCTCCTGGGCTCCCTGTGGTCTGGTCTCATTCCCAATCATTTTCTTCCTACATTGGCTGTTGTTTGTGAGGCTTGGCCCTTGGCTCTGGTTGCTGACCCTAATTTCTTCTTTACTCTGGGGAGGAGCTCTTCAGACTAAGCTTGGGCTAAAGGCATTGCTGGGCACTGCTCTGGGATCTCCCATTGTGTCCTGTGTTTGGAGGGTCTGGTCCTGAAGACCACGTGGACTACCAGTGTTCAGTAAAGAGTAGCTTTGGGAAAGGATTCCTAGAAGAAAAACAAGAGCAGCTGGTGGCTCACTCTCGAGGTTTTAAAAACAGCTCCACGGATGGGCATAGTGGTATGTGTCTGTAATTCCAGCACTTAAGAGGCTGAGGCAGGAGGATTGAGAGTTTGAGGCCAGTTGGGGCTATACAGCAATAGCCTGTCTTAAAATTCTAACAGGGCTGGCAGAGGGGCTCAAGTGGTAGAGTGCCTGCCTAGCAAGAATGAGAACCCGAGTTCAAACCCCAGAACCACACACACACAACCAAAAAAACAACCCCAGTCCTGTGAGGAAGCATTGTAAGTATACCCACTTACTGAAAGAAAAGAATAAGACTCAGAAAAGCTCAGTCCCTTTTCTCTAATAAGTGACAGAGGTGTGCTTTCAGTGCAGGCAGTCACACGCTGTTGGCTTGAAGTAGCAGAGACTAAGTATCAGTGACATACGCAAACAGGAGGTAAGCCTAAGCTATAATGCAGGGATGGAGTGATAGGTGTGCTGAGCACCTATGCCTGTCTGAGGTCTCTCCCTGCCCCCAGAACCCTCTTCCTGGTAGTGTGCCAGGGAATGGGTGCCCATTCCTCCAATGTCACACAACCAATTTCGGCAGCTTCCCTGGTCCCCATGGCAGGACAACTCTGAGTCACGTCTGCAGTCTTTCCAGTACTCCTTTTGGAGTGTACTCTGACTGCCCACAGTGATGGCCACCCGCTAAAGCACACTTCACTGGTGTTTTCCCCTTCTCTGTTTCATTTCCTCACTTCCCTCCAAGTGTTTCCTGGAATCACCTCCTGGAATTCCTTGGAATCCTTATCTCCAGGGGAGCCCAAACCAAGTAACTCAATGGCATACTCCACAAACCCTAAGGGAGCCAAGTTCCACCAGTTGTTATCCTCAGCGTCCTGGGTTCACTATGGATAAGAGTGGATGGGAATAATTGTTTTCAAAGGGATCCTCTACTGACATGAGGCACTGAGTTGGCAAGAAAGGACTGGGGTCAGGTTGGCAGTAGCCAGCCCTTGCAGTGATCCAGGCTGACCTGGGCGTTGATAGTGGAGATGAAGATGAGGTGAGAGATCCAAGGTCTGTGTGATCAGGATGGAGGTGAGAGTTGAGGACAGCATTCAGGATGGTAGTCCAGTCTCAGGTGGGACTCCTGGACTCTGTGAAAAATGTGCGTGCTAGAGACAGCCAGCTTTGACCCAGGATGACAAGGACAACTCCCTGGAGGACTTGTGTCAGTGAAAGTTTGGTGGCTGGAAGGTTCCTCCAGCTCAACTAGAGACAGAGTTTCTGTAGGACAGAGGTAAGTTTCCTATGTGTCAACCCTCCCTTTCCAACAGGATGACCTTAGGTAAGTCACTTTCAGCCTCAGTTTCTCTGCTTTTCTGATCTTTTGTGGGCTGTTGTTACAGTGAGTTAATAGGGTAAGATACTTTGAGGGTGGGCTAAATGGGAGCAAACTCAAGACAGAACTGGAAATTGAGATGGCAGAGACCTCAACAGGAGGCACAGCACATAGGAAGCTGTGGCAAGACTTTTATTGTATTTAGTGTGTACTTATTGGAAAAATCCAAACTTGATATTTAGCCGGTGACAACTCCAGACCTGACTGTCCCATACATTTAGCTGTGTGATTTCAGGCAAGTTATGCAACCTCTCTGAGCCCCAGAGGCCTCTTCAGTGAAGCAGAGATAGGTATCTCTGTCTTCTACAACTGTAGGTATTATGTGAGAGAGTTAGTAAGGTGCCTGGCACAGAGCCCGGCACATGGTGGTGTTTGACAAATGTGAAGTTTCTCTGAAGTTGCTTAAGAAGAAATCAAAAGATCCCATTGATTCTGTTGTTTTGGTCCCAAAGTGGTTAATGTAGAGAGAAAAAGACCACCACCTATAATACTTGGAATTTGGTCAAGGGAACCTGGTTGTTTGACATGAATCTCCTCTTTCCACCAGTTGTGTTGGCATGGTTTCACCATAGCCCTTGTCAGAGCCACTTGGCAGAACACGAGGAGGAGCCACTCTGTGGAAATTTAGGGCAGAATTAATACAGCAATTTTGGAAATATAAGATGTGTGACATGAAATCTACTAAATAGCATTTCTCCCTCCCACTTCAGGGCAATGAGTCCAGAACTGAGGGGAACAGCTCCAACAGGAGGGGAGGGAGCCACCGTCGCAGTGCATGTGTTGGCTTCATTCTGCAGTTGCTCCTCACTGCCCATCTGCTCCTGACTGCCTCACCTAGCCATGGGGCTTGTAAAGCCACATCCCGCATGTATGATGCCTTCACTCAGCAGATGTGAGGATGAGGGATGTCCACGCCTAACACCAAGAGTGTCCGCCAGCTCTTCATGCCTTTCTCTGCTCTCTGCCTTTCAAATTCACTTAACTATATTTCTCAATTAGGCTATTTGTAACAAAATGAGAAAAGGAAGGAGGGTCTAACATTTAGGGAATTCCTAGATTGTGTTAGTACTCACTGAAACTCTATGGTTAATATCTCCTATCATCATCACTGTGGGGGAGGCATAAGTGTTCCCATTTTGATGAAGAACATAGGCTCAGAGAAATTAAGTCACTTGTCCAAGTTCATGCTCTAGGAAATGGTGACACTGGGATGGAGCTCTGTCTAACTGCAGAGATTAACTCTCAGATTGACACACACACACATACACAGACACACACACACACAGACACACACACAGATACACACATAGACACAGCCACACAGAGACACAGACACACACAGACACACAGACACACACACACAGACACACACACAGACCCACAGACACACACACACAGACATACACAGACACACAGACACACACAGAGACACACAGATGCACACAGACACACACAGACACAGACACACACAGACACATAGACACACAGAGACACACACACACAGACAGACACACACAGAGACACACACAGAGACATAGACACACACACAGACTCACAGACACACACAAAGACACAGAGACACAGAGACACAGACACACACACACACCCCCTCCAGTAACAGATGCCTCTATTTTGACAGTCTGGGCTGAAACCACTTCCTTGATGATAAAGGATGAGCTCCCTCTGGTGGCAGAGTGTGTTCAGTGCACCCTCATTTGGCTTAGGGCATAGGTAAGTACAGACACTTTCATTTATGCAGTACAATTTTGTCTAAAGATACATTATTGAAAGTCTCTTAATGCAATGTGCAAGTGGCATCTAAATCTGGATTTACCCCCATTGCAAGTGAATGCTGGAGAAATGACAACCCCTGTTTATCCCAGGGGAGCAAGAGAGAGACAATGGGATTAACATTTTCACAGAGTTCTATGATTTCCCAAGAGTTTTCACATCTTTTTCTCGGGATCTTCACAATGTCCCTGAGAGGCAGGTGTCCCTTCTTTATAGTTGGCGTAGTCTCTTATTTATTGGGATCAGAGGGGTTAAGTAGCTTTTCCAACATTACACAGCTGTCAGTCAAGGAGCCATAATTCTAACCTGGGGCTTCTACTTTCAGGCCTTGTGATTATTCAGTTACACCACAGACTCTTTCCATTCCAGACTGGATACACATCACTTTGGATTATCTGGCAGATGAAGGGTGGGTAACCATGACAAGGACATGAGGATTAAATGAGACAGATTAAATTATGATGGATAGTTATAATTTCCTGCCTCTTGTCCCTCTCTCTTCTGCCCCATCCTCTCACTACCCCAGAGAGATAAAAATAAAGAACACAGTCTGTTGGAATCTTGAACCCCCACCCCCAAGGCTCCCCAGGACTCTCAGGACGGAACCCAGAGTCTTAGGTTTGGCATGCACAATCTTCCGTCCAGACACTTCAAACCTCTTCAGGCTTTCTCTCTCTCTCTCTCTCTCTCTCTCTCTCTCTCTCTCTCTCGCTGCACCTTGGGAAATTCACCCTTCTCATCTTTCTTTTCCAATATTAGCTCCAGTCACACCTGTGCCACCTCCTTCACCTGGAGCAATTGAACTGTCTTTCTCTAGGTCAGATGGCACTTTCCTTGGAAGGATTTCTGAAGTCCTCAGAGGGTGCTTTGAGCTAACCCTTGATACCAGATTTGGGTTTTAGTTTATGAACCATAATTTTACTCTGAACATCTTTCTCTCTTTCTTTTTCTCTCTTTCGCTCCTCTCTCTCTCTCTTCTGACTTAGTGCATCTCTCTGTCTCCAATGCCTAGCACAATTGAGCTCACTAATGGCTTTAGAAAAGACCCAAAGAAATGCTCTGGGAATTACGGGGAGACTCAAAGTTACCATGATGTATTAAGTGGGGTCCAGTGCTACAAGACAATTTGCAATAAAAATTCATTGTAAGCCTATCTTCAAATGCCATTGGCCATAGCATTAAAATCAATGTGAAAAAGAAAAAGTACTTTTAGGGGAACAATGGTTGAAATAAGGGCCACTTGGTTAACCTTGGAATTTTTTGTCACTCTAATTTCAGAAACTCTAATTTCAGAGCATCAGGAAGAGAAGGAAGCTTGAGCTGGGTTGCTCTGCAGCTCAAATAAGAATTAGTTGACCACGGCAGAATGGTGCAGGAGGAGAGAGCTCTCAATAGCTTTTCTCTGTGAGCAACCCCAGACCAGCTCATGTGTTCCTCCAGGAACCCATGCTGATTGGACCCAGCTGACCAGCCTTGAGTTAAGTTTTAAGGGTTATTTGTGTGTGTGGTGCTGGAGATCAAACCCAGGGCCTTATGAATACCAGACAAGCACTCTATCACGGGGCTACATTCCCAACCCCATTTTTGAGTTATTTTAATAACCACCTAGAAAATATTTTCAAGTATCTTGAACTCCCTGAACCTCTTCTTCAGAGTCCCTGACCAATGATCTTTTAGTATCTGCTCCAATCTAGTGGGCTTACCATTCTGGAAACAGCCCATCAGGATGACTTTCCTTAATCATTGATCTAAACTTGGTCTCCTTTAATGGACCACTTATTAACTGTTGTGCATGGGAGGCATAAAGCCTTCTTTTCTTCTTTCCCCAAAATGTTTTCCTCATTGCCAACTCTTGAACCTCTTTTGTTCATAGACTTTCCTTATGGCTGCCCCTGAGCAGTCTCCAGGTAAGCTTGGAGGTCTGCCTACAGTATGGGCCACACACCAGCTGTCATTGTGAGTGTGAAATGGAACATAATGTCTGCCAGCCATAGCTTCCCCTGGTGGGAAATGGTCAAGGCTAGAAAAATGTATTTGTCACAAACTATGATAACAGGAATTAAAACACTCCCATGTTCCCTTAATTATAAAAATCACTGGGTTTTTCTTCTGTGTTTGCTGCCAATGTCTGTCCATATGCAGAGTTCGTTTTTATAGTTATATTGATAAGGTGGAAATTTTGGGTTGTATTTTCTGTGCTGAATGCATCCTAAGGATTTTTTATGTCATGTAAAAGTTACCTGAATTACCTCAATGACTATAGAACAGTTCTTTGAGTGGAACAATAGGGACTTACACTAATGTTGGGCAGGTAGGCTGTTTCCAGGTTTCCATTGTGATGGATATGGTACAACTGAATGTGCCCCCTGCCTCTTTCCCATGTAGCAAGCTGCTGCTTGCACCCAGGTTTGGCCATGAGCCCATCATGTCTGAGGGTGATAATTTTTTGGTTGACACACTCTGGTGGGTCTGAAAGAGTTCTGCTCCCCTTGGTCTGTGATTCACATAGCTTGAGAAAGGTCCAGCTACTCAGTATCCACAGAAGCCACCAAATGGTTTCATCTTATGCCTGGGCCTTTGCTATGGTTTTCAGTTCCTTTCCTGGGGATCTAACCCCAGCCCCTTAAGTTGGACCAAAAATAGAACAATTTTGTCATAGCCATGACAATGGCCACTCAGATCCCTCTTCAGAAATCAGGTACATGGGTTGCTCTGCTGTTGGGGGTGTGGCCTAGAGACATCTCTACAGGAATTACCTCTACTGAAGATAGACACCTGGCCAAGGCCATGTCCCTTCCTCTGGGCCACCTCCATAACTGATGTTGTCATAGAAGGCCTGGCCCTCTTACTACAACCTCAGGTGACTTGGAGCTCACTGTAGGTTGGCTGAGGCCTCCATCAAGACTGGACTTCAGCTCAACTTCTGCATCTACTTAATCCTGTGTCCTTCCCTTCTCTCTTCCATGGGCATTGTTGGGGGAAAACACACCTCTATCAACCTCCTACACTCTAATCTCCTCTTAGATCAGTTATCTGAAGAAATCCAACCTCCCTGTCTAGCGTGGTCATTTTCCATTTCTTCCTCTGAGATTATTTTCAACTCATCTTTCCTCCTGAAAACACCACAAAAAGCCACCAAAGTCTGGTGACTAGGTAAGGTAATACATATAAGAGCATATTCCTTCCTTCTCTCCCATCCATCTTTTCCTCTCCACCCCATTGTCAGTACTTGATAGGGCCTCCATTTTCTGCCCCTTCCTTAGGCTGTGGCCATATTCCCCTGCTCTTGTCCCTCTGCTGTCCTCCTCTACCCTGTGGCTTGAGGGACCATTCTTTTTTTTTGGTGGCACTGGGTTTTGAACTCAGGGCCTCATGCTTGCTAGGTAGGTGCTCTTACTGCTTGAGCCACTCTACCAGCCATTTTTTTTGTGATGAGGTTTTTGGGTTTTTTTTGTGATAGGCTCTCATGAACTATTTGCCTGGGACTGGCTTTGAACCTTGGTCTTCTGATCTCTGCCTCCTGAGTAGTTAGGATTACAGGTGTGAGCCACTAGCACCTGGCTTTGAGGGACCATTCTAAAGCTCACATTTTTTCATACCGTTGCCTTGCCTAAAATACTTAACTGACTCACTATAACTCACAGCACGAAGCACAGTCTTTTAGCAGAACATGGAGGTCCTCTGTGGCCCTGACCCATAGATATCGATGGATATGGTACAACTGAACGCCATTTCCTGTAACCCTGGACTTTCCTTTGTTTTGCTATATATTGCAAACTCCTCCTGAAACTTCACTTAGACTGTTTCCTCTGCCTGGAATGCTATTCCCAACTTTCTTCACTGGGTGAATTGCTCATCTTTCCAGGTTCAGACCAATTGTCAACCTGTCCAGGAATCCTTTTTCTGAACCTCCAGGTAGGGCTGAGGGGCCAATTGAGTCCAGTTGTTACCACTTATCTTTAGTGTTGAATCATTCATTCACTTCTCATGCACAGTGAGTCCTTTGATAGCAGTAAGCAAGTCTTCTTTGTCCCTTTATCTCTACCACCTGACATAGTGCCTGGCATGGAGTAGGCATCTTTAAAGGACTCAACTGAAGCTTTTGATTTATGGTACTGCCTTGTTTTGCAAAATATTATATCAATTGAAATTGTTACAAGCAATGTGCAAATGAACCAATTTCATTATAACCTCACTAAAGTTGGGTATTGTTAGTCTTAAATTTGATGGCTATAAAACACTCTGCATTGTTTTGATTGCATTTTTAATAGATATTGGGATTAAACATTTCCCAATGTGTACTGCTGATTAATAGCATCTCTTCTCATATGGATTATATATTCCTGTCCTCACCTTTGCATAATAACCTACTGTCTCATGTCAGGTTTTTGACTTAGAACCATCCACATAGAAGTGGGTGCATCCAAAGGGGAGCTAGCTAGCCCTGTGATTTGAAATCGTGATGGCTCTCTCTGAGCTACAGGTTTTCTTTCTTTAAAGTGACAGCTTTCTTTACTTTGTTCCTGACTGGAATCCCTTGGTAACTTGTAAAAACATGGACTCCTGGGCTTATATCTACTGATTTGTGTTCTCCCAGTGGAACCGGGAATTCCCAAAAGCCCCAGGTAACTTGCTGCAACCAGTTCAGCTTGGACTGATCTTGGGAATCACTGGCCTCCCAGCTCTGTAATTTATGTGCTTCTGTGGGACCCAGGTACTTGGACCTGGGGAAAGAAAAAGAGGGAATGTATTGCTGTGTGCTGATACCTGAGGCACTTTGCAGAGCAAAGAGCATTCTGGTTCCATGTGGCTACAGAGAGAACCAGCATGAGTGGGTAGGAACTCCGCAAAGGCAGCTTTGGGCTCAGCAGTGGCAGAAACTCACTGTAGACTTCCATTGTCCAGCACAGGAGCAGCTGCCTGGCTGGCTGTGGTGAGGGTCAGCACAGCAGCTCAAAGGGCTTGATGGCCTGAGTTCCCACAGAGCCAGCCCTCTGCAGGGGGGACTGCCTGCCCAGAGGTGGCCAGTGTCTTGGCTCTGCTCCCAGCTGACTTCAGACAAAGTTACTGTATTTCTTCACACCATGAGTACTTCATCTGTAAAATGGGGATATGGCAGTTCCTGTTTTACTGAGTTATTTTTTTAAAGAACTGCTTTATTGAGATACAACTCTACCATATAATACCCCCTGTTTATTGAGCACAATCCAATGGCTTTTAGTATGTCTACAGAGATGTGCCACAATTGCCATCACTGACTTACTTTGAAGGTAAAATGAGACCCATGGGGGAAACATTTAGCTTACTGTGTGTTCAATAAATGTCAGGTATTACTTTTGATGTATTACTTATCTCTGGGGAGTGGTTTAAGGATGCCAGGATGGCAACCTCAGAGGCTATTGCAGGTGACACTCAGGCAGGAGGGAGGGAGGAATAGAGCTTGGGGGAAGGAGTTTCCAAGTCTCTCCTACCTTGTAAATTGGTATGTCTATAACAAATATTAATCTACACATGTGTGCAAATCATGTAAAATTCTTAAATCTTCATATTGGCTCTGTGAACTCCATTTTAATCTTCCTTTAGCTCTTTCCAAC
Organism: Castor canadensis; assembly: GCF_047511655.1. NCBI lineage: Eukaryota > Metazoa > Chordata > Mammalia > Rodentia > Castoridae > Castor > Castor canadensis. The sequence goes on along the minus strand of NC_133398.1, from coordinate 27,886,645 downwards.
AAGATGACAACTGAGGTTTCCAGAGGCTGCAAGATCAAGGTTCAGTGACTTCTTTATATAGGGCAGATAAATAGGCCTATTTTACCATCTACTTTTTTTTTTTAATGTATCATTTAAGTTGCAAGTCTCCAGAGAGGATAACATTCAGATGGAAACATTCCAACAAGGAAATCTGACTTTAAATTTACCTGATGGGTGACAACTAACTCTCCTCTCCAGGCTCTTTCTCCTTTCTCATCTACTTCTTGGTTTTCTCCTGAATGCTAGGGAGCAAGCATAAAGGCCACAAGTGTTCCTGTGATTGCCCATGAAAGCTGCAAGGTGGTGTTCAAACCCACTGTGTGCTGGGACCCTGTGGAGTATGGTTTTGTGTTTTAACATCCAAGAGATCAGGGGAGTCCCTGCCCTGCCATTTTGCTTAATGGGTTTGTCATTCTCAGCCTCACTTTCTGGGCTACTGTCTTCTTTTTTTTCTTTTTTAAATCAACTGTCAATTGGATGCTCTAATGTCCCTCTAGAGTGCTTTCTCATCCTTGTCCTGTATCCATCCTAGTGGAGGCAGGAATTGGATATCTGTTGTAGGCACCTCACCTCTTCCAAGGATAGCATCAACCTCCTTGTTAGTCCCTGACAGGAAGATGTCCCAAGCACTGGTCACTAAGGCCCCTTATTGTGCTCTGTGATATGCCCCATCCTATATCAGGACACCCACTTCAAGACAGTGTTTTTATTCTTGCTCAGTCAACAAAACTTGATAGGTCTAAGCCTCCATGACTGGCTGGTATCTGGTTCTGTCTTCTAAGTTCCTATCCTGGTGCTTCCCTGTTTATCAGGCTGGCTTCCTGTTCAGAGCCCAAATTCCAGTGGTGACCCACCTTCTGGATGGGCCTTGTCTATTTTCATTTATGATGAAATACCCAGGATCTAGTGTTATGTCTGGCACATAGTAGGAGTTCAAAAATATTTATTGAACAAATAAACTGTAACCGTTCAAAGGATGGTGATGAGTTTCTTGTTTACAAAGCCAGGATGATTTAAAAGTTTTCATTGTTTATTTTCACCCAACCCTCACTTGTAAGAGAAACATGTGGCTGATTTTCTTAGATTTTAAAAGGTGCCATAGGATTTAATTTAACATGCTGAAGCTATTCAACTTTCAGAACAGTTACCCTAGACACTTGCTATAACTCCTAAATCCTGGTCACATTTCTGCCATTTGGATTTGATGTGTCTTCTCTTTCACTTGGGGATAAATGGCTTTTTAATAATTCTGTAATAAAATGATTCCAGCCATCTTTGCTGTTTCAAACCAGAATCTATTCAGATATTTATTTATAAGCACACCCCCTCACATGATTTGAAGGGTTTCTAATATTCTTTGGAGGTATTTCAAATCTAAAAGTTCACTTTCCAAAAATGAAATTTTGTGGTTGTTTCTCTGTGGGGGAAAACAATCACTTTAGTAATGAAATAAAGAGGAATACGGTGGCTACCCACAAACTGCATGTGAAGCTGATGAGAAAGCAGCAGGGATGGGAAGTTTCCTTCCAGGACTTCCCCTGGCTGCTGTGAGCTCTTGGGTCAGTCAACAAGGAAAGCCCTGGAGGCCCCATTCTAGAATATTGGCTTGCTCTCCAAAACACCTTCCCTTGCCAGAGTGGAGCTGTATCTCTTCGTTTTAGATTTTAACACATTCTTCACATGGCCTCTCTTACAGATAGAATTGTGTCCCCACTTCTACACTGAATTTCGTATGTTGAAGCCTCCATCCTCAGTGGACCTTATTTGGAGATAGGGCCTTTGTGGAGGTAATTAAGGTGAAATGAGATCATAAGGGCAGGCCCCTAATCTGAGGTGCTGGTATCCTTAAGAGCAAGAGACATCCAGAGCTCTTTCTTCATTCACAGACAAAAGGCCATCCACCAGCCAGGAAGAGAGCCTTGATCCGGGACTTCCATCTTCCAGAACTGTGAGAAAGTCAACTGCTGTTGTTTAAGCCAATCTGGTATCTTATTGTGGCAGCCCAAGTAGACTAATACAGCATCCTCCTGGGTTTTCTTTCCATTCTGTTTTCTTTTCCTGGGACATTGTCTTAGTTTCCTAGGGATGTCCTAACAAATCACCATAAACACAGTGGCTTAAAACAACAGACACTTTATTTCCTCACAATTTCACAGTCTAGATGTTCAGAGTCAAGATGTCAGTTGGGAAACTCTCACTGAAGGCTCTAGGGGAGAATATTTCCTTGACTCTTCCCACTTTTGGTGGCTCCAGGTATTCTTTGGTTCATGACTCTATAACTCTAACCTCTGTGTCCATCTTTACATGGCCTTATCCCTCAGTGTCTTCTCTTATCATTTATAAGAAAACTTATAATTGGGGTTAGGGCCTACCCAGATAGTCTAGGATGATCTCATCTGAGATCTTTAATTACAACTGGAAAGACTCCTTTTCCAAATAAGGTTACATTGAACCCCTAAGGGAGTTAGGATGTTTTAGAGTCTGCCACCGAACTCACTATGTTAGGTAGCAGTAAACCATGAGCATGGGGATAGACAAAGAAAACATAAAATGGAGGATTCTTCAAGGTCTCTGAGAGAAAAACAATTAACAGCCTATCTTAAGATCAAAATATCCCACCAAAGTCATGCAATGTCACAAGATGTCTTTGAGTTACTTGCCCTAAGGTAGGTTGACATCAAATAGTTCATGAAACAATAAATCTTTACTTGACAAAACAAAGACCCAGGTGGACCCACTCATATTTTCTACTTTGTAAATCTGTAGGCCTATGCTAGCCTCATGACCTTAACCGTGACTTCACCCTCATGGGCTGGTCTTAGGGAGGAACTTAACTCTCAGGCCCCTTCCACTTCAATAAAAACTGGTGCTAGGGTAAAATTGTTCTGCTTCTCACTCTAGAGAAAGCCTGCTTTTAGTCTATTGAAAGTGTGTTCCTTTCCTAAGAAACTTTACTGTCACTTTCACTACATTTCTGCATCTTGCCTGAATTATTCTGTCTTTGAGCAGGATAACAAGTAGATAACTATGCTGACATTCCAGTAACAATTATAAGTAGACTAGTATACGTAGCCTAGGTGATGACGGACATGCGTATGTTTCTTGATAGATAATCACACCTTTCAACATACACAAGCTCATGTAATTTTGGCAAATACTGTGAGAAGTGGCTCTCATCATCTTAATTCTACAAAGGAAGAAAGTTAAGTGATTTGCTCAAGGTCGCATAATTAAAAAATTTTGTAGCTACATTTTAACCCAAGAGTTTGATTTTCTGTCCCCAATTTCATGTTTTTCTAGTCTACATAGATAAAATGAAGATGATAGTGTTTAGAAGTACAACTATGAACTTGTATTGAATGCTTACTCTAGGCCTGGGCCTGTGCTAAGAGCTTTTTGTGTTACCTGACTTGATTCTTACCACAACTCTAAGTGGTAGATAATGTCCAGTTTACAGTTGAAGAAATTGAAGCACAGAGATTTGAAATTAGTTGCCTGTGGTCCTTAGGTTGGCAAAGAGCAGAGTTAGGATTTGAACCCATGTCTGTCTCAATCTAAAGCTCAAAGTCTTAATCCATGTTAGTTGCTTCTTTGAAAGAAGAAAGCAGTACCTGGCCATTGGCAATTTCTTGTAAACACATTAGCAGGCCACAGTGTGGAGTTAAGCTTCCACTCTATTCTGTCTACTTTCTGAGTGTTAGAGAGGCAATCCACCATGAGAGTAGTGCATGGATTCTGGAGTCAGTCTGTCTGGGTTTGAATCCTTGTTCCTCCAAATATTCTTTACCAGTGACCTCACCCTCAAGCCTCAGTAAATCACAGTGATATTCATGGTACCTATAGACAGGGTGGTTATAGGGACTGAATGAGTTAGTATTTCTAAAGTTTTAGAACAGTATATGGAATGTGGTAATTGCTATATGTGTTTAATTTGGAAAAAAAAAAACTAAACTAAAAAAAGAGTCCTCGAGTCTCAAGACAGATATGACATACTTTAGGGAACTCATGTGAAGTTTAAGTGTAGAATCTCCCAACACACTGGTGGTTCAGCATTGTACACAATAAGTGGTTGCTATTAGTATTGTTGTAGATGGAGAGTCAGAGGTTTGCCTCCATCTCCTCCTTGGCCCTTCTCTTGGCAAGACATTGCAGCTCAGGACTCCAGGAGTGGAGGTCCTCAACCTCCCACACGAATGGGAGAGACAGAGCTGTCTTGGGTGATTTTAAGGGAGGCAGTTTTTCATCAATCAAAATTCCTTTTAGAGGAGTATAGCTTATTAGCACGAAGCTACTGTTGCATGCTTCACAGTAAGATACGAATGACTGCTACAACCTCACCTCTAGTCTTCCTGGGATGTTATTCTAGAAACCTCATGGCTAATTAACAGATTTCCTAGTCTTGTAAGGAAGCAAAAAGTAGAGATTTGTGACAACTGTCCAAGACTTTTGGTAAAGAGTTTTCAGGAAAAAGTGATCTCACTAAGACTATATTATTGTTACCTAACATTTGCCTACCCAAATCTCTGTTGCTTAGTCCTTTGGGGCAGAGCCAATAACCACACCAAATGTCCCTCGAGCAAAGAGATAGAATTTTATTCAGTCAAAAATGAAGGGTAGAGACCAAGAATTAGCCCTCAGACCAATTGTCCCCCATCCAAAGAGTAAAAGGAGTGAGGTTATATGCTTTCTTAATATAGGTAGGGTCAGGTGGATTAATAAGTGGGTAGAATATTATGACTATTTCCGGACAGGTACTATGTCTCCAAAAATTCTGTCTCTCCCTTCCTGTTTGACTGTGTCTAGTCAGTTCTGGAGGTTTCAGGTAGATTGTAAACTGTCATGGTGTTTGTAGGTGGGAAATTTACTATGAAGATATATTACAACAAGATGATAGATGGTAATGAAACTGGAGGGCAACCAGCAGCCAAGATGGCAGCCAAGCCAGTTTGAACTGGCATGGCCCTTTTGGGTCTAATGTCTTGTTTTTCACAGAAACTCACCATCATGAGGCAAACCAGGCATTCTTAGTGCATGCATGTGCTGATCAGGTAGGGGTGCTTTGGTTAGGGCTCAAGAAAGGGAGGCAACCTGTAATCCTAGCTACTTAGAAGGCAGAAATCAGGAGAACCATGGTTAGAAACCAGCCTGGGCAAATAAATCACAAGATTCTATCTCAAAAATATCCAACATGAGAAAGGACTGCTAGAGTGGCTCAAGTGTTAGAGTGCCTGCCTAGCAAGCATGAGGCCCTGAGTTCAAACCTCAGTACCACCAAAAGAAAAAAAATGGGAGCAACAGGGGAGAATAGTGGGGGAATGAAGAAAAAGAATTTGCCTGACAGGTTAGAAATAATAGTGGGATGTAAGGCTGGGAAGATTGAATGTTTTATTCTACTTTTGTTCTTTTATCTCCTCCTTTTTTATGTTTTAACCTGGATCACAAAATAGGTGCTACCAGGTCTGACGCCAATACTGTAAGAAATAATAGCTCCTAAAGTTTGGATAAGTCTATGGTTTATAGGTCCTCTTAATCTATATAACTTCATTTAATCCTCATAATGACTTGATATTATTATCATCTTACAGATGAAAAAACTGAGGTCTAGGAAAGTCACTTCCAAGGACATACATTTGGGGAGCTGCAGAATCAGGATCACAGCTCATGTTTTCTGAATTCACTTTCCATAACTTGGTAATGCAGGAAGTTTTCCTTTGGAAATTTCTCTTCCCTTTAACTCTTCCACCTACAAACATCAGAGGACTTTAAGGGGACACATGGCTCTCCAAACATCCTCACCTCCTTATAGCACCTGGGCTAGTTCTTTTCAGCCAGATTTTCTCTAATCTCCTTCCCTCAAATGCTAAGAGAATGTTGCACCCAGATTTCAGCAGAATGTAATTCATGGGCCCTGTGCACTAGGTAATTTTTAGGTTGTGCTTGCACTTCCACATTTCATTGTTGGCCTTTGGGATTCTGGATTTGGAATGCAGCCCACCCATCCTACATCCTCCTCCAAGGGAGTAAAGAGGCAGAAGGCCAGCTCTTCTGTGCATGGGAGCTGCAGTTGTTAAATTCAGGAGGTGATTCCAAGATGGCGGCTAGAGGTAGGAAGCAGAAAGTGACCCTCCTATAGTGAAATCTTGGAGAGACGCTGGAGACACACTTTGCAGGCATAATCACCGAGAAAAGGCATAACTTTGACTCCTCCACATCTCCAGCCGGTGCAGAGAATCTCCACTTCACGTTAAACGGAGAACCGAGGAGGGCCCCCGGGGCCGCCGGTGGCCGGCACCCATAAGGCTTGGGAAGACGCAGACCAGGTGAGCTTCGCGGTACCGCGGTAGCCCCACAGACAAGCCTGGGCCAGAACAGTATAGCCCCCTGGACAGACTGACCTCCACCCGGGAAAAAAGAGAAACTGAGTACTAAGCAATAAGAACAGTTAAGACACGCTGGAAAGAGGGTGGGGCGCCCTGAGCGCTGAAGATTGGGGGAAGGGAATCCTTGCCGGGACTGTAAATAAACAAGCCGGGCGGGCCGGAGAGGCTCTGGCGGGAGCGGGGCGCGCGCCCAGCAACCAGGAGCGGGGACGCTTGTGAGAGGAGGGAAGACCCACTTCCCACGTGAACTGTAAATAAACACGCAGGCCTGACAACGCGGGGCAGTGTCACCTTTCCCAGTGCTTGGAAAGGGGAAAGCCTGTAGCAAGGGCCCCCTCGCACAGGAGAACTCTGAGCAAACAAAGCCTGTGGGACCAGGTGAGTGCTAGCTCACCCCAGAGATCTGCATAAATAACGCCGCCAGCTACAGGCTGAGAGCAGCAGGCAGGCAAGCCACAGTTGCAGATACCACTCTCAGAACTGCCTCCAGATGCTTTTTTTTCTTTTTCTCCCTACCTTTGATGAGAGAACAACTGAATTACACCTGCAAGCCGAAAAACTTACTGAAACTGTATTGCATTTGAACTGGGGACACTTGGTGGGGCTTTTTTTTTTTTTTCTTCTGTGTGTGTGTGAGTGTAGTTTTGTTCTACTTTATGCATCCCCTTTGATGAGACAACTACAGAACAACATCTGAGGCACCAACTCCAGGACTGGAGATTGAGATGGACATCCAAATTATTAAGACTGAAATTTCCATTTTATTTTAATTCATTTTTATATATAGATATTACTTTCATATACTTATTTTTTATTTTTTTTATCTTTGATTTTCAATCCTCTCTCTGTCTCTCTATTGTCTGTTCAGCTTACTGTAGATTAGTACACTAACACTCCCTGTTTATACCTTTGAAACTCTCTTGTCTGATACCTTGTTCTGCTTTCTCCCTCTTGTCTGTATATTTGTTTTCCCCTTTTCTTTAACTTCTTGCTTTCCATCTCAGCTCACTCTTCCATTCTCAATATTACCATTGTTATTATTACAAGCTAGAAAATACTTAATTACACACAGTACAGGGACAGTAACAACACCAAGGACAATGACAGGAAGACAGAAAAAACAAGGAAACCAGTTTCCCCACAGCAAAAAATTAGTACAGGAACCAGAGGGGAATAAAGAGAACAGAAACTCAGATCCAGACTCCAACAAAATGAAGATAAACTGTGCCAAAGGACCCAATGAAGCCCACAAGAATAATTTAAAAGAAGACATACTACAAGTACTCAATGAGCATTTTATAGAGATGATACTGGATAGGGTCAACCAAAATGTACAGGAGACACTCAAGAAATTCCAAGACAATAAAAATAGAGAATTTGAAAAAGCAAAAGAAGAAATAAAGGAAACCATAGAAGCACTGTATAAACACCAAAGTGAAAGAGAGAACACAATGAATAAATGGATAAATGAACTCAGGACAAAAATAGACAACAATAAAGAAGAAAACAGCCAGGATATGGAAAACCTCAGAAAAAAGAACGAAACAGAACTGCAAAACAAAACGGAAGGCCAATCCAGCAGAATAGAACAAACAGAAGACAGAATCTCAGAACTTGAAGATGAAATGGTAATTAAAGGAAAAACTGAAGAACTATTAATTAAACAACTCAAGACCTGTGAAAAGAAAATGCAAGAACTCGCTGACTCCATCAAAAGACCAAACTTGAGACTCATGGGCATCGAAGAAGGAGAAGAGGTGCAAGCGAAGGGAATGCGTAATATATTCAACAAAATAATAACGGAAAATTTCCCAAATCTAGAGAAAGATATTCCCATACAAATGCAAGAGGCCTCCAGGACACCAAACAGACCAGATCAAAATAGAACTACTCCATGACATATCATCATTAAAACAACAAGTTCAGAAACTAAGGAAAGAATATTGAAGGCTGTAAGAGAGAAAAAACAAGTAACGTACAAAGGTAAACCCATCAAAATAACAGCAGACTTCTCAACAGAAACATTAAAAGCAAGAAGAGTGTGGGGTGAGATCTTCCGGGCACTGAATGAAAATAACTTCAACCCCAGGATACTCTACCCAGCAAAGCTATCATTCAAAATAGATGGAGCAATAAAAGTCTTCCATGATAAGCAGAAACTAAAACAATATGTGACCACAAAGCCACCACTACAAAAGATTCTGCAAGGGATCCTGCACACAGAAAGTGACACCCAACTTAACCATGAAAAGGCAGGCAGCACCAAACCACAGGATAAGAAAAAGCAAGACAGTAGAGAGTAACATCAAGTTAGGTACACACAATCAAACCTTCAAACAACTAAGATAACTAAATGGCAGGAATCACCACATACCTATCAGTACAAACACTTAATGTTAATGGACTTAATTCACCCATCAAAAGACACCGTTTGACAAAATGGATTAAAAAAGAAGATCCAACAATTTGTTGCTTGCAGGAGACTCATCTCACCGACAGAAATAAGCATATGCTTAGGATGAAAGGCTGGAAGAAGATTTACCAAGCCAATGGCCCCCGAAAACAAGCAGGAGTAGCAATACTTATCTCTGACAAAGTAGACTTCAAACCTACATTGATCAAACGAGATAAAGAAGGACATTCCATACTAATAAAAGGGGAAATAGACCAAAAGGAAATAATAATCATCAATCTGTACGCACCCAATGTCAACGCACCCAATGTCATCAAACATACCCTGAAAGACCTAAAAGCATATATAAACGCCAACACAGTGGTTGTGGGAAACTTTAACACTCCATTATCATCAATAGATAGGTCATCCAAACAAAAACTCAATAAAGAAATCCAAGATCTAAAATATGCAATAGATCAAGTGGACCTAGTAGATGTCTACAGAACATTTCATACAACTTCTACACAATATACATTCTTCTCAGCAGCCCATGGAACCTTCTCCAAAATAGATCATATCCTAGGGCACAAAGCAAGCCTCAGCAAATATAAGAAAACAGAAATAATACCATGCATACTATCTGACCACAATGCAGTAAAAGTAGAACTCAACAACAAAAGTAAAGACAAAAAACATGCAAACAGCTGGAAACTAAATAACTCATTACTTAATGAAGAGTGGATCATTGATGCAATAAAAGAGGAAATTAAAAAGTTCCTGGAAGTCAATGAAAATGAAAACACAACCTACCGGAACCTATGGGACACAGCTAAGGCAGTCTTGAGAGGAAAGTTTATAGCCATGAGTGCATATATTAAAAAGATTGAAAGATCCCAAATCAATGACCTAATGATACATCTCAAACTCCTAGAAAAACAAGAACAAGCAAATCCCAAAACAAATAGAAGGAGAGAAATAATAAAAATAAGAGCTGAAATCAACGAAATAGAAACCAAAAAAACCATACAAAGAATTAATGAAACAAAAAGTTGGTTCTTTGAAAAAATAAACAAGATCGATAGACCCCTGGCAAACCTGACTAAAATGAGGAGAGAAAAAACCCAAATTAGTAGAATCAGGAATGCAAAAGGGGAGATAACAACAAACACCATGGAAGTCCAGGAAATCATCAGAGACTACTTTGAGAACCTATATTCAAATAAATTTGAAAATCTAAAAGAAATGGACAGATTTCTAGATACATATGATCATCCAAAACTGAACCAAGAGGAAATTAATCACCTGAATAGACCTATAACACAAAATGAAATTGAAGCAGCAATCAAGAGTCTCCCCAAAAAGAAAAGTCCAGGACCTGATGGATTCTCTGCTGAATTCTATCAGACCTTTAAAGAAGAACTGATACCAACCCTCCTTAAACTGTTCCATGAAATAGAAAGGGAAGGAAAACTGCCAAACACATTTTATGAAGCCAGTATTACACTTATCCCAAAACCAGGCAAAGACACCTCCAAAAAGGAGAACTATAGGCCAATCTCCTTAATGAATATTGATGCAAAAATCCTCAACAAAATAATGGCAAATCGAATTCAGCAACACATCAAAAAGATTATTCACCACGACCAGGTAGGCTTCATCCCAGGGATGCAGGGGTGGTTCAACATACGAAAATCAATGAACGTAATAAACCACATTAACAGAAGCAAAGACAAAAACCACTTGATCATCTCAATAGATGCAGAAAAAGCCTTTGATAAGATCCAACATCATTTCATGATAAAAGCTCTAAGAAAACTAGGAATAGAAGGAAAGTTCCTCAACATTATAAAAGCTATATGTGACAAACCTACAGCCAGCATTATACTTAACGGAGAAAAATTAAAACCATTCCCTCTAAAATCAGGAACCAGACAAGGATGCCCACTATCTCCACTCCTATTCAACATAGTACTGGAATTCCTAGCCAGAGCAATTAGGCAAGAAGAAGGAATAAAAGGAATACAAATAGGTAAAGAAACTGTCAAAATATCCCTATTTGCAGACGACATGATCCTATACCTTAAAGACCCAAAAAACTCTACTCAGAAGCTTCTAGACATCATCAATAGCTATAGCAAGGTAGCAGGATATAAAATCAACATAGAAAAATCATTAGCATTTCTATACACTAACAATGAGCAAACGGAAAAAGAATGTATAAAAACAATTCCATTTACAATAGCCTCAAAAAAAATCAAATACCTAGGTGTAAACCTAACAAAAGATGTGAAAGACCTCTACAAGGAAAACTATACACTTCTGAAGAAAGAGATTGAGGAAGACTATAGAAAGTGGAGAGATCTCCCATGCTCATGGATTGGTAGAATCAACATAGTAAAAATGTCTATACTCCCAAAAGTAATCTACATGTTTAATGCAATTCCCATCAAAATTCCAATGACATTCATCAAAGAGATTGAAAAATCTACTGTTAAATTTATATGGAAACACAAGAGGCCACAAATAGCCAAGGCAATACTCAGTCAAAAGAACAGTGCAGGAAGTATCACAATACCTGACTTCAAACTATATTACAAAGCAATAATAATAAAAACAGCATGGTACTGGCACAAAAACAGACATGAAGACCAGTGGAACAGAATAGAGGATCCAGATATGAAGCCACATAACTATGAGCAACTTATCTTTGACAAAGGAGCTACAAATATACGATGGAGAAATAGCAGCCTCTTCAACAAAAACTGCTGGGAAAACTGGTTAGCAGTCTGCAAAAAACTGAAACTAGATCCATGTATATCACCCTATACCAAGATTAACTCAAAATGGATCAAGGATCTTAATATCAGACCCCAAACTCTTAAGTTGATACAAGAAAGAGTAGGAAATACTCTGGAGTTAGTAGGTATAGGTAGGAACTTTCTCAATGAAACCCCAGCAGCACAGCAACTAAGAGATAGCATAGATAAATGGGACCTCATAAAACTAAAAAGCTTCTGTTCATCAAAAGAAATGGTCTCTAAACTGAAGAGAACACCCACAGAGTGGGAGAAAATATTTGCCAATTATACATCAGACAAAGGACTGATAACCAGAATATACAGGGAACTTAAAAAACTAAATTCTCCCAAAACTAATGAACCAATAAAGAAATGGGCATGTGAACTAAACAGAACTTTCTCAAAAGAAGAAATTCAAATGGCCAGAAAACACATGAAAAAATGCTCACCATCTCTAGCAATAAAGGAAATGCAAATTAAAACCACACTAAGATTCCACCTCACCCCTGTTAGAATAGCCATCATCAGCAACACCACCAACAACAGGTGTTGGCGAGGATGCGGGGAAAAAGGAACCCTCTTACACTGTTGGTGGGAATGTAGACTAGTACAACCACTCTGGAAAAAAATTTGGAGGCTACTTAAAAAGCTGGACATCGATCTACCATTTGATCCAGCAATACCACTCTTGGGGATATACCCAAAAGACTGTTACTCCAGAGGCACCTGCACATCCATGTTTATTGCGGCACTATTCACAATAGCCAAGTTATGGAAACAGCCAAGATGCCCCAGCACTGACGAATGGATTAAGAAAATGTGGTATCTATACACAATGGAATTTTATGCAGCCATGAAGAAGAACGAAATGTTATCATTCGCTGGTAAATGGATGGAATTGGAGAACATCATTCTGAGTGAGGTTAGCCTGGCCCAAAAGACCAAAAATCGTATGTTCTCCCTCATATGTGGACATTAGATCAAGGGCAAACACAACAAGGGGATTGGACTATGAGCACATGATAAAAGCGAGAGCACACAAGGGAGGGGTGAGGATAGGTAAGACACCTAAAAAACTAGCTAGCATTTGTTGCCCTTAATGCAGAGAAACTAAAGCAGATACCTTAAAGCAACTGAGGCCAATAGGAAAAGGGGACCAGGAACTAGAGAAAAGGTTAGATCAAAAAGAATTAACCTAGAAGGTAACACCCACGCACAGGAAATCAATGTGAGTCAATGCCCTGTATAGCTATCCTTATCTCAACCAGCAAAACCCCTTGTTCCTTCCTATTATTGCTTATACTCTCTCTACAACAAAATTAGAGATAAGGGCAAAATAGTTTCTGCTGGGTATTGAGGGGGGGAGCGGGAGGGGGTGGAGTGGGTGGTAAGGGAGGGGGTGGGGGCAGGGGGGAGAAATAAACCAAGCCTTGTATGCACATATGAATAATAAAAGAAAAATGAAAAAAAAAAAAAAAGAAAGATCCCAAATCAATGACCTAATGATACATCTCAAACTCCTAGAAAAACAAGAACAAGCAAATCCCAAAACAAATAGAAGGAGAGAAATAATAAAAATAAGAGCTGAAATCAACGAAATAGAAACCAAAAAAACCATACAAAGAATCAATGAAACAAAAAGTTGGTTCTTTGAAAAAATAAACAAGATCGATAGACCCCTGGCAAACCTGACTAAAATGAGGAGAGAAAAAACCCAAATTAGTAGAATTAGGAATGCAAAAGGGGAGATAACAACAAACACCATGGAAGTCCAGGAAATCATCAGAGACTACTTTGAGAACCTATATTCAAATAAATTTGAAAATCTAAAAGAAATGGACAGATTTCTAGATACATATGATCATCCAAAACTGAACCAAGAGGAAATTAATCACCTGAATAGACCTATAACACAAAATGAAATTGAAGCAGCAATCAAGAGTCTCCCCAAAAAGAAAAGTCCAGGACCTGATGGATTCTCTGCTGAATTCTATCAGACCTTTAAAGAAGAACTGATACCAACCCTCCTTAAACTGTTCCATGAAATAGAAAGGGAAGGAAAACTGCCAAACACATTTTATGAAGCCAGTATTACACTTATCCCAAAACCAGGCAAAGACACCTCCAAAAAGGAGAACTATAGGCCAATCTCCTTAATGAATATTGATGCAAAAATCCTCAACAAAATAATGGCAAATCGAATTCAGCAACACATCAAAAAGATTATTCACCACGACCAGGTAGGCTTCATCCCAGGGATGCAGGGGTGGTTCAACATACGAAAATCAATGAACGTAATAAACCACATTAACAGAAGCAAAGACAAAAACCACTTGATCATCTCAATAGATGCAGAAAAAGCCTTTGATAAGATCCAACATCATTTCATGATAAAAGCTCTAAGAAAACTAGGAATAGAAGGAAAGTTCCTCAATATTATAAAAGCCATATATAACAAACCTACAGCCAGCATTATACTTAACGAAGAAAAATTAAAACCATTCCCTCAAAAATCAGGAACCAGACAAGGATGCCCACTATCTCCACTCCTATTCAACATAGTACTGGAATTCCTAGCCAGAGCAATTAGGCAAGAAGAAGGAATAAAAGGAATACAAATAGGTAAAGAAACTGTCAAAATATCCCTATTTGCAGACGACATGATCCTATACCTTAAAGACCCAAAAAACTCTACTCAGAAGCTTCTAGACATCATCAATAGCTATAGCAAGGTAGCAGGATATAAAATCAACATAGAAAAATCATTAGCATTTCTATACACTAATAATGAGCAAACGGAAAAAGAATGTATAAAAACAATTCCATTTACAATAGCCTCAAAAAAAATCAAATACCTAGGTGTAAACCTAACAAAAGATGTGAAAGACCTCTACAAGGAAAACTATACACTTCTGAAGAAAGAGATTGAGGAAGACTATAGAAAGTGGAGAGATCTCCCATGCTCATGGATTGGTAGAATCAACATAGTAAAAATGTTGATACTCCCCAAAGTAATCTACATGTTTAATGCAATTCCCATCAAAATTCCAATGACATTCATTAAAGAGATTGAAAAATCTACTGTGAAATTTATATGGAAACACAAGAGGCCACAAATAGCCAAGGCAATACTCAGTCAAAAGAACAATGCAGGAGGCATCACAATACCTGACTTCAAACTATATTACAAAGCAATAACAATAAAAACAGCATGGTACTGGCACAAAAACAGACATGAAGACCAGTGGAACAGAATAGAGGATCCAGATATGAAGCCACACAACTATGAGCAACTTATCTTTGACAAAGGAGCTACAAATATACGATGGAGAAATAGCAGCCTCTTCAACAAAAACTGCTGGGAAAACTGGTTAGCAGTCTGCAAAAAACTGAAACTAGATCCATGTATATCACCCTATACCAAGATTAACTCAAAATGGATCAAGGATCTTAATATCAGACCCCAAACTCTTAAGTTGATACAAGAAAGAGTAGGAAATACTCTGGAGTTAGTAGGTATAGGTAGGAACTTTCTCAATGAAACCCCAGCAGCACAGCAACTAAGAGATAGCATAGATAAATGGGACCTCATAAAACTAAAAAGCTTCTGTTCATCAAAAGAAATGGTCTCTAAACTGAAGAGAACACCCACAGAGTGGGAGAAAATATTTGCCAATTATACATCAGACAAAGGACTGATAACCAGAATATACAGGGAACTTAAAAAACTAAATTCTCCCAAAACTAATGAACCAATAAAGAAATGGGCATGTGAACTAAACAGAACTTTCTCAAAAGAAGAAATTCAAATGGCCAGAAAACACATGAAAAAATGCTCACCATCTCTAGCAATAAAGGAAATGCAAATTAAAACCACACTAAGATTCCACCTCACCCCTGTTAGAATAGCCATCATCAGCAACACCACCAACAACAGGTGTTGGCGAGGATGCGGGGAAAAAGGAACCCTCTTACACTGTTGGTGGGAATGTAGACTAGTACAACCACTCTGGAAAAAAATTTGGAGGCTACTTAAAAAGCTGGACATCGATCTACCATTTGATCCAGCAATACCACTCTTGGGGATATACCCAAAAGACTGTTACTCCAGAGGCACCTGCAC
Organism: Castor canadensis; assembly: GCF_047511655.1. Classification (NCBI taxonomy): domain Eukaryota; kingdom Metazoa; phylum Chordata; class Mammalia; order Rodentia; family Castoridae; genus Castor; species Castor canadensis. The sequence goes on along the minus strand of NC_133398.1, from coordinate 27,870,928 downwards.
ATCCATGTTTATTGCGGCACTATTCACAATAGCCAAGTTATGGAAACAGCCAAGATGCCCCAGCACTGACGAATGGATTAAGAAAATGTGGTATCTATACACAATGGAATTTTATGCAGCCATGAAGAAGAACGAAATGTTATCATTCGCTGGTAAATGGATGGAATTGGAGAACATCATTCTGAGTGAGGTTAGCCTGGCCCAAAAGACCAAAAATCGTATGTTCTCCCTCATATGTGGACATTAGATCAAGGGCAAACACAACAAGGGGATTGGACTATAAGCACATGATAAAAGCGAGAGCACACAAGGGAGGGGTGAGGATAGGTAAGACACCTAAAAAACTAGCTAGCATTTGTTGCCCTTAATGCAGAGAAACTAAAGCAGATACCTTAAAGCAACTGAGGCCAATAGGAAAAGGGGACCAGGAACTAGAGAAAAGGTTAGATCAAAAAGAATTAACCTAGAAGGTAACACCCACGCACAGGAAATCAATGTGAGTCAATGCCCTGTATAGCTATCCTTATCTCAACCAGCAAAACCCCTTGTTCCTTCCTATTATTGCTTATACTCTCTCTACAACAAAATTAGAGATAAGGGCAAAATAGTTTCTGCTGGGTATTGAGGGGGGGAGCGGGAGGGGGTGGAGTGGGTGGTAAGGGAGGGGGTGGGGGCAGGGGGGAGAAATAAACCAAGCCTTGTATGCACATATGAATAATAAAAGAAAAATGAAAAAAAAAAAAAAGAAAGATCCCAAATCAATGACCTAATGATACATCTCAAACTCCTAGAAAAACAAGAACAAGCAAATCCCAAAACAAATAGAAGGAGAGAAATAATAAAAATAAGAGCTGAAATCAACGAAATAGAAACCAAAAAAACCATACAAAGAATCAATGAAACAAAAAGTTGGTTCTTTGAAAAAATAAACAAGATCGATAGACCCCTGGCAAACCTGACTAAAATGAGGAGAGAAAAAACCCAAATTAGTAGAATTAGGAATGCAAAAGGGGAGATAACAACAAACACCATGGAAGTCCAGGAAATCATCAGAGACTACTTTGAGAACCTATATTCAAATAAATTTGAAAATCTAAAAGAAATGGACAGATTTCTAGATACATATGATCATCCAAAACTGAACCAAGAGGAAATTAATCACCTGAATAGACCTATAACACAAAATGAAATTGAAGCAGCAATCAAGAGTCTCCCCAAAAAGAAAAGTCCAGGACCTGATGGATTCTCTGCTGAATTCTATCAGACCTTTAAAGAAGAACTGATACCAACCCTCCTTAAACTGTTCCATGAAATAGAAAGGGAAGGAAAACTGCCAAACACATTTTATGAAGCCAGTATTACACTTATCCCAAAACCAGGCAAAGACACCTCCAAAAAGGAGAACTATAGGCCAATCTCCTTAATGAATATTGATGCAAAAATCCTCAACAAAATAATGGCAAATCGAATTCAGCAACACATCAAAAAGATTATTCACCACGACCAGGTAGGCTTCATCCCAGGGATGCAGGGGTGGTTCAACATACGAAAATCAATAAACGTAATAAACCACATTAACAGAAGCAAAGACAAAAACCACTTGATCATCTCAATAGATGCAGAAAAAGCCTTTGATAAGATCCAACATCATTTCATGATAAAAGCTCTAAGAAAACTAGGAATAGAAGGAAAGTTCCTCAATATTATAAAAGCCATATATAACAAACCTACAGCCAGCATTATACTTAACGAAGAAAAATTAAAACCATTCCCTCAAAAATCAGGAACCAGACAAGGATGCCCACTATCTCCACTCCTATTCAACATAGTACTGGAATTCCTAGCCAGAGCAATTAGGCAAGAAGAAGGAATAAAAGGAATACAAATAGGTAAAGAAACTGTCAAAATATCCCTATTTGCAGACGACATGATCCTATACCTTAAAGACCCAAAAAACTCTACTCAGAAGCTTCTAGACATCATCAATAGCTATAGCAAGGTAGCAGGATATAAAATCAACATAGAAAAATCATTAGCATTTCTATACACTAATAATGAGCAAACGGAAAAAGAATGTATAAAAACAATTCCATTTACAATAGCCTCAAAAAAAATCAAATACCTAGGTGTAAACCTAACAAAAGATGTGAAAGACCTCTACAAGGAAAACTATACACTTCTGAAGAAAGAGATTGAGGAAGACTATAGAAAGTGGAGAGATCTCCCATGCTCATGGATTGGTAGAATCAACATAGTAAAAATGTTGATACTCCCCAAAGTAATCTACATGTTTAATGCAATTCCCATCAAAATTCCAATGACATTCATTAAAGAGATTGAAAAATCTACTGTGAAATTTATATGGAAACACAAGAGGCCACAAATAGCCAAGGCAATACTCAGTCAAAAGAACAATGCAGGAGGCATCACAATACCTGACTTCAAACTATATTACAAAGCAATAACAATAAAAACAGCATGGTACTGGCACAAAAACAGACATGAAGACCAGTGGAACAGAATAGAGGATCCAGATATGAAGCCACACAACTATGAGCAACTTATCTTTGACAAAGGAGCTACAAATATACGATGGAGAAATAGCAGCCTCTTCAACAAAAACTGCTGGGAAAACTGGTTAGCAGTCTGCAAAAAACTGAAACTAGATCCATGTATATCACCCTATACCAAGATTAACTCAAAATGGATCAAGGATCTTAATATCAGACCCCAAACTCTTAAGTTGATACAAGAAAGAGTAGGAAATACTCTGGAGTTAGTAGGTATAGGTAGGAACTTTCTCAATGAAACCCCAGCAGCACAGCAACTAAGAGATAGCATAGATAAATGGGACCTCATAAAACTAAAAAGCTTCTGTTCATCAAAAGAAATGGTCTCTAAACTGAAGAGAACACCCACAGAGTGGGAGAAAATATTTGCCAATTATACATCAGACAAAGGACTGATAACCAGAATATACAGGGAACTTAAAAAACTAAATTCTCCCAAAACTAATGAACCAATAAAGAAATGGGCATGTGAACTAAACAGAACTTTCTCAAAAGAAGAAATTCAAATGGCCAGAAAACACATGAAAAAATGCTCACCATCTCTAGCAATAAAGGAAATGCAAATTAAAACCACACTAAGATTCCACCTCACCCCTGTTAGAATAGCCATCATCAGCAACACCACCAACAACAGGTGTTGGCGAGGATGCGGGGAAAAAGGAACCCTCTTACACTGTTGGTGGGAATGTAGACTGGTACAACCACTCTGGAAAAAAATTTGGAGGCTACTTAAAAAGCTGGACATCGATCTACCATTTGATCCAGCAATACCACTCTTGGGGATATACCCAAAAGACTGTTACTCCAGAGGCACCTGCACATCCATGTTTATTGCGGCACTATTCACAATAGCCAAGTTATGGAAACAGCCAAGATGCCCCAGCACTGACGAATGGATTAAGAAAATGTGGTATCTATACACAATGGAATTTTATGCAGCCATGAAGAAGAACGAAATGTTATCATTCGCTGGTAAATGGATGGAATTGGAGAACATCATTCTGAGTGAGGTTAGCCTGGCCCAAAAGACCAAAAATCGTATGTTCTCCCTCATATGTGGACATTAGATCAAGGGCAAACACAACAAGGGGATTGGACTATGAGCACATGATAAAAGCGAGAGCACACAAGGGAGGGGTGAGGATAGGTAAGACACCTAAAAAACTAGCTAGCATTTGTTGCCCTTAATGCAGAGAAACTAAAGCAGATACCTTAAAGCAACTGAGGCCAATAGGAAAAGGGGACCAGGAACTAGAGAAAAGGTTAGATCAAAAAGAATTAACCTAGAAGGTAACACCCACGCACAGGAAATCAATGTGAGTCAATGCCCTGTATAGCTATCCTTATCTCAACCAGCAAAACCCCTTGTTCCTTCCTATTATTGCTTATACTCTCTCTACAACAAAATTAGAGATAAGGGCAAAATAGTTTCTGCTGGGTATTGAGCGGGGGGAGCGGGAGGGGGTGGAGTGGGTGGTAAGGGAGGGGGTGGGGGCAGGGGGGAGAAATGAACCAAGCCTTGTATGCACATATGAATAATAAAAGAAAAATGAAAAAAAAAAAGGGAGTAAAGATTCACAGGTGATATCTGTTTAGCTGTCTGCTCTTCCACCATTAGGCTCTGAGCTTTGAGGACAAAGGTGGGTACAGGTGAGGTGCTTCAGAGTGAATGCTTCTGAGTTGTGTTATAAGTTTTCTTCAGCTCTGATCCTTCCACCTTTCCCAAGTGGAGGAGCAGGGCTGGCCTCATGCACCTGTGCCTGCATAGCTGCACAGTGTCCTACACTTAGAGAGGACCTGAGTCTGGCTTAATACTTTGTTGCCACTGCTTTGAAATTCTTAATAATTTTTGAATAAGGGGCCCTGCAAGTCATGTCACTGCTTCTGTGAATGTGACTTTTCTACTTGAAAGTTTTCAAACCAAAAGCTCCAGAAGCTCCAAAGGCCTGACTTGTCTTTTAGATGTGCATCCAAACACATGTAAGGAAGTTCAGTATTTTTACTTGCTCCATCTTTTTTTTAATTTTTGCCCTTGCTACCATGATTAGAAAGCTTCCTTATCCCTCTACTGGTCTTTTTCTTTTTGGTGGTAAAAGGGATTAAACTCAGGGCTTTGTGCTTGCTAGTCAGGTACTCTACCACTTTAATCATGCCTCCAACCTTGGTCTTTTTCTTTAGCTACTGCATTTTTCCTTTTCGAACTAATCAGAGACTTTAGTGAAGCAGTGTATTTTGCCAATCAGGCAGTTATTAATTTGTTCAAGAAAGATAATAGTTCAGTTTTGCCAAGGTAGGAACGAATGCTGTCTGGCCTGCTGAGTGCTAGGGCTAATCAAAAGATGGACTCAATTGAAATCAGGCCAAGGACTCACCTGGAAGGTCAAGGATTAGCCTTGTTCCTGGCATTGCTCCGCTGTCTCTGTTCCCTCTAGAACATAGAAAGACATGTTGAGTTTGGAGATGCTGTTTGGATATCATCTATTTGGTTTGAATATTATCTGCTCCAGCATGTACAATTTGTGGGAACTTGGCATGAGAGGATGAGTAAGAGACAAAGTACTGCCCTCTTAAAGCTTAGAGCCTAGGGAGCAGAGGAGGTAGAGGCAAATCACTAGTCAGCACAAATAGTAATTATAGTACTGGTGAGTGTTATGATTGAAAACTATATATATGAATAATAAAAGAAAAAGGAAAAAAAAAAAAGAAGAAAACTATAGGGGGAGAGAAGATGTGGGGGTAAAAAGGCATCCAGAAGGGAGTGACTTTTGAGGAGAGAGTAGAAGGAGGACTTTACAGGCACAGGGTAGGAAGAGGGGAGTGGATGGAACGGCAGGTACAAAGCTTCTGAGATGGGAGGTGGCATGGGCTATTTGAGAAATGGAAAACAGCCAAAGTGGAGTGGAAGCAATGCGGGGCAAGAGGTGATCAAGGAGCTTGGAGAGGAAGGTGAGGGTGCAAAGCAGAGATTAGGATTTTAGTGTGGGTCCTTAGAATAAGAAGTCACTGGAGCCTTTAAAAGACTTTAGTTTGCTTTGTGTTTTTAAACGCAGTTCATCTGAATTATGAAGGGTGGGTTGATTGGGGAAAGAAGTAGGAGAGGGTCCAGTTAGAAGGCTGTGAAGGCTGTCCAGCCAGAAGCTAATGTTTGGACTTAAATAGTACATCAATGGAAAAATTTGAGGGACATTAAGATGGAAAAGAATGAGGTGGTGATAGATTGTTTTGGGGGATGCAAAGTAAGGATGGAATGCAACCATACCTGCAAACATTAGCTTCCTTCCTCATCTTTGAATCTGGGTTTCCAAGGCTCTGTCAGTCTTTAAATACCTGCTTGGAGATGTCTGCCTACTGTTACAGCTTCCCAGAGATTTGAGGAGCATCCCCATCTACCTTTCTAGATTCCAGGCCTTGTGGCACCTAATGGGACTGTTCTTTCCTGTGTTACCATCAACCAAGGCCCTTAAGTCTTTGTCCTCATGCTGCTGAGGCACACCTCTGCCACCATGTACTTGTCCAAAAACATGGATTGCAGGTGGTGCAGGTAGGTTAATCCACTGCTGAGGCATAGCAGAGATCCCATATGGGGTCCTCTGGTCTCTGGGTCATAGTACCTGCCTCCTTATAGCAGGAGGGCGGAGGGGCAGAGGACTGGCTTGTGCTTTCCCCAGGCATATCTGTGAGGAAGGAAGCTGAAAACAAGGCCAGGGGAAGAGAGAGCTCAACCAGGGGCACACATGTATATGCACCTGTGTGTGTACCATGTGCTGTGGATATGTGTAAATGCATACTTATGATTGGACATGTAATTGCCCATGTGCTTTGATGTCTTTGTGAGCATATAAGTGTATGCATGTTTCTGTAAATGCACATGCATGCTTGGATGTGTGGGATGTATGTGTA